>NC_141693.1:1414225656-1414907564 GCF_964263255.1 Lissotriton vulgaris
AATCCCTAACTTTTAAAAACTCATCTTTTTAAGAACAACCTTCTTCAAATTTTGTATAATATTATTAAGTATAAAGCTTCGTGAACATTTTTAGGTTTAATGTTATCCTCATATAATAGCTGGGTAGAAGTCCTAAAAATGTGGTCCTAGCAATTCTTTACAAAATGGTGATGACCCAGTACAAAATGTGTAATAGAGACAGCACATTTACTGCTCCCAAAATACCACTATTCTTACATCTGAAGTCATGATTCCTGATTTGAGACTGTAGGTCCTTAAAAATATTTCCATTGTTTATCCTGGGTACATTTTGTGAAATGTATTTTGTTCATAACTATTGAAATGTCAATAACGCTTTATTTACTTTTTACATATCAGTAACATTATGAAAACATAAGATCCTATATTCAATAAACGTGAACTTCCAGCATTAGCTGGTGATTTAGACACCTAAGTTGGTATCTTCTTCGAGAACTGGATTTTTTTCCACCTATGCACTGCTTCCTGTAAAGTAATTTCCTTTTCATGTCTATCTCCTTGAAGATATAACTAAGGGACAGACAAACAAATATTTCGTGGAAAAATGGTTGTCTAAAATTGCAACAAGTATTGCAAAAGATTTTTAAGAATCATACTATCTGAAATGTAGTGGTTCTCAATCTGACCTATATATTAGGGAGGGAGGTCACAATTTGCGACTAATGCCTGTACTATGGCTTGCACAACCAGAAGACCACCACATAAGTGATTTCTTTAAAATAAAGCAAATATTTTCAGATTGCATCCTGTTTTACTTAAATGAAGTATGGCATCGTTAATAAAAGTTTTTTAAAGAATTTGTTTAGGAGGAAGCAGTGCCTCCTTTTAACCTCTTCAGCACGGCACGAATTTTCACGCTGTGTTGAACGTTCTAAGAAACGAACGTGGCCGTGACGGAACGGTTCCGTCATAAGCACAGCCCAACCGGCGCTCATGACGGCACCGCTCCATCATGAGCACCAAAGAGGTTAAACAAACATATGTTTACATTTAGAAATGGGAATAGGTTACCACTTCCTTTGAGGTTTCTGGAAAATATAATTGCTTTGTGATCTGATTTTGGTTGCAAGCACTTATACATTAGATTCTGTATTTGAAAGAGATACCTACAAAAAAGCTTCCAGCTAATCAGTATGGATTCTGAATCCCATGTTAGGAGTGGTAAAAGCTTTTCCGACTCCTTAAAGAGGATTAGTAGATAAGAAAAGGCATGTTAATGGTTGCAAATTCCAATTTGGAGCATTTGCAACTGTTAAAATGCTTAGTACATCTGGTCCTAAATCACTTCTCTATAGTTAGAGCCTAATGCTATGCATGCCACTTTAAAACAGATCCATAGACTCTAACCAAATGAGTAGGAGGAGTGAAACACCACAGTTTAAAACAAATATCTTACTCCGTTCTGTTGTGATAGTGTACAAAATCATTTACATATTGCTAAAGATATATAAATATGCAACCAGTGATAGAAAATTTATTTGAGTGTTCACAAATAAGCCTCACCGTATACAGACATACAGATGTTGGGCATTTGAGCTCCCTTGAAGTAAATGACAGTTTCTCCCAGTAGAACATTACTTGAGCATTGGTGATTATTTATTCATTAATTGGAATTGTGTTACCAGACAGGAGTTATATTTACTAAGATTTTGTGTGTGGGTGTGTGTGTCACAAAAGTGACACAAATCAATGCAAAATCTTATTTCGCAAATTTGTAAAGTGGCATTCCATGGGTGGGGCATGGGTGTTCCTAAGCCCCTACTAAAAAAGTAGACAGGGTTTTGCATCAAAAATAATGCTCATTTCAAATAGGCGCTATCAAGGAGAAAGGCATTATTTCTCCTTTCTTTTCCGACTTTGTATGTGTGCAGTAGATAGCAGCACACATCCAAAGTGGGAAAAGTTTTAAAGGTAATCTAAGCATTGTATTTTGTACTTGAAGAGTACCCTCTACAGTGCAAATGCGTGTGCATGGGAGAGTACCATATCTGTGTAAATATTAACACTATGCAAAGAAGAGTGATAGGGGTTACGGCAAGAGTATTATCAATGTGACTTTCACTGATTTTTGTTTCCAAAGGGAGAAATAATTATAGGGGTTTTTGACCTTTTCAAATTACATGAGTAAGTATAAGAATAGACGATGTAACTTAGACATTCCATTTACCCAATGAAAATAAGTAATGAGAAAATGTTCAGGCCATATGACCACATATTGATGCAGGCAGTGGGAAAGCCAATATGTCGGGTTTTGTCAAGGTAATGCAATGATATTTTATTTTTATTTGGAATCCAATGCCACAAAAATACAATTTCAAAAGATATCTGCCACCACTTAAATAGAAAAAGTAGAAAATGCATCAAAATCCTTTTTAGTTTCAAGGCATATGAAAATATTACTCATATTGGTGCAAAGAAAAGATACTATTGGATTTGAAATAATATAAACTGAAGACATTTGGCCTTATTTATAGATGGCGAATATGAGACATCAGCCAAAAAGGGGTTGATGGTCCTATTTGCTTCATCACTCAAAGAAGAAACTTTCAGCTTTTTTCTGCTTCAAGGTGCTCCATATCCAAAACAGCCTTGTGATACGTTCACTCCCAAGCAGTAAATAACGTATACGTTTTTTGGAAGTTGTCAATGAACAATATGTGCATGAGTTCCCTGTGCATTATAGAAATACCCTGATTAGGTCTGGATATTTATTTTTGTTGACTTGTTTTTTTAGCAAAAGGGTATATTTATGCCTTCCTTCCTTCTACTAATGCAATTTATGTTAGCCTATTTGCAAAGGTCTCTGATAGTAGGTTCCCCATACAAATTGGATATTGCATATATTAAGGATTTAATATTCTTATCCTCATACTGTGTACCTTTACAATATGTGACGTCATCAAGATACACAGATGGTAAGAGCGGCAGTCACCACTGAGCAGTTATTTTAGGAGCTAGTTACCATAGGAAGAGCATTTTTGGTTTGCTAATAACTTCACGAAGAAGCGTCACACAATCTTCCACCTCAGCTCCTTCCTGGTAAGTTTCAGGGTGATCTGTTAAGCTGTGGTCCAGAAAAAATACAGGGTGAGTGGATTCCCCAAAAAAATTTCCCCATGCAGTTTTCAATAGGGAAATTGAACAGCGATATAGTCAAAATGGTTTTATGGAATTATACCAAATTTAGCAGAAGTGATTTGGTGTAAATGCTTCCAGTAATATGTGAGAAATTAAGGTTCAAAGACTTTGTATACCTGGCCAGTTGGGTTTGAGGGAGACTTGTGAGAGTCCTGTGAACATGCAGCATCAAATAAAAGAGGGATCTGATTAGCTGAGAGGGCTTTTTATCCCTGTTGGCCACCTCGTTCCCTCTAAGCAAAAGGCCCTCTTGCACTTTTGCGGGAGCTCATGCTCTGATTGGCTTGGCACCACATGAAGAGAAATGTTATGCCCACCATTTCAGGAACAGGGACTCTGTCCCTGTCATAAAAACATTTTTAAAGACATTTTAAGGGGGCATGGTAGGGGTAGCCTGTCCCCCTGGTCCTTATGGTGACTCTGAGATTAAATTTTTTAATGCAACATTTTAAACATAAAAAAACACTAAAATTCAACACATTTATTTCAAGTAACTATAACTTGCGCCCTCGCAACACACTCCTTATGACCTTACATATTACAGCACTCTTGACAGGTCCTGTAACACCATTGATATTATTATTGATGACAACTAAAGTGATATCACTTTCGACAACAAGGTGCATGGCAAGAATGTGAGTTATAGTTACTTGAAAAAACTATAACTGTTGAATTTAAGTGTTTTTTTGTTGAAATCATTACATTTGATCTCATATTTTCAGTTTAACCTTTGTTTTTTAAGTGAATTTCAGTGGTTTTTGTTAATGCAAAGTAAGAAATCCTTACCATACATAACTATAACGTCACTTTATCCTTTAATTATTTTCAGTGAATATTTACATTGTGTGTGTGTGTTTTTTAATTTATATATATACACTTACCTTCATTATATTCTGGTAGTTGATATTCTGGGTACAATTATTATGTAGTATGATATTTGAAACTCAATTCTTTGGCAGTATACCACACTCTTCATGAGGAACACTTTCTGATTTTCCAGCAGCATGTGAATCTCCTTCAAAATCAAAACTATCTTGGGAAGCATGAAACCAGCATGTGGCACAACCTAGTTGTGGCTGTTGTTCCTCATTTCATTGGGACTATATCACAAAAAGCAGGAATCGTCTTCTTTTGTGATATATAAATAAATTTTCAACACCAAACAGCCCCACTGACCCCAGGTCTAATTCTTCTGCTCACTTTCACACACCTGGAGCACCTACATTTAAATAAGCCTCAGCCTGCTAAGATTTAACCTCAGGTATTGTGCTCTGCCCCGGAGTCTTTTTTCATGAAGAAAGAAAAATTAGAGATAGCAGAAGAGAGTTACCAAAATAGTGTGTGGTCTGTGCCTGGAATTCTCTGATGGGAGGCGCAACCACTAGTGTTAATAAAATAAGATGCTTGAAACACGTCGATGCCTCTAACGTATACACACTAGATCACTAAGGGTATCTGCAAGGGTCTAAAAATGTATAGAGTGTTGTACCTTCACAGATAATTCAACAGTTACTGGTGATTAAAACATCTTTGGATATCTATTGTCTACTCCTTGTACGTAATAAATTCTTTATTATAAAAGGTTTGTGTTTGTGACGTTTATGCTCTAATGATACAGTATGATTATGTGAAGTGTGTTTGTTTGGTTCATTCTATTTTCACCAAAGAGGATATTTTCTGGTGACTTTGGTTCATTTTGTTTGTGTACAAAAGAGGAAGGAATTAGGCGGAGGAGACATATCCACGTGGACACAGAAAGGAGAGGGAGCAATTCGGAGTACTCATTTATTTCACCTCTATGACTCTGTTTCTCTTTTGATTTTCACTGACCTTCTCTTTGATTACTTCTCATGTAACTGAAATAGAGGGCAATAACTCATTCTGTTGTTTACAGGAATTGTTAGTACACGTCTATTCTCTGTAATAATTTATGATATATTCAGAGACTGCTAGGCCATAGTCTATTCTCTGGAAAAAATGATTATTTGGTCAGAGACTGCTAGACTTGTATCTATCTTTTATCTTCTATAACATATCTAATTTTAATGTATCATCGGCTAGAAATTTTATGATATATCTTCTTTTTTTTAAAAAAAAATTGTTCATCTATGATCACTATTTTGGCACTTTTTCATATCAATCCTGCTTTTGATAATTCTCTTCCTATGTATTGTGTTTTTTATTAACTGTGTGCTTAAGTCTAATATGACGCTGTAAATTTAATTGTTTTTTATTATATGTATGTTTGTCTGCTTTTATGAGTAATACTCGAAATAAAGCACTTTGAAATGAAATGAAATGTAACTGAAATACAGAATAACAAATCGCCTTTTAATATATTTCTGCAACATCTCACTCTAATATTTCTCTTTGCTGTCTTTTGCCCTCAGACTTTTTCTCATAGCAGAATAACGTGTTTAAAATCAGCAGTGCCTCTTCGCATCTGTTACTGTATTCCTATTTCTGTATCTCTTTCACTCTTGTGCTTTCATTTTAGTCTCCTTTTTTCCCACTGCCTGTTTTTCTCCTCTGCAACACGTTTCCATTGATGAGCTCTCTCTCTCTTGCGCTTCTCTCTCTCTCTTTTTCCTCTCAATCGCTTGCCATTGTACTCACTTGCACACTCCAACCCCCCACCTTCCCACCATATCCCCATCTCAGCCTTTCGTCCTGTGCACGATCTGCTGCTCGTCTTTTGTCTTTCACAAGCTCTCTCTTTCTAGCTCACCCTATCTTTTCTTCCTTTCTCTCTTAACTTCTCACTTCCCGTCACGTTCTTTCTATTCTCTGCTCGTTTGATTTCTTCCCGTTTTCTCAGTTGCACATCATCTTTCTCTCTCCCTCTTATTTTATATTGCTCTCTGCCTTGCTCTTTCTGTATCACTTCTTCTCCCTCCCTTTTGCTCAAGACACAGCTCCAATTAAACACAGAAAAGTCCCAAATGCTAATGTCGTGTAGTCTGTTTCAGCAGATTCCAAATGTACAAACGAAGCAGGATCAGAGTTGGGGAGTATAATGGAATATTAAATAACTGATGATGCCAACATGTTGACAGATGGACTGGCATACACTTAACTTGGACTGAACGCATTTCTCAATTGCGATGCAAAGCACAAACGGAGCCCTGTCAGATGTTATTTCCAAGATGAATGGGAATAGGCGATCATCTCTTATTGTGACTTGTATTTCAGCACTTGATGGAAAGGGAGAGCAGCTGCAGATGCAGCAATCGTATTAGGGGCCAAGTTGCAAGAGTAGCTATTCGCAAATCCTTGTCTTGGAGATAGATTTGCAGATCTTTGTAAAGAGCACGGCGAAGTTCTTGCATAAGCAAACGAGAACGCCTAAATGAGGCAAAGGGTGCAAACAATGAGATACAGTGGACATGAGATCAGAGGCAGATAAAGACTGTGGAGGGAGTAGAAAGCAAAATCTCGGCAGGTGAGTATAATTCCAAAGCAAAATATCCAGCTAGTGTCAATAACAGTGCATCATCATCAACATCTTGATTTGTAGTGCAGCATAAATCACACTAAAGAGAGATTTTCAAACATTTTTCGCTGGGTTAGTATTAGAAATGGGGGTCTCAAGTTGGCAGTGGCCTGTACCTTGTACAAGTAGGGACCCTTCTGTTTCATCAGGATAAGGGGATTACACAGCTAAAGTAACCCCTGCTCATCCCCTCTTTAGCTTGGAACGAGCAGTCAGGCCTATCCCAGAGACAATGTGTAAAGTAGATACACATACATAAACACACAGTAACTGCAAATGGACACCACAATAGTTTAGAAAAATAACCAATCTTTATCTAAACTAAACAAGACCAAAAATGCCCAAAATTCAACATACACAAGCAAGATATCCCTTTAAAAAGGTTTAAAATAGTTCATATAAAACTATGGATGCGTCACTTTTAGCACAAAGTACCTGGGATGCATCAAAATCACAAGACAAAAACAGGAGATCGGGAGGTGTGGTGAGGCACCGGAAAGCTAAGGGATGTGTACACACCGGGAAGGTGGTGTGTCAGTTCTTTGCTTCCAGGGGAGTTGATGCACTGGTTCCTTACTGCTGTGCAGTGGAGGTGATGCGTCGGTTCCTTACTGTGAGAGGAGATGATTGGCCAGTTTCTTACTGCGTGGGAAGGTGATACATTGTTTTCCTGGACACGCCGCCTCGATTCCTTATTGAAGCCCAACATCGATGTAGACTTGGTGCACAGGTGTGAATTGTGGAAAATGTGGACGTGCTGGAAGTGATGCAGCGATGGCGAAACAGGTGCTGCATCGATTGCTCCAACTGCGAGCAGGTGATGGGTCCATTTCTACAGCTGCACAGAAGGGTCTGCAATGGAGTCAGAGCGGGTGGCTCGCATGTCAGAGACATGGTGCTTGGAACATGCGCTGCAGCTGTTCTTCCAGGTACGAACTGGTGCTGTGACGATCTATTCAGCCACAGCAATGTATTGGTTTTTCAACCGCACATCAAGCCTGCAGCAGGAAAAATGGCACTGAAGGTGCGATGCATGGATTTTCAGTTCTTGAACCAGCAAAACCACCTCCAAGGGCCCAGAACTGGAATTGGCGCCACTTGGAAGGTCAGAACTCCCAACAGAGGAGTTCTGGGGCTGCAGATGAAGTCTGTGATGGCCCTGATACTTCTTAACAGGAGGCAAGGACACACATGCCCTTGGTGAATCTTCTCAAGCAGGATACCAAAGCAAAGGTCCAATCGTTAGTCTCTCTTGGCCTTTTAAGTTGGCATTCTTCTAAGAATTGTCTTTGTAGGGCACAAGTTCTTGTCCTGCATGGTCTTGGCTTCAGACTCTCCAGAGGGTGGAGGCAGCATTGTAAGAGGCCAGGCACAACATGATTCAGGTGTAGGTGACAACTTCTCCTACCACTCTAGCTAAGGAAGGCCCAACAGGCTGGTGATGGGCCATCAGGATATGCAGGGCATACCTCAACTCCCTTTGTGCAACTGTCTTGAGTGAAGGCACAAACAGGCTCCTGTCAGTCTAAACCAGATGTTGATTCCACAGGCAGACAGAGGCACAGGATGGTTAAACTTGAAAAGTCCCACTTTCTAAAAGTGGCATATTCAAACACACAATTTAAAAACCTCTAAAAGATGTTGTTTTCAAATTCTGAGCTCAGATAGCTCAAACTCCAAATCTCTAGCTTTTGCCAATTGAAAGTTACACTTGTTAAATGTTACAAGGCACTTCCAATGATAGCCTTTAGAGAGCTAGTCCTTGTAATACTGAGAAATGAAATAGGCAGTATTTCACTAACAAGACATGTAAAACACACTGGTACATGTCCTATCTTTCACATACACTGCACCTTACTCATGGGGGTACCGTAAGCCTACAGTAGGGGTGCCTTACATGTAGTAAAAGATAAGGTTAGGGCCTGGCAAGTGGGTGCACTTGCCAGGTCAACATGGCAGCTTAAAACCGCACAGACACTACAGTGACAGGTCTGAGACCAGTTTATGTACTCATGGGGGTGGCACAACCAGTGCTGCAGGCCCACTAGTAGCATTTGATTTACAGGCCTTGGGCACACCAGGTACACTTTACTGTAGGCGTACCAGTAAATAAAATATGCCAATCAAGAATAACCGATAAAAATGATAATTTGCACAGAGAGCATATGCACTTCAGTACTGATCAGCAGTGGTAAAATGTTCAGAGTCCTAAAGCCAACAAAAACCGATCAGATAAATAGTAAGCAAAAAGCAAATGTTTGAGGATAAACCTGCAAAAATCAGCCAGGTGCAACTAATAAGCACAAAATGTTTTTTTTATCAATTTACTTTCCAACGCAAAACTTCTTTTTCATTGGAAAGTACTCTACAAGTAAATCAAAGCAGTGTGAAGCATTACATTGTGTTACTTAGAGCCAATGGGGCATTACATGAGGGATACATGGGCATTCCTATGCAACCACCCATGCCTTTTGACGCAAAATCCTATCTACAAACAATTGTAGAAAGGGTTTAGCACCACAAGTTAACACCATCTGGAAGGAGGCATTAAGAGAAGAAATTATTTCATTTCGCCTTTCTTTTCCTACTTTGTATGCGCACTGCACTTTGCAGCACACATACAAAGTGGAACAAGTGTTTGAACTTGTCTAAGCAAAGTATTTTGTACAGAAAGAGTTTCCTTCCTGTACAAAACCTATGCTAGACTCAGGAACAGCAGCTGAAATAAATCCTGGGACCAGAGAGAGGGGAGGAGAGAGCCATATCACTTTAGAAATGGCACTCTCCTGATCCCTCCCAGTCACGCAACGCAGCATTTTTGCCTGCTGTAATACGTTGCATGGCTTCTTTGAAAATCTGCCCCATAAAGTGCACTTCAGGAGCTCTTTTTAAACATAAGTTGCACTTGGGGGTGAGAAATGTAATCTGTTGGAGGAAATCTACGATCCTGATTTATAACATTACAATCTGCACTCATTCATGCTGCTGATGGAATTTGTGCTTCAGAAAGTCTTTAACTGTAGAGGGATTTCTGCAGCACGAAATTTAACAGCAGGGCAAGGTCATGGGGTTTTCAGAAGTGGAGCATTTGTCATCCTCCACAATACAATGCTTTTGAGTCCCTTTCTCTGCACCCCAAGATAGCATAAGCAAACTCTTTTAATTGTTGGAAGGATTGAGTAAGAAAGATGTTCTCAACAGAGAAAAATATTTTCACTCACTCTTTTTTAGATGTGGTTTGTCAGTGTTAACTCTGCCATGAAGCTTCAGTGAAATATATTTATTATCCCCTCTACCACTAGTGAATTTCTGTTTCTTTTTCCAAGAAATAGCCAATTGGTCTTTGTTTAGAAGTATCCAGGGCCAGCTTTAGCGCAGGTGGTCGTGCCTTGTTCAACATCATTTTTGGGCGCCCTCCGACCTCCTCCTCAGATTCTCTCACTACTACCCAGCAAAAGTGCCCTCAATCGGAAGAACGGCCGGGGGGGAAAAGGTTTAATATGGTGGCGGTGTCTATTAGACACCGCCAGCCATATTATGATGAGCCAAAACAGCTCATCATAATATGGCTGGCGGTGTCTAATAGACACCGCCACCATATTAAACCTTTTTGCTGAGAGCACAGCCCACCACAATGCTAAAAATACAGTATGCGCGCGCCACAGTGGCGGGTGCATCCTAATACCCCCCACGGGACACATGACCGATAGGATGGCGGGCGGACTAAGTCTGCCCGTCATCCTAATGACCCCCTTTGTGTGGGTGCAACACACACACACGATATCCTAACTATTGCAAAAAGAGTCTCAAACAAAGGCCATTATGCACCCCATTTTCCAAATGTTGCATTAGTACTGCAGCCGCTTAGGCTACTGTAATTTCAAATATGCCTACTCATCTTCATCTTACGTTGTATGTACTTGCGTTTTTTGCAGATATATTCCATTAAGATGGTAGATATCTTTCTTGACCATTAAGTAGTGTCTCTAGGTGATAAAAAGTGTCTCTATCAGACAAATAAATTATCTACATTTCATCAACTTTGTCTAATTTAATTGTTGAGTACACCCACCAGGATGCAACCCTGAAAACCTTTAATCTAAATAAAATCTTTGCAGCATTTGCATTAATCCCCCCTCTTACCCGTTTTTGGTGGACTGGTTCTGATTTTTGACTACAAGCAATGCTTTAAATTTCATATGAGTTTTATAATACCAATGGTTCCTGAACTAAATACGTTGTAACCTTTAAGCAAATGACCAAGCATGATCATTTTTGTTCAAAGATTCTATCTTTAAATAAAATTGCATGTTTGATATAATTTTCAGCAGAAACGGAGGAAAACAAAATAATTGGAAAACAGGATGGGTAATTGCAAATCATCCATTTTAAAGATTGCATTTAAGCTGCATAATCATATCCTCTACTGACTTGGATTTCGTCTGCTTAACCTGCACCAAAAACATATTTTCTCATTAAGATCTGTGCCACCTTGAAAACATATGCTTGTCAATGAAAGGTGTGAGAAATGCCAGCAAGGGGTGGGCATGAGTTTTGTCATACGCTTATTCTGAGCTGAGTCACCTTGTCTGTGATTGGATTTTCATCATGCGCACAGGATAGTTAATTTATGATGTGTATCAGTGACAGTAGATTCTGATTTCTTCGATGAATGATTTGCATCTGTACTTTCATATGGCCAAAAGTGAGTAACATCATGGGTGTTGAAATCAACAGGATTACATATATATGTGGTGCACAGGACAATCCTTAAAACCAAATGTAAGGAATGCCACTAGAATCTTAAGGTAGGAAAAACGAAATGAGGTATGGAAAACAGTTTTATGGCAAACCATAGATAGCAACCACAATTCGGGGACTTTGCTTACCTGAGCCAATAAGGATGTTTAAATACCATGAATCTTAGTCTACAAATAGGTTATTTTGGTAGAGAAGGGACAGAGACAGTTCTAGAGATGAACACATTTCTATGAGATTGCAAGGTCGTCAGTGTTCAGTGGATGGAAGAAGTAAAGATGTGTGGCAGGAAATGGCTCTTGAAACTAATTGATAAATCTCTAACTATTTGATGTTCATCAAAAAACGCACTCAGGTTAATTTTGTTATTTCTCATGGGAATAGATTATAGTTCAGTGAGACTCCATGTATTGTTGTAATTAGCTTTTCCATGCTAACTTGATTTTATATTTTGTTTTATTACCTGTTTGATTAATCTACCCCTTTTAAAAATAAAAAATAAACCATTAAAATGCACCTTGCTCATTACATCGATGTACCATAAACAGTATGAAATACTTAATGAATATATTAAAGTTAATCAGGTCACACACACACTGTCCAAAATATTTCTTCCAGTGCCTTTAAATAAGTTTATAAATTCAAAATGCTGTAATTAACTTCAAAGCAGTCTTGTATAGTATATATGTTCTCGGATAAGTTTAAAAATGCAGTGCTAGCACCCTTTATCAGGATCAAAACTACAATGTGGAAATATGGTGGCTGATCCATTGATCTGCACTTGTAGCATTTCAGAGTTATACACTTTCTTCAAATGCGTAAGTGTTTAAACACTAGTATTTTCAGCCATCTTCTTCATTCACCTTAAAGCGAGTAAGGTGAGGCTATCATTGAGAAAATAATCTTGATAATCTCAGACTTTTGGTGTTTAGCAGAGCCACGGTCATAAACAAATTGTGTATTGCTTTTGGCAAATGTTGTTATTTAATATGAAATTTGCTGATGTAGAATATTTAATATGAAATTTGCTGATGTAGAAGTTATTTTTCACATACTCTAATCTGCCGGTTATCCTATGATATTACGTCCAGTAGGATCAAATCATTTGCAAAAACAAGCACAGAAATGTGATTGAGCCCTGATTTGCGAAAAAAAAGTCTTCTAGTACTAATATAATTTGCCATGTCGCTTATATAGAATGCCAAACACCTGGGTGCGCAGATACGACAACCATATATTATATCACAGCTACTGTGCTTTGTTTCTGTTATGTCCTCCCTGTTTAACATGTGTTTGCAAGTCCACATATTCAAATGCATTTGTTACAGTAGAAATATAAGAGAATCAGATAGATCTACACACTCCATATTTTAAGTCAAAAGTGGTGTAAAATTCAACAAAAACCCAATGTTGTGGCATCATCCCTAAGCTACGGACTCGCTTTGCATTCATTTTGCTACACTGAGTTACACTTACTTTGCTACTGAAAATACTATCAGTAGTCTACACATGGCTTTGAGTAACTCAATCTATTTAGGAAAATTATCATTTACACATCTTCCAACTTTTGATGCTGGGCACACAATGGCCAGTAAGGTGTAATTTGTGGGCTAGCACAATGAGCAGAGTATGCCAAAGTGACATGATTTTGACTGTCCTTGGCGCTGGAAATTAATGCCCTGTGACTGTCCCACATATTTTAATAGTGTTATTTGACCAGATAGAGAACTTTGGCATTCATCTGCTAGTTTTATCAATGAGGCTATGATTTCTGGTAAGGGAAGTGCTCTGTACTGTCACTTGCCTTAAGCATTGTTCTTTGCTGAGTCCATATGGATTCTCTAGATGTTTAGTCAATACTCTACATCTATAATTATTGAAGATGGACTACATATGTGGCCTTCAACCCCCATCTAGAAGAGTGCATTAGTCTTATGTATAATAATTGCGACTCATCAACCTCTAATACCCCATTTTATGTTTACTTTTTCTTAGATTCAATTAGGTTTATTTGACTAATTTAGGTTTACCAGCATATTCCAAGTGCAGAGACGCTTAAATGAGCAACTCTCATCTCCAAGAACACAGGAAGCTCATCATTAAGCATGAGTGAGTCTAGTTTAAATGTCCTTTTCAGGCAGTTGTATATCAGACCACTATTAGCGTTAGAGAAACCCAAAATTGAAAAAATCTCAACCACTCAGATAGTGCAGGATATCCTACTTGAAGGTGGACCAGGTATTGCTGGATATGGCAGTCTCATTCTGCTCTCAGCGTACATTATCGCTGGACACAGAAGGCTCATCCTGCTGTCAGCCCACTTTTTAGGGCCTGGTAATCTACCTACCCTCAAAAGTAAATCTTGTTTTCTGTGACCAGCATCCATTGTTCATCTTACATTCAGTATTTATATAGCAATAAGTTCATCTTTGGGAACCTTAATGATAACTGTAGGGGAGTTTGCTTTTTCAATGCTTACCCCTGCTAAGGACTGCAAACACTGTCATTCATTAAATACAAAGACCTTTTTGTAACCTTTGGACTTAGTTTGCACAGGAGGCGGTAAGTGTATCCACCAAAAGCTGATACTGAAATCTAAGGCAGTGAGAAGACTCTGGGCAGCCGCTCATAGCCAAGCAGTTCGAACCAGGCTACATCCTTTTGTTTTATGGGATCAATGTATATTCCAATGCTCAGCAAAGCACTAAAGATTTAGATTTCCAGTTTGTGCAGACCCTTAGGTTGGTGTCCCCTGAGAACATCCCAAAGTAAACCAATGTGCAGGAGCGGCTCGTACTGGGGAAAAAGGGGGAGGATGCCAGGGAGCGGTGGAAATGGGGGACAACAGAGATAAAAAACATTTTTTACAAAAGAGACGAGGAGGGGGAAAACATGGGACAACGAAGACAAAAAAATAAAAAATAAAACTTACATGCTGCCCTCTAGCATTGCATCGTGTTCTTCCGCTCCTCTCCGCCGCCGCAGGCAGGCACAGGCTCCCAGCCTGCGACTAATCCTGAAGGTGCTCTCACAAGAGAGCAGCTTCAGGATTGGCCTGAACACCGAAGATGTGCGCACCAACAGAGACTGGGAGTCTGTGCCTGCTCTCTTGAGTACCAGCAATGCAAATGCAGTTTGGGTTGGAGAGGGGTCACTGCGCATGTGGTTTTTGGCTGGCCTGAGACCGTTGGCCAAAAACCACATGCGCTGTGTGGGTAGCACTCACTACCCCCATCCATCTATCCGGCCCTGCCCCAAGCCCCAAGCCCCGGCACAAGCTAAATAAAACAAACATAAAGCAGGTTTTTAACCCGTTTTATTTTCGTTTTATTTTTCCATTTTGCAAAGAGCTGGCAGTGGCCGACGCTCCACCTTAGCAGAAGAGCCGCCGTTGCCAGTGTGAACTTCGGGGACAATGGAAGAAATTTTTGAATGGGACAGTTTATATTAATTCCTAGCTGTTAACATGCGTTCTTACATTGTACATTTGAGTGCATTTGTTCTGTGCTCTGTTATTACGTCTTGCACAGCCTCAAGAGGGTCTTATCTCTCTGGCATGTGGAATTCGTACAAAGAATGAAATTGATTGTTTCCTACTTGAAGGCCTTCTAGAACTTTATTAATAAGGAAAAGACTATTTAATAACTTTCTATGACTCACGTAAATTGCAAGAACAAGTAAAACATTTCTTATACAGCAATATTTAGAAAAGTACTTACATCCTCAAATACCAGTTGAACAGTTACCATTTTCGATTGGATTCAGTTGTTGACATCTTCTGTGTGAAATGTAGCTCGATTTCACTTGTCTCTCACAGTATCTGTCTGTTGGCTGTGACTGGATTTTTTTATATAACCAGCAAAATTGACATAGCTTATTCGGCTGGACAAATGCAATGGCATGTACTACCACGATAATCAGCAATTAGATCAAGTCAAAATCATTCTTAAATGGTCACTTCAAACATCCAATGAGAAACCCTGCTTTTGTGAACTTCATTAAATGCAACAACCTGGGCTCTAAGATTTATGTCAATGCCCTCTCATCCTCTTCTCCATTCCATGAGCTCTCCATTTCCAGTCAATGTAGTCACCGCTCACCAGTACCATTTTCCCTAGTAATTCTGAAGTCCGTCCACTGTTTCATTTGTTTTAATGCTACATCTGCTTTAAGGAATATTATATCTGGTGGTGTCCAGCAAGCCAATGCAAACACTTGTTTTTAAGCTCAAACTGTGATTCCCTCTGACCCTCTTTCGCTTCAGGTACTCCTGCAAGTACAACAACGTATGGAGTTGATGCTGGGATAAGGTTTATTGTTGGCAGGTCGGCCCCTACCCCACCCCCCTGATCCTGATGCCCAGCTTTGGTCATAAGGTTAGTCAAAGTACCCATGGTTGATAGTACCCGCTCCACTTGCTTAGATCCAATGTCTGGGCTATTGGTTGCCAAAGCCAAAGTAGCAGGGACCTCCTCACAGGATACTTTAAGCCTGTCCATGGTCTCTGCGATGCCTGGAAATATTAGGCCTGTGGGTTATTTCCGCTCACTGTATCTGGTCCAGCGATTACAAGGGATTTCCCTTCCATGTTGGCACACAGGTGGACCAGTTTGTCAAGTCGAGCTAATACAGGGGCAAGCTCATGTCTCACAATGTTTCTGATCTGCCCTCGCAGAGGCTCCATGAAGGAGGCCACCCATGGTGGGAGGGAACTGTCCTCTTGCGAACTTTGAACAATGTCCAAATCCTGGTGGGTTGTGGCCCCCGTATTAACAGATGTTCGGTCATTGGATTTTTTTCCCTTTTACTCCCGCCCTAGTAGACTGTTTTTATTGTTCTTAACTGTGCCCTTGGATGTAGTCCCTATTTCGATATCTGGTGCTTGTATAGAAGGCACAGGAGTTATTTCCAGATCGCTAATAGCTGTGGGTGTGGCTGGATCTGTCATGGCACACTAGAGGTCAGGGGTCATTAACAGCTGTCGTTCTGTTAAATCTATCTCCATGGCCACTGCCCCTATGGCCCTCTGGAGCATCCTGTCAATGGAGGTTTGCCGCAGAGGTGGGGGTATGAGCTGGGGCGGCGTTTGATGGTTTACGTTAGTGGTATGCTTCCCCATTGTTTTGGGAATTAATGTGCAAATTCCGTAGGCACCCCGGTTCTCGATTTTACCTCGACAACCATACAGTGGTAAAATGCACTGGATTGTGGGAGGAGTTTTCAGAAGGGGGAATAGGTACTGTTATAACTATCAATTGGTTAAAAGCTGTCCAGAATACAGAAAAATGTCACTTATGGGTCGTCTTGACGTCGTCCTCTCAGTGATTGTTGGTAGCCTGGCCCCAAAGCACTAGGTTGTTGCTAGGTGGTATGTGGAAGCTGTGTGAATGGCGCTGTGCAAGGGAGGAGTACGTCCCGGATAACAAGGCCAAGAGGGGGGCCTAGCCCAGTCTCCTCCGGTCTATGAAGGGTGCAGATGGGTGCACCTCCTGGCTCTTTGAGGTAACGTTGGTGGGGTGGTGGCCACTTTGCGGGCTGGGACTTGTGGTCCTGGTTCCCCCGTAACAGTTGGGCACAAGTGGCGGCAACAAGAAACAGCTCCCACACTGTTGGAGCCCTGGGTGCTTCTAAAACGCCTCCTGGCACTTCGCGGAAATGTTGGCAGCATGGCAGCCGCTTTGCGGGAATGGACTTGTGGTCTTGGTCCCCCCGCAACAGTTAGGGCACAAGTGGTGGCAACAAGAAATGGCTTCCCTTTTCATTATTTGCATTCAAAGTAACAATTAAAGTATTTTCCATCTATCTACTCCAAATATCTTTGGAGAAGACCATTTAACTTAAACAAGTCAAAACAATTCGCCTTGTTAGTGCTCGTTTCCAATTTGTGAATTAACAGTTGGCTTCCACCTTGTAAGCAGACTGAAGAAGGTATTTATTTATTTATTAACTGGTAATGAATAATGCGTAGCTGTACCAGCATTGCAACTTCATGCAACTGTGAGTCAATGTGAATGTGAGTTTTATATCTTACCATGCCCCTTCCCCCACTGTGCTCTTGCTAGTTAAATGGTCTAAGGGGCTTGTTTAATCTACATAAAACAAGCAGAACCATAAATAAGCCAGAGAGAGTAAACATAGAAAATAAAAAGTATACAAAAAGGGACGCTGGTTAAAGAAAAAAGTGCCTTTGAATCTAATTTTCTGATCAAATGTTTGAAATCGGAAAATGTCCCGCGTAACACATTTGTGTACTTCGAATATTAAAAAGTGAATAACTGCTGGTTTCATAGGCTAGGCTGGTGAAGCAAAAACGCTTCCACTGATTTCCAGTAAATAGTACTTCCTTGCTACTTTGCGTGAGCACAGCTCATTGGCTTCGTGATGCTAGCCAGAGGCGATGCCAGCGCACACAGGCGCAGCCACGCACGCGCTCGCATTAGCAGCTTGCCTGCCCTGTCTTGCTGTGCTGAGACGCGCGAGGCCCTAGAGTTGATTCCGCGTGACTGGGTCACCAGCTCCCTTTTTGCAGCAACCCGTCGTCTTCAGAAAATGTGTTTAAATTCTCCGTGCGTTTCCTTAATTCAATTCCCGGGTTTTGCTGCACATGAACAACATAGTTTGTCCAGCCGGGCGGACGTCAGCGCTGTAACTAACTTTTGCAGATTTGGATTTCACTTTCATCAGGTGCGAGGCGGGCTGTGGCTGAAGCTGATCTGTGGTTCAATCTTGCCACCGCAGGCAGACCACCATTAAGGAAGCCGGCCTCCAAGGCCCTGCGGTCAATAGCCGCTCTGAAATTTTCCATCGACTGTTAGGACGTCAGATTGTTGTGGTCCTTCTGCATTTTACAGGGTAGGATGGTGACTGAGAAAAAGCATATATATTTTATATTACAGCCAATACGTTGGCTCTCTAGGCAATGTCCGAGATTATTGCTTGTAGTGTATGAAACATGATACAAGAGAAGCATATTACAATGTTGCAACATCTGTGAACACAGCTAGGATCGAAACTAAACTTTCAATAGCACTGACCTTAGATGAGCTCTCTAAAATGTGCAAATGAAGACACTTCGCCCAAAATGTCTACTATCACTCTTAGTGCGTATATTGCTGTCCATTATGCAATGCTGAACGAGAGAGAGTCCAGGGCTCAAGACCAGGGCGCTAACATTCTGAGGGGCGCGAGGTTATGCCAACAACAGTGCCCTTCCCATCTTGTTCCACCCTTGTTCCTGTCCCTGCCTGTTCGGTTCTGCCTGAATTGCCAGTTTAAAGTGGTTTTAGCCCTTAATTATCATACGGGGGCGATGTTTTTAACACCCTTTTAGGAAGGGGGTTTGACCTTCCTTCACCCTGAGCCCTGCTGCACACATTAACGAAACCATCATCTGTGTGAGGCAGCCAGCCTATCGTGACTTAGTTGAGCTCGGGGAAGTCTGGGATATTTGTGCTGCTCATTCAGGTACTGACCAGTGACACAAAAGGGACCCTCTCCTGCCTCATTTAGTTCACTACCATCAGCAAGGGCGCCACATTTCGATCTGCCCACACCACTATCTCAGCAAAGGCCAGTTCTGTGAGAGGCCAAGGATATTCAAACCTGGGGGCTGTTTTCGGATTTCCAAGCAGGGCCTGTATTACATAAAGTGCCACAAGGGCGCAACAGGCGTGTGAGCCCACTTCCTGCACCCCAGGTTCACAGATAGCCCCTGCACACTGCAGCATCTGCTCAATTCTAAGAGGGTGATCCCTCTCAAGCAAGGGGTCAGGGCCCAGAATTACTCAGGGAAACACTTTGCTGCTGAGTCTCAGGCACATAATGGACGCACCAGAAAGATGTGGTGTGCAGTCACTGCATCCCCTAGGGTGAACCCTGCAAGGGGAGAAGAGGATTCCATGGACCCCACTGGCATCCCTTTGCTGGTGGATCCTTTCATTCACTGCACCCACCTGCAGGGGAGTTTTTTTCTCCCTTTGAAGTGCAGGCAGGATTTCACCTAACAGTCATTCCATCTTTCACTGATGCAACGCCCCCAGGGCAGCTGCGAGTTCGTATCTGCCCTAGGGGCAGTGCATTGATAGTAATGTGGCGGACTGTCCTGTTCTAAACCTAGGAAAGGTGTGGTGCTGCACAGACCGAGGCAGTGCACCCATTCCTTAATGGAGCCCCAGGGGTTCTCTATCCAGGTGGAGACAAATATGCATCCAAAGGCACCTTTATATTAAGGAGTATGAGAGTCATAAATTATCTACGACGAGGTTTACATTCGGGTTGTACAAAACGGACATTACACAAACATAGCCTTGTACACATTCCTATTATCAGGAGTCACAATTTAGTTTGTTGTGCTTATGCTGGGACTTGGTTTGAGCAGATAATATGTTGCAGGGAGATTGAAACTGAATGTGTGCGGTGGTCTGATGCGCTGGTCTGCGATCTTTCACCCTGTTATTTTAGAAAATGTGTGGAGAACATTTTGAGCTGGTATCTCACGTGCCTTATGAATTCAAGGCCATAGTAGTGTTGTGAAAAACTGTGCAATCATCTGTATCTGTCTAAAATTTCACAGAAATTTTGCAAAAGTGGAAGTTTCACAAATACTCTGGCACATGGCTTGATGGTTTGTCGTATGAAATATTCTCATGCATGCACACGTCTCACAAAACAGCCATAAGAGAGATGGGCAGGAAATGTCTCCCATCAAGAACCAATCTCTAGCAAATGCGGAATATAAACAATGTAAAACCGCTCTGATTTCAGATTACAAACACAGGGGCATATTACCAACAACTAGCGATAATTATCGCTATGTTGGTTTAGAGGCGATATTTTTATCGCCGAGCTGCGGCGATTTTTATCGCTTAGGAACCTTGCTATTATCAAGATTTATCTCCTAAGCGATAAAAATCGGCCGAAATGCATGACTATCGCTGAAAAGTCAGCGATATTCAAGCATTAGCGAGCGAATGCTCTTAGCCATGTTATCCACCTACCATTGGATAACATGGCTAAGAACTGCTCAGGGGCAGGTGTTAGCTTTTGGAGATATTCGCGCTTAGCGCGAATATCTCCAAAAGTTGGTAATAGGAGATAGCGATGTTAGCGACTGTTTCCAGTCGCTAACTTCTTGGCACGCCCACTTTGCATATCATTAGTGATAAATATCACTGACATGCAAAGCAGGGCCCAGGATGGTCGCTATCTCCTACTAGCTGTCGCTAACTGGTGTTAGCGACAGCTAGGTAATAGGGAGATAATTTTATCTCTGCTTTCTTGGCTTTTAAAGCCAAGAAAGCACAGATAACCCCCCTTGATAATATGCCCCACAGTGACATTTTGCACATGCTTAGAGAAACCTCATTTAATTTTCACACTGTTGCCACCAAATGAAATATTTACAATATCCATAATTCTGGTGAGAATCACTCACTACTATATAGGATCTTTGAGCAGAAGGGGGAAAGAAGGCCTGGAGCCCATGATGTGACATGAGTTGAATAGGAGTGTTTTCACAGACTCCACCTTTAATGTAACTCCTCCAAGTCTGCCAATCACAGACTGGCGGGATCCTCAGTTTCAATGGTCACTCAGGCAAGAGCACAGTATTCAGGGTTGCTCCAGCATGTTTCTCCTGTGGCCTTTAAAGGGCCACCTCCTGTTCCCATCCGTTCTCTACTAAACCATGACCAGCGGCGGGTCTCGGAGGGTGTGGTGCGCACTCCGCGGTGCATCAAACCCCCCTCCCCCCAGCCGTCACCTGCCTTGCACCCAATGCGACAGATCAACCAGTAGCAGGGCATTTTCTCTCTTTCTGAAACGAGGACTAGTGTCCACAAAAATAATGGGTTCTCCGGGCGTCAATGCTGCAACAAAGCATCCGAGCGCGGTTTAAATTGAAATGGACTCCTAGACTTACACACTCTTTCTGGCAGCTTCTCCGTGAAGAAATAAACGCCTGACCGCAGCCTTCTTGCCGTCATAAAATGTCTTATTTAAGATTGCGTAAGGCGCGGTTTAAGTAAATGGAGGCTTGAAGCTTCCCAGAGGTGCTTTTATCTCAGTGGAGTGCTCGGAGGCTTCAGAGGCAGAGGGCATGCACTCTGCAGCTGCAGACGGGGCCTTGGAATGAACCGCTAATGTGTGGGCTCTCAGACACAGCCGGCTCTGGGCAGCGCCTTCTTCAGCATGGATAAACAGAAAGGTTATTTGGAAAAAAAAGGCCACATTTTATTGTTAGAGCAAAAATACCTCAGCATTGACATAAACAGTGGTATGCTATTCAAGGAGTGCAATGCTCTTGCTGACAAAATGGTGTGCATTTGAAGTAAAATCAAATAAGATCCATTTAATTAGACTCTGTGTCTACATTTTAGTAAGCATGCCCAATTTTGGCACAAAAAGTAATGAGGTAGCACGCGATTTTACCAAGGTCACACTGCTTGGTCTACAAAGGCAGCCAGGATCACAACCAGTGCTTAATTTATAAATAAATAGGTTTCAAGGTCCTCGTCAGGATGCCACCGCACCTTGCACTACCCATTGCTCCTACCAGCACTGCCAAGGTCAACACTAACACAAGCACTACCCATCATACACATAAGTGTGACATTTTAGACTATTTCAGACCCCAAAGCTATAAGAACGACTTGGTAGGCAGGTATTCGTAATTTTTCCATGTAGATTGAATTAATAAACAAACGTTGTGCTGACCTCTAAATTAGACACCATGCGGCAGACTGTTATAAGTGCCGGTGTTGACTATTAAATGACGGTGTTGAGTACCAGAAACCACCGGCTCAAGTTAAGCACTGATCACAACCATATTTTCGTAGTGCCAAAGCCAGATATAATATCACTACACCACTTCTTCTACTGTTTTAGAGATAGGAACTAGTTTAGTACCCTCTGTTTTACAAATTACGGGGCATATTAGCAAGGCATGCATTTGAAATTATCGCCGCTTTTGCAACCGTTTTCCGCCGAAAAGCGGTGATAATTTCATCGCCCTATCAGCATAGACACGCTATCGCGCGTTCTGCTGATTTTGCGCCCTTGTCAACAACGCCCAGCTTTGCATCTCTAATGAGATGCAAAGTGGGCGTTCCAGGGCAAAATAATAGGAGAAATGTCGCTTAGCGACATTTCTCCTATTATCAAGCTGCTCGCTAATAAGCAGAGCGTTAGGAAAAGTAGTGCTAACCACAGTTAACGCTACTTTCCTAACGCCTGCTTGTGACCTGTACTTAGCCATGTAATCCAATCGGAGGTGGATTACATGGCTAAGATTGTCCTGCCCTATCAGCAAGGTTATCGCCATTTACAATGGAATATCGCTGGAAAACCCGCGATATTGCATTGAAAACAGCGATAATTCCCACTATCGCTGGGATTTTTATCTCCATGGCGTTCTGCGTTGTTAATACAACGCTAACATGGAGATTATCGCCAGCGATAGCGGGCAATAGAATTCCTCACGCTAGCAGCGGTCAGCGATAATTATCGCTGCCGCTTGCTAATATGCCCCATCATTCCTTTTACAAGGCAGAGAGCAGAACTACCTTAGAAAATATCAACAAATATGCTTGTGCTTAGGAGCTTATAACAATATTCATTTAAAACCCAATTACATTGAATACTGCTTCTTCATCTTCTGGTTATTATTGTTGTTTTTATTAATCTTATTATTGTTAGTTATCTTTGCATAACCTGTTTTAAATGGGACTACAAACCACACTACTGCACTGTAAATAACAGATGGTACCGTTAGCTTAGAAAACTGTACTCAAGTAAAACCGCTATAGGTTGCTGACTCATGCCCACTTGTTGCTGGTAATTATAATATCTATATTTTCACTACTTTGCAGTTATTTTCAGACAATAAAATGTGCTATTATTATTTATTGTTGCCTATTACTTCTAGTAATATGTGTAACAAGTTTGAATGGAAGGCTGATTTTGATTCGTCAGCAACCAGAATAAAAGCTCGGCCTAGAACAAAAAACAAAACAATGCAAACGTTGATTTCACTCTATTAAGAAGATGATAAAAATAGTCTTTTTAAGTTCAAATTCAATTTACAACAGAAACCGATATTGTTTTGAGAGTCTCTATTGTCAGGCGTCATTGAAAAAAGAGCGCAGATTGAAAGATTTGCTCTTTTCCTGGTTAATCTTCAAATAGAGACTGTCTTCCAGACTTAATAAATATTCTGCCAATATAGGAGACATCTGTGCGAGAGGCTGAGGAGTAATCAGCAGTTTTACTTGCTCACGTTGGCAACTTTGTCAGGATTCTGAATACTTTGGAGGTTATAAAGTTAGAGGGATGGCATTACCTCCGCGTCCCTCCCACGCTTCCATTACTTACAATATGAGGCATCCCTGCCTCACCAGACACCCATACCACATGATCTATCACGCAGGGCTATAAGTAGCCCCCCCCCCTCAAACCTACTGTTATTTCTTATCTCACATGTTGAGATGCAAGTAACACGCGCTGGCTGTTTGCGGTTCTGCGGTCTTCTTTGGATTTCTTCATGGATTCTTCGTGGAAGGTCCTCTCCCTTGTTGTTTTCTGCCTGCGTGGCTTGGCGGGGCCAGCCTGGGCGGCGATGTGCCTTCCCTCGCCGTGTCTGGAGTAGCGGTGCGCTCTTGGTGGTGGAGGGGGTGGGTCCTGCTGACGGATTCATCTGCCCTGTGTGGCTGGGGTGTCTTTCCGGGTTGGAGGCCAGAAAGGGAAGCAAAAGCAGTGCGGTCGACTGGAATCCTCGCCTGGCTGTTTCTGCTCCTCATTACAGTGAGGGCCTCCTGTGAGGCCGTTTTTTCTTCTTTCATGTGTGTTTGTTGATTTGATTGTGTTTTTCATCCACTTTACCTCATTTCTGATTCGGTTTCTGGGGTTCCCTCCCTGTTTTTTGTACCTGTTGGTTGGTCCCTGGTGTTCAGCTGTTCCCTATTTTAAACATCCCTCAGCTGTGCTTTTGGGTGTTGCTTCATTATGACGACGCGTGCTTCCAAACGCAAACATGTATTGTCCTCCTCCTCTGAAGATGATGAACCAATTCCAGCTCGCCGGACTAGGTCCAAGGGTCCAAGGGATTCTGCTGCCCTGCTGTCAGCTTCTGAGGTCCTGGACATGATTGAGGCTGCTGTGGCTCGCGCTCTAGAGGCCAGGGTCCTTGCTAAGCACAAGTCTTCTCGTTCGGCGGTGGATCCAGTGGACTCTCCCTCTGAGGACTCTTCTTCTTCGGGAGCTGCCAAGCCTTCTACCTCTTCCGGGAAGTTTGTTCGTGGGGAGGAGGTTCCTGCGATTCTCGAGTATATTAGGGAAAATGTGGGGTTTTCGCCTTTTTCGGCTCCTGAGGGGTTGGATGACATATTTCCGCAGAATGTTAAGCCCCCGTTCTCGCTATGCCCTTTCATGGACGTATGAAGGACTTGATTTTGGGGTCGGTTCCTCGTTTCTTGCAGAAGCTGTACTCCTTGGAGGAGAGGAAGGTCTCTCTTCCTCACTGTCAAAGTGGATTCCATGTTGGCCACCCTGATTGGTCGTACGGCGATTACTCCAGAGGATTGTTTTCCAGTTAATGCTACTGATAAAAAGGTGGATGGGGCGCTGAAGAAGGCATTCTCAGCTGGTAACTTATCAATGAGTGCTGGCCTTTATTCTGCTTATGCGGCACAGTCGTTGTTGTATGACTTTGGGAAGCTTGCCACGGCTATTCAAGATGAGTTGGACTGCTCCTGCTTGCTTATCCACATGGAGCAGCAGGCCAAGCTCTTGGCTGACGTCTCATCGGATGTGCTTCGTTCTTCTCCCGTGGCTTCTGGTTCCTTGGTCCTGGCTCGGAGGAACCTGTGGATGCATGACTGGAAGGCGGATTCTTCTGCGAAGGCCTCTCTCCTTAAGAACCCCTTTGACAGCAAGATGCTTTTTGGTGAGCAGCTGGATAGTATGATCATGAATGCATTCAAAGACTGTAAGCACGCTCTGCCTTACAAAGGCAAGTCATCAGCTTCTCACTCACGCCGCTTCTGGAATCCGGCTCCTTCCTCAGTGTCTTCTTTCCAGTCTTCCTGGCAGTCCTCAAGGGCCTTTTCGGACTGTTGGCATAAGTTCCAACACAAGAAGGCGGCTGCCGTGGCTGGTCCCAAGGGTTCGTCGGATGCCTTCAAGTGGAAGTCCTGACAACGACGGCGTGGCGACCTCGAGACCTGTGGGTGAGAGGCTGTTGTTTTTTCTGGAGGCTTGGAGACTGAATGTGAAGGATCGCTGGCCGTTGAGTGTTCTCACGAGAGGTTATCCTATCGATTTTGTGGCTATTCCACCCAGCTGGGGCACCATCCGTACTCCTGTCCCTAGGTCCCCGGCGAGGCGGAAGGCTCTTCTGGAGGGGGTTCAGGATCTACTGGCGAGGATGGCAATCATATCGGTCCCCCTGGCACAACAGGGTCATGGTTGTTATTACATTTTGTTTCTGGCCCAGAAGGTGTCAGGGGGGTTCCAGCTGGTTCTGGACCTCAAGAGGGTGAATAGTTGGGTTCGGACCACCATTCACTTCAAAATGGTGACTTTGCAGTCCATCATTCCATTGGTGGTGGTCCAGGACTTCATGACTTCTATCGATCTGCTGGATGCCTATCTTCATGTTCCAGTGGCATGGGAGCATCAGAAGTTTTTACGTTTTGCGATTGGTGATTCCCACTTCCAGTTTGCGGTTTTGCCATTCAGGCTGAAGTCCGCTCCTCGGGTCTTCACCAAGCTTGTGTCTCCATTGGTGGCCTTGGTCCACGCCCAGGGGATATTTCTCCATCCTTACCTTGACGATTGGTTGTTTCATGCTCCCTCGTTCCAGTTGACTCTCAGTCACACAGAGGTGGTTCTGGCCATTTTGAGGGGGCACAGCTTTCTTATCAATATGGGGAAGTCATTCCTTGTTCCGTCCCAAGATCGTCTCTTCATTGGGGCTCGGTTTCAGATGGATTTAGGGGTGGTCCCTCTGCCCGAGGCTCGGGTGGACAAGATTCCGTCTCACATCCTGTCTCTTCTGTCCGGTCTGGTTCAGGTGGTGGCTTGTTGGCTCAAGGTGCAGGGGGACATGGCAGCCACAGTCTTTCTGGTTCCGTGGGCCCGGTTTCATTTGCACACTCTGATGGCTCATGTTCTGGCACATTGGTCTCCCCATTGCCCCACCCTCTCTTCTCCGATTCCGGTGTCCCCTCAGATCAGGAAGGCTCTGGGGGTTCAGGGTTGTTCCACCAGGTCCATGGCAGCGTCTTGTGCGGAGGTCCAAAGGGCTTCCATATCTGAGATTTGCTGGGCTGCCACCTGGGCTCCACCATTGATCTTTGCCTCTCATTACAGAATTAGCCGTGAGGTTGCCCGTTCTGATGTTTTTGGGTACAAGGTTATTTCCTCTATGGTTACTGAATAGTGGGATTTCCTTGTTGTCTGTGTTTTATTAATGAACCTGTTTTGTGCATACCTTCTTTAGTTGCCCTGATTGGCTTTGTACATCTCATATTGTAAAAAATGGAAGCAAGGGAGGGACGAGGAGGTAATGCCTTAATTACTTACTGGTAATTGCATTACTCTGAGTCCTACTCCCTCGCTTCCATTACTTACATCCCTCCCTGGTAGTCCAGGCCAACCTTTTGGTATGGTTTCAGTCTATGTGGTATTACTGGAGGTTTGAGGGGGGTAGGGGTTACTTATAGCCCCGCGTGATAAATCACGTGGTATGGGTGTCTGGTGAGGCAGGGATGCCTCATATTGAAAGTAATGGAATGCGAGGCAGTAGGACTCAGAGTAATGCAATTAGTGGTAAGTAATTGAGGCATTACGCTCATTGCAATTAGAAAGGTTTTGAACATTGGCACATTCATTAAATACACACAGAGAAATGGGGTCCAAATCATGAAAAAGTAGACATATTCTCCTGTACACTTACTATATTTGCAGGTCCCGAACAGCTGCAACTATTGCGGCTTTCCAGGAGTGCTCATGTGCTTAAGTGTTTATATATAAACATAACAGATGCGAGAGATGCCTGTTTCTTCCCTCATTTGTTTCATCCCTCCTCCTTCCGTCATTCCTCCCTTTCGTCTTTACTTCACACATACTCTTTTCTTTTTCCATTCATTCTGTCCTTCTTGCTTCCTTCCTCTTTCTTTCTTTAATACTTTCTCTTTTTGATTTTTTTTCTTTCAGCCTTCTCTCGCAATTTCCTCTTCTTTTTAAACCAGTATGTTTTTTGAGATTCGTATTCCATGTTGAGGACCTTTCTGGCTAACACACAAATGACCCTTGCTTTCTTAGTATTCCCCCTCAATCACTCTTTTCTTTCCCCTCCTCTGTTTTTTTGTTCCTGTTTCTAGACATTGATCTATAACAGGCCCATGGCTGAATGTGTTATTAGGCGATACACTCTACTTCATTTCTCTAAGGCATTATAGTGTTTAATATATGATTGGTCAAGCAATGATTGTCCTTCACTCGCACCCTTGTTTCTAAAGTATTTTCTTATTCATTCAGAGGAATGAAAAAAAGTTCTTGCGAGGTGACAAATAGATTCCGTACAGGAATGTTACTCACATTCCTGTGAGAGTACATGTATGTGTATGATATTCTATAAAGTAATGAATATCAAATTTAGAGATCCGCACAGTTCTGGGACCAGTCATCCATCCATATACTTCTCCGTTTCATTTTGATTCACTATGTTACGCTGTTTTATGTTATACTATGCTTTGTTATAATATGCTGCACATAGCGTTAGGAGAACCAGTCTGGGGAAACCGGTCAATAAAGATCCCCTGCTGTGAGCCTGCTCACCCTTTACCTCCACGGAATACCAGTCTGATCAACTCTTACACTTCTTATGTATTATGATGCTTTTTCCTGGCATGGCCATATGATGTTTTGAGGACAATGGTGTCAAAGATTCTTCCCGGGCCCCTCCCAGCTGTACCTAGGGGTGAGCAGGTTATTCAGTCACCATTAGACTATCAGTGAGCTCAGGTGCGGCTCTCATTTCTTGGGGCTGTATGTATAGGTGTGTTACCGTGTTGTGCTCTGTGAAGTTTGGTGCCTAAAGGCAGTTTAGAAAGGTCAATAGCTAGTGAGAATAGGGGTTGACAGCCAGGTGAATGAGTTTTAAATGTCGTGCTGCAAAATATCATAGCGAGAATAGAAAAACGATGGGGCATATTATCAAGGGGGTTTATCTCCACTTTTTTGGCTTTCAAAGCCAAGAAAGCGGAGATAAAATTATCTCCCTATTACCTAGCTGTCGCTAACACCAGTTAGCGACAGCTAGTAGGAGATAGCGACCATCTTGGGCCCCGCTTTGCATGTCAGTGATATTTATCACTAATGACTTGCAAAGTGGGACGTGCCAAGATGTTAGCGACTGGAAACAGCCGCTAACATCGCTATCTCCTATTACCAACTTTTGGAGATATTCGCGCTAAGCTAATATCTCCAAAAGCTAACACCTGCCCTGAGCAGTTCTTAGCCATGTTATCCAATGGGAGGTGGATAACATGGCTAAGAGCATTAGCTCGCTAATGCATGAATATCGCTGACTTTTCAGCGATATTCATGCATTTCCGCCGATTTTTATCGCTTAGGAGATAAACCTTGATAATAGCAAGGCTCCTAAGCGATAAAAATCGCCGCAGCTCAGCGATAAAAATATCGCCGCTAAACCAACATAGCAATAATTATCGCTAGTTGTTGGTAATATGCCCCGATATTTCTTTACTATAGACTAGTAGTCAGTATTCTGGTTATGATATTGTTGTAGCACAAGATTTTTGCACTCAGTTTTCTGACATACAACGTGAATGTGTGTGCAGGCATTCAGTCCCTGCTATGAATTTCATGAAGGCATTAAGCATGCATTAGGCTTGTAAAATCTCATGATTCAAAAGTATTAAAAGCTAAACTAGGTAACTCATCTCTGATTATATATTTGAGCTTCGAGGCTGAAGTATGATTGGACTGTAATTTTCATGATTGTCATATTGACCACCCTTAGATGAAATTCAAAATCTCTTTATCTGATTGAGGTTTGGTTGTGCATCGCAGGCTCGGCGCTGTTTGACCCTTAGGCCACAAAACAAGGCGCCTACTGCACTTATATCTGTTTTGCAAATAGCTTCAGGAGCTACCTCATTACTAAGCATTGATGGGCACTCATCCTGGTCATCAAGGTCCAGGACACCCTACACTTGAGCCTCACTTTGGTGGAATAATCACACAAATACAGCAATTTACAGACCCAGCTCTTGGGAAATCCTAGTCTTACATGCATACTTGCTCAGAAAGCCTGTCATTTGTGTGTCACTCTGTTGGAATAATAAAACAAATAAAACTAATACCTCCATTACAACTCACTCTAAAGTCCATGTGACACTCTCTCGCTCTCTCACACACACACACACACACACACACACACACACATACACACCCCCACACGCAAAGGCGCATTCCTTATTACCCATCAATTGTAATAAAAAAATAAAAATAAAAAACATCAACTGATCGTGCCTTTTGCTGTTGCCAATGCAGACCAATTGGCTTTGGCAGTGCATTTTGCCGATAATGTTCAGCATCAGAAAAAAAGAAAAAAGTGCAATGAAGCATATGCGTGCATGCACCATCACGAAAGTGCAAACATGCCTCATGACACTACAGGAGCCCCAGTGTCACTATTAATGCACATGCATGTATATTGAAGTTGGCAATTTTGTATTCTTCTTTGGTTTAATATACCATTCAAGATGGCAGATAGACACCTTGGAGCATTAAGTGAAAACAAATGTACAAATGTGGCAGAGCATTAGAAATGAGCCGCTCAGCAGCAAATTGCAGGGAACGGCCCTTCAATCACAAAAAAACAAAAAAATAATAGAGTGAGATATGGAAACATGAAGGGGAGAGCAATGGTGGAGTGAGCCAGGGATTCTGAGGAGTGATGTAAAAGTTCTTTAGCGCCAAAAGCAGTGAGAGTGAGCAACATAGAAGTTAGGTGGGCATTGCAAAAATAAAAAAAGATAAAAGCGAGTGAGATTGAGAGGATGGGAGGGTGAGGAACAAATGAGCCATGGAGTGAGACCAACACAGGAGCATGGTGAGGATTTAAGTGGGGAAGCTGCGCAACATGGGAAGAGCAAGAAAACACATATAGATGCATGGAGTGCAACCTGAAAAGGAAATTAGTAGTTCCCTGAACGTAAGTGATGGAAGAACACACTCTATTCTGTCACAAAGATAACAAAAAAGCTATGGTTCAGGGAAATGACAAACAAAAGAGGTAAATGAAAGCCATCCAACAAGAAACAAGGAAAGGGACAAGAAAGACAGCCAAAAGTAAGAAAAGGCTTGAACCATCGCCCACCGTATACTGTCCATAATAGGTCTTTGGAAATAGGTAGATATGAGCTATCAGTAGGATAGTGGAGTGGTGTGGCTCACTAGTTAGAGGCGGCAGACCCGTAAGCAAAGAACGGCCCGGGACCAGGGTTCAATTCCTGAAGCGGCAGGGTCGTGGACCAGGGTCAAACGGACTCGATAATTCTCACCTCGGTGCCTACTCTAACCAGGGAACACACTCAGCAACTCTGGGCATTAAGCTTGCCTCATCTCTACAACCGCCCCCCCACAGATGCCGGGGATGCCTGGTTTCACCTTGGAGATACCCAGAAAGGGACCATCTCACAGGGAAAACCAGGACGGGTTCCCCAGCGGTCTTCAGCGCCAGGATACTCCTTGGAGTCACAGTGTGCTTTACAAGTACACCCACATTTACATTTACATTTAGGTGAGATCTAAAATGCTAACTTCAAACTTTTTCCTTATGATTGTGTTGCATTTGTTTCAATAATCTTGAATACATCTTTCACGAGAGCTTCTTCCCAAAATAAATATTTCAAAGAGTTACTTTTATAGAGATATCTGCTTTGCAAACTCCTAAACTCATGGTCATTGACTTACTCTGGATCAGTTCCTTCCCAATCGTGCCTCCTTCCTAAAAATTCCCGAAACATTAATTTTAGCTCTACGTGAAATCACAAACATTATACGAATGGTTGGGAAACTTATGCACAGTTGCATGGAAATAACTTGACATGCACTTTGGGGTACCTCAAGTGAAAATGTAATGAAGATCAAGCCTCGTGTTGGAAAGGCAATTGAGATGCCAGCAAGGCCACTGGTTCAACGAGAAGCTCCCTTTTGCCAAACATATTTGCTTGCACCTTTCACCACAAAAACACAGCAGCAGAAAAATGTGAGGAGATTTTCGCAGGAGTATTTTCTGCCATATTGTGTTATTTGCATAACAAAATGGCATCAATACACAAATCATAAACGCTTATTGGGTAAATTCATTTTCACCAGCATAGGTACTACAAACAAGCAAGCTCTGAAATGATATATGCTTGTTAACATAGTAAGGTTTTGTATTCAATTAACTCAGTGGGGCCGAATCTCAAAGGCAAGCAAGGGTACTTACACAAAGGAATTCTATAGTACTCTTTTACATACTCTTATATGCCTTTTTGAATTGCCCCAACATTTCTAAAATTTAATTATTCGTGTCATATTTATGTACATTTAAAACAAATGGAAATAATGATGCTCTACTTGCAGATTTATGAATAGGGACGTAAGGTCTAATTTGCAAAATATGTTTGAGTACTTAAAAGAGTTCTTCTGGAGTAATACTTCCAGTACTCATAAATGCTTTTGTCAAACAGCCCCTATGCATCCAAATGAATCCGATGCCACTTCATAAGCACAATAAATGACCTGGCAGTAAGTGGCAGTAAGTAAGCAGAGGCCATGATTTCTCTATCTGGCATGAGACACCAAATCATGCATCAAGTCACAAGAAGGAATCATGTGATAAGCATGACCTGGTAAAAAGGAATTAAGTAGTAATCAAGTACGATGTGCCAAGCGGTTTGGTGTGGCAAACAAGTGCAATGTAACAAATGTGGGTGATCCTACTAGAAAGAACTGTACAATGAATGAGCATGACACAACAAGCAAGCATGATTTAGCAAATCTGCATGGCGTAACAAGTAAGCATGGAATAACTAACATGCATGATGAAACAACCAAGCAAGAACTCAAAAATGGTTATGACGCGACCGGCAAGCATCATCTAGGAAAATCGCATGGTTACTAACTAGCAAAACAAGCAAGCATGCAATTACTAATGGGCATGATGTTAAGAGAAATTAGACATGATGTAAAGTATGTTTTTGCAAATAGTGTCAATAAACCAGTAAGAATGATGTACCACTTAACATGAAATATGAAGTAATTCAAGTCAATAATCAATATTTCGCTTTGAACCTCATCATTCCGTTTTGTCTCCTTACTACGAATATTGTATCATACATCCGAGGGGTACTGCAACCAATGCCCATAAACAGCACAGATAAGCTTGTCCTCTGAAGGAATGCTCACTAAAAGTGACGTTTACCATAATTTATGTCAGTTGAACTGTATAACATGTCCATCTTAAACACATGTTGCAATACCTGTAAAATGGTTCGTAAGCATAAGGTTGCTTATTAATTGTCAATGTATCACCTTGAGAAGCCAGGTATGGATCCCGAGGAACTTAATTATTACTTTCCTAATGCACGTCTGCCATTTCAGGAAAAAACATCAACAACACTCATGGCTTCAAGTTCCTGCGATGTCAAACACTCTGACATCTCCCAACAGTACCAGGCTAACTTCATGGAATATGGGAGTAGAGAATTAATGACTATCGAATTGTTTAAGATCATTTATCCTTTCATGGGTAACTGTAACTCCTTCCTTACAATCCTATCTGACTTCCTCAGAGCTTTATGGATATCATCAGCCGTCAAGTCTTAATCGACACCCGCATACTCTGCATGGGCTTCCCTTGCAATGCCCTGTTCTGGTTTGAGTTCTCAATCACGCAAAAGGTATCAGAGAAACGCATGCACATAGTATAACCACTTAAAATTATTCAGGGTAGCATTTCAATCCATCGTCTTTTGTCCACTGTCCCTCTCTAGACAAAGGTCCTCCTTACGCAATCAGTACTGTCCCTGCTCCCCATGGGAACAGTCCATCCCAAGCTGCCAGACAGGGTTTCCTCCAGAGGGGAACACAAGCAACCCCAGACAAGTTTTGGCCTTGTTGAGCTTCATCAGAAAGGTATAGCTTGGATCCTATTTCACAGATTGCAAGAGACCCCCTTCTGGGCATACCCTTGGCCACTCTGGGTATTACATCAATCACACAAAACAGAATCATGCAACAGGTTTGAGTGATTGCCATTAGTTGGATTTGTTGCAAGCATTCCTCCCATCACCTTTGGTATGTTTGATTTAATGCCCTAGGTAGCCAAGGGTATGCCCAACCATGGGCCTTTTACTCACTGTGCTACTGGAACCAAGCTACACCCGAACTAAAAGCCCATATCAGGGCAGAACTGTTCTTGGTTTGGTTGTGTTCCAGTTCATGGAGTGCCTGGTCTGACAGTTCAGGCTGGACTGTTCCTATTGGAGCAGGGTCAACACTGATTTGCATATGGCTGGGTCCAAACTGAAGCGGCATGTTGGACAAAAGAACAAAGGGTTGGAATGATATCCTGAGGAATTTCCAGTAGCATTATTGCAAGAATTCGTTCCATCACCTTTTGCGTGTTTGATGTAACACCATAGGTGGCCAAGGTTATTCTCAGACATGGATCTCCTGCTCATGGTGCCCTAAGGTTCTGCAGAATGAAGAACCCCAATTAGGGTGAATGAAACTGGTCTTGGGTTGCTGGCGTTCTGGTTCCGGGAGGATCTGCCCTGGCAGTTTGGGCTGCACTTTCCTATTGAAGCAGGGACAAGACTGGTTTGCACGTGACTAGGCGGCATAATGGGCAAAAGTATAGTGGGTTATAATTCTACCTGAGCAATTGCCATTGGTTGGCATTATTGCATGTATTCCTCCCTTTACATTTTATGTATCTGATTTGAGTTGCACCTGAATAGCCAGATGGTTCTGCTGGGATCCTTCAGGTTTGAGACCTTCCTCATGACATACATTATTACCCAGGAGTCTGCCCTCTTGCCATTCACACTGCCCAATACGAACATCAATATTCACCGGTATACTAATGATTCACAGCTCTAAATGAATATTCCATCTGAATAAAACATTGACTGGCTGAATAAATGACTTGAAAATGTTCACTCATGGATGCCAAAGGCTCATCTCAAACTGAATTTACCAATATGGTGTTCGTCTTTATGGAAAAGACCTATAAGAAATATCAGGATTAGGAATGGTTTGCTAAAATAGATCTGGACAATGTCAAATCCATGGACTTCTACAATGATTTCAAAATCTAAGTTTCAGAATGCATGTTGCACACAAGACAGCCTTCCATCAACAATCCTTAATCCCAACAGTGAATTCATTTCTACCACAGTCACACAGGCATTGTCAGCTGTCCGTTGCATGTGTCAGTGGGTTCAATCTAATCAAACCTAAAGAGCATTCTTCATGTGGGTCCCTGCCTCATCAAATTGATAGACAGGATAACTCCAACTATCAGAGAATGTCACTGGCTCTATCTGCCCACTTGTATTACATTTAAGACCTTTATCCTCACTGAGTACGTTAATGATGTACACCAATGTATCTGATCACCCAAATGAAACGGTCCAAAAGGCTTCATGAGACTACCAACATCTGCATCACTAAACTGGAATCCAGTAAGGAAAAGAGAGCAGGCAATATCTTCACAGGCATGATCCAGTGGTGCAACTATCCATCTCAGTCAAAATCCACCGTACACTACCACTTCTCCAAGTCAGAGGAAAGCTTAGTACCATACTCTGCAAGCAAACCATTAGTGAACTGTAACCCTCCTATTCTGGGACGCATCCTATGAGACCCTTTGCTCCCTAGACCCTCTGAATCCGTGTACCCTTCCCAGTGGCAATCTAGCCTAACATCATTTACTCTCTTTTGAAATCCTACCCACATCTGGTGCACCTGTGTATCCCTTGCACCTTTTGCTTTTCCCACGTTCATTTGATAATTATATTCCCCCAAAGTATACATTGTTCCAGTACATACTAGCTAGATGTGTGGTATACATATCCACACACACAAACATGATAAGCAACTGCAACTGTAGAATGCACATTGGAAAGGCCTTTATAGGTGAGACCACTAATTCATCTACTAGCCTGATTGCCATTACTATTATGAACCCTAAAGTGGATGTTGACTATGAAGAATATGATTGGTCTATTAGTTCAATCTACACAACTCAGAGAGAAACACTGATGGCTGGTAAACAGAAAACTAACTGTGAGATCCCAATCAAGAACTAGAACTTAATTTTTCAATATCTAATTATATCACAAGTGAGAAAAGTTTACTGATGATTGATTTCAACCAGAATTAGTTACAGATTTACTTTCAATGATGTGAATTATTTGCATTTTGAGAATCTCTTTTATTTTTAAGAAAGCAATGCCAAAGACTAGTGAAAAAGTGCCATTGTCGTTACAGTGTGAAGCCGCTTTGCTCTTCAAAAATGTATATTGGTCTCAAGGAAGGACTTGAAACAATAAAGGGAAGGGTGTTCATAAGCCTGCAGAGCAGTCAGTATGTGCTAAGTGAAGGTAAAACACTCCAAGCCGTATCCCGAACACAGTGTGTGCTAATTCAAGGGCTATGTTGGTTCCTGCCACAGTGTTGAGTTGACTGCTGTATTAAAAAGTTGAAATGCTTGACAAGTGCTCTTTTACCACCTTAGATAGTGGTAAATGGCTGATTGTCATATTTGAAATAAATGACAACACATATCACAATCACGCATAAAGCAATATAACATCATAATTAAAACCTAGCCGGGCACAACATAGCAAAACAGTAAAAAACAGACTGTAACATAACAACCATAGAACAACACAACAACATCACATTGGTACAAAAAGTTATTCAGCATCACTTCAAAAAAAAACAACGAAAATTCTCAAACATTATTGCCTCCAGATACTTGCTTTTGTAATAAATGGTAAAAGTTGTTTTACCAACCACTGTCTTAACTTACCACTGAGTGCATTAAATAACGCCAGTCAAACATGTTTTGTAATATAGCCCCCTCAATATAAAAGTTGTTTTGGGAAAATAAGATGCTGTCTTCCCACCATATGCCTCTATAGAAACATATTGCCATATGTGAAACTTCAATTATGCTGGTGTAATTGGGCAAAATTCCCATTGAGAGAATTTCCCAAAGTTACGCCTTTCCACCTGTCACACAGCTACATCATCACTCAATGTAGAAATATAGTGCAAGAGTGGGGGAACAATGCGAACAACGAGAACATAAGCCGCTGAAGTTTGAGGCTATTTTTTTAGAGCAAAAAGCGTGTTTTGCCCCCCCTCATTCACCCCCCCCCCCAAAAAAAATATAGTTATTTGTTTAGTCATGGAGTGCAAACTCATATCTCATAGTTGTCATTATGAATCGTTAACTGTAATTCCAGGTTATTTCATTTTTTCGGGAAATAATCATTTTAAAAAAGAAAGCTGATATTAATTTGACAGCACTGTTCCTTTTTTTCAAGATATGACCTTTTTTAAATACATCTTTTTCAAATACATCTTTTTTTCAAATACATTTTTTTCATTTCAGGTTTATAATTACAGTTCTCTGTATTTTTTGATAACCTTTATAGGAAAGTGTTGCAACAGAAATTGCAAATGAGCAATTAGTAAACGTTTGCAAATTGTTTCGTGAATCTGTGAATCTATTTCTACCCTATGAAGTGCATGTATTGTTAGGATTTCAAACAAACCACGGCGCCTGTGCGAGTGTGAGCAGCACGCCCACACTATGGTGTGAGGCACGAGGCGATGATGGCGGTAGCTGCAGCTGTTAAGAATCAGTAATGGGAGGGGAGGATTGGTCCTGGAGGGTGAAGGAAGGAATAAAGAGGAGACGCTGCCTCTCTGCTGCCGTTGGGACTGGGAGTACTTGTCCCAGAGGTGCGAGATAATTGTTACACTTTACGTCATTATGATGCGCCACCAAGCTCCCTGAGATGTAGAGTATATACTGTAAGGCAGGGGTCTTCAAAGTGTGGGGCGCGACCCACAGGGGGGCCACGGAGTGATTGAAAGGGGGTCGCGCATTCCCGATCACACTTCTTCCCCAGGCCCATCTGACTACAGGGATTCAGCCCCCCCACCTCCCCCATAGTGTGTCTCAGCTCCAGCTGCTGTGAGCTGCGCTGGGCTGTGTCTGCAGTCTTATCTCCAGCACAGACCGGCATCCCTGAGTTTTTCACAGGTCGTTAACGGTCATTTGCATATTTACATAGCTTTTGAAAACTGGTCCCTGAGGCTTAGTTTTTTTTTTATAGTTCCAGTACCCCCTGGGCCCCAACTCAGCCTTTCCCTTACATTTGTATTTTACATTTACTGCAATAGTGTGAGAATGTATTTCATGAAAAGAAATAATAAAAAGTAGAGTTGCCAGAAGAAAAAAATACCAGCCATTTCTCTTGTAACACACTGTTTGCTACCTCTCACATTTTGTTTGCTTTATATACTTGCACAAGTGCCACCATTGCCTACGTAACGTTTGTTCTTGTGTTTGAGTGTGCCATTTATTGCAGTATTATACCTCTACTTTTACTTTGTACGCTTTTGTAACCTGCACACATATCACTTTTTTCTCCTGTAATGTACCGTTTGCTACCTCTTGAATTTTGGTTGCTCGCTATTGTCACTTTTGCCTCATGTAACTTAACCTCATGCGCGATAGCGGAATTCCGCTCGCACGCTGAGATTTTCTAAAACGCATGTTACGTGACGAGCTGGGCTCGTCATCAGCGTGCGAGGAGGCTACGCCATGACGAGCCCAGCTCGTCATCAGCGTGGAAGGGGTTAACGTTTGCTTTTGTACTTTGTTCACTTGTAATTTTCTCCGCATGTAACATTACTGTTCCTATTGTGAAGCACTCTGACACCTTCGGGTAAAGTCCGCGCTATATAAAAACGCATAAATAAATACATTCGTAATGTGACTTTTCGGTCTCTGTTCCCTTTATCAGTCATGGATCATTGAGGCAGCCCTAGAACACAATTAAAAGTGCTTTCTATTTATATTTGCTGTTCCAAGTATGCACAGATGAGTGCTGAAATATACAGCTTTACGTGACTGCTTATTTTTGTACCGTCTGGGACATCAAAATATTGAGCAGGCAACCCTAAGCATAGGACTGGAAGTAGGTTGCAAGATCAGAATATTTATTTCCTCCACCCTCGATCCCTGATTAATGTCATAATAGCAATAGTTTAACCTATATCTTAAACCCTACGCCGCGGTCAATAATATGTTGAGTTACTTCAAGTGTCTGGAAATGCACCCTGCATTCAGAGAACTCACTCCTCATTCTAGCACTTCACTTTCATGCTCACCCTGCATTCACAGTGATCACAATGCACTCACACTGATCACCATGCACTCACATCATTCACCCTCTCACCCTGCACTCACAGTGATCACTCTGCAATCACAATGCACTTGCAATGTTCTCCCTGTACCTCAACCTACAGTCACGCTACTCATCTGCACTCATCCTGCACTCATGTGACACCTCATTCACCTGCCCCCTCACTGCTCAATTTGCAACTCGCTCAAACAAGCCCATCATTAACCATGCATTCTTTCATCCCACTCTGCAGTTATATCCACACTCAAATTCATATGGCCACCTCACTCACCCTGCAGTCACTCCTCTTTCCCTACTCTCATACTGTTGCATCGCTCACCGTGCACTCACATGGGCACTCTTCTCATCCACGGAGGGCTGGGTTTAAGGGACCCCTGCTGCTCCCGGACAGGGCCAGGTGAGCTTCTAATGTAGCAGCACGTATTCCTGCGGAGTGGAAGGCCCATCACAAAGGTTGACTAGACATCTTTCTGATGTTAATTGCTGTATTTTGGTTGTAAACTGGTACTGTTTTATAGTGAGCAAAAAAATGTCAAAATAATGAAGCAATTCTATCCCAAAATAACGTGGCATCACATAACATTTACATTTTCCTCTCACACAATTAGGTCAAGCCTTCCGTGTAATTTGGTCCTCACCTGCCTCGTAATTCCAGAAGCCCTGCCTACAGGTTTAGAAATGTTTGTCAGGAGTGGGTCCTTATTACTGAAAATGTTGACAGGGGGGTCTCGGCACCCAAAAGTTTGAAGCCCTCTGCTCTAAGGTGACCATAACTAGGCTCATGTCCTGATCATTAGTGACAGCCTTTTGCTGCCGGAACTGGTGTGTGAAAGCACCCCAGGTTTTACACGCGCCTTAATCTAAGTGCAGAGGCCGCCAGCTGTGTTATACGGCTTTGCCTTTCCCTCCATATATCCAGACTATCCTTATAAATGCCCCCATGTTTATATTTTACCTATGGAGCGAAAAATTTGACGTAGGGGGATTTCCACCTGGAAAAAGAGAGTTTTAAAGCATTCAGGCAACTGAGTTAGCTTGTATGTACAAATGAGGGCAGCTACTTTTTAGAACCAGGGGATTATTAAGCACAATCAATCTATTAATGTCTTCTTGGGTTGACAATTACCCTATGGATGTCAATGACAACTAGGATGCTGGAATCGAAAGCTGCACAATGGCTGTGTATGGGTGTGTAAAGGCACAGTACACTGGCAGTGGTGTTGCACCTGTTCTGGTGTAGGTTGTTTTAATGTTAACATGTGCTGTGACATTCACGACAATACATCACTTCTGCAAGTGGCCACGCGGTTATAGTTCAATGGATTTAATAAGTGGCTTGCATTGTGAATTTGAGTAAATACATGCCCAGAACACCGGGTTTAGACCGAGGAGGCAGCAATGTATCTGTATCAGTTTAGCCATATCCCTCAGGACAAAAGCTGCAAGCAAAATAAATAGGCTGTGCATAAGCTGGGACTACTGTGTCACCGAACTGTACTCTGATGAGGCAAGGTTTGCAGCAGTGGATTGAACAGACACCTTGTTAAATCCAAGGAGTGCCGGCACGAAGACGCGCTGCAGGTTCCAGAAATGTCAACGGATCTGACAAAGAGAGTTGACACACATTCTCGAAATCAGAGCTGGCCAAGCGAGCATGTTAAAATTAGATCCCAAAAAATAAGCAAGTAACTTTTTTTCTTTCTGTTTTTTTTAACGTGAGCACAGCTGCTGCCATGCGGTATTTTTCTCTCTGCATCTTTATTTCTATTTGTGTTAGTTTTATTGCATCTTCATTAATATTTTAGGCCGCATAGCATGGTCGTCCCTGTTGGACATGAGTGTGAGGTATGGCAGCGTAAAGGAGTCCCAATCCTCAGTGCCAGCTCAGTGACTGTCAATGAGATTCCACCTGAACTTTAAGAAAGCCAGGGGCTTATTTACAAGTCATTTACGCCGCTGCCACGTCACTTTTTCCCATGGCGAAAGTGACTCACAAGCGCTGGAAGGGGCTTGTAAATAAGTCCCAAGGTGTGCTATTCCACCCATGATGCAGACGCTAAGTCAGTTCTATCTGGTATGTGAGATGTAAGGGGTAGTGGAAATTGCAATTTGTTTGCTAACATAATGCGCATTATTTTCATGAAAATTATACATATAACCATTTGTCTGGTCATCTTCTTCAAACCCGAAGGCAGAGGGGTACCTCGGACACTTGCATTAGCATTAAATGCCTCCTAGCTGCGGGACCCATTGGGTTCGCAATTCTTGCAAAACATTTTCTGCTTCGCCCAATCTCTTGCGGATAAAAATTACACAATGGCATTCCCCTGGAAGAAAAAAAAATAATTTAAATACATGAAACTCAACAATGGGGAAATAAGAACAATTTTGCTTACCCAAAAGAAACATAATCCTGTCCTATTGCGATTTGAGCGGACCCACTGTGGCACAACTCCCATCCTAATTGAAACACCGGGCATGGCATGTGGTTACTAATTCTTGCTAATGTAGGGCAATTTATGGTATGAAAGTGTCAACCATGGCAAAACTCTGTCCCTTGCACATTGATGGTTATTCTTGGAAAATTCAGATCTTTCATGGTATGATGAAGATCACTCTTGGTATACTGCAGGCCCGGCCACAAGAGTGATAATTCTTGCCATACTGGAAATTTCCATAGCATATAATGGTTATACGTTTGCATGTAAGGTAAATTCTATCCCTGTTTAGCAGAGGATACGCTTGAATACTGTATGAAAATGATAAATTTATATTCGGACACTACATATGTATCACTAAAAGTGAAAAAAGTGGTATTTCAGAACTTTTTTTAATGAAAATGGTAATCTTTGTTTCTAAGAGAAATAAATGATGCATTTTACTATTTCCAAAATGAAAAGTGTGTGTTAATCAATCCTTTCAATTTTATTTGAAATACCATAGAGTAAAAAGCATTGTTAAAAAGAATAATACAATACTTAAAACAATGTGCTAACACTGTCTCTCAATAAAGACATACAACCATTTTCTTAATAAGGGCCTGCCAACCAAGTTCCTAAATTACTTTTTTAATATATTGAAATGTCTACTTATGTTTCAGGAAACTAGCAGACGAGATTAGGTGAACACTACCGGATTTATATAGAATACATTTTGAAAAACTCTAAGGTGTGCTTCACCCTCAGTATGCACTTGATGATCAGCATGCAGTTTAACCACTTAATCATGGGAGTTGCATAGGCTGGGAAAAAACGCAAAAAATGAGTTTCATCCTGAACATATATAACAATATTTTGATGCTGGTGACCAATTGCGTGCCAGATTATTGAAGGCGTAATCCTGAAAGTCACTTTATGGTACAGAACTTTATCCAGTGTACATTCAATTTCATTTAGTAAATATTCATACTTTGGGCCTGGGTTTCTAGTCCTAAATTCCCTTGCTAGTCTCCCATTTGAAGAGTTTACACCTTTGTTAACAAGGGAAGATGTAGTGGTATCCACAGGAATGCCTCAACGTACCCTGGCATCCTTTCCCCCATGAAGAATCTTCTGCATATAACATAAGTATTTGTAAAGCACACGTTCACATCTGGGGGCTGAGTAACAGATTTTTATTGTTACCCAACGGTACTCATTTTATCGACCTCAGAAGGATGAAAGGCTGAGTGGACCCGCTGGGATCTGAACCTGTGACCATGAGGTCAAACATCAGCCCCTGCAGTGGACACATTAGTCAACTGAGCCACCAGACCAGGCAGACAAAATGTAGGAGAAAATGATCTGTTATATCAAAATGGACCATAAGAGATTTCTGGGTATATAATCAAAGGTGCATTAGAGATCGACAAATAATAAATACAATGGCTGTTTCCTTATTAAACATATTTAGATAATGAAAGAAACAATCTAAAAGCTTGATATGTTGTGCTATATTTTACTAAAACCAGCCTGACAATGGGAGAGAATCTTTCAGCCCCTACCCAAATTTCAAATTTTGAAAGCAGGGAACAACAAATATCTTTCGAATGCTGGCTAGACGGGTAATAGGGTGATATTTTGTTGTTTATATTTGTCACCCTTCTTGCACAACTGAACTATTTTGGCTGCCAACCATGATACAAGAAGAGGTGCACAATTAAAGATCGCATTGCTCATGCAATGATATAACAGCCCAACAATATGGGATCATATTTGTACAGATCAACCTGGACGTATTACAGGGCTAGGAGACAAATTCTGGAAGGAGTACGGTGTAGAAAAAATGATAAACCAGATAGACTCTGTAATATGGCATTCAGGACTCATGCTGCTATGAGGTTTGTCTTCCATAATAACATGCCAGGATGACCTTTGGTCCCTGGCTCTTGCTACTGTAATCAACTCCTGTCATCTAGCTTTGACCTACTTTATCATTTTTGGGGGATACTATAGATTTATAACAAAATCATGATGCTTTAATTTATTTCAGCAGATGAGACCTTTTTAATGGCTAAAACCAAATCAGATGTTGCAATTCTGCATTTTTGATTAAACCAGTGACCAGTTGGGTGGCAAGGTCATCTCTTAGCTAATTCTAAGCACTCAACTATGGCATTACGCATATGTGAGATTTGGTTGGTCTGTAGCCCATTAAAGTCTCCGAACCTAACAATTTATGAAAATGATTGTTTATCATTGGGATAATGCAGCTCGATACTTCCTCCTCCCACTTCAATCTCCTAGGGTTGTTTGTTACCAGATGATAAATATATATGCTGACCTATTGCTTGATTCCCCACAGTTACAAAGGTCTTCTAAAGGTAGTATTATCTCCTTCGACGCTCATGACGAGCTCAACTCGTCATGGTGTACACCTCCATACACTCATGATGAGCTGAGCTCGTCATGAACAATGGGAATCCAGAATAGTCAGCACAGGAGGAAAATAACACTAGCATCGATGGTGTTAAGGAACTATGATCGCTTTTATGGTGAGGCTCAACCTTCATGCTTAATATTTTGCCCCATGCATGATATCCATACATATGAAATTACACGTATTTGAAACCCATTCTAAAACATAGAGTGCCTTGGTCAGATATGAATTGTTTTTTGTTTATTCCTAATATAGTTCTTAGAAACGTAAAGTCTAATATCAATGACATCAAACAGGATGAGGGTTCTTCCTTCCGTTGCACTCTATCATAAACATTTAATAACATAATCTGGATGCCAGATCAAAACGTTAGCAGTAGTAGCTGAATATCAGAGTTGTTTGGATCAATTATCTTGCAGGTCAAGGAAATGTGTATCGATGTAGAACATCACCTAAAAATCTACCTTTTGCTGGTTTCATTGCTGGAGTGTTAATAGAAGTAAAATATGTTCTATGAAGAGAGGTCATAACCCATGATTCTCAAAATATACAGATTCATTGGCCTTCAATGAATTTCCACCATCTAGGGTCCTCTAGTTTCTGAACTAAACCAGCAACATTAAAAGACAATAACTTCAAAGGAACTGTTCCACGCATTTTATGTTTACGTAACATGGGGCAGGCTTTTCAGAGTCAGAATACAGGCTGTTACCTGAGCTATTGCTTAGAACAATTCGGAGTGTTTCAAAGGAGGGATTGCAGCAAACATTGACTTTCTAGTTGGCATCTGCTGTACTTGGAGAGAAGGCAGGCAGGGATCCCTTTATGTTCAGTGGACCCCCTGCTGTTGAGGCTCCATTGAAAGCAGTAGAGTGTTGATGAGCAGGTGCCATTTTGATGCACCCTCTCAGCAAAGAATGTTTGTTTTTCAAGAGTGAACTGTCAAAGTGGGAGTTTATTCTTGGAAAACCAAAAAAAAAAAAAAAACAATAACCCAGATGCACAGGGAAATGTCTCCCTGTGTAAATAGCTAATAGGAGATTTGCTTGTCCTGGACCACCAAGTATTGCATGGAAGTCCTGGGAAGGGAAATTTAGTGATGGTCATTCTGCCCTAACTTGGAGTGTGTGACTGTCACTTTGAACTGTTGACCACGTGGTAGACGGGTCATCAGCTCAGAGCTTTCCATCATCCGACCCAGAAGTCTTCACTGTTGAAAAATCAGTGCTTCTTCTGACTCTAAATTTGTCCAGCGTTACATTTAAATTTTGCCCTTGTAATCGACATAATTTTGGGAATTTCACATTACATTTGTTATATGAAACTCCCAAAATTACTCCACAGAGCGTTATTACACATTGTTTAAGGCAGAATGTTACCACAAGAGCTTAGGAATAACGGGAAAGGCCAGAATGCAAGCAGCTGATGGTTGAACCACTTGATTTTCTTGCTATTCTTTTTACAGTAAAATGCGCCCTTGCTTCAAAAATTGACGCAAGGATGTATTTTGCGCTAACATATAGCGCTAAATGATGGATTTTAATTACATGTTATTTTGTGTAATTTTCACATAATTGCACAAAAGCAAATTATGTACATTTCACTCATCCCTACTCTAAATCCTGCGTGGTAACTGAGAGTTTTGTTGTGTGGGAGTGTCAGTGATTTGCAGCAGTCCTCGTTCTACGTCAAACTTTAAATAATCACCTTTGTATCTAGTAGGAATAGCTGGAAACAGGTGTTTGCATGCAGGTCACATAGGTAAGAGAAGATTCCAATAGATGCACACTGGTGTTAATAGTCAGGCACAGACAAATACAGAGTAGTGCTGACAAACAGGTACATGTATTACAGATAGATACAACTAAGTAAAGGTAGGTGTTAGTATGCTGGTGTAAGTAAAGATGTATTGGAAAGTACAATTGGTATAGTACTAGAATATCAAGTCTTAAATGTGGTGCTGCAAAATACCATTATCAGCAGAGTATTGACGACAAAATAGCATGAAGGTGGATATATATAAGTAACTAAGAATTTTCATGAAGTTTCATTGACGTGGAGTCACGAAGTAAATCTGTACTTACCTACATGTAATTATCTTCACAATATATTTGTAGTTGATTTTCTAGCTTCAGTATTTCTTTAAGCACAGTAAAATGTGGTAGTTATTCTGACATGCAGTCGGTAGTTGCAAATAAAGAAAGGAAGCAGTGTGTGCATAGGTACATCTCCAGAGCCTACCTATGCAACTGCTTTTGAGAAATGGGATTCTTGTTTGCTTTACCACACACCTTAAATGTTGACTTGGGGTCGGCTGTCCGACCCATGCATAAGATTTTAGGTGAACATGCTTTCCTGAGGATCACAGAGCATCAGATATGTTCTTTTGCAGTGGCACATGTGTTCACCACCGGTGAATCTAGTTTTTGCTTCAATGCCCACAGTCTTTTATAGACATATATCTCGAAAAGAACACAAGGCACTTATGTTATACTGTCACTCCATGGCTGCTCTCTTACTAAGTAGACAGCTGTCTTCATCACAATTCTTTTGCCTTTATGTTCCGCACAGTATCTCCCTGGTGTCACGAGCAGCACGCTCTGTCAACAGTAGTGCAGGCTCCCTCTTGCAGCTTTCCCTGAAGAAGGCCGCCACTCTGGCGACTCTTCAGTAAGCACTCCCCGCTGACGCGCACAGTGACACCTGGAGCATCCATCATCGGTAAAGGCTGTCACCATGCAGACACAATCACTCCTGGAACCTTGCCACTGCGAGTTGGCTGTAGTCAGACAATTTCATGTAAAATGAGGCTTTAATAGCATCCTTGGCAGCTTCCCATCAGTGGGACTTTACACTAAATTCATTGGTGACACCTGGCACATGATGAGGCTATCATTTTAAAGACACCTATTCTTGGAATTCTCTTTTTTGCACTCAAGTAGAGTAAAACAATCTTTCCCATTTCTACGTGGGGATATATTTCAGGGTGGCCATTAGAGACACTGTGCTTGTGGCTTACTGTCTTACTGTGCCAAAGCAATTTTTCAGTCTTTCCCTCCACTCACAAATTTAGGCGAGAAGGGCCCACTCACACTCATTCTCCTGGTTTCTACTCTCAGATCAAACGTAGTCCTAAGTAACTGTAATAACAGAACACTGTCACATACTGTTGTGTATTTTGCAACATTTTAAGGTTTGTGTGGGATATTTTTTCAAGTAAGTCAAGTCAAGTCAAGTCAAGTCATAAATTTGTATAGTGCGCTACTCACCCAGAGGGTCTCAAGGCGCTTAAGGGAAGAGGGGTTCGCTACTGATCGAACAGCCAGGTCTTGAGTTGTTTTCTGAAGGAGAGGTGGTTCTGGGTAAGACGGAGGTGGGTGGGGAGGGAGTTCCAGGTCTTGGCCGCCAAGTAGGAGAAGGATCTTCCTCCCATGGTGGCTCTTCGGATGCGTGGAATCGTGGTGAGGGCTTGGTTGGACGATCGTAGTTGGCGGGTGGGGGTGCAAAAGGTCAGGCGAGTGTTGAGGTATCTGGGTCCTAGGTCGTGAAGGGCCTTGTGTGCGTGGGTGAGGAGACGGAACGTGATTCTCTTGTTGACAGGGAGCCAGTGCAGGTCTCTCAGGTGACCAGATATGTGGTTGTGGCGAGGTATGTCTAGGAGGAGTCTGGCGGAAGCGTTCTGAATGCGTTGAAGTCTATTCTGTAATTTGGCTGTGGTTCCGGCGTAGAGGGTGTTTCCGTAGTCCAGACGGCTTGTGACAAGTGCTTGGGTGACCGTCTTCCTTTTTCGGTGGGGATCCAATGGAAGATCTTTCAGAGCATGCGTAGGATGTTGAAACATGATGATGAGACGGCATTGACTTGTCTGTGTTTATGTGGCTAAAACAAAGTGGAAAGTGAACTTTTTCACAGAAGTGGAAATGAATGGTTACTGATCTAGGGTTACCTGCTAATTACATGACACTAACTCACAATAAATTCTATCCCTTGTCTTGATATTTGATTATTATTGTTTACGATTATATTAGGCTACTTGGGTAATTTGATTGAATAAAGACATCAAGCCCCAACAAGGGATATTTTGTTCAATGAAACCCACAACTATGTGATGGTGACCCGGTGATATGGAGCTAGTTGATATCATATACTAACTCTTCTAGAGTTATTACTTCCCAAAGGCTTTCCTAAAGAGCCTTGGTTGTACCTCTCTTCCAAAAGGGAGCATGTCATAAGAAATAATAATATGCTTTTTTACATAGCGCTTCATGTCGCACTGCTACCATTTCTAAGACCTGTGAGTAATAGGTGTGACTACTGTTGCAGCAGAAGCCAATATACTTATGAACCTAACCTTTACACTCCTACTGGACACATATGGGTAGGAATTTTACTCAGCTTCAATACTTCACCTCAGAGGCAATGGTCCTTCAATGGACCTTTCTCTGTCGTAGGGACGGGTGAGAAATCAGGATATCCAACTGTCAACTACCCAATGAGGGCCATTAATTGGTAGCCAACTCACAAATTGGTGAACAGGTTCAAGTATATTATTCTCAAAACCATACTGTCAAGATAAAGTATTGAAATTGGTAGACCCAGCCTCCTAAAGATGTTTAGTCTAACAAGAATCATGCAAACTAAGAGCTCTGATATCGCTACACAGAACAAGAGCAAAAGACCCTGATGTTCTGAAAATAACCTATCACAATCTCTGTTATTCATTTAAAATCAGCACAGTTTTTTCAAAAAGATCATCAGACTTAATTAGAGTCAGACAAATTAAGATAATTTGGGCATTGTATTAAAGATCCAAAATCAATGCATATAAGTAACATTTTAAGAAGATAAGTCATAAATCTAACAGTTCGAAATATAATGCCACACATCTAATTAAAATAATCTATCCCTAAATAAAAGAATCCATAATAAGGATGAATTTTGGAAACAAAATATTTTCAACCACCAACAAAGCAAGAGGCTGGTTCTCAAAGGTAATCTTAGCATGGGTAAGGGTATCAAGTTAAAGTCCACTAGGGGAAAAGTCCATGGGAATGGGCAAGGGGAATGGAGCATAAATCATGAAAGCCCAAGTCTGGTTTCTCACCAAACTGCTCCAAATCATCAAACAGGCAAGTTCATCAGCAAGGGCAAAAAGCAAGTGGCATAAAAGTAAGTCCGGCAGGCAGGTTGGAGGCAAAGAAAATGAAAGGGTGGTCGTCTGAGCATAGGCATAAGCTCTTCCCTCCTCCTCCTGAAAAACGCAGTTTTATACTTCATATTTGTCATTATGACATCAATGGTCGGTCCAAAATGGGCTCATAGTCATGTCATCCTCCTTCCGTCTTTCAGGTACAAATTGATACTTCAGAATATTTTTCTAGGCTCTTCATGAGAAACAACTGTCTATTCCATTCTCACAGATTAGTCGACAATGAGCTTATTTACTTTGCTGCTCTCCATGAATATAGTAGAAGGTTTACTTTCCCACCACTCATACACAAAGGGGTATAATAAAGATCTCTGTTGTCTAAAAGAATGTCACATGTACATGAACAAATAAAGCAAAATGCAAGTAATGTATTAAAGACCAACGTACAAGTCTATGAACTAATGCAGCCTAAAGAGAAAATCAATTTATATGCACTGTTGAGTTAGCATCTATTATTTAGGGAAATAAACTCCTAATTAAGTTTAACCATAATGAATAAATCACACATATCATATACAAGCATTTTGAAATGTCAGTGATGGTTACATAGAAATGGCATCTCTAATTGTGTCCTACTACCACAAAAATATTTCTAAAGATCCTTAAAATAAAATCACCTTTGTATGCAAATGTTCCTTGTAGTGTTAACCACTTATACTGAAAGTCTCAGACATTAATACATTTCGTTTAGGAATTGCAACAATTTCGAGTTTGAAGCTGGAATGAAAGTGGGGACATTGAGGTTTTAAGCTAATTCCTGATTTCAGTGCTTTAAAAAACATATTCTGTGAATTTAAATAGAGTGCATTTTTGGGCCATTTGCATGACTTGCACTAGAACTAAGTTACGGGAGGACGGAGCAGCTAAAATCTCTGTTTACACTATTAGTCGCATTCTGGCCATTTTTACTAGTTCAGGACAGCTAGAGAAACTGTTTTGGTTTACTGCGCACTTTAGCTTGCTGGTGGCAATATGCACTTAAAGCAGCACATGGTGCACACGTGCATCGAGGGGCGCCAACGTGTCAAAGGCAAGCCCGTTTACGCCCATCAGCGTCCCTGAAGCATCCAGCACCAGCCACTATGCTCAGGACGCCCAAGATGATAAACCTCAGTTGAGTTATAGTCCTGAACAACTGGTCAGTTTAGCCCCCACACTTAATTGTTCAACCATGGTCCTAGATCCCACTGTTCTGACTATTCTTGTGCACAGTGTGGTTTAATGTTAATCTCACAGACTGGTGTAAAAACATATGTTGTCTCCCAAGATTGAGACTAGTAGGTTCTCAGGATTCTCTGCTGCCTTAATTAATGCTTGGTCACTGCCAAAACATGCCGATAACATCTGTGATTTAATATGTGATTCTGTGCCGGAAGTTCTGTTTGTGACTGAAACATGGTTATCTGAATTTTCATGCCCTGATATTACCTCGGCAATTCTTAGGGACTATATGCTACTTAAACAGATCATCTGAGTGGGAGAAGAGGGAGGGATCGCCATGAATTCTTCAGACAATTTTCAGTGTGTCCCAATACGATAGTGGATCTGGAAGGGACTGAAGCACTTGGCTTTTGCCTCACCCTTTAACCATATCAACCCTTGGCTGGAACCCTTGTTTAAAGATCATCCAGGGCCAGCAAGTCCTTTCCTTACTTCCTTGTGTAATGCTCTGATACATCTGGCCTGGTGGTATTCTCATTTCATCCATTTTGTGGACTTTAACCTCCATATGGATAATATTGAAGAGAAGGAGGTGGTCTCCTTATATGAGAGCATCTCCACTTTGGCATTGTTTCAATATGTGTTAAATCCCATGCACCAAGCTTTTCATGTCGGATTTTTTGTAATAAAACATTGGAAGTGAAAGCTTCCCTTTGTTAGTTTGGGCTGAGAACCATTTGATTAAATTTAGGTGGTCATCAGAAGGAAAGACGCAATTTCAGGTAGGATCTACATCTCTTATGTCGTGGGATTTTCAGAAAATTCTGTCACTGGCCTTTATCATTGCATTGGAGGAGAGAATGCTTTCTCTCTTTGGTGATGTGGTTAAAGATTCCAACCTTTTTGTCTGTTGGATTGGCTCCACTACCTATGAGTTGGCACCTGAACTGCTGCGGTTCTCATGCCGACTTAAGCCTTCATGTCCCTGGTACACTGCCCTTAAAGAAGTCAAGAGGGGATTTAAACATCTTTAAAGACAGTGGAAATGATCTTATAATCCGACAGCTAAAGGCAGCTATAAGGATGCATTACAAACATATTACAAAGAGATCCAAACTGCAATAAAGCCTACTTGGAAGGAAGAATTGCAAGGACTGGTAACAAGTCACAGGAAATTTTCCAAATTTGTAAAAACCTTTATGTTCCGGATGCTAATTTTGGGCACCAGGAACCCTCTGGGGCTTGGTGTGAACAACTGGTTCATTACATTCAGACTAAGGGCCTCATTAGGATCGCGGACGGACGCAGGAGGGAACCTCCGCATGGCATGCGGAGTTCCCTCCTGTGCAATTAGGATGTGACCACCACCCTGGCGGTCACATCCTCTATTTTTAACATTGCTGCGGGTGCGGCTTCAAGCTGCACCCGCGGCAATGTTAAAAATGCAGGTGTTGCATTTGTATGCAGAAAGAGGCAGGCACCACGCGGTGCCTGCCGCTTTCCGCATACAAATGCAGGGGGGTACCATAGGTACCCCCATGTGCACCCCCACCCCCCCTTCACCTAGGGGGCCCGCAACAGGCCCCCGCAGTGAAGTTACACATGCTTTTCCACGGCGGAAAAGCCGCCGCGGAAAAGCATGTTTCACATCCCATCCTAATCTGCCTGACGGTGTCTGAGAAACACCGTCACCAGATTAGAGCTTTTCCGCCGCGGTTGTAAGCCAACCGCGGCGGAAAAGCTGCGGACGGAAACCAGGACCCACCAGCCATCCTAATGTGGCGGTGGGTCTTTGGTGGGTCCGCAGTGGATTTTCCGCATCCTCCGGGCTGGCGGTGGCTTCCGCCGGCCCAGAGGATGCGGAAAATCTGCAATCCTAATGACCCCCTAAGATTGTGGATATCCAGGCCAGTCTCCTTCCTGCTATGCAGATGGATGACTCTATGGGAGGGCAATATGCAGCCTTATCCAATGCAGAATTCTTCTATAATGCTTGATTGGTTTGATCCCATCACCTTGGAAGGATCTCTTTCAGTGATCTGCAGACTAAAGTCTGGATCTCGGTCCGACCTTTGCCCAAGGGTCTGCTGGCTTTAGGGGCAGACATCTTTAATCCGGTGACCAATAAACATTTGAATGCTTTTCTGTCATCAGCAATAGTGCCTCCCACTTGGAAGAATGCAAAAATCCTGCCACTGCTGAAAAACCCCAGAATTACCCTGGCGAACCATCCAATTGCAGAACTTTTTCTTTGCTTCTAGCCCTCTTGAAAGCCCTACAGAAGCATGTTAACTAACAGCTCTCCCAGTTCTCCGAAAGGAACAAGTTATTACATCCAAGCCAATCTGAATTTCGCCCCAGTTTCAGTGCAGAACCTGCGCGAGTGGAAGTGGTAGGTTATACCATTGGTCCTTTAGATGTCGACAGTAGGGCACTGCTGATTATGTCAGATCTCTCTGCAGGCTTTGACACGGTACCCAATATCACACTCTTGGCCCATCTTCATGATATTGGAATTATGGGGTCTGCATGGGACTGGTTGCCCTCGTTCCTTGACAGAAGAAGTCAAGCGGTCTGGTGTCCTCCTTATTTGTCTGGGTTGCGTGATTTGCAAGTGGGAGTGCCTCAGGGCTCGGCTTTGAGTCCTACACTATTTAAAATTTATCTTGCTTCACTTGCTCGTTTGGCAGAGGCCCTGGGAGCAAAAATAATTTCTTACGCTGATGACACCCAGCTACTATTTTCTTGAGGCAGGGATGAAGTATTCCCTAGCAAAATAATTAGAACCTGTCTTAAAGCAGTTTTCCAGTGGCTGACACTTCACCAGCTCAAATGTAATGCCAACAAGATACTCCTTTTTGATGTAATGGCACATGAGCCTTTGCAGTCATTTTGGATTGTGGACACTGCACCTCCTCTATGCTAGACCAGCTGGGCTATGAATCTAGGCATTAAGTTTGATGGTGGGGTTTTATTTTTGCCTCAGGTTAATACAGTGGTCGGGAACTGTTTTGGCCTGTTGCGTATTTTAAGAAAGTTTTAGTATTTTCTCTCTTTCTTGGCTCGGGAACAGGTAGTACAGGCCTTAGATACAGTGAGGTTTGATTACGATAATGCTCTGTATCTATGCCTGACTTACTATTTAACTAGCAAACAGCAGGCAGTTCAAAACGCATCAGGTCATACTCCTCTAGGCCTACCACTGAGAACACATGTATCCTCACATCTAAGGGAGTTGCACTGGCTCCCTATTTGGAAAAGGACCATTTTGAAGACCTGGCTATTGGTATTTCGGGCCCTTCATCAGGCTGGTGGGGGTACCTCAGAGCTAGGATCTGTTTCTATGCTCCATCCAAGTGCATTCGCTCAGAACATGTTTATCTGGGTGGAACAAACTCCCTTTGGAGTTAGAGAAAATTTTAGCCACCTCCCAGTTTTGGAAGAAATTGAAGACATGGCTTTTTAATCAGGCTTAATGGTTGGGTCTCTCATCTGTCAACACATGAGGTGCAAGTTGCCAGGACACGCCTGGGAGTAACAGAGCTCTTTACAAATGCTGTTTACATTCTGTTACATTACATTACGACATTCTGCAATAAAATCAATAGTTTTTCATAACATTTGTTAACAATATAAGATAATCAGTTACTCAAACATCATTCACTATTTGTTTAATCCTACTGTTTCTACCAAGTCAAGTGCACTTTTATGGTGCATGTACATCAACTTTTCTCCATTTCTCTGTCATTTTTCTAGATATGTGCAAAATGCACATTTATGTTTTCATTGTCAAGGCAGGTTTTATGTGTCATCCAAGGCAAGGTCAGCTTTTGCGCTGCATCTCTACTATCCTTACTTAGTCATACTCAGATTAACCACTTTTGCAGAATGGAAAGCTGAATAGGCCTACTTGACCTTGAGATTTGCTGAGCAGAAGATGTCTTAGCAGGGCACCTTCAACTCACAAAGGCACCTGAAGAATGCCGTTCCATTCTCTCAGGCCACTCTCTGAAACAGATTGCATTTCTTGTTTTTGCCTTTGCAGGGGGTTCTTGAATTTCCCCTCTTTTGGAATAGCTCATTGTACTTTTTTGGGACAAATATATTGATTATATTTCCAGTCATGGGTGTGCTTTCACAAACATAATCATATGAATCAAATCAAAGGATCCACACCAGCAACATAGTTACTTCCACAAGGGTGCCATATCTTGTAGTTAGTGATTAATTTGAGCCTGTGGTTTCCGATGCTCAGCACCGGCACTTATTTTTCAGGGCCGGGTCTACAGGTTTTTTTCTCGAGTTGGTGGTGGTCCCGTGCTGAAAATAAAATGGCAATTATAACTGGCTGGATGAATCACTTGCTATATTATGGCAGTATTTTACTACCTAAAAAGGAGGGGGAAGGACTACTTTCCATGACTGAATAAGGTAGATATAGAGCGTTTCATCTAAAGTGTGGGATAGCTCAGAGAGTTAAGGTTTGGCAGCACACCTTCTAGCAAGTCTGAATCGACTAAACGTAGACAATAACAAGTGCAGTTTCTGGTTATATCATTTGAGACACCGTATAGTGCAAAAATCACTGGGGCACTGCTAGTAAGTATACATCGACCAGCACAGAAAAAAACAGGAATTCAGAAGCGGCGGGCTTCTGAAGAAAATATGGGCCCGGCACATATTCTTTTACAAATTAGGCACTAGTTGTACTCATTCTTTTGGAAGTACTAACGTGCAGCATTATTTTGGAGAACCTGTAGCTTATTTAGTGGCTGTACTAGAAACACTTGATAGATTGCACGCACAGCATCACAGTACTCCAAAGCCCTGTGAATAAAGTCCACCTGCCATGGTTTCCATGAATCACGAGGCTTGCCTGTCTACGAGCGATTCCTTCTCCCATCGCAGTACATCGCTGGGGTATGTCTGGATTCTACAACATCTCAACTTCCTGTGTAGAACATGATATTACGAACTCGAGTATTTTCTGCCACGGGAGGGATCTATATGTAGTAAAAGTGGCCTCAGTGGTCTTGTCTTAACATACAATGGAAGAAGAGTGAGGTGGTCCGTTTCTGAAGCCCTTCCATTTTAGTAACAGCAGAATTTTGAAAGGTGCAGAACTGGTGAAACCTCACAGCCGGAGCTCAGCCTGCTGCTGTGCTGAATGACCTTCCAGCAATGAATACACTGACCATGATGTGGGTACCACTGACTCCCACCGCAGTGGAATAGACAGTTCGCTATTAAGGAAAGATAGGCAGCTGCCTCGAAGAGAGGTGCCAGATTGCCTTTAACATCATTAAATGTCACCACATAACCAGCGACGAGTAGTCTCAAAGTGGCACGCTGCCTTGGGAAGCACAGACCTGCACCTAGGTTTGTGTCACCACTTCGCCTGCTCTCAGACAACACTTGTCCTTGACAGGGACAGACTGGGAACCAAAAGCAGCCCTGGCAAAAATGCAACTCTGCCACACTTCATTGCTCACTCCCTCTCATCTCTTCATAAATTCTCTGTCCTCTCCTTCTTTCCCTCTTCTCCCTGGTGTCTCTCTCCTCCCTGAAGTCCTCACCGTGCCTGCTGTAGTTAATAATAAGGAGCAGTAAAAAACCGGCCTAGCACCAGGACCTGCATGTGCCTTAAAACACCGCCCTCCCGCTCCAGTGGAAATGCCCAGGGAATAAATGGACAGTCTGGCCATGGGTCATTGTAGAGCTCTCTAATATGAATACTTCCTATAGAAAAGAAAGTGAAAACCAAAATGCAAATACATTTCAAATAAACTCCACCTAAAAATGCAGATTGATAAGTAGCAGGAGTAGCTATGAGGAAATTAAAATGCAAAACATGAGTTATTTCTGATTGCAATATCTACTCTAAGCAAAAATAGACATGCGTTTTCCACACTTTATTGCTATGTTACAATTGTAGCCTCAGGTATAACATGATTTAACTGTTTTTAACCTATATTCTCAATTGCCTCACATATTAAAAAATAATTTAATTCATAACATTTACATTTAAAGCAGTCCTTGTGTATATTATGTTTTAATATGAAGCAATGTTGTTCTCATGTTGTCTATGAATGCTTGAAAAATAATTGTTTAGGTCAATGTTTGATTCCCCCCCTCAGCTAGATATTCAGCGTAGATGGATGTGATTACTCTGAAGCTGACTTTTTAGATTTAATTTTACTTGAATAAATATGTTTACTTGTACATTTGGGATACAGGTATCTTGAAATGATAATTTTCACTACAAAGAGTATCAACTTTACAAGCAATACAATATATGAGAGCGATTACAATAAAGTTAAGTAACTAATGTCTTATTAAACAATGAATTATGTAGAACGAATGAGAAAAAGTAATATGAAAAAGCAAACGAGGTGGATAGGCAGGCCACGGTATTTTATTTGCGATTTTTTTTTTTATTATTGAAACGCAAAATGAGTATGTCTAACAATGTCTGCTACTATTGTAATCATGTTTTTTTTCAGTTTCCAGTAGTAATAAACTCGTTAAATGTACGCTATAGCAATAAAGCCTCAAAAATACGACTTTTATTCCCTTAATGCTTATTAGGTGCTTTGCTGTCCATTACACATTTATGGGTCTTCTGGTAAATCATGCCTAGAGAGCATACCCCAAAGTTAGGGAACATTTTATAAAGGGTGTGCAACATGCACATATTCTCAATGCCACTTCCAGCAATGGCTCTGGTGTAATGCCTCGAGGATTGCAGAGCCTTATGAGTAAGGAACAGTATGATCCAGAATAAGAACGGCTACATGCAGCTAAACCGTACTTGGGATGAGAAGGTCCTAAAAAACCTGGCAATCATGGTAGGGAGTGGTACCAAACTCCTATCACTGTAGCATCCTCTGTTAGCATTGCAGTACTCCATTCAATGGTATTTAGACAGTGTTAGAAATGGGGTCTCTAGTTGGCAGTGGTTTGCACCCTGTCTAAGTAGGAACCCTTACTCTAGTCACGGTAGGTGAATCACACAGCTAAGACACAGCTAAGACAACCTCAGCTCACCCCCTTGGTAGCTTGGCACGAGCAGTCAGGCTTCAGAGGCAATGTTTAAAGCTTGTGTACATGCACACACAGTAACTCAGGGAGAACACCACAAAATAAGTCCACACCATGTTAGAAAAATAGCCAAGATATGTCTCAGTCAAACAAGACCAAAATGACACAAATCCAACATACATAAGTAAATATATCACTGTTTCAATGGTTAAATGAGGTTAGTCCATAGAAATCTATGAATGTGTCACTTTTTGCACCAAGTACATTGGATGTGTCAAAATACAAAGACAAAACAGGTGCAGAGGAGGTGAGGCACCAGAAAAGCAAAGCGATGCTTTGGCTCCTTACTCCCAGGAGAGGTCTATTGGTTCCTTACTGCCAGGAGAGGTGGTGATGCTTCAGTTCTTTACTGTCAGGGGAGGTGATGCATTGGTTCCTTACTCAAAGAGGATTTGATGCGCTAAACTCCAGACTCACAGCCTTGGCTCGATGATGAAATCAGCGACTATGTGTCTAAAATCCAGATGTGCTGTGTTGATTACACAGTGATGAAACAGGAGCTGCCTTGGAGTTGGAGCCATACATCACGGGCTTTGGTGATGCGGTGCTTGAAACTCATGCTGTGGTGGTTCTTCTGATGAGCTGTGATGGTAGCTGGGGCCTGTGGTGAAAGCTGTGGTTGATATGTTGATTGGGATACCAAACTCCAGTGTTGGCAGCAGCAATTTATCGAAGCTTGTAGCGATGTATCAATAAAAATAAAATGCTGGGAGTCAATACGTGGATCTCCACTTCTAATGGCCCAATGGCTGGATTTGGCACATTTGCAAGTCAGGACTCCCAGCAGAAGAGCCCACGCACTGATAGGTGAATTCTTTGATGGCCATGAAACTTCTTAACAGGAGGGAAGCACACACAAGTCCTTAGAGACCCTTCAAAGCAGGATACAGAAAGCAAAGTCCAGTCCTTTCCCTCCTAGGACAGAAGCAGCATGCCAGCACAACAAAGCAACAGGCAGAGTAGCAGTCCCCTCTGCCATATTCAGATCTTCTTCCTGGCAGAATGTCCTTTAGTCCAGAAGTGTTCTAATCTGAGAGTATCAGAAGTCCAATACGTACACTTCTTTCTGCTTTTGAAGTGGAAGAAATTCAAAGGAAAGTCTTTGTAGTGCACAAGACACTGCTTTTTCCTCACTTGGCATAAGATTCACTACAGTTTTGCTTGAGAACAGGCGCAACACTATCCAGGTATCAGTGACAACTCCTTCCACCACTCTTGCAAGGCACTCCCCAGCTCCCTTTATGTGACTATCTAGAGTGAATTCACAGGAGTTCAACTGTCATCCTAACCCAAATGCGGATTCTACAAACAGGTGGAGGCAAAGAATGGTTGAGCAAGAGAATGCTCACTTTGCTTGTTTCCTTCCCAGTGAAAGAATTGGCTTGGTAGTTTGGTCTGCCCTGTTCCCATGATGCACTGGGCCAGGGACAGACTAATTTGCATATAGCCAGGTTCTGAGCTGGGATGGTGCAGTGAGCTAAAAAACGGTGTTGGATCAAGCCCTGATCTCTTGACTGGGTGAGAGTATTCTGCTAAATTCAAACTCTGTCCATCACCACCCCCTGTTGTTTAATTATTTTGTCCACCATAAGCGTGGAAGGGTATACTCAGACTAGAGTCCCTTGCTCATTGCACCATCAGGATTCAAGCAAGCCGGGCCGAAGACGGCTGTATTGCCAGAAACCGGTCCCCGGAAGCTTGTTTCCTTCCCAGTGAAAGAATTGGCTTGGTAGTTTGGTCTGCCCTGTTCCCATGATGCACTGGGCCAGGGGCAGACTAATTTGCATATAGCCAGGTTCTGAGCTGGGATGGTGCAGTGAGCTAAAAAACGGTGTTGGATCAAGCCTTGATCTCTTGACTGGGTGAGAGTATTCTGCTTAATTCGGAAACTCTGTCCATCACCACCCTCTGTTGTTTAATTATTTTGTCCACCATAAGCGTGGAAGGGTATACACAGACGTGAGTCCCTTGCTCATTGCACCATCAGGATTCAAGCAACCCGGGCCGGAGACGGCTGTAATGCCAGAAACCGGTCCCCGGAAGCTTGTTTCCTTCCCAGTGAAAGAATTGGCTTGGTAGTTTGGTCTGCCCTGTTCCCATGATGCACTGGGCCAGGGACAGACTAATTTGCATATAGCCAGGTTCTGAGCTGGGATGGTGCAGTGAGCTAAAAAACGGTGTTGGATCAAGCCCTGATCTCTTGACTGGGTGAGAGTATTCTGCTTAATTCAGAAACTCTGTCCATCACCACCCCCTGTTGTTTAATCACTTTCTAAAAGTGGTATTTTCAAACACACAATTTAAAAACCAACTTCACCAAAAGATGTATTATTAAATTGTGAGTTCAGAGACTTCAAATCTCTATCTACACTCAATGGGAAATCACACTTAGAAGATATTTCAAGGCAATCCTATGTTACCCTATGGGAGAGATGGTCCTTGCAATAGTGAAAAACATAATTAGCAGTAGTTCTCTATTAGAACATGTAAAACACAACAGTAAATGTTCTACCTTTTAACTACACTGCACCCTGCTCATGGAGCTGCCGTGAGTCTACCTTAGGGGTGCCTTCCATGTAATAAAGGGGGAGGCTTGGGCCTGAGAAGTGGGTGCCCATGCCAGGTCGAAATAGCAGTTCAAAAATGCACACACAGACACTGCAATGGCAGGTTTGAGACATATTGTCAGGGCTGCACAAGTGGGTAGCACAATCAGTGCTGCAGGCCCACTAGTATCATTTGATTTACATGCCCTGGGCATACATGGTTAACTTTACTAGGGACTTACTAGTAAATAAAATGTGCCAACCATGGATAAACCAGTCATCAATATAATGTACACAGGGGGCACTTGCACGTTAGCACTGGTCAGTAGTGGAAAAGTACACAAAGTCCTAAAACCAGAAAAAACTAAATACAGCACACAGTTAAAAACAGGAGGTCGGAAGCAAAAAGACAGGAAATGGCGCCAATAGATGCCAGGTCTAACAGACAGAATGTCTAAAAAACAGAAATATCGTGGACCAAAATATTATGTCAAGAATATCGAGTTCACAAATATCTGACACTATTCCATGCAGTTTCTTCTGTGTCTCATAGATCTAGCTGTCTCTTATGGAGTCTTCCTTATGCAGTTACACCTGTTTTTGTGATGTTACCCAGTGGCTTTTCATTAGGTTTGGTTTTGTCACTCCCTTACATCTATCATACTCCATTCGCCCCATGTGATTTCTCGCTTTGTCATCCCTAGTTTCTTCCCCATTGGTTTACTTTGTGGCTCACATATGTATCTCCGTAGATCTTCGTCCGGGAAGGTTATTTCCTTAGGAGTCAATATATAGGAGTTTGATTCTCCTATACTTTAAATACCTGTTGGTCAACTTTGTCCTAGCCCTCCCAATTATCCTGGTCATCATTGCCTGTTCCTATAATTTTTTCTTGTCTTGGCTCTCCTTCTCACTCTGGTCCTAGTCCTCCTGGCCCTAGACAGAGTGGTTCTGGCTTTCACTCTCCTAGTGGTGGGTAGTGATTGTCCTCTCCCTCCTTGCCTCCTCCTCTTCTTCATCCACAGCATCCTTTGATAAATGAGGTGGTCTTCTCTGCTGCATTGGAAGCTACACAAAGCTCCCAGCATCAGCTTGTATAAAAACGAAACTGTCTAACTCATATTCTGAATCTGTCTATCTCTAGCTTTGCTTTGAGAATTGAAACCACACTTCCAAAGTAAGATTTCCATACACTGGCAGTAAATGAAACAACAGTTTGATTGCAATACCATATGGCTGTCCCACAAAATCTTACAAATGCTACCCAGTTCTACTTGTGACTCGAACAGACATGATTTAGCTCTTAAAATCAGCAGGCAATTCACAGATGAAGAACCTGCTTTTTATGCCATTCATTACCAAGACTAACTTTACAACTAACTAAGGGGTCTATTAGGAGGGCGGGAAGATCGCCACTGCCCTACTGGCGGTGGCGATTCGCCCGCCAAAACACCCCGCCGAACGACCTTTTATCGCCGCCACATTAGCATGGCGGGGGTAGCACGGCGGACGGAAAGACCGTCTGCCACTTTTCCACCGGTAGGCAATCACATGGTGGCGGTGCCGTGCAGGCACCGCAATCCATAATATGATGTGGCATTTTCAATGCCTTTCCATGGCGGAGACTCAGCCGTGGAAAAGCATGCAGAGTTTTCTTTGGGAGCCCGTTGTGGACCCCCATCGGGGTGGGGGGCAGCACTTAGGGGTACCCTTGGTACTCCACAACATTGGCATACACAAGGTGGCAGGCACCGCGCGGTGCCTGTCACGTTGTGCATGCCAATGCACAATATGTATATATTGCATTGTGGCGGGTGCTGCTTACAACACCGCCCTCCACAATGTAATATATGCTGGATGCCACCACCATCGTGGTGGTGGCATCCCAATTGGTGGTGAGGGACCGCCGCACCACTGGCGGCCGGTCCCAGCACCGCTACGGTAGCAGGCGGACTCCATCCTAATAGACCACTTAGTGCCTCAACCCGAGCATGCAGCCTTCAAGTGTGTACTGCAGACTGTGCCATTCAGCTCTGCATATCAATCACAGACTAATGCATGTGTTTTTATTAATTCCCTTTACCTCCTTTTCTTTAGCTCTCTGACTCTAACTCCCTCTTCAGTTTTCCTCTCAGCATTGACAATGGTAGTGCCCTGAAGATGCCCTCTGAAATCTTGTATAGGAAGGAATGAAATAAGGTACGAGTAATCCCTGTTGGATAGCATCCACAATACTTATTTTAAATTATGCTCAACAATAGCTTAGTACCCAGCAACTATACACTAGTCTGTGGCGTTTACAATGTGCCTTTGTACTACAGACCTGCAAAGACTCGAACTTATCTTAAAATTGTTTAAGGCATTGTTGATTGAGCAGTTCTGTCAACCCCTTTTAAGTACAAACAAGAGAGGAGAAAAGCTCCCTGCCCATTCTTTGCAGAAATGAGACATGACTAAGGGTAATTAAGTGTTATTTGGAAGTCCTTGCTGAAAGAAATGATAGCCTTTATGCAGATCAGCATATTTTTAGAGCTGCTAATGAGAGGATTTGTGTAAGTGCCTGTGAGTCACTGAAGAAAATGAGAGGTCTATAGAGTTCTATTGATAAGCGGGAATACATGGTGTATGCAAAACTTGGCTCAACATTATCCCCACTCCTAGAGAGGCCGTATTTCTTACGATTTCAACAACCTTTTATATGTCGCTAATGAGTCCAACAAAGCACTATGCCTAGTATAATTACTTGCGGTGAACATTTAGCAAATCATTAGTGTGGACAAAGGAATCCTTGCTTTTGCCTCTTATGATTGATATTAAGTGAGAGAATGAATGAAGGATGGCCATTTATTTCACAAATACGCACAGCTTTTGGCTTAGCTGTGGCGCATAGCAAAAGTGTCATGCTGTATCACCAACAGTGCTAGTGCTGTTCTGCAGCCTTCTATCTGTAGCTGTATTCAGATCACTGACACAATATCATGGTAAACAATATGGTTGACAAAAATATTGTGTCAAAAATGAAATTTACCACAATTTCGCTCTCATATACTTATAAATGTAAGTATAAAATATCATTAAAAAATATCATTGACACTTATACCAATCAAAAAGAGACAAAAAGATTGTTTTTTAATATAAAGTTTAAGTTGTAACTTTTAAATATTTTAAAATATAAATTTAAGATAACGTAAATTAAATATACTTCACTAATCTTTAATACTATATAGAAACATATACTCATATAAACATACAAACACATGTAAATGTATATATATATGTATAAATAAATATATATATATATATAGTAACAATAATAAACACATTGTTTTACATTATATACTTTGTAAATATTTGTAATGTATTATTAATATGAAAATACATATAGTAATAAAAGTAAAATATTAATAACATTATTATAATGCTAAATAGTTTTTTTTAATTAATTATGCTACACTGTATGTATATGTTTGTGTATATATGTGTGTGTGTATATATGTATGTATATATATATATAACGAGGAAACTACTATATATATATATATATATATATATATATATATATATATATATATATATATATATGTGTATGTATATACAAAAAAGAAGGAGAGAACTCTGGGTAGTTCCCAAGTTTAGGTGGAAGGTAGCTCCTGTATAGAGCACCCTCAACACCTGCAACACTCTAAATTTGCTCACCTCAAATGTCTGCTTTTCTATCAAAGTTTTTAAGCATAGGATTAGCACAGTGCTATCCACGCCGAGATAGAAATGGACAAAGTCTTTTACCATTTGTACAACAAAGTCTTTAAGCATAGGATTAGCACAGTGCTATCCACGCCGAACTGTAAAATGACAAAAGCCATTTACCACTCCAGGCACAATATTACAGCTTTGGATTGGTAAAATACCATCCAAGCCAACCTGAAATGAATAAAAGCAACCCCTGACATGTATTTCGCTGTCAAACCATGGAAAAATAAACAATTGAATGAGAACAAATATAGTAATTAATGTAAACAATAAAATAGTTAAAACTGAAAATTACAGAAGACAAATTTACCACAAATATTATACACATTAGAATATATTTAAAAGTAAAATAGAAAAAAATAAAATAAATAATGCAAGAAAATCTATTTAACCAATAGAATTAAAATGTTTGGAGTCTACTAATATTGTAGATACTATTCACACTCTTGTTTATTCAACAACAGCAAGAGTGTTGAACTTCAGAGGGTTTAGATTTACTATTCCTACACCAGTCACAGCACTTATATTATTGATACTATTCCCACTCTTTTTTATTCAACAATAGGGAATGTGTTGAACTTCAGAGGTGTTATATACACTATTCCTACTCCAGTCAGTGCAACAGGAGAGAAATCGCTGGACTTCAGGTGGGTGAAATTTACTATTCCCACTCCAATCTGTGGAACAGTAGGGAAAGTGTTAGGGCAACATTAGGATGGCGGGCGGACTTTGTCCTCCCACCATCCTCATGGTAAAAGGGACCGCCCGCCATAAGGGCGGGGGTCCCGTGGGGACAATCAGGATGCGCCTGCTACAGTGCCGGGCGCATCCCGTATTTTTAACATTGCGATGGGCGGTGCCCGCCGCAATGCTAAAAACATATGTTGGCTTTTCAAAGCACAATGTGACAGGCACCGCGCAGTGCCTGCCACGTTGTTCTTTGAAAGGCAGGGGGGTACCCACCATGTGCACCCTCCATCCCCCCCCCGGAGTCCATGGGGGCCCGCAACAGGGCCACCAAGCAGACTCAGCATGCCTTTCCGTGGCGGCAATGCCGCCATGGAAAGGCATTCACAAAGGCACTTTCTAATATGGCTAGCAGTGTCTGAAAGACACCACCACCATATTGAACCCTTTTCCGCCCGACATGTCAACCGGGCGGAAAAGCGGCGGACGGTCTTTCCGTCCGCCGCGGACCCCCCAGCCAAAATAATATGGCGGGGGTCTTTTCTACAGGGATGGGGGGCAGATTGCCCGCGCCGGGCCGGCTCGGGCAATCCGCCTACCATCCTAATGGGGCCTTTAGACTTCGGAGGGATGATGTTTACTATTCCCACTCCAAAAAACAGAACTGTAGAGAAAGTGTTGATCCTCAGTGGGGTTAAATTTGCCATTCTCACTACAAACAGGGCAACAGTAGTGAAAGCATTGGTTTTCGGATGGGGCAAAATATATTACTCCCACTCCAGTCTATGGAACAGTAGGGAGAGCATTGGATTTTACAGCAATGAAATGTACCCTTCCCACTCCAGTCAGTGCAACAGTAGGGAAAGTGTTGGACTTTGGAGGGGTACAATTTACTATTCCAACTCCAGTCAGTGCAACAGTAGTGAAAGTGTTATACTGTGGAGGAGTAAGATTTACTATTCTCACTCCAGTCTCTGCAACAATAAGGAAAGCATTGGATTTTGGAGGGGCGAAATTTAATTTTCCCATTCGAAAGAGTGCAACAGAAGAGAAATTGTTGAACTGCAAAGAGGTTAATTTTACTATTCCTACTGCAGTCTAAGTAAAAGTAGGGAGAATAATTCACATCAAACACATTACATAGGTTGGGAACAACATAAATGTAGAAAAATTATTAAACTCTTAAAAGAAAGATATTAATTACCATAAACATATATGTATGTATGTATTAAAATGGTAAAAACAATAAATTTACATAATTCGTATTCAATAAAAAAATTATCAATCAATGAATACGTCTTATTTCATCATTAATTAATTAACTTTCCACCCTGTAAACTAGAAAACTGGCAGCCCACATCTCAAATATAAATAATAAAATAACTATTCCATAATTTATATATTTACAATAAATAAATAATGAATTACCAAATAATAATTAATAGTTAATACATTATTTCTTCATTAACTTTCATCATATAGCCCTACAAACGTAGCATCCCGCAACTAAAATACAAGTAAAATAAATCAGTATTCCATATTATACATAATAAAAAAATCAATTAAATAATAAATTAGCAATTGTTAAATGATTATTACTGAATTTACCTCCCACCCTACACCTATCCAAACCTAGATACCTGCAACTAAGATAAAAGCAAAATGAACACGTTTTGATAACTTACATAATTAAAAAATGTTTAAATAACTAATTAACAATACATTTGCAATTAATTTATACTTAATTAACTTCTCACCCTATACCGCTACTAACCAAACAGCCTACAAATAATATATAATGGAATAGGTGATTATTACATAAATTCCATAACAAATATTATTCGTATTTAATTAAAAGTTATTAAATAATTTCTTATTGATTATTACCTGATTAACTTCCCGACCTACCCGCCTACAAACTCAGCAACCTGCTACTGCACTATAAATAACTTAAAAAAATTAATACAAAATTCAAAATCAATTAAAATTGCCAACTATATTTTAAACACAAAAACATTTTTATGAACAATAGTAACTTTTAAAATTAATATATTAACTAAAACATATTAAAATAATTCAAACGATTTTCATAATGACTATGTTAGTGAAAACGAAATAAAAAAGCAATATTATTTACAACTATTTTACTTACCTCAAAAAACGATATTCTTATCAATTATATTTGTCAAGTCAAGTCAAGTCAGAGAATTTATATAGCGCGCTACATACCCAGAGGGTCTCAAGGCGCTTGAGGAGGGGTGGGGAATTACTTGTCGAATATCCATGTTTTAAGTTGCTTTCTGAATGCTAGGTGGTTCTGGGTAATGCAAAGGTAAGTGGGAAGTGAGTTCCAGGTTTTAGCTGCCAGGTAGGAGAAGGATCTACCTCCCATGGTGGTTTTGTTGATGCGAGGTACAGTGGCAGGGGCTTGGTTGGATGATCGTAGCTGGCGGGAGGGGGTGTAGAAGGACAGTCGTGTGTTGAGGCATTCTGGTCCGATTTCGTAGAGTGCTTTGTGTGCGTGGGTTAGGAGCCGGAAAGTGATCCTCTTAGAGTGGTTGTAGAGCATCGTTTGATATGAGTGTTGTTGGGCCTTATGTATGGGTGATATCCAATTGTAAAGGCACAGAGAAGTTATATTATTATAGAAAATTGTGCTTTTAATAATTTTCTGTGGTTTGGCAACAATTCTTTTATTTATTTAGAGCTATAAGCATACTGAGGAGATTTTCAAACCTTGGGCGCACATATGAACAGATCTGGAGGGCTTCAGAAGTAGTATCGATATATCGACCAATGTTTATGCAGCCACCTTAGCTTTGTGGTGTCACACAGTGATTTGGGTGGTGATGCAAAATTTTGTGGGATAATAACATCTGAATTTCTAATCCCATTCCTCTGCATATTTAAATTTCAAGATGTTTTCATCAGCTGTGTTTTTAGTAAGATGAAATAGTCCAAGACTTGGAGGTTGGCATGATATTGGTTTAGAACGATGGGTCTTGAGAGTAGAATGTGATTGTGCTCAGATCTTCTTTATCATTTTATTTCAAGGAAACCATGTTAACACAAACATCTGGAAATGAAAGTCACACCACATCTGTAAACACAATACCCAATGTTAAATTACTGCAAAATTGATAGGGGTTAACTTGAACTTCAAATTTAATACTTCAGAAGTATAATCCAGATCTGTGAATCTATAGAAAAAGATGTATTCTTGGTATTTCCAATTAAAAGAAAATGTTGTTAACAAGCAGAAATCTCTCAGATTTTCCAGAGGCCTACTCACATGAGCATCAGTGCCTCAAGTACAAAACAATCTCAATAATTTATCAAAAATGCCTCCCTATATGTATGGGCTGGTGGACAGACTCTGTTTACTGTGCCGAAGAGGAGCACATGTAGCAAAAGTCATGCCAATTTAACATGAAGGGAATTATATTAAGACTAAAATTAAGCCACACTGTCCATTTAATGGATTTACGTTAGCACATTTTCTGAATGATTCAGTTGGCCTGGAGTTTAAAAGATTCAGTAAAGTGTTACATTTCTAGTATTTTATAGATGTTTATTCTAGAAGCAGATGTTTGTAAATATAGTAGTATTTGTATAGCGCACCGAATCGACCCCCGAAGGGGTATCTCAGGCGCTTGTACGCATACCACTGTGGAACCCTTCCTGGCTTTTCCCTGTGAAGTGCCCACTCCTGGGCACCCCCAAGGTGAAGCCAGGCATCCTAGCGTTTTTGGGGCCATTGTGGAGATTAAGCAAGCTATTGCCCAGAGTTGCAGAGTGGGACCCATGATTAGAATAGGCACCGAGGCGAGAATGATCAGGTCCGCGGAAATTAAGCCCAAGACCCGCCAAGGCAGGAATTGAACCCTGGTCACGGGCTAGACCTCTGCATCAGGGTCTGCCGCTCTAACCTTTGAGCCACACTTACCCAGTTCAGCCAATAGCCTACTTAATTCTAAATTACGTACTAGTATATTAACTAGCCTTTTATAACATACGGAAATGGTTTTGGTTTTCCACATTTTAGAGGCCTCTGTAGTTGCCATCTCATACTAGGCTACCCAAAAAATACTGTTTTTATTCATCACAAAATCTGGCCTAGAAGCAGAGAAATGAAATCAAGCATCTTAATCATTCTTGATGATATGTTCCACCCTTGTACACCTATCAGAAATACTACCATGAGTGAATGATGACAGTCATAGTAAAACAGCTCTTTCTTTACCAAGAACTTCCTTTAATGCTACTTATATTCAGCATTTCTTGCGGACATTTTGTTGAAAAAAGAGGGGCATAGTAACAGGGGATTTATCTCCACTTTTTTGGCTTTAAAAGCCAAAGAAGCGGAGATAAAAATATCGCCCTATCAACAACAGGGTCCTAACATGCAAAATCGCATGTTAGAACCCTTTTTCACTATGCTTCCTTTTGCATCTCTAATGAGATGCAAAGTGGGCGTTCCAGTGCAAAATAATAGGAGAAATTTAGCTAAGCGACATTTCTCCTATTATCAAGCTTCACTCTAACCCTGTTGGAGACAAAAACAGCAGCGCTAACCACGGTTAACGCTGCTTTTTTACGTCTGCTAATTTTCAGACTTAGTCATGTAATCCAATAGGAGGTGGATTACATAGCTAAGTCCACCATGGGCTATCAACAAGGATATCCTTATCCTTGTAGTTTTATCGCTGCATTACTAGCGATAACCTCCCAAAATGCCGCTATCGCTGGATTTTTTATCGCCCAGGCGGTTAGCGTTGCTAATAACTCGATAACCAGGCGATATTATTCAGCGATAGTGGGCGTTAAAAAATTTACGCTATGCGCCCTTAGCGTTAATTTTCCGTCCCTTGTTAATATGCCCAAGAGTTCGTAATATTACGCCCTACAAAGCATGAATATGTACACAAACGTTATTCTTTTTTCCGAGTAGAGATTCCCTTTTTTGGGTGAAATTACTTCACATAGAAATGCTGGCTTCGTATCACCCATCTTCCTCCAGCAGTTAAATGGACACTTGTTAAAATCCCTTTGTGCAGAATTTGCCGCTGAAAGTGAATGCTTCACAGGTGATCTGCGCTACGTTTCTGTAAAAAACAGAGGGGCATATTATCAAGAAATGGTGTTAACATTATCGCCGCTTTGGTGGCAGAAAATTGTCGCTAAAGCGGCGATAATGGGCTTTGTAATACGCCCTTGTGAATTCCCATAAAAGCCCATGTTCTGGTGTGAACATGGGCTTCTAGGGAATTCTCTACGGCATATTATCAAGCCCATTATCGCAGCTTTACAAGCAAACCGAAAAGGTGGTAAAGGAGGAATAAATATCTAAATACTTCAATATTAGGGGACTAATAATTCTCCTATACTGGTGGCACTTGTCCACTAGTCAGCTATTTTCAAAGTACAAATACCATCACGACTATGTGAAGACGTGATTACATATTTTATTTGTTCTAATCACACTGGATCATTCTCCAATTTTCTATAGGTAGCAAATTTACATTATACACAAATATACATACATCTGTACACAAATATATACAACAAAGAAAAACAAAATACACCAAATTTATACAAAAAAGCACGTAATCAAAAACAATTCCTTCTTCACCCAACAAGAAATTATTAAAGCAACAGCTAAGTGTCCTCCTATTGGTTCTAGGAGGTACACTCCGGTTAGAAAAATGAATATACAGAACCCAAATATAAAGAATGTGTCAATGCAGGTAATACCCATAAGATTTCAAAGTTAGATCAGACTCCTCTTTATGGAAAGTGTTGGCACGGTCGCGTTTCGACCTTCACACAAATCTGGCCTCCTCAGGACAGGGTGATAAAGAACCTAAAAAGATACATACAACAAAATGTATACCTTCTTGAAACAATCTGTCATATTCTCTGTGCCCCCAATCTACCAGAATCCATCTCCGTCACCAACCAAGAACAAGCAAGGTGAATCAGACATAAAAATGTAAAATGACCATGTGCATAAAAGAAATAAAGTAATAACAGACTGATAGAAAAATCACAAGCCCACCACCTCATCATTGTTACAGACTTAGGGGGGGCAAGAATTCACCCCTCTTAGATCTGTATTATCGCTGCTTTAGTGGCAGTTTTCTACCGCTAAAGCGACAATAGTGTTAACGCCGTGCTTGATAATATCCCAGAGAGTACACTTTGGTTCATTCTGGACTTCTTTTGTGATTTGTCGCTCTGCAAATAAACTGTGCTGAAGGAGCCTTCCTACGAGAGGTGCTGGATAGCTGAATTCACTTTTTTTGTGAATTAAGTACTCATTGGCGAAATAGCTTTCACTTTCACTTTACACAGATTCAAATATAAGAGGGTCTGTTTCAACCTTTTATTCTTCCCAGATAGATAAAGTGCCTATCAAATTTCTCAGTAATACTGGAACCTGTTTCTCACTCACAAAGTTGTGTTATGAAGAGCCATACAACGAACACATTTGAAATGTTAAGGTGTAGCAAACATTTTGATCTTCCAAGTAGAAGGAATAGGAAAGAGTGTTTTTGGATAATTCAGTGCTTTGAAACTGAAATTGCATCTCGTGAGGGCACATCTGAATTCTAGATAAAGAAATAGAAGACCAGCAGCCGCACAAAGTGGTTCAATTCTTTTTTCAAGTAAGTACACGCATTAATGAACTAAGCAGATTACTTTATATCAATTCTCATTGTTTCATTGGTCTATCTTTAGGAAGACTTACATTGGGCATGAAAGTAGAATGTCTGCTTTGTCAGCATTGCCAAAATGATTAACTCATTCCGCCTTCTGGCGACGTTCTGGCAAATCAATTAAGACATTTTGTATGGCTCAACACATATCTTTCAGCGGTTGTGATTCAATTGAAGTAGATTTTCCATTACTAAGGACACCATATGACGTTTAAAACCACATTAAAGAGACATTGAAGTAGAGTTAGCTATTGAATTACTCATTTAAACCCATTCCTTTGTATAGAATAAGGAGTGTTTCATTTGTGCCTGTGCTTTCCGGTGCTCAGTACCGGCTCATAATTGCCAGCACCAGTGCTTATGACTGTCTGCCACTTGGTAGTGGTGTCTGCCAATTTAGGTAAGAACACAACAACTTCTGTTTATTATTTCACTTTAATTTTCCAAATATTAGTATTTGCTTCTTAAGCCTTTCTTACAGTTTTAGGGGCCTGTAATAGTATGAATTGTCACACTTTTAAGCGTGTGATCATTAGTAGTGTGTTGGTGCTGTCATTTGCAGTCCTGCAAGGGGCGACGGATGGTGCAAGCTCAAGTGTCCTCCTGTCAAGTGCCCTTGCACTAGGTTTTTGACAAACTAAGCACTGAATAAGGTGTATATATAAGATGGGACATGCTAATGGTCCCTGGAGCACTTGATACAGTAGACCATGTCCTTCTCTGGGCTTTCTGGCAGAAGTGGCAAATGGCCGGCTGGCACCTAGTTTTGTAATGTTCTACTGTTATTTTCCCTCTGCCTATATATTTGCCTCTCTTCCAATATGCAGACCTCACTGTGTGGTGTGCACCAAGGCTTTGCATTAGCCAAGTCCTCTTCAATTTTCAATAAGACAGAACACTCACCAAACTCTGGTGTCCTGTTCTGTCAGGTTGAATTCTTTAGGTCTTCTCATAGCTATTCACTAGCTAATGTTAGGACGGCAGACTTGTGTAAGGAAGCACCTCTCATCTCCTGTTTCCGTTTGTGCTATTCCTTAAAAGATTTCAGCTGGCAGTTTGTCAGGCGGGCCATTATCTCATGTTTTTCTCTCCAGTCCAGGGGGAATGCCTCCTTAATTTGCCCTTATTTACCCTTTTTGGACACACTCCTAATTTCAATTATCTCACAACCAGTAGGATGTCAACAAAGAACTAAATTCTAATTGGTTTATTTAGGCCAAATTTCCCGCAGGATTAAATGTTTTAGAAAGATCACTGACACCGTTTTTGAAATCCGAATTAGGAGTAAATATGTATTTATTATAGTGAAACAGGGTGGTTACCGTCGTCTTACTTGCAATTGGAGCTGCTTTCTGAGCTATATGGCATTCTTTCTAGCTGTGAGACTAGATTGTCTATTTCTTAGTTCTAAAATGGGTACATCAGAGTATTTCTGTGTTGTGAAACAGTGTGTTAAAGGTCAACATATGGACCTTTCATTCCTCCAGCCTCTGATCCTGAAGTCAATTCAGGCCAGCCCCACAGTAGTAGGGAGTGCGTTTGAAATACAAATTCACACCATTTTAACTGGCCTCAGTGTGGTGTCACCTGTTTAGCAGGCCTTAGTCCACAGCACAGTCCAAAATCAATATTCCAAAATGAATCAACAGGGGGAAGTGGGAACACCAAGCTGGAGGATTTGCTCTTCACAATGTGCAATATATTTGACTAAGCACTATTTTATTGGAATGCTTTGAAAGTTTATGGTAAATTTATCAACCATTGGCAAGGCCAGTAGGTCTTGCATATGCAAAAGCTATTGGCTTTGCCAATGTGTTATAACCATGTTGTATAGCAACATGGCTGCTGTTTAGTATGCTAGTGTTGTAGAGTGGAGTGGCATAGAGTGGAGTGACATAGAGTAGGGTGGTGTAGAGTGGAGTTGTGAAGAGTGGGTTACAGTTGCGAAGAGCGGATTGTCGTGGAGTGCTGTGGAATAGCGTGTGGTGGAGTAGAGTGGAGGGGCGTTGAGTGGGACTAAGTGTCATAAAGTACAGTGTCATAGAGTGGAGTGTTGTGGAGTAGTATAGATTGGAGTACAGTTTTGGCATAGAGTTGAGTGGTATAGTGAGGAGCAGAGCCATAGAGTGGAGTTATGTGACCTAGAGTGAAGTGGTGTATAGTGGCATAGAGTGGAGTAGAGAGTCATAGATTGGAGTGGAGGAGATTGTTGTAGAGTGTCAGAATGGAGTGGAGTAGAGTGCTGCGGCGTAGGGTGGAATAGAGTGGAGTAAAGTAGTATCATAGAGTGTAGGGGCATAGAGTGGAGTAAAGGGTCGTAGAGGGGAATGTCGTGGAGTGGCGTATAGTGGAGTAAAGTGACACGGAGTGTCATAGAGTGGAGTAGCATTGAGTTTTGTAGAGTGGAGTTTAGTGGCCTTGTGTGAAGTGGCATATAGCGTCATAGAGTGGAGTGTGGTGGAGTGGAGTGTTGTGTCATGGAGTAGCATGTCATAGAGTGCAGTGGCTTAGAGTGGAGGGCACAGAGTGGAGTAGAGTATTGTAGAGTGGAGTGGTGTAGAGTGGTTTGGTGTATTGTGGAGTATGCATGGTGTGGTAGCACTACACTTTTACAGAAAACACGTTGAAATTGTTGAAATGATAATTACATTTGCATATACAGTTTTACTGATAAAACTAACAGGGCACAAACTATAGTGTGTGGAATTGGCATCGCCTAGATACCAAGTGGTTTTGATTGTATTCAAATTTTTGTTTCCACCACATTTCCAAATTACAAAAAAAGTGCTTCATTGTGCTTAGAGAATTCTGATACATTCAGAAATATTTACAAAGTTAATTTACAGACATTTAAATTTTGTTGTGTGCTGGAAAAAACCTTTTCTTTTCCAGTACCGTACAAGTTTGTCAGATAAATCCTGTCACTTTGAAGTTAGAGAAAGAAAAGAAAACAACAAGCTCCCTCAGAAGACAGAGCCTGACATTTGACCTCTGTGTTTGATCGCACAGCAAATGTGACAAGATAAGAACACAATTTAAAAGCCTGTTTACAGAAAGCAAGGATTCAGAAGAATACAAGGAGCAATTGTGAACAAGATTTGCTCCACAGGAGTAACAAATACATGCTGGACAGCCTAAAACAAATATAGGCAGCAAATACAAAGCCAGAAAGTGTGAGTTATAAACTGCAAAGTCAATGGTAAACTATAGGTGGAGTGCATTACCAGAAAAGCCTTCAGAAGGCCCACAAGACATTTTTTCACAACCATACAGCTGCCGTGTCTGGTAGGCTTTGACCTAAAAGAGCACCTTCATGCTTTAATATCAAAACCTTAATATAGATTCTTCTAGAATTTAAGGAGGAACAATCTCAAAGTGGGTATTTTTTTTCTCCAATTCAGACAGTTGAAATGGCTTCACGTACAGCGCGACTGGTAAAAACCCTGGCAGTCATAGCTGTGGCAGATGGTGCAGAGAGGCCCATATGTAACTGATGAGTGAGATGCCTGTTATTAAGGCATCCTAGAGTGGATGGGCTCTGACACAGCAATAGGTTCATAATTAAAAGAAGCAAAGCCATGCACAACTGACGTCAAATAAAAAACAACATGTACACAATTTATAAAATGGAATCACTCTCTCTCTGATTGAGTTCTGTGGTTGGATGTGTTCCAACCCAAAACAGGATTATCAGCATTTAGCCAGAGAGATCGATGTTCCTTGTGCATCTGTCACATCTGACTGCAGGACAACAGCCATATTTGAAAGACAGCTTTGATTGTAAAAATTAAGGTATTAATGAACTCCTTTTTCAATGTGCATTTGGTATTATGCCTTGCAAAAGACTTGTTTGCAAAATCTATAAAATGTTTGGGGTTGGGCGTTTTATATGGTGCAAACTAGACTCAAGGGTGTCAGAGCGCTTTACATGTGTACCAGTTGTGTTACAGACAGGCACATTCATTTTTGTTAGGCACGGAGAGATTACGTGATTTGTCCAGAATCACAGGATATTGAGCATCCCTGTCGAGACTCGAACCCGGTTCCCCAGCTTCAAAGTTCACCGCCCTAGTCATCATGCCACATTCTCTACCCAACATTGACTGTTTAGGTAATGTAATTTTTGGTTTAAGGAACAGTGTTCAAATAAAGTTGTCATTTCTCCAAGAAAGTATCACAAAGTCTGACATGAGAGTTGTCTTTTTTATTTACTCAAGGAAGAGGTATATGTTTGGGGGTATCCAAAACATAATCTTAGCTGAGATGTTTTTGAAGTGGCCTAGTAAAGCATTTTGTAGTTTAGTTGTACAAATGGCAAAATTACTTCTGATGTGGGTTTTACAAGTGATTTATCAAAAGATAGGGAGAGAGAAGACCACCACTTCCTTTCAATGTGTCTTTTATTTGAAAACAGGACCCTGTTAATCAAAGGATTATGTGTACGTCATACACTCCCAGTTTTTATATAACTTGTGTCCTTGTCTGGGTGACCCGCAGGCGTCACAGGCTGATCAGCCATGGTCGGTAGTGGGAGTATCTGCCGGGCGGTGACGTGGGGAGGGGGAGGGGCAGGGTGGGTGGTAATAAACTATGGATTGCAGAGGTTTACAGGTAAGCAAACATATAAATAAATAAAACGAATTTCATTGTGTGCCCTACATCCCCAAATGCGATGCAGTGCACACAACTAAATTTGTGTTATTTATTTATATGTTTACTTACCTGTAAACCTCCGTAATCCATACTTTACTACCCCCCACCCTGCCCCCCCCTCCCTACGTCACCGCTCGGCATGTACTCCCACTACCGACCGCGGCTGAGGCTGATCAGCCCAGTGTTGTTTGGGTGTCCCGGTGGTGCCCTGATATCCGCAAGACCAATGGCAAATGTCTCCTGAAACCTCTGTGAGACCTTTAAACCAAAACAAATGAACACCACATTCTTGAATCTCATACATTAACATATATTTTTAACTATTTGTGGGATTAATTCATGACAGCCCATACTTTTCAAAAATTATAGAAAGCACTCTAAACCCTAAACCCACAATTTCTTCAAAAAATGAACAATAGTTAATACTCCTGTCTCCGCTGACCACCATGTTAAGGTCAGGCAACTGAGGCATGAGGCTTTCAGGGCAAAAGTTTGAAGGTTAGAAGTCATTCAATGTAATGATGGCCCCCACAAACCACCACTCCTGCCTGCCTTCCAGGTCGTGACATTTGTGGCATTCTATGGATGACGGCACCTCCGAGCAGATGGGCCCCCATGGAAGGCTTGCATGGGGTCAGAGCTGCTACGACTGACATATTAGGGGTTTCCAGGCCCCCCCTGCGCCTCTCCTCACAGTGGAGCAATGCCTGGGGCTGCAGCATTGTCAGGTGTGTGCCCCATCGGTGTGTAATAGGGCCTCCCTTCGATCAGGATGGGGGGCCCACCCCTCAATCATTACACTGCCATGTTGTCTTTTGGGCCAGTTCTCAATCAGTTGCCATTCAGCCCCATTACTCAACCCCAGTGTGCTGCCAACATTACCAGCACTACCTGATTCCTTTTCAGGTTCAGATAAGGCCATTAGCTATGTTAATGCCTTCACTTTTAGTCATCTAGCAGCAGAGCCATCATGGATTACGACCACTTGGCCATTTTGGCTGGCCACGCTCCCCTATGCCCTAGTATTAAACACCAGCCTCATAGACAGTAAGGACTACTTTGGGGTGAGGTATCAATATTTAAATAGAAGGATTAGACTGTCAAAAAGGTTTATTTTGACACATCGAATTTCAGTTTTTGAACTTCCACATTCAGACTACCATGGTAGGCATATAGCCATATTTAAACTGTTGCTGTATTGGATTGAACAGTAGATGCTGCAGTTCACTAGTAACAGTTAACGTACAGGCCCTGGGTACAACTTTGTACCATATACTAGGGACTTATAACTATGTTAACTGTACCAGTCAGAAGTATTACCAAATTTGACTTGTTTTAGGGGTTGGAGCATATGTACTGGGGCCTGGTTAGCTGAGTCCCATTGCACAGAGGAAAAATCTGTAGTATCAAAAAAAATGGGAAAAGAGGCATTTTCCTACATAACTCATTCAGAAAGTAGGATATTCAAAGGTTGAAACATCCCTACTTGAAAACATAAAGCGAAATTTCCCTGCTATGTTTCCCTACCTTCATCCACATACTTAGAGCCTGAAGTACCATTAGCACAGGGAATTGATTCCTCTATTCCTCCTTGCTCAATAAAGGAATCCTATCAACTTCAATTACATTTGCTCTGAAATTGAGAGATGTACAATACAAAAGACGGCTTGGTTTCTCCTCGAAAAGTCCTAGCAACGTTACTATCGTCATGAAACGGCATCATTTAATTTCTTTGTATTACCTCGTTTTCAGGATCAGCACATTCTAACTGTCCTCTAGCCATACTTTCATGGAAGTATAGTTGCATGTTTTCGCCATAGGTTAAACATGAAAATCACTTAAAAACTTGAAAGATGAGTGAGGGCAAACATCTTTCTTTAAAAATGTGAAGCAAAATGTCCCCGTTTGATGATAAATTAAGTTTTCCTTCTCTCCGAATTATTTGAAAGATAGAAAAAGAACTATTGCTCACCAATATAGATCATTTTAAAATGCCACGATTGGCTAATCTCACAGTAACAGCTGCCTGGGAGAACGTAACATATTTAATCACTTGCACTAATTGAAATGAAATGCAAATAACTCTTTGAGATTGGAAGAATGTCTCTCTCCTCCGATTCAGATAGAGCACACGAACATGCCACACCAGTTTCTCACAATGGGTCTGCAGCATCTGCAAGAATTTCATAAATCCTCAGTTTTAGCAGTTCTGCTCAGCTCCTGAGATTGTAGAAAGGCTGCAGCCTACAGCACTAACAAGCTCCCATAGTGCATTGTCACTCCGAAGACTCTTCAGTTAGCCATCAGGGTGAAATATCCACAAATGCCACCAGCACCCTCTCTCGGCATGTGCGCTAATAATCCTACCCCCACTGCCTGTCTTTTGTCCTGTAGCCCTAGGGTCTGAACGGTGTGGACATGGGGACAAGGAAACAGCCACTGGTCTCATTCACAGCATTAGAAACCAGACAACTGAACATCAGGACCATCCTCATTCACCATGATGCTGGCCAATAGTCAAGAGTCTTGAGAAGGTCTTACAGACATAGAAGCTCACTCCTACCATCATATCATAGCCCATATCTTAGCCCCTCCTGTACTGCAATCAATATCTTGCCTTACTACACTCTCTTCCTTCCTGCTTCATTGCATTTTTTGCATTATTGCATTATCTGCATCAAATAGTTCAAACACATTCTACAAGGAGTCACAGGCTACATACTATACCTGTAGTTTTTCTACAGGTACAATCCAGTGTTATTCGTCACTCTACTGTGGGCTTCTCATCATTCATACCCTCTGCACTTTTCCATAAGCCTTCACCCTCTGGGTAAAAAACTCTACATTTCAGGGCTCAAAATTTTATATCACTTTTTTTGCCCTTTATTTTTGTGTCTACCAAAACCCTCTGTCTCAGCTTACAATAGACAAAGCACCTTCTCTCTACGTTTTACAAATGCTAATAAAAGTTTTTGAATTTAAAAAGGCAAAAAGGCATAGAAGCCTTGCGTGGGAGTGCCTGATGGCATGAAGGTGCTTGAGTGTGCTGCTCTATCTTTGTTTCTTCTGACTTTATTCTGGAGTTACAGTAAAGACTTTCCGGTAGCTGAGGTTCCACTAACTGTCAATCTTGCATTATGCATGCAGTGAAGCCCGGGGCCATGGGGTTGGCACAAGAAAACTGTGAAAGTCGATGGTAAAAAGATAAATTCTTGTAACTCCTTAAACATTGCTGGAGATTGCCATACTCAATCCACTGACAGTCCTGAGTCCTGAGTTCTGCGAATGACTCTTAGAATGTTCAGCAGCAGAATGTTTATTAGAACACAGGTCAGAACCACAGGAAATGGGATACATGCCATGGGTGACAAGGCTAGCCGCAGGCTATAACAGATCTCATTGTCAATCCAACCACTTCAATAACACTTACCAATATGTTTACTGTCCTCTTGTTGGGTGAAAGTGAGAGAGGCGATCCTCCGAAGTGCTTGACCAAAATGAAAATATAGATGAACATGAGAAAACCTGGCCTAGAAAACCTCTATCGTCCCTCTGGGATATCACCACACAAACTTATGTCTAAAACTTCCAAGTTCTAATAAGCTTGTGAAATCTATTTAACACGGTTCCACAAAACTGGATTAAAAATTCAGATCAGAATTAAAGGCATTTCAGGCTCGACACAATCGTGGCATTCCCATGTTATCGAAGTTCTTGTTATGCAGTATCTATATTAAGATAAATCCTGACCTGCTTTACCTCTTTGGCTGACTCCAGTGAAATTCGTTCACTACTTGCTGCCTAGAAGCCATATCTATAGTAGAGAGCACTCATTGATATTTTGTGGCATTCTGAGTATGTTCTGGCATTCTGAATTTGTTCCCTATCTTTGACCATAGAAATGCTTTCATCGCCCCTTTGGGTTCCCAGTTGTTTCTACAGGGACACTTTTCTTAGTGCACCTTAATCAGACTACATTTTCAGAGGCAAGGGAAACCCAAAGGTTCTAAGGGACTAGGGGGCACATGCATCATTGAAAATTGCATTCGCAAAGGGTGCAAATCGCAAAATTCGCCCGTTTGCAAATGCAATTCCATCATTTGGGATCCATCATATTTTTTGTACTTTTCGCAATTTAAGAAATGGCAAAATTGCGATTACTTAACCCCTTCAGTGCTAATGACAAGGGTAACTCGTCATGGAGTTTCCATTGATTTCAATGGAAATTACATTGATATGCAGGCACCACCCTTAGCATCCAAGTGGTTAAATTGCAATTGCAGTTAAGGAATCTCAAAATTAGATTCCTTAAATGCAATCCATCAAACTAAAAAAATAGCGATTTCGCTATTAGGGGGAGCAAATTACCATGAAGTTTACCTTCATGGTAATTTGCAAAAACTTTGAAAAATGCGCTAAAGTGCATTTTTCAAAGTTCCATTTTACACACACACATGCCCTTGAGGCATGTGTGTGTGCAAGATGTACTTATAGGCAGATTTCAGGGGTGCAACAGGGTGTCCTTTTGACACCCTGGCACCCTTGAAATTGCATTCTCAATTTGCGATTCTCTGATTGAGAATCGCAAATTGAGAATGTCTTCCCATTCATTCCTATGGGCCTCTAGGCCCATAGGAATGAATGGGGAGGTATTCCTTAATTACGATTCGCAATTTGCGAGTCGCAAATAAGGAATTTTAAGAAATCGCTATTTTTTTAGCGATTTCTTCATGCATAGCCTTTTGCAATTCTTTATTAACGAATCCTTATTTTTCGCTAATAAGGAATCGCAAATGGCATTGTTGATGGATGTGGGCATAAGGGTGTAAACATTTCTAAAGGAACAAGGTCCCTTACTTGCGAAGTAACAAAAGCATTGATACATAGAGATACAATGAGGTCTATGTTACGTGTCCAACTGGAAAATCAAACACATTTATTAAATTAAAATACCAAACCATTGGAGTGGGAAACCAAACAAGAGAGGAGTTAAAAACGTCTAACCTCAGACATTTTTCATGCGACTACAATGAAAACATAATGGCCATGTCACATATAATGGTAATGAAAATGGAAAAATGCAGCCGACATGGGAAGAAAAGAAGGCTGAGAGGAAATAAAATTAAATTTAATTTTATTTCCTCTCTCCCTTGTTGCATTTCTATGTCCCCCGCCTTTTTTCATTTTTTCTTTCTCTTCCCTAGCAAGCATTTTGTTTCAGGCATATTTGCTTGTGTCCTGATGATAATCCCTGCAACTAATTAAGAGAACGAAACGTCATCAACCACAGTACCATGACTCAAATTGTTGCAATTATTTAATTGTTCATGTGAGCATAGGTACTTGCCAATGTATGTGAGATGACCGTTATGTTTTCTTTGCAGTCATATAGAAATTGTCTGAGCTTAGAAGTGTTTTACTTCTCTCTTGTTTGTTTTCCTACTCCACTAGTTTGTTATTTTAATTTAATAAATGTATATGTTTTTCCATTTGGACATCTAACATAAACCTCATTGTATCTCTATGTGTTAATGTTTTTGTTACTTCACAAGTTAGGGACCTGTGTTCCTTTAGAAACCTTTCATTTAATTTTTATTTTATTTTTATCGATAAACTTTATTTATCGTTTTGCAATAAAATCAAAACAACAGTACACCATACAGTGCGTTATCTTCCTTGTTCTGACTTGGGTTACAGCCGTTCCTTTAGAAACCTTAACCAGATAACAGTATTTTTCCAGATCAGAGTACAAATGTCAACCTACTCTTCTCACCTAGAACTGGCAGGGCAAGAAGAATGAGGACTGTCAAACCAATCAAACAAACATAAAGGACATCTATAACTTCTCCAAGGTGACTGAACCAAGCCCCGCAGCAGGGTCTCGCTGGCCTGCCACAAAGGCACAGTTAACATCACATCCAGCACTTTTATTTGACACATTCTGCCTCCCTTGCAATGCATACCACGTTGTAAAGGATGACGAGTGGATCAAGATGTTATTATTCCATCTCGTCCAGCTTAGCAAACTGCCAGCTGCGGTTCGACGGATGCACAACGAGCTGCTGGTGATGCGCATAAGTACTCCTCATCCTTAAAAAGGACAATCGGCAATGATGGGGAATGGTTTGGAGACCACAGACCGTAGCCAAATAAATACCTATTGTGAGGACCAGCTCAAGGATTGCAGATGCAAATGAGAAACTTGTTGCGGTGTCTGGCCCGAGGCAATCAAACGCTTTTCATTCTGGAGCAAGCTCGGGAAACAAAGATTGCACATTTCGTAATGAAACAGACCCGAGGCAGCGCCTTGTTCCAATGTCACTTTCTGATGGTGTGTATTGTTCCTTAACAATGCGATTCCTGGAAATCGTGGCGCGGCGTGATATGAAATTATGGTCTGCGCGTGGACGTGAATGTGTACATTAACTGACGGCCGCTCTGTTTTCATTGTGTCTGCTTGGTGTGCTGCGACTTGACACATAGTGCCTTAAAGCGAGGACAGAGCGGAAGACAAGGAGCGGTCTGCTAGGACAGAGCGGCAAGCAAGGGCAGCGCGGCAGCCAGGGCGGAAGGCAGTCGATCGGCTAAATGGCTTGAGGTTTAACACTCTTGCTTAGTCAATACAGCACTTGGGCCGGGTCTACGGCTGGGCATTTTAGTAGCTGACAGTCCCAGCAAGACAGCATTCATAGGCTGCGTGGGCCGCGAGACGTGTAAACTGCACTGTCACCGCACGCTGCGTGAGATAAACTGCTCTGTGAAGTGAGCTTTTAGCCTGGTGCTGTTTGCCGGTTGCAGACATCTGACGGTTTTCTGTGAGACAAGTTGTCACCATGGTCCTTTGCGTCTTTAGAAGCGTGCCAGAGCTTTCGTCCCCCACTCTCTTTCTTCCTCCCTTGCCCCCTAGAAGGACGCCATTGCAGCATCTGCTTCTTATGTGGCCCGCACATCTGTACTTTAACCGGTCCTGCGTTTGCAGCACAGTAAAACAAAATAATTCAATGTCATGCCCCTTGTCTGCCATGTCAGGCTGTCTATAAAAAGGGCACGACAAGAGCGCTTTAATCGGAAAATCTCCTTTTATGGCATATTTGAGTCAGAGGTGTATGCTCCCTGTGAGCTCTAAGGGGCAGATTTATGAGGCCCTTGCGCCACGTTTACGCCGCTGTTGCGTCACGCAAGGCGGCGTAAACGTGGCGCATCCCTACGAACGATTTACAACGTGACGCATCTAGGCAGATGCGTCACGTTGTAAAGCCCTGCGCCGCTTGTGGGCGTTCCGGCGCAGGGTGGGCGTTCCGGGGCAGGTGCGCCTCACAAAAGTGGCTGAGTGAAATCTATGAGATTTCACTCAGTCACTTTTAAGCCAATGCTGCGTCAAAAGCCTGCGCCTGCTTGAAGCAGGCGTAGGTCTTGACGCAGCATTGTTAAAATGGGGCACCCCCGAGCCTTGCTGGAGCTGCGTCGCGCTTGCGACGCAACTCCAGCAATGCGCCACATTTCCGGCACAGATGCGTCACGCATCTGTGCCGTTTTTGCACCATGGTGCGCCGCATTATAAATGCGGCGCACCATGGCTGGCGGAGCTGTGGCGCACTGTGGCGCATGTTAACTGGCGCATCCCTGGGGATGCGCCAGTTAACATAAATCTGCCCCTAAATGTTTCCAATGTCGTACTCTGGAATGAATTCGTGTTGTATACCTCCCTCTTTTAGACCTGACATCATCTCCTGATCTGAAAATGTGTTAGAGTGGCACTTATCTCTTGTTGAACTCAGAAATGAGACATCCTGGCAGGAGTTTGGAAATGTCTAGGTTTAAGAGCATCAAGTCGTGAACTGGATGAAGCAAATGCTTTCCACTGATATTCAGAACCATGTTTGTGGGGTTGCTACAGCCACCTTCGGCTATCTATTGCAGAGAGGGTTGTACGCAATACTATATAGCGTGGGATTTGGGTCAGCCCCTTCCTCATGATAAATGTCCTTCTAGGCAATCTCAGCTCGCTGCTCTTTATTGGATGCCTGTCCTCCTTATTCTTATATTCGCTCCCCTGGAGCATTTATTGTTTACCCTTGCTTTTGATTTGTTGAGTTGTTTCCTTCTACTCTGGACATCATGAAACTATGTTTTGCCCCTTTGGTACCCCATAGGAGTGCATGTCCTGTTCCTTCCTCTGACTCTTTCCTTCCAGCCTCTACTGCCTCTCTCCCATCCCCAAAGGTCTCTCCATACATAAGGCTGAAGATATGTGTCAGGCCTCCTTGGCATTCCAGGAGCCGAATTGTGGCTTTGGTAATGCCCTCAATGTTGACACATAGTACTGTCCTGTGCATCTTGGTGATTTCCTTCCTTGAGCTTTCTCCTCATGCCACAACCCCTCCTTCCACCTCTCCCCTTCTCCAATGCTTTCCACCCTATTAGCTTTGCCAATGCTTTCCAAAAGTGCTAGCATTGGTAATGCCAAAAGTGATGACCTCATATCTTGGCTTCAAATTACAGAAAACAGTATTTTCATACTTTCAAGAAGACTGAGGTTATGTGGCACAACATGATGATGCAACTCAGTGGCCATCTTGAAAGAATGAAAACAATATATTCTCGGCTTTCAAGATAGACAGTATATTGCTGGAGACAGTGTGACAACACTACTATTGGTACCCATACTACACGTCCTACTACTAGCAGTAGTACACCAGTACTATTTCTTACACTACTACTACTTGTAATATGCTGAGAACTATTAGTATGGCTACTATAAATATTATTGCTATATTTTTAACACAGGTCTTACTACTAGCAAATTATTTGGTATTATTACTACTTCTAATGTCACAAGTAGTGTTGAAGCGGTTACCAGTACAACCACAGCATGTACTGCAAATAGCACTGTCTTGTGGTAGTGGCAACTTATGGAATTACAAACACTACTACGCCACTAAGATGCCTAGTTCCAGTACTACATATGTTACTATTTTCATTACTGCGTTTTATTACCATTAATTACATATCCTCTTTCAGATAACTTTGTTACACTATATTTATGAGAATGTGACTTTTTGAGTAAATAACAAGAAGCATATGGTACTTTTTAAAATTAACTTGATGTAAAGTTAATTAGTTTGAACTCAATGATTTGACCAAATATCAATCAAGTATGAGTTTTCTTTACTAGAATTGTCTCAGATACTGATCAAAATGTACAGTCAAAGGTATTGTGATCAAGTATTACTAAATTCTTTTCAAAAGTTAAATTCTGTAAATTGTTGCACGTTCACTTTGATATTTTTCCTTGATACTTTAAAACTACTGCCACTTGCTTTATTCAAACATCAACCTGTTTAATGCCACCAAGAGGCTGCTGTGCAATGGGAATTTACGAGGGGTACAAGCCTCATTCTTCGCTACCCATGCCAAATGATCTAATTATATTAACTCATACATTTTTAATGTGACAGCACCTCATGACCATTATGCATATTTATATTGATGATGTATGTGAAATTGTATATAAAATAGTAAATTATTATTGTAATTTTAGCAAAATAGTTGTTTATGAGGCATGAATGTATGCCATGTAAAGCGCTCATTTCTCCAAAGCCAGCTCTTACATAGATAAGCCTATCTGGTTTCAGAGACAGCCCACAATAAGGAGTTTTCCTGCTCAGAAACAGACCAACGTTCATATTTTCCACTAAAAGAAGAGGGAGAGAGAGAAATAGAGAGAAAGAGAGACAGAGAGAGAATGGGAGAAAGAGAGAGAGAACTTGACTTCTGACGATATGAATCTAAAAGAAGAGTTCATAGTGTCTAGAAGAATCTCGCCCAGGCATCAGTCAACAAGAATACACTAGTATATTGTGACATACCCACTTGACTGCTATGAGTAGTTAGGCGTTGACAACAAATACATTTTGTTAAAGTCCCAGTAATCAATATTCAAGCTTCAATCATAATTATTTTTTTAAAACACTAGCTAGAGCCTTATGAACTTCTAATAAAGTGATCCAATATTATTGGGCATTTTTTGGTTCCACTGTCAAAGCAACCACTGAGAGATGTGATTAAGGTCCATAAATGCCCTAATGGGAGAATGGACCTAGTCAAGCCTTTAGGTGCTTACACTAGACTGGTGAATTTCATCTGGTTCTTCATAGCCTTTAGGTAGCCCTAAGTATTTGGGATTTGGGCTGCATTGATATTGGTGATCTGAAAGGAACATCCAACAGTTCCTACTGACTTGCCTGTTATGGCTAATCTCTGAATGTGAGCAATGTATGACTTTGGTGACATTGTTTAGGTGACCATACCACTCTGTCAGAGCTGTTTAGAGCCAGACCTTTAGAGACTTCCTGAATTAGAAAAGGGATTTATGGAACAGAAATACTGGCGAAGGTTGTTTGAAAGTCAGGCAGCTTAAACAGGGAAAGCTCTGTTTCCGGGTCGCACTCTTCTAAATTGTGGTTAGCAGAGTGAATTGGTGTCAGCCGTGCACAGCAGGCGTCTGGGAATGTATCTCTGAAATGTGTACTCAAGGTACAGAGGTGTGGTACCATGAATGACTTTATGAACCAGACAGAGAGATTTGAATGAAATTATTTTTGACACCGGGAGCCAGAGTAAGGAGTCAAGAGCCTTAGAAAGAGAGGCATGATGAAACAGAGACAGTACAAGTCTAGCGGCAGCCAATTGAATATGGTAAAGCCTTTTGGCTATGAAGTCTAATCCTCCCACAACAAATCTATTTCCATAGTCCAGCCTGCTCAAAATGGAGGCCTGGACAACTACACAATGCATGTGAGTTGGAAGGAGAAGGAGGATTCTTCTGTATTCTCTTCAAAATACAGATCTTTGACAGTTGTGTCACCTAACTGGAAAGAGTGAGCGCCTGCTCGAAAAGGAACCATAGGTTCCTGATTGAAGGGGCTGGTATGGACATGGCTTTTTTACTACCATTAGTTCCTGCCCTTACACCTACAGGAAGTTGACAGTAAATAATGCCTGTAGAGTAGCGGAGCCAGGTGGCTATAGCATTCATGCAGGTCTGAAAAGCTTCAATTGGGACGAGTGCAGATTGATCCATTCAATCAATCATTCAGTGAATTGTAAAGTGCGCTACTCACCAATGAGGGTCTCAAGGCGCTGAGGGGGGGTCAGCTGCTCCGTTCAGTTGAAGAGCCAGGTCTTGAGGGTCTTCCATTTAGTTGATCCATTTAGATGATCAACTGTGTGCCATCTGCATAATTCATCAGGTTGATCCCATGATCAGGGATCATTTGAGCCAGTGGTTTAAAATACTCATTTAAAAGTGTAGGGTACAATGAAATCCCCTAAGAAACTCCCTGATGGATTGATGTGAACTTAAGAGCAAAAAGAAGGAAGATGAATTGCTACTACAATGCAAGTAGGACATCCACGACCTGAGCACAGTACTTCTGATGCCGACCTCTGCCAATCTGTTGATAAGTATTCTGTGTGCGACCATACTGATGGAGGCAGAAGATCCAATAACACAAGGGCCACAAAGTGGCCTTTGTCTGTCGCTATATGAATGTTACTCAGAACTAAGACAGGTGCAGATTCGGTGCTATGGCCAGGGCATTCACCTGAATGAATGCCATCCAATTCAGGATTTTGCACCAAGAAATCAGAGAGGCCCCTGTTCACAAACTTTTCCATCATTTTTATCGCAAATGACAAAAACAAGATAGTTTGAAAATTGATGAGGTTTGAGGGATCAACTGTGAGTTGGTTTTTTTTGTAATAAAGGGACCACCGTTGCTTTTTTTGGCCATACTAGGTAGTGTACCTGTGAATAATGAGCAATTGCAGATGGCTTGCATTGGCTTTACCAGTGAGGATGCCATTTATTTCCAGACCATCTTCTGTAAAGGATCAAGGGGAGATTAAGAGGAAAAGAACTTGACTAACTTTAACAAACTATCTGAGTCCATCTGTTCGAAATCAGTTAGTTGAGGAAAGTCACTACATCCTCCAGTGAGTTCGCCGGGAGTTATATCTTCTCCCTCAAAAGATGTGTCAGGTGCCAGAGTAGACAAGGAATGAGGCACTATGTTTTATCTAGGTGGGCTTAGACTACTTATGATACTTATTATTTTATTATCAAAGATGGAGCCAATGTTGTTGCACAAAGATGGAGTGTATTGAAGTGTATGTGGGACACAGATGGTATTTGCTAAGGAGCTTGCAATAGAGTCAACAGTCTTATCTGGAAATGGGGCATGTGAAATGTCCTTGCCATGGTAATCTAACTTTGAAGTACTAATACTTTTTAAATATATTTTCTGTGCTAATTGAAGTTTGAGCTTGAGATCAGATGAGTAGTTTAAGCACCCATTTTGCCACGCCTTTTGCAATCGAGCTTTGCAGCTCTCAGAGATTTTTTGTACCAAAGGAGTGGATGGCTAAAGAAGTGGACGAAGTGTCCTTTCAGGTAAGACAGTGTCTAAGACTGACTTTACCCACTTGTTGTAGGTGCTGTAATTAGTTAGTAAGGACTGACTATGTAAACGCTGTTGGTCACTTGCCAGCATGTTGTAAAAATTCATATGGTTTAGTTTAGACCAGGAGAGCACAAATCAAATTGAAAAAGTATAGACTCCAGTCAGAGATAAATGTACCAAGGTAAATGTAAGAAAAGGATCAGAAAATGCTTTGACCAAGCCTGTTACTTACATTCACCAACACTTCAGAGTCCACGACGTGTGAAAATGAAGTCTATTGTGACCATCTATATGTTTGCGTTGTGACACCAATTGCCTAAGACCGATTGCGGTCTTAGAGCTAAGCATGATTGCGGCTGAGACATTAGCCAATGTTTGGCCGAAACATTGAAGTCACCTTAAAGGATGAACATTCTTAAGGTGCATTAGAAACGAATTTGTCTAACCAGAATTCAAATAACACGCTGCCCTGGTGTCGTTCTTTTATAGAGCCAGCACTGTGTAATCAATCGTGAAAGTACAATCATTTTCTAAAAAAAGTACAATATTTTATTTCAAAGATTTTGAAAGTTCTCTACATTTTTTGCTGTGGGTCTAACGTTTTCAGTTATCAAACAGTAATCATCAGTATGAAAGCCACCTGAAAAAATAACATGTATTAGATCCATGTTGCTTCTTAATGGCACTCGGATTCCCTTAGATGAAACCTAGGTACAAAAACCAAGTGTTGCATAAACTTGAAGTAGCTCAAAGTTTTCTTTTGGTAACCCCATTCAATATTGTTGTGACATACCTGTGTTAGAAACATTTCTGAATTGGTTGGTATATTTCTGATAGCTCTGACCTCACCAGGTGCCCCTTCACCGTGTTCTGCTTACCCCACTGCGGTCAAAAAAACACTAATCAGAAACTGTGCATACAAGCCTTATCTCTAGCATAGACATGTTCTTCCTTTGGGCTCCTTCCTTTAACCCCTCCCCTGCTGATGACGGAACCGCTCCGTCATCAGCCGCGGTGGCGCTGTGCTGATGGCGGAACTGTTCCGTCATGGCCCGCCCGACGCGCATGCGCAGCACGAATTCCGCGCCTGCGCTGGGCGTTCTATTGAGCGGGCGGGGCCATGACGGAACCGCTCCGTCATAAACACAGCGCAACCTACGCTGGTGACGGAGCGGTTCCGTCAGCAGCATGCGCCCGCCGCTCTTCCGCCCGCCCCCTTAGCACTGCAGCGGAATAGCCGTCGCATTGAAGGGGTTAATTGAGAAAGAATATTGGAAGTACTAAAATATGCAAACACTAGTGCATTCAGAAATACAACAGGTCTGCATTTCCATATGGGAAATTGTAATTTATGAGTGCATTTTCTACCATCTTTTTTCCTTCATGGAGAAAAGTATTTCCCCATAATAAACCTTTCTTCTTGTGTATAATCTTTTTCTGTTCGCTCCCTCCCCTTTACTGTACTTAAATTGGATGCACTTCTGTTATTAAGAGGAGTAACTGTTTTCCCATTCTCAGAGTGAAATGCTACCCTCTAAAGCGTGTGTGGATACCCACAAGGTTGTAGATGTTTACCGACCTCGGCTGGTGTCCCAACTCTGAAACACAATCCTCTGTGCTGAAGAGCTTTAATCACATTTAAAACTGCACCGCAGTGGTATGTTTTAAAATGTGAGAAAATCAAGTTACATGTGCCAATCTATAGCATGTCAATAACACAGTAGAAGTTGTACTCTTCAGCACTATCAAATGTGCAAATAGTTTCTGAATTGGGCCTATTGCTTTGAAGTGCTCCTGGTCTTCCATTGTTCATATCACCTATTTCTGCAACCGTATTTCACCCATGTGTTTAGCAGTGATTTATTATATGTATGTGTGCTCATTTGTATACAATAATCTTTTTTTTTTTTTTTTTTTTAATATTTATTAAATTTTCAAAGACATTTTTCCAAGTATTCCAACGTATGTTTACAGCACATTCCATTTCCTCTGGTGGTTCTATATACATTTATATATACATTCCATTACTTTAAAACATAAAAGAAAAACAGAGTAAATATTCATCCAACACTCAGATGTAAACTCCATGCTACCCAACCCCAAACTATATTCAGAACAACTAAAAAGGGAAGGGAAACAGACAGCTGCAATGATTAATTATATACCACACTTTCTTATACTATACAAGGTTTATCCTGCTATTTTTCCACCTCGTGATAGGTTGCCATATTGTATCGCCTAATGCTTTAGCCCTTCTGCCTTTCCTGGCGTATATTGCTTTTTCTAGATTGTATATAGTGAGAAGGCTGGCTATCCAATCTGAAAATAGTGGGGGAGCCTTATTCAGCCAATTCCTTGCTATGCAGATACGAAAAACTGCAATTGAAACAAAAATAAACTCTACTGGCATAGCTTCTGCCGTGTCGACCACCCCTAAAATAATTAGTTTATCTCCGAGTTTAATCTTAATCCTCAGTGTTTTATCAAAAAATTCTTCAATGGCCATTTTCAAAGTAAACAATTGTGGACATTGCGAAAACATGTGTACAATATCTGCCCCATTCGCGTTACATCGAGGGCATGTTATTCCCGTCGTCCCACCCCACTGGGCGATCCTAGCCGGGGTATGATAAAGTGAGAACACTGTTTTGAAATGCTGTGATTGAAGGGTTGCCGAGCATAACACTGTTCTACCCAAATCCAATGACTCCTGAAAAGTTTCTGAGCCTGACCCCAATTTTTCCATCCATTTCTGCGAATATTTCGCCCTTTCATCTGATTTGTTTTCTTCCAATTCAGCATATAATTGTCTTATCGTACATTTATTAGTTGTTCCTATATATTCCATAAATTTGCATTGTCCCATCCCTGCTGTGCCACCTTGCTTTTGTGTTAAAAAGCTCCTGGTTTGAAGATATTTAAAAAAACTATTTTGCTCTAAACCAAATTTCGTTTTGAGCAACCCAAACTGTATCATATTACCCTGACTATCCAGTAGGTTCCCTATCTTCACTATGCCTTTATTGTACCAATCATACATAGTGGCATCCTTAAAGATCTCCCTCGGCAAAGAACAGTTTGTATATAATCTTGTATAGTTGTTAAATCTACCTAAACCAAATTTTTTGGCCACTCCTTTCCACACCCTATATGCCGCTTCCAAGGTCTTAAATCTCGTGTGTTTAAAATACGTGAAGTCAGTTGTATTTAAGAACCCATTCTCCGCCTCCTCACCCAAAAGTGTCGTATAAACATTGGCTAATCCTACGTCAGTTCCCGCTAAATGTTCTGAGCCTCCCCCACCTAATAACACCCTGCTATACTGTAATACTGCTGCCCAATAATAGAGCCTGAAATCCGGTGCTCCCCAACCCCCTTTTTCCCTATCTACAGTTAAGTGCCTATAGGCTCTCCTTGTTTTCCCTTTAATCCAGATAAATTTATTCAGAATCGCTTCCAACTTGTTAAACCATATAGTATCAAAAAACAAAGGTATGGATCTAAATAAATACAAAACTTTGGGGAATGTTACCATTTTGATAACGTTAATTCGGCCCATTAATGTCAGGTGTAGATTATTCATTCTTTCTGTATTTGTTTTAATTTTTTCCAATAGCGGGCTCATATTGATTTCTACTAACCTATCTAAATCAGCTGTGATCTTCACCCCTAAGTATGTAACTTCGGGTGCTGTTCTTATATCCTGATAGTTTACCCAATTGTTATGTATTATTTGAGTTTTACCTTTGTTTAGTGAATAACCTGCAAACATACCGAAGTGTGCGGCCTCTTGTTCAATTTCTATAATAGCCGACCCTGGATCTGGTGTAACAACTGCCACGTCATCTGCGTATGCAAGCGTCTTATACTCATGTCCATAAAATCCAATCGGGAGAATGTTTAGGTTTCCCTCTAATCTTCTCAGAAGGGGGTCTAGATATAAGGTGAATAGTAATGGTGAGGCCGGGCAGCCCTGTCTTGTACCTCGCTTTATGCGTATGCCCTCCGTGTACCCTCTGTTTATCCTCACCTTAGCTGTTGGGTTTAAATATAACGCTTTTATGGCCTTTATATAGCCTGTACCTATCCCAAACCATTCCAGAACTTTCCACAGATAGCTCCAGGAGACCCTGTCAAAGGCCTTCTCTGCGTCCAAAAAAATAGCCGAGGCAGGATCTCCTGCAGCACCCGCAGCGTCCAAAATGGTAACCATCCTCCTTGTGTGTTCCGTGGTCCCTTTACCCGGAATGAAGCCGTGCTGCGTTGTATATACCAGCCCCTCAATTACCCTGCTAAGCCTATGTGAAAGGGCCTTAGAGTATATTTTTGCATCCGCATTCATGAGCGTAATTGGCCTATATGAGCCAGGATCCAGGTGCGATTTATTCTTTTTCAGAATAACTATAATACTTGCTCCGGCCCATGATTGTGGTATATTTTCCCCCATCTGTGCATGCCTTAGAATTTCTAACATATCAATCCCCAAAGTGTCCCAGAAAACCCTATAAAATTCTGCCGGAATTTGGTCGGGCCCTGCGGCCTTCCCTGAGGGGAGTTTCATTACGGCATTATGTATTTCACCCAGTGTTAATGGTAGCTCCATAGCCTCTTTATCCTCCAAGATCAATTCTTTGTGAGGGATTCCTGCCAAGTAGTCCTCTATCACCTCATCCCCAATTCTCAGGTCTTGATCATATAGTTCTGAGTAGAATTCCCTAAACACCTCCCTCACATCTTCCACCTTAGTTACCACATTCCCCCCTTTATTCTTAATTTCTCTGATTTCCCGGGCTGCCAGGTCTTGTCTAGTACGGACTGCTAGCAAATGTCCAACCCTCTCATTAAATTCATAACATTTTTCCTTTTTTGCTAAATAATTGCTCGCTGCTTTGTTAGCCAATCTTTCACCAGTCTCTGCCTTTTTCAGCTCTGTTTCTAATAAGATCTGCTCGAGGGGTTCTTGACTCCTGACCGCCTGAATAAGTTGTTGTTCTAACTTCATTAAGTCTTGTAGCCTACTAGTCAAATCCAGTTTCTCTTTCTTACTCCTATGTAGAGTATAAGCCAGTGTTTCCCCCCTTACCCCTGCCTTAAATGCGTCCCAAACCATACCTGTAACTGCCGTACCTCTATTTACCTCCCAGAATTGTCTAATCCATACCTTCATTCTGCTGACATAATCAGGTTCCTTAAGTAGCCTCCTTTCGAATGTCCAGTTATATTCTTTGTGACATGCGTTACAATTCTGGGAGATAGACAGCACCAATGGATTATGGTCTGAGAAGACCCGAGGTAACATTTCTATTTTCACTTCTGGTAATAAGGGACTAGAAACTAAGAAATAATCCAGTCTTGCTATACTTTTGTTGGGAGCAGAGTAGAAAGTGCTACCTGTCCCCGCAGGATTATATGCCGACCAAACATCTACCAGTGCGTTGTTATTCATTAAATTAGCAATAGCCCTTCTTGTTCTTTTCTTACGGTATCCCAACATCCCCCCTCCCGTCATACCCAACCCTGACAAACCATTAATATTAAAATCTCCACAAAAGATTACTGGTTCTGGCCATAATGCCAATTCAATGTCTAAGAGATCAAATAAGTCAGGTTCGTCTTCATTAGAGCCATAAACAGTAACAATTGTATATCTGCCTCCAGTTGTTATTTCTCCCTCTACCATTACCCATCTACCTTCAGCGTCTTCCTTCTTTCTCTTTACTAGCACAAATCCTTTTTTTGCAAAAATAGCGACTCCCTTTGACTTAACATCTTGCTGTGTATGTGCTAAAACTTCATACCCTAACTGATCCATAAGATATTTATCTTTTCCTCTCACGTGTGTCTCCTGAAGACAGATAACATCCAGTTTTAATAATCTGCACATGGCCGCTACCTTCTGCCTTTTCCCGCCATCATTCAAACCACAAATATTAATGGTAGCAAGTCTTATTGCCATCTGATTTTAAAATAACGCCCACAATCACTTTCCTCTAAATTTTTTATTGCCACCTGTTTGTGCCTGCGTATCTTCTTACTTTGTGCTGTATATACCCTTAGTTCCTCACCACCACCTTCCCAACCCCCCCTCCCTCAACCCCCCCTTTCCCCCACTCCCCTTGCTAACCCCCCCCCCCTGTTACAGGCAAATAGGTCAATCTTGACCTATGTGTGGCTGCTCTCTACTGTAGTGTCGCCTCCTTCTCCCACCCAAGTTACTCGTATTAACATAGTCCATACTCTTAGTATCTTCATATGCACCCTATGCTGGTTCCGATTCCTTACTCTTCCTGCCTTTCTGATTCTCTGTAATCTCTGCGAGGTATTCGCCTGCCTTTACTTCCGAAAAGAACATTCTGGTGCGTCCCCCTGTGATAACTTTTAGCTTAGATGGATACATCAGATATGCTTCAGAACCCTGGCGTTGGAACGGAGTGATAAGCTGCCTGAGTTTCCACCTCCTTTCCACCGTCGTATGACAAAAGTCAGGCCTAGTAAAAAAGGTAATTCCTTCAACTGACTTTTTCCTATCTGGTCTTGCAGACTCCATAATTTCCTGCCTGGCCAAGAAATTACCAAAAAAAAACAACATTGCCCTAGGTAGACCATTCTGATTAGTGCCTCTTCCTCCCTTCTGCATTAGTGGGAATCTATGCGCTCTCTGTACTTCAAGTTCCCACTGCCACTGCGCCTCTGGGTATGCGTCTTTTAGTAATTTAATGATAAACCCCCTTGGGTCCTTCCCTTCCAGTCCTTCCTCTAGGCCCAGAAAGCGTAGGTTGTTCCGTCTTTGGCGATTTTCGAAATCTTCCAGCTTCCACTGTAAGTCCTCGATCACTTTTCCTTGCTCTGTTCTTACATTCTGCCAGTCCGTGACTTCATCCTCCAGTCTTCCAGTTCTCTCTTCAACTTGTTCCACCCTGCCTTCCACCTCCACATATTTCCTATTCATTTTCCTGATGCTCGCTTGTATTTTCTTGGTGTCTTGTCTCGCTCTTCTACTTTCTAAGCGAGCCTCTAGGTGCATTTGTTTGAGCATGGAAAACATTCCATCCAAAGTCGCTTGAGGTGGAATATCAGATACGTCTTGAGAAGCATTTAAGGGGTAATTCTCAGGTGCGTCCCCCAAGTCTTGTTCCTGATACATTTTGGCGGTGCTACCATAATCCCATAGCAGCTTCCTATTTGTACTTGACGCTGCTCTGTCTAAATCTCTTTCTCGCCTTATCATAGTTCTTCTTCTTTTCTTTTGTGTTTCCTTACTTCTATGCTCACTAGAAAGAGATTCTTCTGACTCAGTTCCTGATGAGAGATCTGTGGTAATGCCCTCCTCCTCTGACCCCAACAGAGAAGAGTCTGAGCCCTCAGTCACTGAGTAGAATTTTTCCACCTCCGGGGAACGTATTCTCCTTCCTTTAGCCCCCTTTGTTGTGCGGCTCTCTAGGCTTTTCATACTTCCCCAATTAGACTGTGCCATGTTATTTTTATCCGCAGGTGTGAGTGCCACATTTACTTCCATTAGTGCTTCAAGCATTAGGGCATTATTATTATTCACCGGAACAGCCAACTCCTCCAGCTGCCCCTTGCTAGGCTTACCGATACTGCTCGTTGTCGTTGTCTCCGTATCAGCATCCCCGCCTCTGTTCATGTCCTCGCCAGCCTTCGCAGCAGTCTCCTCGCTCTGCGCGGCTCCCGCTTGAGGCGTACACGTCTGCAGCCCCGGTTGCCTAGCAACCGCCGTACTTGCGTCCTCGCGGTCGGCGAGAACGGCTTCCGCGTTTACCTTCGTGGTCGGCTCTGAGATGCATCCAGTAACCACGATTGTAGGCTGGCTTCTCCCCGCAAATGCCTCCGTAATGGTGGACTGCCGCAGATCTCTACTGGAGACAGGTACAGTGTTCGTATGTTTTGGCGCTCCGCCGTCCGATTGCGAGCGCCTCTGTTGTTGTGTCTGTCCTTTGGCTCCAGGAGCTCCGGCTTGTGTTTCTTGTAATGTCGCTTTGGAGTCGGCCTTAGAATCGACCTTTTCCTTTTCTTTGATAGATTTCTCTCCTTTCTTAACTTGCATCTTTTGAGCAGTATTGCTTGGAACAGTAGCTGCTGTGGCTCGCTTGTTCAACGTGGCTTTTGGGATCGCGCCAGTACGTTGCGACATCCTCAAACCTGTAGTGATACCATAAACCAGCACTTTCCTTAAAAGTTCACCGTAATAGAGTCTCAGGGTTGTAATCACCTTCCGCAATATCTTGATACCAGTAGATTCTTTAGTGCCTTCTTTACTGCAGGAAACTCCTCGGAAATTCAGCATATTTTGCTCTTACATCCAGCCTCGTAGTCCATGGGTCCAGGAGAAGGAGTAGGTGCGACTGCTCTCTACAGCAGCATAGCGGCCATCTTGCCACCCCTGTCACGTTCTATTGAGCGGGCGGGGCCATGACGGAACCGCTCCGTCATAAACACAGCGCAACCTACGCTGGTGACGGAGCGGTTCCGTCAGCAGCATGCGCCCGCCGCTCTTCCGCCTGCCCCCTTAGCACTGCAGCGGAATAGCCGTCGCAGTGAAGGGGTTAATTAAGAAAGAATATTGGAAGTACTAAAATATGCAAACACTAGTGCATTCAGAAATACAACAGGTCTGCATTTCCATATGGGAAATTGTAATTTATGAGTGCATTTTCTACCATCTTTTTTCCTTCATGGAGAAAAGTATTTCCCCATAATAAACCTTTCTTCTTGTGTATAATCTTTTTCTGTTCGCTCCCTCCCCTTTACTGTACTTAAATTGGATGCACTTCTGTTATTAAGAGGAGTAACTGTTTTCCCATTCTCAGAGTGAAATGCTACCCTCTAAAGCGTGTGTGGATACCCACAAGGTTGTAGATGTTTACCGACCTCGGCTGGTGTCCCAACTCTGAAACACAATCCTCTGTGCTGAAGAGCTTTAATCACATTTAAAACTGCACCGCAGTGGTATGTTTTAAAATGTGAGAAAATCAAGTTACATGTGCCAATCTATAGCATGTCAATAACACAGTAGAAGTTGTACTCTTCAGCACTATCAAATGTGCAAATAGTTTCTGAATTGGGCCTATTGCTTTGAAGTGCTCCTGGTCTTCCATTGTTCATATCACCTATTTCTGCAACCGTATTTCACCCATGTGTTTAGCAGTGATTTATTATATGTATGTGTGCTCATTTGTATACAATAATCTTTAAACGGGCAATTTAGTTATTGGTGTCAAAATAGATTCTACAATCCGACCAGAACCAGCAAAGGAACCGATTCTTACGCTATTACAGATGTCTTATGATACTTTTTCACTCGTTCATCCCCCTCTGTGTCATTCAAGAAAACCAGAGAAAGCACGCCCTGAAACATCAAAGAAGGCATCAGACTTACTCTCCCATGACAGGACAAGAGCAGCACCAGCATCCTTTCTTTTGATTGGTTCGCTGTAAAATGCATGAGCACGGCCGGAAAATCGGATTCTGTGGCCCCTGGTCCATGGCTCAGAGCACGGAAATACAATTATTTTGCTTAAGATGTTTCTAAAACCACCGACTGAAATGCGCCATGAATTAATTCAAGAGGTGTCGATGTTCAATTGGAAAGTGTTTTTAAATCTGCCTGTTATTATTTCGCCTGGCGACTTTTCAAGGGTGTCTCGCGCCTATTTAGTATTCTGGGGAGGGAGCGGCGCAAGGAACGAAAGATCTATTTACGCCGTGGACAGAGTCCAGCCCGGCGTTTTGAAGCCATCACTCCGCCTAATCATCGTTCAATGTATTTCTTTTTTTTCTGCGGACCTGTCACTGGGTGATAAAATAAAGGATGATGACGGCCATTCTAAAGCAATTACAGGCGCGATGCGTAATGGCAGAGCCGGTGAACACAAACACAAGGCCCCGAGGCGCTTTCTGAGGAAAGGGGAGCGCGGGTTCTACTGAAGAATAAACAGCCTGAAAAATGGGAAGTCGCACGCGGCAGCCCCAATCCATAAACTCGAGTCAAAGCAGCATAAATCGCCAGGCGCTGCCGCCGGAAAAAATGTAATGTATAACAAATACACTAACACTTACCATATACAGCGGGGGGAGGTGGGCAGGGCGGAACTGACAGGGCTACTGAGGGGCGCGTTTGGTTTTCAACCTATTTCGTGTTCAATTCCCGGGTGTTTCTTTTGGGTAGCGTGATGAGAACCAGCAAAAGAAAGGAAACGTGAAGAAAGACAAAGGACTTAAAAACCTATGCAGTGCTGCAAACGTTCTTATAGTTTGCACAAAAGCGACGAACATAAGGACAGCGAACCGGGTGGTCTGCGTGTTTCTTTACATGGATAACGATGTATATGGTGATGCTCTGGGGCTATTACAGTTGGAGTCCACCTTTACTGATTATAATAATATCCTGATGGCCCGACGCCCTGGGTCAAGGTTAGTTGTAACTTGATTTTTTTCTGTCGTTCAGTTCAGTTGCGTACCTTGGGTACCAAAATAAAAGAAAGAAACACCGTTCATGGACTTGGCTCGTTTGTCGATTATTTTGCGAAATATCATAGTTCAAAAATGTTGATTTTCTTAATGTGTTCACAATTGTTTGTCCCTTATGCAATTCGCAACGTGAATACATTGGAAGTTTGGACAAATTTTTATACTTTTATTCCTGAAAAATCTGGACCTTCATGAGGCATTCTTAAAATGGTGCCGAGATAAGTGATATACGGAGTCATTTGACACAAGTTTCCAACAAGGTTTTTCTCTCTGAGAAAAAAGTTGAATTCGCTCATTATCACTGTCTCTAGACAAAGACCAAATTTGTGGACAAAAACATTAAAGTAGTAGATAAAAATGCTACAGTATCTAAACTTTGCCGAGAAAACAACCTCAAGGCAACAGATGTGAAAGCAGAATGGGCTTCCAATAGTGACCTAATAGGGACCACTTGGTTCATAAAAGCGGCAAGACAAACTCTCAGTAATCTCCTTATTTAAAAGATGAGAAATAAAAATGAAGATAAGGGCACTATCATGGTTACAATTTCATTAAATGTGATTTATTGAAACAAAGAGTGCAAACAAAGAAAAATGCATGAGAACACATGAACACTGCACACAGGCAGCCTCTGAAATGGGGTGGTGGGCAGGAGAAGGGTGGCAGATGAAAAAAAAAACCTTACCTTATCTGCTGCCCCAGCTGCCGCCGCACACCTCTCCTAACGCTGCACCCTCTCCTCCGTCCACTGGCAGCACAAGAAGCACCCAGGCTACCGGCATCTCCTAGCCAATCACAACGCTGCCGGGCAGCGTTGTGATTGGACTGAGCTGCCTGTTTGGCCGCTCAGGCAGTGCCTGGGGAGGCTGGGCATGTTTTCCATTTGGCTGTGCAATGTAACCCAATGGAGTACATGCCAAGTGCTCATGATGGTTTGGCTGACCTTAGAGGGCCGGTCAAGCCATTGTGAGCATGTAGGGAAAGAGTGCAAACCACTCATGCTTCCTGTGCGGCAAGTCAGTCCCACCCTGCCCTACCTGGCTGGAGCAAAGAAAAATAAAATGCTAACGTGCCACGGTGGATAAACTATCTAGAGATGGGCATGCTACAGGGCCACCAGATAGCCACCACTTGATTCTAACAAGGGGTAATGATGCTCACAGTACTAGCATTCCTAAGGCACTTACGGGTAACCAAGGGCAAGGCAATAGCTTGAGTACTTTATCCTGGAACTTGGCGGAACTTAAAAATAAATTACTTTGCCCAGACTGGGAGCTCTTTATGGATAGGCAGGATATATGTATGTTCCAGGAAACCTGGGCCATGGAAGACTTCCAGAGGTTGGGCTTTGCAACTTTCAATATCTTAGCCACTTCAAGAGGTAGGAGCAGACCCTCAGGGGGCCTGTCTATCTGGGTGAGATCACATTTGGGCTGCAGAGCCTTATCAACTTCCAACCTCCTCGAGTGACATCTAGTGTGTCTTGCTTACCTTCCCTGCAAAGATAACAATTGACCTTATTAATGTCTACTCCCAACCTGTTCCTACCTGTCAAGAATCTGTCACCATAGACCAACTGGGTCTTTTTATGCCTACTATTAAACCTGCTACATGGTTGATCATGGGGGTGATTTCAATTGCTAATTTGAATCCCTAACTGACTCAATAAACACCTTCCCTAGTGAGGAAGATCTACAATGGCTAATCCCAGACCCAAAAATCCAACCTATTAAAGCTTGGTCCCCGCTGGCATTACAGCTCAAGTACACTCACTAAGGGCATGCAATGGCAGAACAAAATCAGATATGCCAGGGCAGTTAACGTTTAATAGAGAAGGCCAAGCTTCTTTGCTGGACTATATTCTGGTGGAAACCAGACTATGGCAAATAGTTAGTGATTTCTATGTCATCATAAGGCAGGATAGTGATCATAATGCCCTGATTTTGGTTCGGAAGTCACTGAATTTGGGTTCCACCAACTCCCAATTTACTTCTATACCTGTGAATAGTGAGTTAAGGTTAACAAACAATAAAAGGAAAGTTAGGTGGGAGAAATTCCAATAGTCACCCCACAAACTGGCAACAGTTTACCAACTAGCAATTCCATTTATGGTAAAAATGTGGGAGGTAACATCTGTAGAGGGTTCAACACTGGATGCTGGGAAAGTTGCCATAATTCATCAAGAGTTATCATCCAAATTGGCAGACATATTCTTCCCAATAGTACGCTCCAAGCCAAATATTCAGCTCAAATGTGCTTGGTTCAACTCTAAATGCAGTAAAGCCAAGCAGGCCTTATTGGACGCTGTGAAGGCAAAGGATAAGCCACGTATAAAACTAACCCGGGTGTTGTACAAAGAGAACACTCAGCAGGAGAGGAAAAATTGGGAATTGGATAGATGGGACAATCTTAAACTCACACTATCAATCAAGGGCATGAAGTCCTTCTGGGCCATTGTGAGCTCGGGAGACATCCAAGGGAAACCAGCAATTAAGCAAAAGATTTCCTTACTCTTTACAACAGTCATGAAAATGTAACTGAAACTCCTGTACCATGAAAAGTAACCACCGAGTCTTCTCAGGGGGTGGTGGAGGAGATCACTCTTTTTGAAGTGGCGAATGCAATAAATAAGCTCCATAGTAACAAAGCTCAAGGCTTAGATAAATTACTAGGGGACTTATTTCGGGAGGAACCAACAATCTGGGGACCATATCTGTGGACCCTATTTAACGCCATCTTAAATGGCATGGATCCCCCGATACGTGGCGTTGGGCAGAAATTGTCCCAACCTACATAAAAGGTTGCCCCCTTCTTCCCACTAACTATAGGCCGATCAGTTTGATCGATATTTCCCAAAAACTCTTTGCACGGGTTCTTCTTGATCGCCTCCAGGTATGGATGGAAGAAGAAGAGATACTGAGCCCTTACCAAGCCAGCTTCAGGAAAAACACCTCAACCATCGACCACTTAGACTCCAACTTCTTTTCCGGAAAATGGTGGCAATAGAGGGTGGGAGCCTCTATTTAATATTCATGGACCTAAAGTCGGCCTTTGATCTTGTACCCAGAGAGAAACTCTGGGATATACTAAGAGATTTGGGGATTCCATCTTACCTCCTTAACATTCCAGTGAGGCTCCATGCAGAAAACTTTGCACAAGTGAAATTTGGAAAGCACAGCAAACTTACCCCCGCTTTCCTGTCAACAAGGGGATAAGTCATGGTTGCGTGTTAGCGCCAACCCTATTCTGCCTTTGTGTTAATGGTCTCATTGAGCAACTTACAAAAGTCAAGGACAATGATGCCCCTAGGCTAGCATCGGGCAAGGTCCCAGCGCTGATGTTTGCTGATGACACCCTCCTCCTTTTAAAAACACCTATGGGAATTCAGCGCAGATGGCTAAGGCCAGCCTTAAGCTAGCACAAACAGTGTGAGGGCTTATGAAACAATACATATCTTCATCATTCAAACCAGTGGGGCCAATAGTGGAAATCTATAAAACTCAAGTGCAGGGGGCTACACTGTATGGGGCAGAACTGTGGGGGCATCGCCCCAGTACTAGTCTGAACAAAGTGGAGAATAACTTCATGAGGCAGCTATTAGGTCTTCCCCTTAGCACACCTCTCACTCCTCTGCACTTGGATTTGGGTATTAGGCCAATTATTGAAGAGATAGCCCTTAGACCTTTGACTTTTTGGCGCTGCCTCTGGGCGTCTGGCCACCTACCGATTTGAGCTCAAAGAGCTCTTGAGCATCCCAGGTATCATTAAAATACTCTGGTTTAACTACATTAGAGATCTTGGTATACAACTGGGGAAAGTGGACCTATTGAGATCACCTGAGGAGTCATAGCCCCTAATCCCACGGTTGAAATTGTTAAGGTCCTATAAAACTCATAGGCTCTCTGTCATTCAAGAAAATCCCCTTCGTGGTCGATTAACAGCAGAGTTTTTATTGATAAAAGATGAATACAAACTGGAACTTTTCCTGGACGACATCCAACCAACCTTGGCTAGGAAATTGTACATGCAGCTTAGATTAGGGACTTTGCCTCTCCATGCCAATACGAGCAAATGGTCCAAAACTCAAATTGGTGGATGCCCCACCTGCAATTATAAGGAAGAAACTGAGCTGCACGTCCTTTTCTTTTGTCCTGCATATGCGTTAACTTGCTGGCATTGTCTCATTCAACTCAGCAAGAATTTGGGCTTTGTGCAATGCATTGAGGCATATAGAGACTTAAAATACGAGTCCAGCGCACCAATTGTCTTCGCCGTTTCCCGTTTCTTAAACTCTATATTGCACGTGCGGAGGACTTTTCTAACCTACCGACTTTTTAGTAATGTTTTAGTCTATTCTTTCCACTTCTTTTTCCATTCATTTAATTGCTTTTAAGTATTTATCATAACCTTTCATAAAATGACTGTAAAGCATTGCAAATTAGCATAAGGACTTGGCCCTTAGATAATCTAATCTTGTATTTTACCACGGGCATTGGGGTCTTCTGAAAGGAAGCTGGTCAGATTACATTCTCTTGGTTGTGTACTATTTATGAAGAAATTGTGCATAACTTACTGTGCTTTTTGATATGCGCTTTCATGGTCTTTGTGACCGAAATAAAGTTGATTGAATTGGAAAATGATGATAACTTCTTGTTATTATAATTGTATTCTGCCTTTGCACTGCTTAAGGAGCATTGGGGCAACGCTTCTTCGCTTTAGCAGAGGATCCGCCACTGAGTCTGCACACGTGGAACATGTATGCTCATAAGCGAATGAAAAATAAGTCAAAATAAGTCAAAATCTCAGGTGCTGATGCAGTGCACTTACAAATGCATTAGCAAACAGCGAGAACAATGGTCCTAGACTTCAAACACTAGGTGAATCGGTGAGGACTATAATAAGCATGATCGTCAGAAGTCTGCATAAGGTTAATTTTCAACCATGTTCATATTTAAAATGAAACAAACTCCTCTTCTTTCATAATCCTTGGCACTTAAAAAAAATGGCTACACGTTTACAGATGTGGCTTCTGCAGTAGTAAATTGAATGTCTGCTTCACAGGCCCATTTATTGTTATTTTATGTTATTTAAACACATTAACTGCTCCTCTAGGTCATATAGACCCATGGCAGGGAGTTGTCAGAACAATGAGAGAAGCACTGCATAATTTCAGTCTGCTGCATTATGAAGCTCCTGTCAAGATGAGCATGACTGCAAGATATTAGTGTCCCTACGCTCATCAGTGCTGCACTGATGCACTAGAACGCAACCATTGTCACAAACCAGACCAAGCAGGTATGCTGCCTGTGTGACCACGCAGAGACTTTTACAGTTCATGGATTGTGAAGAACACTAAGTGAAACCAACTGCCACCCCCGTCTTTGGGTCTTGGTAGTGGCACACACAAGAATATTTGCCAGCCAGGGACTGCAATACCAGTAGTTAACTGGTGTCACTAACTTCATCACTCGTTGGGGCAATGACTGTCATTCGTGTGGAAGTACTGTTTTGGATGGACCTTTTGTTCATACTAAGGTACATGCTGAAATACGCATCCCCTGTGCCGCCCTGCTGTCAGGTATGTTCTTCAGAAGAATATAAATTCACAAAATAATTAAACTTTGCATATATTTTGACCACAAATGCCCCTTTTGCTGTGGTGGTGTCCCTATAGACGGACACTGGATCAGGGTCTTCTGATACCCAAACCCATGTGCTATGCGCTTATCGGCTCCGCATAAAGTTACTCTGGTGTGTAACGGTTGAGATGTTATGATAATGATTCATAATTGTACTTAGCTTATGACTTGTGGACTGGTCCTCTGGCTGGTGTCTTCAAGTGGATTTTATCATGTTAAGATTCATTTAGTTGCGACTTTACTCTCCAAAGTGGTGCTTTTTACTTGAACTGAAGAACTGTGGGGTAAACAACCTTTACAACGCGGTCAAAACACCGCAGTGCCATCATAACGCAGATTTTAAAACGCAAGTCGTTACCGGGACTTGCACTGGAGGGCGCTCTAGACTAAGGAATAGTAGATTTACTATTCCAACACCTTCCCTACTGTACATAGGCTGGATTTGGAATAGTAAATTATACTATTCCTAAGTCCAGCACCCTACAGCGCAAGTCGTGGTAACGACTTGCATTGTAAAAGCTGCGTTGTGATGCGTTGTGAAGCTGCGTTGTTTGATCGCGTGGTACCATCATACATCCCACCCTGGTGATCAACCAGATCCTATCTCTGTCACAACAAAAACATTCATGAAAACAAAAGGGCTTGATAAGAGTTACCAACTTAGATGTACACCACTGACCCTAGGGAGGGTTCTCCCCTGCCTCGCTGGGAGGTGCCCCACACACACCTTTCTCAAGCAGGTTCTGGAAGAGATTAGTGATATTGTTATTCAGGCATTGGGTTCAAACGGATGTTCCAATGATGATGGATGAGCTTGCACCAATGTTCTGACTGAAGATTAGGCAAAGACATATTGTTGCTGTAGAATGCAGCTCATGGACAGGTATTTTTCAATAATTAATGACAATCATCAATGAAATAAATATTGTTGTTGATAACCGCTGGTCATCGCATAGGCGTGCCTCATATTACCATTGATTTTCCTTAAGTTGTTATTTCTCCTGGTCAGCATTTACCGAGGTGTCAAAAAGGGGAGGGTGGTTATGAAATACAACCATATTTCAAGGTGTAGAGGTTACTGGATGTTTCTAGCAGGGTAGATGATCTCCAAGTAGAGAAAAAGTGAAATATGGTAATGGCCATTTGGACATCTTCCTAATGTAGGTATATGACATTCATGTCAATAATAGTGAATCAGTCCCTTTGACTTTATCATGGATCTGTGCAGGCCATTTAACAGTGCCATGTTAAACTATTCTCTTTAATTTTCACCAATATGTTGAGTAACTTTTTTGATCAGCTCTTTTGCTTTTTCTTGTTCTGTGTTTCTTCTGATGTTCATCAATTGTGTATCGACAAAGATGATTATGTGCCATTGACGAAATATTTTCTATGTATATTTTTGGAAAGCACTGAAATAATTTCATTTGCTCCTTCTAATAATGACTGTAAAATAGTCAGCACGATTTGGGTATGATAACCGAGATAATTTTGCTCCTTTTTTTTTTACAGTAAAAGTATTTTGAATTCTTTATATTTTTAAAAACGTACATTTCCTTTCAAGAGTGAGTTGTCATTCTGGGCAAAACTGAGATATTTTCTGTGATGTGCCAAATGTACTGGGTGGTGCTGGATTGGGGCCAATATAGAAGAACTTACTATTGATGACATTGGGGCCTATTCACATATAATTGGTACAAGTAAAAATGGACGGTGCTCTCTCGCAGCTTTACGGACAGGGAGTTGGATCTTTTGGGGCCAATTCACAAAGGCATGTAAGAATACGTAAAATTGTACTCTTGTAGTTCTGTTTTCTGTACTCTAAATCCTTTGTGAATATTGAAGATACTATCACACATTCTGACTTACTGTCATTGATCTACTGTCATTAATAAATTATTGTGTTGACTGGGGTAGTATGTTGCTGTTGAAAATGAATTGCTCCTGGTAGTTGCTCCAATATTGTCACTGATTTGTGATCTTAATTAATGGTATATGGGCATTGATTTCTGATCATCATGAAATATTGTCATCAACAAATGTGTTACACCCCTGCTACATCCCTAGAGAACATTTCCGACCCCCCACCTTTATGATATCTAATACTAATGGCTTGGTAGGGAGCAACGTAATGAATTGTGATGAAAGGAAGATTGGGAGCTGTAGGGGACAATATGCATGTAATGTCATACGTATGCAATGGTTACACTCCAGATATTTTAATGATGTCGAAGGTGACATTGTCAGCCAGTGATATCATTGGTCAAAATGCTCTTATGAAGATTTGCATATAAACATAGTCTACTTGTGTTAGTTGTGTTACGGTCATGGCCTAAAGAGACATCTTAGGGTGCAGGGGAGGCAGAGCTACAGGGCATATCTTGAGCGCATGGGGATTTCAGATTTGATGATCAGACAGTTAAGAGTTCTAATGATAAACCTATACGGGAATATCTTCAGGGTTATTTATGTGCTATATGGATTCATCATGTTTTGTTTTCGTCACTATTAGGTCACGAATTGTATTTTCTTCTTTAACAAATGTCTAAAGTTTAGATTGATGTTTTGTTGTACATATAACAAATTGCATACTTTGGGGCTCTTGAGAGGCCCAGGAATTTGTGTGTAAGACAGAATATTAATTAACAAGAATTGGTCATAGAAATGTATATATCTGTTCTATGGGAGGATACAATTAGAAAGTATGATCATTTACCCGTTAAGGTAGATTTAGCAGTTAAAAATTCTACAATTTATAAGGGTAAAAACCAAATCATTGTAGTAAACTGTGTATTTTGTATTGATTTGCACGTGGTGAACATGAAAACACCTCCTGCTCAAGTCATTAATTCCTCAGTATGGGTTCACATGTGTACATTGATACCGAGCATACTTAAAGCAGTGTGGCTGGAGGATTATAGGTGGTAATAGACCCACCGGTGCCTGGATTTCCATAGTTCATCCTCACCTTACATATTACATCAAGAATAGTCCTCAATGAGAACTCTAGAGGATACAGGAGCTGACCCTCACATAGGATATGGGTCTTTGGGCCATCATTCCAAATTCAGCTATATTGAATTGCGCCCGGTGAGTGGGGAGGCAGAGCTTGCTTCAGTTCACCCTCAGTTCTCGAGGATCGCTTTCACATTTGCACAATGCATAGAAGTGCAGTGAGAGCTGTCTTTGCCTCCGCAGTGAACATGTCCGGCATGCTTCAGGCCGACCGCGCAGTGTTAGCGATGCTCCGCAACCACCATTGAAGGGATACAGCACACATGCAGTAGTTAGAGCAATCCTACCTTTCCAACGAGCATTTGTTAGGGCGTTGCAATGTGCCCAGTGCAATTAGATGGCAGAGCTTTGCTTCCATATGTGTGTGCTCTTCTGCAATCGGCTGCTATATTGGGTTGATCCCTAAATATACATCTGTTTGGATTTTTTAAATGTATATCAATCTGAATTCTTCAGCACGCCCAGTAGTGCATGGAGATACAAAATTGCATTCTCATTTCTAGCGAGAGAAGAATGTCTTGGCAGGACAGAGTGGAAGCTAGCTGGTTTTTTCCCCATGTTGGATACAGCACGAAGACTCGGTGTGCTGAAAGCCTGTAATCCGTTCGTCTTGCCTTCTGCAGGCATTGTTGTCTGTTCCTTTGTTATCTTGTATGCTGCCTGTTTGCTGCCGGAGCGTTACTTCGCTGCTTTCAGTTTCTAATTTCTTCTAATTACGATCAGCTCTGCCTAACTTGACAGTTTCCAATGACATGATCTCGAGTTTAGCACCCCCTTGCCCCTCCTCGTCCTTGCCTTGGGAATGGCGCAATGATTTTACAAAGCTATTATTTAAACGACCCTGCAGGGGGGAAGCGGTATGTGGGGTGGGGAGAGGGCACACTGAAGGCTGCACAGTGAATGTACAAGAGAGTATGCTTCTTATTAACAAGCACGCAAATCGAATCAATAGGGCAGAGCTATTTATAGTGCCACGCTAAGAGGAACTTAATTATAATTAGAAGGAGATGTGTACTACCTCCCTTGGGGGTCAGGTGGCCTCTCAATTGTTGAGATGGCTTGAAGGTATAGTAATTATAGAAAAACATCAATATGCATTGTGCATATATTTATGTTACTAATCTTCTGTGTACTAGAAGTTTAGCTTAAAGACCCTATATATATCATGCTTACATTATCTTTAATAAATAGTCTATATAAAATTAAAATAGGAATCTCTTTCCGGGCCATACTTTCTAAGTCAACCTCTGTCTATATGGAAGCACAAGGGCCCAAATTAAGACTGCCTTTGGCTTAAAGGCCGTGCCAGGGTAAGACTCCACACCTTTTTCAGGTGCAACCCCAGTGCCCAAACCAGAAACAGTGTTAGTGATAGGCTGAGAGAAGATGAGCCTTGCAAACTTGAGTCTGCATGTTCACGAGGGTCGGTGATATGCTGCAGATATCTGCCAATATTTGTGACCACAGTTACAAATATGGGAAGGGGTGGTACTTGCTCTTAGCAGGCACTTAGCATTCGGAAGAGGAAGCAGTGCAAACACTTACCGGCAAACGTCAGCTTCTGGGGAGGAGATTGCAACCTCCCAGGACCACTGACCAATCCCTTAAAACGGACCTTAAAAGGTCCAACTTAAAGTGAAGGCACAGGAAACTACCTCTATGCTGGTCTATCCTACACTAGTGTCACCTTTTTCTGAATAAGGCGACCAAACGTGAATCACTGTGCCCACCTCTTTACCCATAATGATGGCGCGCCTGATTGATCCGCATGCTAGCGTGGCATGCTGCAAAGTAAGTTTCTGTCTTGCTCTGTGTCTAGTGCGCTTTGCACACGTTGACCCTGTGCAGCACTCAGATGGCCTTTCAGCAAGGTTTGCGCTATACAAATGCCACATACATTATAGGCATACATGCAGCCACGGCCCGAGGAGGGAGTTTTGTCGGGGCGGAGAGGCGGGGCGGGGGAGGGGTAGGGTCGGGGGGGTGCTAAAAACTGGAGTATGGATAATTAAAGGTAAGTAAACAATTTAGTTAATAAAACGAATTTCGTAGCGCGCCCTGCCCTTCCCCCGCCCCTCCGCTCCGCCCCACCGAAACTCCCTTCACGGGCCGTGGCTGCATACATGTGGTCAAAGAACTTCTACATAAAGAGGCCAATTACAACATAGCGAAACATGATTTATGTAGTGTACAATGTACGCTTGCACATGCTACACGATTTTCCAGGTTGCCACAGTTACGTGAGATTATTACAAAAAGAATCCATGACATGATATAGAAATGATTATGTATGGTTTTCGAGCACAATGATGATTTCCACCCTTTTTGCAAACCATACATATGCCTAATAAATAAACTCAATGTTTTGTTTATGTTAAAACAAATTAATTCGCCCTCATTAAATAACCTAAATAGAGAACTGTATTATGTTCTTTTTATGCAAACATGCACGTTATTAGTTTCATTAGATGGCTGCTCTCGGATAAACTGTAAAAAATGTTTTCGCTTTTTGGAAAGTATGAGTCTTGATCTGTGAACAAGAAGGAAATATAATGCAGATAGATATATGGCACCCCCTATTTATGAGATGTTTTATGAATATACGTTTTTGGCCTTATTTTGTGGCGCATTTTGTCTTTTTACTCTAAATGGTAAAAAGGTCATGCTTCTGATTCAGATCAGATTACTCATGCAAGCAGTATTCATCTTCAGTCTTTCCAAACGAAAAAGTGCTTTGAAATTGATATTATACATTGACAAATTAGTCAGAAAATTAAAAATAGTCCTATATCCTTTCCATAATGTAATTTATTAATGCTACGGTATACATGGTCATTGGTATTTGGAAAAAAGAATATCAGATACTCCTTCAAATTATATTTAAGATTAAAAAATTAATGACTTATTATTATCAGTACGTATTGGGCAATTTAATACAACTAATTAATAATATGTCTTCCTTAAGGTGAGTTCCACAGATTCACGAGATTCAGCTAGATACTTTATTTATTTATTTATTTGTAGAGTTTTCTATAGCGCGAACTTGAACCGATTAGGGTATCAGAGCGCTTTACATAGCACCAGTTCCGTTACATGTTATCACAGCAGTTTACATAGAATCAGTTACGTTACACATTTCAGGAACTTGAACCGATTAGGTTATCAAAGCGCTTTACATAGCACCAGTTCCGTTACATGTTATCAAAGCACTTTACATAGAATCAATTACGTTACACATTTCAGGAGCACGTTTCTTTTTGTTCTAGTGAGTAGAGTTATCTCTTCACACGGGGGAAGGGATACACCTGGCTATATTCCAACAGTCACACAGGCGACTAGTCGTTACAGCTATAACTCTAAACACAGGGAGGGGATACACATGGATACAATCTAAGAATCACATAGGATACTAGTCATTAGAGTTATCTTCTATCTACACAGGAGGGATATGACTGGAAACACTCTAAGGGTCACATAGGGGTGGTAGAGAGTACAAAGGTCCACTGCAAACACTAGTGATAAGAGTCAACTACATACACATAGGAAGGGATATGACTGGTTAAACTCTAGGAGACGCATAGGGGTGGTATATGGTGTAAGGACTTCAGCGCATACTAAAGCTTAGCATTATTGCAATCGGTCAAAGGGCTACTGCATACACTAGTGATTAGAGTTATCTCTATATACATAGGGAGGGGATATGACTGGATAAGCTCTAAGAGTCACATAGGAATGGTATATGGTGCGAGGTCTAAAGCAAATACCATTAATTAGAGTTATTACAATAAGTCAAAGAGCAGAGCTCCATAAGTGTGGATGCAGTCACAGCACAAAGGGAGGGTGGGAACTGTCCGAAAACAGCAGCAGAGTGTAGGTCAGGACAGAACAAAAGTCCAGAAGTCCAGGAGAGAAGGTGGGAGCCCAGGTGGGAGATGAAGCAAAGGGAAGAAACATTTGAGGATCATCCACGGGGAAAAGGGTTAAGGATGAGGGAGTGGGAGGAGGGCTAGAGTCCAGAGAAACTGTCCGACAACAGCAGCAGGGTGTCAGTCAGGACAGAACAGAAGACAAGAAGTCCAGGAGAGAAGGTGGAAGCCCAGGTGGGAGATGAAGTTGGAGGCCAGCCGCAGGTGCGTCGCCATCTTGGAGAGCCTGCGGTCATCCGGCTCGGTGGGCGTGAGAGTGCGCAAGGTGGTGGAGGTGTTGGTGCGGTCCCGCGATTGGCCATGGGGCGCTGCCCAGGCATGTTAAGAGCAGGCCCCGCGTGGCGGCTATCTTCACTCTGCGGTCACTGGCGGCCGCCATCTTAGGTCCAGGCGAGTTGCAAGGAGGGTGGTGCGAGGGGGAGCCGCCGCAGCACTAGGGGCCAGTTGTGCACCCCCTGCCCAGATATGTTAGCGGGAGGCTCCGCTGGGAATCAGCGAGCAGCCAGCGACCCTCCCTCCCGGGTTGTTGTCGTCGGGTGGGCACCTCACCATAAGGCACTGCAAATGTCCGGTAGATCGTAGAGGTAGATGCAGGCGAGGGTCACTGCCAGGGATCCTTGAAGAGGGCTCACCCCCGCAGGTATGAGACACAGAGAGAGTTTGCGGGGTCGCCTATGGGAGAGGCAGTAAGCGCTGGGGCCAGATGGTCAAGCAGAGGCGCCGACCGATAGTTGCAAGTCACACCCGGCCGCCATTTTAAGGTCAGGCAGGCGTGGGAAGGCAGATTGTAACCGGGGCCGCCCCCGGTGTCTTGCCGCTACAGAAGCCCCCGGAGACTATCCTCAACTAGAGGCAGCCCCTGCGTCCCTCAGATTTCGCCCGTCAAGCGTACCTCCCACAGAGAGTTGAGGTCATCGGCGCTCTCATCAGGGCTCCGGCCGCCATTTTGCCCGCGGCTGTCTTCTCCTCACGTCTCCTCACAGATCCAGCCGCTACAGCGGCACCAGGGGCGATCGGAGCAGCCCCGCCGGTGCCCTGCACCTTCCGCTTCCTATGGATGCCGAAAACAGCCCCCGGGCCACTGGGGAACCGCCAAACCAAGCTCCCGAGCAGCGCCGGAGCTGGGAGCCGAGATGGATCACGACCGCCCGGCTCGGCTTCGCCTACATCTGGCCTGATTGATCTTTTGATAACTAAGTCTTGCCTGATAAATGTTAGTTATCCTTCTAATGTGTACATGATCTCCATTCGTACAGCGTTTGCCTGAGGGTCTTCTGGCCATTTTGGGATTCAGCCCCACCTGGAGGAGGCACTCTGACCTCTGCAATGATGTCATGGTGCAGGATCAGAAAACATGGCCCAGCTGTACTCCCTGATGCTTCCAGATAGTCTTGCCCCTTTCCTGGCATTGCACTCCTGAGGCGAGAAGGCAATGCCCTATCTCTATCCCCTTTAAGTGCTTCTTGATAGCAGGAAGGCCCTATTTCCTGAGCCAGAAGAATGTTTGTCACCCTGTTCATGTCGAGCAATAAGAATATCAGGTGCTTCAACACCTTGGCAGAGGCTTTAAGCACTATATAAATGTAATACAATATGTGCTGGGGCACTAGGGTTTTTCTGACTTTCATGGGAAGAAATGTATGCAGCAGAGGAACCTCTTCTGGTAACTCAAACTGCAGGCTACATGCGTGCATTATTAAAAGTAGAGCATCAAACCTCTCTTGGTATGTTCCTGAGCAGAGATGGTGCAGAGCACACTCACTCAAACTTAATGACCTTTAGAAAAAGTGCATTAAGTACATATTTTTCCAAATTCTAAATCAGTGGGTGCACAGTTGTTGGAAGGTGGATTACAAGTAGGGGTAAGTTAGCACCTTCCACTAATAATAAGGCCACCAAACCAATATGAGGTCCAAACAAGGTTTCAATAAGTTTTTCCCTTGCTCAACCCTTGATAGCTAGCAATCAACAGGCAGGCATAGGAGACAGGTGTGTAAATCATTTAAAAACACCAATACATTCAATAAGTATGAAACAATACACAATACAAATCCAACACCAAATTATAAAAAAAGGAAATATTGGTATGTTTAAAATGACACCAAAATGACAATATTCCAATGTAGGGAACCGAGAATATGAATGTTTCAAGAATCAACACTTTCCAGTACTCAAAAAACAAAATGCTGAATTGGGACATCTAGTTGTACTTGTCCAGACAAAGTCAAAGTTTGAGGCTGGCTATGATGGAGCCCTGGTCGGATACACTAAGTGAGAGTCCTCGTCAAAATCTTACCTTCACACTTTTCTGGAAGGTTTTTTTCCGGCTGGGTTTGCTGTGGGTTTGGTGGCTTGGTTCAGTGGGATCTCCCAGTCAACTCCTGGAAGTCTTGAGGTTTCAGCGGGATGAGCCTGAAATCCAGGCCGGGTCGTGGTTGGATGTAGATGACTTCACTTTCGAAGTTGGGTCGGTCACATAATGGAGCTATTTCCAAAAGTTGCTCCAAACGACTGGAACGTCTTCCTGAAGTTCCTCTTGCCGGTTCAAAATATCCAAAACACAAATGCAAGGTTCCAGAGTCTCTCAGTTGCTCATCCGAAGTTGGGACTTCAGTTCCCGCAATGCACCTGGCCAAATCCTTCAAAGTCGAGCTGAAGACAGTCAGCTGGATTCTTCTTGCTAGAGATGTTGCAGGTTGAGCTCTTTTAACCTGTTGCTTTCAGGTAGTCCACTCTTTCTCTATTTGGAACAAGGCACAGTCCTTAGGGCTTTAATTCATTAGTGTGCAGCAGGCAATGCCATTCTGATTGGAGTCCTCTTGGTGCAGACCAGGGTTCCAGCAGGGCAGTCCTTCTTGTAGATTAATGCAGAAGATCAAAGTTGCTTTGCAGCTCTCACGTATTTATCCAATATGCTGGGGTGATAAGTAAGGGGGCACTCATATCCAATGGGGTGCAGGGTGCCACCCAAAAGCATGACAACTTCCTCCAAAGTGCTGCATATTCTTGTTCCACAAAGCGCTGTGCTTTAAAACTCAAACCAGAGAATCATTTTCCATGGAGTAAAGACCTGGCTAAGCCAACCAACTAGTGTGGCTTATTTCCCTTACTAGTCCTTCCAGACCATTTGCAAAATTCATCACTAGGGGTCCCATATGGCCGGGGATATGCATTCTTACTGTCCTGCTCTCTTTGAAGCTCGGTTTGATTACCCAACCCCCTTCTTGACTGGTTCTCTGCAGCTGCAGATCTTCCCCCACCAAATAACCTTTGTCCCTATGCAGGCCACTTATCACCTCATCAAAGCAGTTTGGCTGTGCCTGGCAAGTAAGCCAATCAGGAGAGGCTGCTAAAAGGCTGGATTTTGGCTCACAGTAAAAAGAAAACTTCATAACTTCTTTTCTGTACTAGTCAGGACAAATTCCACAGTGGCAAGCTATTCGATTTATCATGAAAAATCTTTTAAGTCCCTGAAATATTTGTTTAGCTCACTCCTATCAAAAGTTATGCTTTATTAAAGTAGTCCCATGTTAGCCTATGAGCTAAAAGGCTTCAATGGGGACAATGAAATTGGTTGTTTTTCCCTCACCAGGGTATATAAAACATCTTCTAAAATGTACCTGCTTATTTTTGATGGGCACCCTATTCTGGGGGCACCTAGGATATACCTTAGGGGTGATATATATGTAATAATAAGGTAGTTTAATACTTTGGAAGTACCTTTAAATCAAAAATCGATTTTGCATGCAAATTCAATTTAAAAACAGCTTTCAAAGCAGAAATGACTTTTAAAATGACATGAGGCAACACATCAGTGCATACTTAAGTGCATGAACCTGCTGCACCTCTAAGCCTACATGCCCTACGATATACTAGGGCCTTACAGGTAGGTTATCATTGCCAATTGTAATTACACCTAATTTCCATATCCCTTTTTAATCAGAGCACTGTCCAGGACCTTGGTAGCATAGCTCAGGGCACAGTCGGAGTCAGTTACCACCTGTATCAATCATAAAATGGGGGGTGATCAGGGCAAAAAGGATGACTTTCTCACAACAGTGCATACATTAGTAGTGTTTGTTTGCTGCAAAGGGAATCTGGATTAAACAAAATCTCCTTATATAACAATATAAAACGTAGATTACAGAATATGCCCCTTTTAATAAGGATGGACTTTGCACCTTCTTCTGCATTTCTCCTCCTCTGCCCAGAGGTCTAGTTTCCTCATTAGATCTCATTTTGTCAAGTTCATTATTTTAGAAAGACACAATACAGCAAACAGAACATTTCCAGATGAAAAATGTATTTGCATTTTTACTCTACAAGTATAATTGTTTGGGTGACCAGAAGAAATAAGAAAAATGTATGCATTAATAAATGTAACTCATTGAGATATTGTAGGATTTCAGGTCCCTCACCAGCGCCCTGTATGAAAGATTTACAACCTGGAATCCCGGCACAATTAAAAGGCTAGTCACATATAGTGGCATAACAATAGCCCCAAAAGCCTCCACGATGTGAGGGGAACTCCATGCACTTTTCAACGGTCCCCCTGCAAGTTTTGTTACACCACTGAGCACATAAATGAGCTTGCACCCACACCTTTGCTATTCATATGAAATTATCTAGGTTTTCAGGATAGGTTTTAGTGAATGGAAGAGGTTTTTGAAAATATAAAATGACTCTGCTTGTCAAAGTTTGCGACAGGAAGGTTGCTCGCAGCTTCAGCAGTTGCATTAACCGACTGAGCTATTAAGCCAGCTTTAGCTGATATGGAGGCATGTTGACTGTGATTGTGCAGCTGCCCTGAGCACTAAATCTCTAGCATTGTAGCACTTCCAGTTCTGTGGCATCAGTGTTCTGTTCTCTTTGCTCGGTGCTATACAGCAGAAATATGCATTGTGCGATTACAGCTTGGATCAGCCTGAACAGAAAGAGAAATCAAGTTAACACCTCCGAGGATTACTGCCTCTTCCCAGAAGTCTTACTTTGTAGTTCAATGCATCTCATATTAACAGCATGTGATGGACGGATGGTAGCTCATCGAGCTTAGTCTTTCACGGAGTCTGTAAGCACAGTGTGGCAGAGCAGCACCAGCATGCACACTGGTTGTCTAGGGGGAAGCTATGCTGGCAAAGGTTGGTTAGATGTAACCACTTATAGAGAAGATGTAGATCACGGATCCATACCTGCGTTTGTCCCTATACTTCAATTACAACTGTGCGTCTCACTAGTAGGGTTCCTATCAGTCAGTTTATTTATTTATTTATTTATATAGCGCCTGAATCAACCCCCTTAAGGGTATCTCTGCGCTTCGGACAGGCAACAAGAAAAGCTAAGAGCTAGAACATAATCAGAAACAGAAAAGGATGGCCTTATGGTGCTTTCTTAATTGAAGATAGTTGGGGCATTGTCTCAAGTGTATGGGGAGCTGCTTCCAGTAAAGAGGGCCAAGGTGGGAGAGTGCCTTCCCACCCAGCCTGGCTTTCCTAACTCGGGGGACCACAAGAAGAGCTATAGAGCCAGAGCAGAGGGACATATGTGTGGGGTAAATTTCTCGGCAAGATAGGTGGGCCTAGATTGTATTTAGCTTTGTGAACAGGACAGCAAACTTTAAACTTAGCCTGCTCACGTACTGGAAGCCAGTGAAGCTGACAAAGAAGAGGGCGGGAAGCAGTCCAAAGGGGGGCATTAAGGACAAGTCGCACCACGGTGTTCTGGACCACCTGCAATCTACAGAATGGGGACTCATTGGCTGAGACCAAGAGGCCATTGCAGTAGTCCAGACGGCTCAGTATGAGTGCCTGCGTCAGAATCTTCAGAGTTGAGTCAGGAAGCAAGGGAAAGACTTGTCGCACTAAGCCCAGTATATGAAAGCAGGAGCCAGCTGTCTGAGCAGCATGCTCCTTAAAAGTGAGAGCCTGGTCCAGGTAAATGCCGAGGTTCTTAACAAGGGTCTTAGGGGCAGGGGGACCACTGAGTTCCACCGGCCACCATTCGGGAGTCCACAATAGAGGAGCATCTCCAAAGAGCAAAGTCTCGGTCTTCCCAACACCCTGAACTGAACGTAGTTTTGAGGAGTGCAGCTATCAAACTCAAATTCTTAAAAATACAGAAAAGAAAACAGAGTCTAACCTCCTGTGAAGTTTCAAGTGTATCCGGAAGCCTGGCATTCTGCCCAGAGATGAGTTCATTGATTTAGTGGTGCTGTAGCGCACACTGTGAATTAAAAACAGACCCGCCAGGATGCCCAGTGGTGGTGCCACTCAATGAATCTGGGACGGTGTGGAGTAGTACAGGTGGCACCACTGGAAGTGAGCCAAACGTTTTGCTGGTCTGGATGTGGATGGTAGCACTGTCACTCTAATGAACTGCTGCCAAGATGGACTTATCAGGGCATCAGTTCAGTAGAGTGACAGCTCTTCAGCAGCACAGCAGTCCTTATTCCTGGTAGAGTATCCCCACCCTGTGTGATTTAACATGTGCTTGTAAATATCGTCCCTGTCCACACAACACTTTGTGTGTTAGGGGCGTGACATGGGTATTGATATGGATGATCCCATGCAACAACCATGTCCACTGAAGCATTTCCAGATTTACGAGAAATCGAAAAAATGGAAATGTGTCAGAATGCTACCTCACCCTAGTGGTGGCGTAGTGAGGTTCAACAAGGAGCAATGATTTAATTTCTCGTAGTTTTTTCCTCTTTCACTGCGTGCTGCATTCTACAGCAAACATTGGAAGAGGAAATCACCCTAATTGATTGTTTTTGTGCAGGCAGGTGCCCCTTCCTCCACAAAAGCAATCTCCCCATGATACAGGCATCTTTGCACCATGGTGCAAGGGTGCCTGCGCCGGCGCATGGCTGCAGTTTGTGTGCTAGCGCTGGGGGAAGCACAGTGTTGTGACATACTGTTGTAAATATGTTGCATCCCTCTGCTTCGCAACTTATGCAGTACAGCAAAATGACTTGCTGCATCGAGCTGGGTTAGATTCTTACAGATCTGCCCCCGATTTGGTATTTGGAAGAGACGCCTACAACACGCCCCTTCCAGATACCGAATCAGAATCGCATTTTAGGAGTTGGAAAAACATTACTGACTAGTAAAATAGGTTCAGTAGATAAGAAAAAACATTTTAGAGGTCGCAAACACCGAATTAGAGTTTTTTTTGTTAAACATCTGGTCTGCTATTGTGTTATTGTCCTGACTTTAAAAGTTTAGTACTTTTTAACCCAAAGCACCTCTTGGAAGTGCCTGCTTTCTGTGCCATAGCTATCAGGGGTTGTTCAAACTGTGTTTTGAACAACTCAGATTGTATTTTTAAGATGGGAGGGGTCACTGCAGCACCGTGGGCCTCTTTTTATCAGGAGAATACTGTAGCATGATACAGTATTATAGTTTACTTTGCTTTTTGTTTGTGCAGTTACATTCCCACCCTCACAATTTGAAATCAGAATAGAGTCACAATAATTGATCTTATTTGTGACGGAATTCTTAACTGAGCAAGACAATTTAAAAACTCTGAAGTGATAACTCTTCCCACTACATCCTTCTGGTAACCCTCTTCTGTGCATAGTATCTAGCACTTAAGTGTTAGGGCTTAAAATGCAATCCCCCTTTAAACACATTCAAACAGAGATGTTCAGAGTAAGATCAAATCCTCTTTCCATGGAAAGAAATGACATGCTTAATTAGGCAGCAGCCGGGCCTTCTAAATGAACAGCAAAATGAGATCTCACAGTGCCTGAAGAGGATGACGAGAATCACCGACAGGATTTATAAACAAAGAATTGACTGAAGAAAACGCAGTTATGGGCCGTGCATGTTACAGCTAAAAAGAGGTCTATTGTACTCTACTTCAAGGATGTAAGGAAAGTCAACACATTTATGAATATCAAAAAACTCCAAGGCATGCTTGAACGAAACCGTTAGAAACGATTCTTTTAGAAATTTTTAAAGCTCTGCATGAAGTTTGCCAAAGCAGCAAAAGTCAACTCTTTTTGATTTTAATCAGAGTTTTGGGAATAGGTGCCACTCTCCTAAATTCATGTCTTCACACTTCTCCCATTTCGCTACCCTGTATCTATTTAACAATTGCCATTATGCCTGGCTCAGGTGTACAATGACGCATAGTGAATTTTTAAAATTATGCAGTTTTCCAGCAATAACTAAAAGTTTGGTACACCATATCAGTGGCCGCCATTTTCTTTTATGATAATATAATAATGTGAATAATTTATATAGTGTGTACAATAAACTGAATGCGGTCCAGTCAGTCAATAATCTTTATTCGGTTTTTGTTTGCAAAGCTATAAAAGTTACACAAATGCGATACATAAAGACAGAAAATTATTAACATAATAACTGAATGCGGTCTTGGCACTCAAAATAAGTAGTCAGGAGCAGATTAGTCTTAATTGAGCTAAGGACAATGGAAAGTCGAGAAGGCTCCGCCAAAAATCTAACCCCGAACTGAATATCAAAGTAGACATAGCCCTTTGAAGCAGAGCCCAAACCCCGAGCTATGTCACTGTATGTGTGCATCTAGCCGTATTTGTATATCGCATGCTAGGCCAGGATCAATAGAGTGCCGAACAAAGCGTGAAGCCAAAGGAAACGGTCAAAGGTTACTTACATAGAGGCAGGTACCAAGAGTGTCCCTGGTGTGAGAGGAGATCATGTTTCTGAAAGAGGAAAACGTCAAACAACCGACTCTTCACTTTCTTTCTGAACTGGTTTGGCCAGGGCTTAATTTGAGCCGGAGCTTGCCGGTGCTTAGCACCGGCACATAATTATGAGGGCCGGGTCTAAAATCACGCACGCTGCATTATTAAGTGCACCTGCTGTCCTGCCGCCAGTAATGGATTTATGAGTCATGCATTGCGTGGCACTGGCACACACAGAGAGCGTGTGCTGTGCAACTGCTGTGGTGCTGTATGTGCTGTGCTGCTGCCTGTCACTTAGTTTAAGTTACCCACGTGTTGTACTGGACTGTTGTTGATCACTCGATGCATGCAGTAAATTGTAAACACTTACTGCGTAGGTGGCGTGAGTGACGTGCTGACACTGACTCTGATTGGATTCTCAATTCCCTCCTCCTCACTCTCTTCAAGACTTCCGGCCACGGATCAGGCCCAGTGGGCGGGACACTGCACACTGTGTAGTAGTTGTTGTTGGTCTACATCTGCGGGGGTTGGGGCTGTGCGCGGCAGAGGCAGCGACGCGTGCGCAGATAAGGCTATTGAATGCACGCACATTTTCGCTGCCTGCCCCAGCATACCCGCACCTCTCCTCACCAGCCACCGAGTAACCAACGCACGCCGCCTTTCAAAGTAGCAGGTGTCGGGAGCTGGACGACAGTGACTGAGGTTGGCTTTGGCTACTGCTGCAGTGCATAGCTCTGGACTGCTCAGCAGGTGAGGGCGAGCGAGGCAGGGCCTGGCAGGTCGCAGGCGCCGTGGTGATTACTGGTCAGGTTTTTTAAAATTATTATCTTGATTGGTCTACCACTCTACCGGCGTCTGGTTATAATGGCCTCCTGGGGTAGGAGGCCGGCACATGCGGCCGTATAATCATAATTGAATTGAAATAAATCAAGCTGCGCAGGTGAGGCAGGGCAGGGCAGGGCAGGCCGCAGGCGCAGGATTACTGTTTTTAAAAAAAATCATAATTGTTGATTGGGGACTAGTTTGATCATGATGGCCTGGGATAGGCGGCGTAGGCCGGCGGCCAAATCATGAATTAAGAAATAAAGCAGCGCTGGTGAGGCTTACTAGTTTACTTTTTTATGTTGATGTATGATCCATCCACAGTTCAACCCTTCAATCAGAGGGCGCCGGCCTAGGGACAACAACGTAGAAGTTACACACTGCAAGACTGCATCCCAGGAGTGAGGTCCTCTGACTACTCATACTCCTGTAATGTCCCATGTAAGCGGAATCCTTTTCCACCTCGTCCTGAGTGCGTGCGGGTTGTGTGCCTTGCATGTCAAGTGTGAAGCTGGGCTGCGTGATCAACACAATGATGGGTGTGTGCCTGAGAAACACAAAACAACCACATCAAGCACCATGTTTTTAGCCGTCTTTTCTTACTCGGCAAGCTCCTAGCCTTAAAAAGTCCCCATTGGTTGTGGCTTCCAAGCCTAAATGTGGTAGGCGTACTCAGTGTTTGAGGAGCCTAGAGGGGGCGAAGCCCAGGCGCTGAGGGACAGACTGATTCTCCTGTCAACTGATCTGCACATGCAGAAAAAGAATGGCTATTGTAATCTGTACAAGCCTTGCAAGACGCCCTGGAACTGAATGAAACAGGGGCACGAGGCATGTAAAATATCATATGTTTGGGACCACACTGCATGTTCAACTTCGGTTCCTCAGTGTGTGCAAACCAGTCTGAATTCAGCTTTCATGGAAAGTTTATTGGGTAAAATGCAGTTTCTAAGCTAAACAAAGCTTCTGTTTGTTTTTTCTTTCCTAACGATCATTATAAAGTGAAAGGGCCAGTAGAAGGGGTCTTGTTCCACAAGAAGGGTCGCCAACTTTCTCTGAAAGATTCTGTGGTTTTTTTCATGTTTTGTGATCCCCGTGGGCCCGGAGCTAGTACCCCACATTCCTCCGGCTTTCCCTCCATATTTAACAGTGATCTCTTCTCTTCCAAATCAAAGCCTTAAAAACGCCGCTTTTACAGATCCCCCTCAGTTTTGTTTATTGGCCTCAACTTAAAGCCCCTGGTCCAATTGCTAAACTACTGGAACTGTTTGGGAATGAGACAGCCTAAGAGGAGGAGAAGATGGACTGCATGTCACGTGGGCTAACATATTCCAAACGAACAACTGCACAAACAGATATTTGATTTTGGTAAATCTTTATTGAAACAAGTTTTAATGCTTTCACAAATTACTATTGGGGAGCGGCTATGATCAAAGGACACAGAGAGCCCATAGATATAAGAAGACACTGTTATCTAGAAGCGAAGGCTAATTACACTCCAATCTTGCACTCTCAATCTTTGATTGCCACTGGAGGAAGTGGGCGACGCCGGGGAAGTGGGTGTGGCCTCTTAACAAAATGTGAGCACCTGCACTTCATATTTTACAAATTAAGCACTGGGTTTGGCCACCGGGTTAGTTTTTGGTGAATGTATTTATTTATTTATTCTATTTATTCAAAGGAGTTTTATATAGTACTTTACATGAGGTTAACGTTACAAAAATAAAAAACAGAGTTACATAATGACATCAGTTACTAGAGCATAGCATAACACATAAACAAGCCCATGGAGCATAAAAGGTAATGGGGGAGAATCAGGAGGCTGGAAAGTAGATCAGGTCTGGCAGACCGGCAATGGCAGATAGTACTTAAGAGACAATAAACCTGTTGGCGTCAAGTAAACACAAACATCCAGTACAGGACTCCATCACTGCGTTGGATCACCTAGGATATGGAGCGGGTCCGAGGGTGGTGGCAAAAGGTTGTTTGCAGTGACTATGCATGATGAGAGGGGAGAAGGCCTCCCAAGGGGGATTGACTTGAGGCAAAGGTCAGTCAGGCAACGCAGGGATCAGACCAGCGGCACGCATCAATCAGAGAGTCGGTCAAGGCAGCCAACATGGAGGACCCAGGTCACGGACAGCGATAACATCATTATAAGATGGCGGGATTGCAGATAAACAAAAATCCAATCCAAAAGCCACAAGGAAACCAACTCCATGGAGCAGGACTGGATGTGGGAGGCAGCCACATGATCAATGAGGGAGGAAGGCTGGAGATCGCCGATCTCAATCGGGTCATCACAAAAAAGCACTGGGGGCTACAGGGGCACAGTGTCTTCATTTAGCATGCTGTAATATCAGGGAAAGTCAGCTTGGGCGCCCAGGCTGCAGCCCGGGAAGAGGGAGGCAGCAGCGGGGTCAGGAGGGCATGCTCCCTCAGACTCAACAAGTGAAACAAGCTCGGGGGCACAGGGCAACAGAGTTACGGCTTTGTCTTTGCTGCATTTTTTGGGGAAACAACTTATGCATCCCAGCCGCCATACCGGAAGGTGAAGTTGGAGGTCAAGCAACCGTGGTCAAGCCCAGAAGGCAGGTAACAGCCGGAGGGGTGATCCCCAGCCCATCTCCTCTATAGCTTCCTAGGCAGATCCACAGGGCATCGGCCGAGTTGAATTGGCTCCGCTATCGGCAGATTTTCAGTGTTCGTCAGAAGGCGAGGGAGGAAGGAGACGTAGCGGAGAGACAAGAAACTATGAGCATGTCCGGAGGGTAGGTGACGGCTGAGGGAATAATCCACAGCCAATCTCCTCTGCAGCTACCTAGGCAGCTTAACCGGGTATCGGCCATGTTGCTAAGGCTCCGCTGACGTTAGAATTTTGAGATTCCTCAAAAGTTGCTGAAGCAGGCTACGAATTTGATCGCTGGAATTGGAGAATCAAAGGACCGCAGTCCATAGATCCCCAGGGATGTAGAAGGTCCAAGGAGGGGGTAGATTCCAGGGGATTAGAGCCAAAAAAGGCAATCCCTAGCCAGAGAGCTCCCTGTTGGAGCTCCTCACCTGTTGGCCATCTTTGAAGGAGGCATTGAATGCACAGGTGAATCCAAATGCTTCTTTATGGCTAACAAAATGGAGCGCTGGGACTTCATCATAGGCCTGTTTCATGATGTGGTGCCCAGGGAGGGGACACCTTGCCTCTTTAAATGGTAAAAACTCGGCAATATCTGCCTGAATGGACCAGGGTTGTATATTCCAATGCATACTGATATTAGAATGTATTAGTTCACCCTGGATCAGGCTGTATACCTTCATTAGGAGAGTAGCAAAAACTAGTGAAAGCAATGGAATGGAATGTGGTCCAGTGTATTTGGAATGGTATACATGAATTCAAATATTTTCATTCATCACATTTTCCTTTTTCTATGTCCATTGTTCCATGCAATATGTGATTCAATATCAAATCAAGAAAATTTCTTTAGGAGGTATCAGTTGAAGGCAATTGTGAGAAAGCCTTTAAACTGTTCACAGTTTAAAGGCTAGGTGACTAGGCAGTGATGGCAGACTCAAAGCCATGTTTTCACATTGTCACTATAGTGGTGGCATAACGAGTGCTGCATTGCACTAGTGACATTTATGACATTTACATTACTAGCCATGGATACACTCTGTACCTTCTACTGGGGATTTATAGGTTAGCACAAAATGCCAAGTTAATCATTGTTGCTTTATTGCTAACAAAAAAATAACATTTTTGAAAGATTACCCAATGACTTTGATGCATGAAACCGGAAAAGTGCAATGCACAACAACCAGAAATGAAACGTTTGTTTCAAACACTGAGGAAAGCGGCAAGGCCTACCCACGACAAAGTTAAATTGCACATAGATTAACTAATGTTAATCAACATATATGATTAATTCAGTTTACTATATCTAAATAAGTATAAAACATGTAGAATAATCTACGAAATAATGTGTAAACAATGAATAAACTATATATTAATCATGTGCTAGGTTAATGCAGGTTACAGATTAACACGTCATTACGCACAAATAAACGATGTTGACTCTGCATCACCATACCTGCAGTATGATAACATTGCCTACATTGCAAACATTGCAGAATGATAAACACTACTGCTGATCTCATGATTGAACATAAATATTGAAATATTTTAAACTAGCCAGTCAGTCAATCAAAAAGCTTTATTGTGGGTTAAAAGCCATAAAAGCAGAGAATACATAAATAAAAAAAATTACAGTTTGGCCAACAGTACGCAACATAGAAAAGTGCATGAATAAACAGAAAAGCTAAAACAATATATAAAAGCATTAAAAAGTTAAAACTAGTGGTTGAATATAAAACAGGCCATAGCTGGGTTAAGTTACATTTCTCAAGTAAATTCATGGAGGTATAAAATCAATTAAGGCGAGTTGGGTTTTAATTTTAGCTCCTCTAGTACACCACATCGACAACAGGTATCTGGAGGTCGCAAACACAGTCAGAGCAGAAGAGTCATATTTCAACAATCTAAACACCTCTCTGAAATCCCTGAAGCCCCTGGACTTACATATCTGTAGGTTCCATTTGGCTCTAGCCTTGGAGTACAAAGGGCAGAAGAGCAGAACGTGCAGATCAGTCTCTTCAGCCTGTTCGCACCCCGGGCATAAGCTTGGTACAAGCCATTTTAAACTAGCATTATCACATACTAACAGCTCCTTGTTCTTCTGATCCTCTATGCTGTACTAAGCTGTCAGTCATTTTATTTCGTGGTGATCATCATAAAGAGTTTCCTGGAAGAAGTGGAGATGATCTGAGAGAACTTGCTCCTAAATCAGATCTATAATGCTTTACATTTTCAAATCAAATTGAATCGATTTATTGGTCTACTTTTCTTTAAATCACATCTTGTGCTGTGATCACTTGAAAAGATACTACGTGGGGCGGGCTGTGGACTGTTACAGAATACTAAACACTACCATAATCATAGAAGAAAAGGACAATAGCATTTCTGTCTGCGTCCCTGGCAAGAATCGACTGGGATTCACGCATGAGGCAAAATAGAAACAAAATGTATATGGAAGGAAGTAGGAGAGGAGAGAAAGGCAGTTTTCATGTTTACGGTTTCCTTTCAGAATGTATCAGAACACTCAAGTCAATAGAGAACATTCCAGAATTAGAATGCGGCCTCTGTTTCATGGGGACCATGGTTTGCTTTTTTCATTTTACTTGAAATTAGTTTCAAATATTGTCCATGAGCCGCGAGGGAGCGAAAAGTACATACTGTGTAATAGGATAAAACCATTTTAGAGTAAATTCCCAAAGGTGGGCACTTAAGTGAATAGCTCTTAAAGGGGCAGAGTACATAAAAGGCACCAAAGAAATGCAGCGAATCTCTGTGGACGTGGTTGACTGCTGCCTCATTTATGCATTTATTTTATGAAAGAAGCATTGTAAAAACATCACTGCTGTCTGAGTTTGTTCCAATTTCTTTAGCTTAAAAGAAAAGCAAATTACTGGCGCAGATTGTGGCTGAGATGAGTTATCGCACACTGTGTGAGTCCTGGAAGCGCACCTTTCAAGGTAACATGGATGGAAAGTAATAGTGTAAAGTAGGAATATTAAAAGTATAGACTGTGTTTACTATAAGGGATGCCTTGAATAAACAACCACAAGCAGTCAGGGTACTGTGAAAAAGAAAGCTCTTAACTGATGCATGTTGTTTTATTAGAGGTACGTCACAATTATATATTGTAGGCTCCAGAAAAAGGCAGCACCAATAAAGTTGACTTGACCTGACTTGACTTACCTGATGTAGGTTAGCAGAATGGGTGGGTAGAATGAGTCGGGGGATTTTAATCTAGAAAGGAGAATGTGAGTCGATACTCTAGGAAGTGTTGAGCTTGCTGGGAGAGTTTGCAAGATGGTCGTTCCCAAACAGATGAGTATCATGGACTGGAAATCACTTTAGTCACGGATACTGCCTACTGCACCCAAAATAGACACATACCAAGAAGTTGTATACCACACCCCTATACTGTTCACTTCAATCTAAAAGATTTAGGGGACTCTACAAAAAAGTTTGATGTATATTGTTACTCATCTGTGGAGGAGCATTTGCACTAAACAAAAACATTCTGATTAGATACCCTTGTTTGCATCTCTTGGTGATCCTAAGACACCCACAATGCATCTTGGAAGCAGCATTCACACTATCTAATTGGTGCAGCACAGTTCACAGTTTAAAGTAACAGCAAGCCTGATGGGGATAAGTGGGTCCATATGTTTGCACGCATGGTTGCCATTGAGTGCACAAATAAGGGGATGAAAAATGAACTTTGTGGCACGCGGGCCCAAGAACATAAAGACAAAAGCTCATATGATCAAAGGGGTTAAGAGTGTGCAAGAACCCAACTTCACATACCTGGGGTCAACTTTGGTGTCATTTGAAATTGGCAGCATCTTCTGAAGGTAAGAAGATGACAGTTTGAGAAGTGTAACCACATAGTTTTTCTGTTCTCTTCTAAGTTAGGATCCAGCCCATTAGACCCCATGATGAGTATTTATAAAGAAATGTGTATTTCAGTAGAAACTCATGGTGCAGGTATTTGGGGGAATTACTGATGTTACCTCTTTACAGACAGAGAAATAATTATTTCCAAAAAGGTTACTTGCAGTTCCCACTGCCTACTCATCATTTATTTGCCATTTGAACTTGGCGTATCTCACTTAGAGGATTTTGTAAAGCTACATCCACTGTTGATTTTTATTTATATTGTCATGAGACCAGTTTAACCATTTTGAAAGCCCTCATTGTCTGATCCACGACGAGGCGCCAAGGGGTCTCTATATGTTACAGAGGAACTCATCAAACTAGGCAACCCAGAACTCTTCATTAACCCCAATTGGATTATTTCATCTACAAAATAATTTACCAAGAATCTCTTTCTCACCCTTAATAATACTTAAAGAGAACACTCCAAATTCATGAAGAAGTCCGTCAGAGACTATCATTCACTACATGGAGCCCTACTTGAGTTAAATCCCCGCTGCTCAGCCTAGGTTTTATCTCACACTGGTTTGTTTAAACACACAGCACACTAACTGGTAGATTATCCCAAAGATACTTACGGACGCGAGATCTTACACCTTGCCAATTTGATTAAATGTCTACTCAGTCTATGCTGCGTATTTCTTTAAACTATTTGACAGAGAGAGGATCCGTCTGAATCTGTCTGCTTTGTAGTATACATTTATCCAGGCTGCAGAAAAATTGAAAAACTGATGTGACATAAAATGTATATTGGCTTCTTGCTCATGTTTTAAGTGTGTATGTATTGTATGTTGATGTATGTATGTTAATATTTTATGGCTCTCAGCCGATTAAAGAATTATTTGACCTGACCTGAACTTTGCAGATTCTTGCATATCCTGTCTTGTATTTATTTTCTGAAGGCAGATTTTACACGAAAATATGAATAATCCCTACCAAAAAGCCTCTATCCCAAATAATAAATGCAATGGGATTCACCCTTAGTACATGCAAATCAGTCAATCAAATTTATCAATTTCCAGAGATCAAAGACTGGCTCAGCCTTGCTGCAAGTAATAATTCTGAGCTGCATGTTTTTGGCATGCCATCACACATGAGCTTGACATTCATACCCTAATCACAGACAAAACACTTTACATCATCCTGATCACAGAAAATGTTGAACCCTCACTCCTGTCACTTGCACATTCAGTTCCCTCAAAATATGACATTCTCCTACACTAACAGTCAATCGGCGAGGAGGAGGAGGAGGAGGAATATCCATTGCCCAGGAACAACTGTTGTATCACCAAACTGACTTCCCCATTAACAACGCCTATGAATCCCTGGGCATACCCTTCCAAAGTCCAGCAAAACATGCATTAAAGATACGAATGCACAGTATCTCCCATAGCCCTGCTCAAACCTTCGCTGAAGATTTATAAACTTTCTCAACTGGACCCATCCTCACACTTAACTTCCATCTGGTCTCTTGCAACATTAACTTCTGCTTTTGAGAAAAATCAATGTCTTCAACAAACTATTTCATAGACATCAGTGAGTACCTTATACTTTAATATGAAAAATCTCTACAAAAACACACATCAAAGGCCACTGCTTGGGCATAGTGGTATAACACACTCTAAATGTGTCAGTCCTTATTATTTCCCATGTCATTTTCTCTTACAACCACACCATTTCCTTCAAGAACTTTCTCCCCAGTGCCATGTGTAACATTAGGTAAAAACAGTATACTGGTCCATCTTCCTGTCAACAATAAAACATAAATAATACACCTTTTCAAATAGGACGGGGTTGGGCGCACACTGCCTCACACTCCAGCACCCAGTTTGCCCCGATGCATCATGATAAATGCAGTGCTTGATAACACATTCTTTGTGTCAGACTTTAGTTTTTCACCCTTGTTGGTGCAGCCAGTGCTGTGTATCTCTAGACACGTATTTCAGGATAATTGTCCTTCTTCAGTAGAGAGCAACACTTTTTGGGGGGTGCTGGAGATGCTGCCCAAAGTCTTCTCAGGTCCAGTACCACTCGCTGGGCGCAGGTGCATCAACCAGAGCTCGTCAGCTCGTTACCTCAAGGGAGCCTTTTCAAATAGGAGGGGGGTGGGCGCACACTGCCTCACACTCCAGCACTCAGTTTGCCCCGATGCAGCATGATAAATGCAGTGCATGATAACACGTTCTTCGGTGTCAGGCTTTAGTTTTTCACCCTTGTTGGTGCAGCCAGTGCAGTGTATCTCTAGACACGTGTTTCAGGATAATTGTCCTTCTACAGTAGAGAGCAACACTTTTTTTGGGGGGTGCTGGAGATGCTGCCCAAAGTCTTCTCAGGTCTCAGTACCACTCGCTGGGCGCAGGTGCATCAACCAGAACTCGTCAGTTTGTTAGCTCCAGGGAGCCTTTTCAAATAGGAGGGGGGTGGACGCACAATGCCTCACACTCCAGCACTCAGTTTGCACCGATGCATCATGATAAAGGCAATGCATGATAACACAATCTTTGGTGTCAGGCTTCAGTTTTTCACCCTTGTTGGTGCAGCTAGCGCTCTGTATCTCGATACATGTGTTTCAGGATAATTGTCCTTCTTCAGTAGAGAGCAACACTTTTTTTGGGGGGTGCTGGAGATGCTGCACAAAGTCTTCTCAGGTCTCAGTACCACTCGCTGGGCGCAGGTGCATCAACCAGAGCTCGTCAGCTCATTAGCTCAAGGGAGCCTTTTCAAATAGGAGGGGGGTGGGCGCACACTGCCTCACACTCCAGCACTCAGTTTGCCCCGATGCATCATGATAAATGCAGTGCATGATAACACATTCTTCGGTGTCAGGCTTTAGTTTTTCACCCTTGTAGGTGCAGCCAGTGCTGTGTATCTCTAGACACATGTTGCATTTACCAGGATGCAAAGGGGCGAACTGTGCTGGGACTATGAGGCAGTGTGCTCCCAACCCCCATTCTGTATAAACAATAAAACTTCTGGTCCCAGCTAGCTGAAAAACACATTTTGGAATACATTAAAACCCCCTAATTACCCTCTAGAATCTCTGCACATAGCAATTGTTAGTTTTGTGGACCTTACCAAGAAAACACACAATCTCTGGTTCACAGACTCTCTGGAACAACTTGAAAACGTTTGCCCTTTTGTAAATCCTCCTAACTAATCCTAAAATGTGATAGGTCTACCTTCCACAAGGTTATTTCTCATTGAAAGACCACTTCATAGAACTGTTATGAAGAAATTAACTGTCCATATGAAGTCTTCAGAGTGGTCTAAATATTACCAAACCCTCTACATAACAACACTGAAAATCCCAATTTAAATTTTACTTAACTCCTCCCTGAGCCTTTTATTTTTTTTTGAAAAACGCAAAATGATCAAATGCAACACAAGTCTACACTTACCCATGCCACTGATCTTGATGCCACAAAGTTCATAGAAATGCTACCTGAGACTATTAGTTTTAACGAAGTGCTGGAAATGAACATTTCCAAACCTCTTCAATGTCTCATTCAAAGCAAGGACTCATGAGAACCCTACCCAGCCAATATCACCAAGAAACACATTGAAACAACCCAAAATTTGAATTATTTATACAAAAATGCTTGGAATCCGAAGAAGTCCCACCTCTTCCAAAACACCCCATGGTCACTTACCTCAAAAAAGGCAGTCTCTAACCACTACCACACGATTACAGGGACCCGTTGTATTTCTGGATTTCTGGCTAACAATTATTACCTCTTAGCTCTAAGCCCACTAAGAAACCAACAATATGTTTGACTCCAACCAAACAGGCTTCCTCCCCAAAAGGTGACATATTACGCGGCATATTATCAAGCAAGGCGTTAAAATTACCGCAGTTTTAGCGGCAGAAAACTGCTGCTAAAGTGGCGATAGTGGGCTTTATAATATGCCCTGGAGAATTCCAATAGAACCCCATGTTCACACCAGAACATGGATTTCTATTGGAATTCACAAGGTCATATCATCAAGCCCATTATCGCCACTTTAGCAGCAGTTTTCTGAGAGGATATCCCAGAGAATGTGAAATAGGGATCACTTTGACTTGTGAGCAGAATTGACTGGCTTTAATCTTTTACAAGTCACTAAAATGGTCAAATCCCTTGGACAAGCTCAATAACAAAAATTCAAGTCATATTCGGAGAAAGTCCATATCATCCTTGCTAAGTGAGCTGCAGGATCCTTCAAGCATTCCCGGTTACTTTTGCAATTCAAAATATTCGAAAGACCTCTCATGGCCTCCTAAATTGTGCAACCAACTATGATACACCCAAGTGGGCATTGCAAAAATTGCCTTGTGATTCATGGGAGACGAAGCTCAATTCACAATGCAGTACAATCCGTTGAATTGGGGTGAAACTAAATGTGCCCCTTCGAACTTTCTTAAGAGATACTTCCAAATTAAATCTATTTCAGTAAAAACTTGGAGATAGGTGCAGTGGTCAAGTCCACTTTTCACCAACTAAAACTGCTCAAAAATCTTTACATTTCACCCTTTTCTGAGCACCTCCCTTCTGCAGTATTAGACCTAGTAAATTCACATTTAAATTATACCCCTGCCTTCTACCATGAGTTACCACCTTATCTAACTAAGACCAGGGGCATAGCTTGGTCGGTAGGATTGGAGGAGTGTGAAGCTCAGATTTCCCAACAGTCAAGCAGGGCATGAGGGGGTGTAAGAGGTAGTGCATATTTTTAGACACAATATTTTTCAAAATAGCCAACAGTCTTTAAGACCTTCAAAACAGACGAGAAAGCTAGTGTGTGTTTTTTTGTCTATGAGTGTATCAAAAACCCAGGTGAAATATGGCAGGCATCACACCTCACCCGACTGAAAGTATTTGTACCCAACTATTTACAGCAAAATACATTTTTGTGGATGGGTGTAACACCCCGAACACCCCCTAACACCCACTCCCACCCAAAGCCAAGCCACTGATTAACATACAAAATGCTTCAGCATGCTTTATTTTATGGGTGGGTAAAGCCCAAAACTCTACCCCTTCCAGGGAACCATCCAATGCCTTCAAAAATACTCTTTCTTATCTTTAAATCTAGACGGCTCAGTACCAACATGCCCAAAGAATAAAATCAATCAACCATCCTAAACGTCCTCATAGTACCTTAAACAACTTTCAAGACACAAAGATGTAGGCCTTTCTCAGTAGCTGCCTCTCAGCTATAGAAAAACGTACTATAGCACATACACAACCCTGATAACCACTGTGCGTGTGGAAATAACAGATGAGAACCTACCTATTCTAAATCAGAGACTCCCTGTTTGTACCCACATAATTCTCTTCTGTAGATGCTCTCTTGCAAGTGCCTAGAAGCAATTTAGCCATGCAGTGCATATTATAAATTAAATGTATAAAAATAAATACCCCTACGTGAGCTGATCAAGCTAATCAGCTATGTCCAGGATGATATTCAGGAAAGTGGAGGGGGGTATAATGAAGACAATGAAGTCAAAGACTGTTCTACAATTTCCATGTAACATCAATAATACAAGGTTGTTAGAAATACCAAAATGGGAATCAAACCATACACAAAAACACACCTCACAATGGCTGACCTAAGGTTAAGCCCAACAATCCCAATCTGCAAAGATTAAGAGTCCTGTGCATCCACTTCCGGGGCCCGACGCTGTTGAGCTTCACTGGAAACCAGAAAAAAGCCATTTCGTAGAAGATGGAAAGTGCACCATGAATGTAGTCAAAAACCATATGAATGAGTCCATCAAACTTCTTTATTGGTTATAGCAGTAAAAAATGGGCATCACCCAACGTGTTTCGTTCCTATGTAGGAACTTCATCAGAGCTGAAACAATCACACAAGACATAACATAATTAATAACACACAATACTCGGAAATACATGACATACATGCACTAAATAAATTATATAACCCAAAATACTCAAACAAATTACAAAATACACACATAGAGAATGACGCACATTACCCAATTATAATAACACATAATGACATCATACAACAGCCCACATATATATTAAAAATAACACACAAATGTAATACATATGTATACATATAAAATCTAAATACAAAAACCCAGATGTGTAAACCTGGTATATAAACATTAGTATTAGCTTACATCTCATAGTGTATTCTCAGTTGAATCAATGAATGGGAAGGCATATTCTAAATGATTACATAAACATCCAATGCTTATCCATATATATGGCTCATCTGATACCCAGAGAATTCAATAAGAAAAGGGGGTAAGGAGAAACGAAAAAGAAGAAAAACAAGGATGAGAAGAAAAGGGGAAAAACAGAAACGAGGAGAATAGAACACAAAAAAAGTTCAGAATACTAATCGCAAAACTGTCCCTCACATCTCACCTTCAAATATCAAGTGGATTGTCCAACACTTTATTTTATATAGGAGAGATCAAGTAGCGACTCTGGAAAGTGCCCCCACATTAAGGGTAAAAAATAAATCAGATCCAGCCTTATAGTCTGCAAAGATAACCATCCATTAGCCAATGTGAAAAGGCAAGTGAAAAGTCAGAAGTAGAATGCTGCCATATCCTGTATATCCTATCACAGCACCTCATATAAATTGCTATTGGCAACCGAGTCCATGTACAGTTTTGCGATTAGTATTCTGAACTTTTTTGTGTGCTATTCTCCTCATTTCTGTTTTTCCCATTTTCCTCTCTTCCTTGTTTCTCTCCTTTTTCGTTTCTCCTTATCCCCATTTCTTATTGAATTCTTTGGGTATAAGATGAGCCATACATATGGAGAAGCATTGGGTGTTTCTATAAACATTTAGAATATGCCTTCCCATTTGTTGATTCAACTGAGAATACGCTAAGAGATGCTAGTACTAATGTTTATATACCAGGTTTACACATCTGGGTTTTTGTATTTAGATTTTATATGTATACATATGTATAATATTTGTGTGTTATTTTTTAAATATATGTGGGCCGTCTTATGATGTTATTAGGGGTTATTATAATTGGGTAATGCGCGTCATTCTCTATGTGTGTATTTTGTAATTTGAGTATTGTGGGTTATATAATTTGTTTAATACATATATGCTATTTTTTTCGAGTATTGTGTGTAATTACTTATGTTATGTCTTGTGTGATTGTTTCATCCCTGATGAAGTTCCTTAATAGGAACAAAACATGTTGGCTGATGCCCATTTTTTACTGCTATCACCAATAAAGAAATTTGATGGACTCATTCATGTGGTTTTTTACTCCATTCCTGGTGCACCTTCCATCTTCTACGAATTGGGACTCAAACCATGTTTGGTAGCAAGGCTTAGCAACTGTTGTCCTAATGTTGCTGCTTGCCACCAAAATGTTAGAGCCTAGCTAACTATTCATCTTTTTAAAGTATGCCTTTAGCTAGTGTTAGTTTTGAAGCTCCATGATTCTGACTGTTAGCAATCACAGTTCATGGACATACTGTGGCATAAAATGATCACACACTATTTTTCAAACTAAACATAATGGAACATCTTTGAAGTGAAATGTTAGGTGATGTCCTTTCTATCCAAAAACACGAGTTAAAGGCACGCATTGTCACTTCAAAGTCTAGACCAATTTAATGAAATGGTTCTAGTATTATTTGTAAATCTAGTTATGTTTTCTCGACAGCACATACGTGTGTACATTTTTTTGTTTTGTTTTAATAAAGGTGTCAAAACGAATGACATTCAAATAGTAGTTTTACTATTTATCGTGGTTATACATTTTAATCTTTCTTAAGTTGTGATAACCCAATGTAATGATTAAAATGGAACAAAACACTTTTATTTAATGTTCCGCTTTTTTTCTGATTATAACAGCAATAAATATACTCCTCGGTGATTTGGTCAAATAATGCCATCCTCTGGTTTTATTACAGATTTGCGCTAATATGACTATTCCCTGAGGCTTCCAGCAGGAATTAGTTTTTACTGCTTCAGTATTAAAGCAGTCAGAGTCATGGTAAAGAAACTCCGTGCGGAAGCAGAACAATGTGTCCCTGTGTTTGAACGCAGTGTACCAGTGTGGTACTGCTCCTCTATGGCAAAAGTTCTGGTCCAGGGTACCAGAAGTAAATATATTGAACTTATTTAGAGACTCTTAGTAACTTGACCAAAGAAAGTCAAACTTTGCTCTAGGTTCGTTTTATTTACCTTTTCCTGCCGTATTTGGAATCATATTTTATTTTTGACACACTTTTAATTCTTCAAACGTAAGTCAGACATTTACACCTGTGGGTTTTCACCTTTTTTGGAATTCATAGAGGATTCTATGAATGCTACTGAGAAGCCGTGGCAGTCCGAGTTTCATAGAAGTAGTTTGCTAGTTATTCTGTGAATGCCAAGCCCCTTCTTTGTTCAGGGTTTTCCAATGTATAAATCTAGCAGGCATATGCTATGGCATTTTAAAGCATACCTTTCACTCAAAGGAAAATATTGTCACCATGAATAAGGCATTTCTCCTAAATTCAACCTATTTTGGGGGTGTTTCCAACCCATTCCTACCTTTGATACACATTTACTTCTTGCCTTGAGAGGATAATCTCCGACTACACCCATGGAAGGAATTTACCTGGCAAAGGTTTGTGAATAACTACAGGTGTGTCTTTGAGGCCATTCACCCACTTTCCCTGGTCTTCAACTTCTGTAACTTCATCGCTGTACGCCTGTTAGCAGATTTCTTCTCACTTACTATAGCAGCATGGTGGTGTAAAAACATTTTTTAATAAACCACTTTGTTAGTCGTAAAGTCACGTTTCGTAAACAGAAAACAAGAATTTACATACATAAAAGTATGCATTCCTGTTTTGGGTATAGAAAATGGACATTTCTATCTCATGCAGTAGGTATACATTAATGCTTTGGGAATAAAAAACTGAAATTCACTCTCATACAGTAAGTCTAAATTCGTGCTTTCTCAATAGAAAATGGGAATTTACCCTCATGAAATAATCCAATTTGGGAGCCTCTGTGAATAGGCACAATAGACACTAAAGTAACAACAACTATAATATAGCCCTATAGCCTGCTGTAGTGGGCTGTACTGGCTAAAAAAGGCCTACTCCTGTGTTAAAGGCCCGAGCCGAAGGCGAGGGACTTTAACAAGAGACGGGACTTTAATAGCCGTTATAGCCCTGCTACAAAGGGCTATAAGGCTATTAGAACATTCTGCCACTAGCGGGCAGAATGTTCTAACAAATTAAATAAAGGCTTCTCGAAGCTCGAGGGGATTTAAATCCCCTCGAACTCCGAGAGGCCCCTCGAACTCCGAGAGGCCTTTGTAAAACATTGGAATGTTGAAGAAGGGGGCACTCCATTGACTTCAGTGGATCTCCCAACATTCCAATGTTCTAATTAAATATGATAAAATGTCTTCTAATCTGATTCAAATACTGACTTTGATTGAAAATGATCATTTATTTACTCAGGCGATTGAGAAAGTCTAAGAAGCAGATTAAATATGATTCAGAGCATGTGCACAAATAACTACTGTGTAGGCTTGATGTTCTCAGAGTTATCCTGTGCAAACTTTCTTTTTCTGATACTTATTTTTATTCCACTAGAAAAATTGCATACAGTGCTTAAAAAAAGTTTTTCAGTAACCCACGTTAGGTAATATTAAACCATGTGACCTTTTTTGGTATTATATAGGTTCTGGCTAAGGCTGGAAATAAATGTTTACTTTGAATGCATATTTAAGGTTAATAAAATATGATAATTGCACAATATTCCTAATACTTAGTAGTCACGCACAAGGTTACAAAAAAGGATAGGAATATAAACTCTGCATCAATACCTTGAGTATGCATATGTATATTACACCATGTGAAATTTACTACTGGGGAGTATACACAGAATGTCTAAAATAGTAAGCTACGCCCAAGCATAGAAGTAACTTGAGATAATTGCTTGGGCAGCATAACATGGGTACGGAATGTTATCTCTTGATAATGTTCTCCAGAACATTCATTGATGCTCTATTGGGGTGTATTGTAACTTAGCAAACAAGATCTAATTCAATGCATTTCTCACCATTAAGTCCAGGAACTAAACATTTTGCTTAGTTGGCAACCAGCCAACGTATTGCTAATGGACGAGGAACATTCAAACCAAAGAATTCAAGCTATTAATCTTAAAGTGATCGCAGATCTCCTTTATGATTATTGATCTCTCTCACTTGTGCATATATGTATGTATATATAAAGACATTAATGGGTAAGAAATTGTCTCTAGATGCCACTGAGCTGACCAGCAAGACTCATACTCAAAGGGTAGTACAAAAACTTGAGATTGTTAACAGGGATAGTCTAATATGTGTCAAATATAATTGACAGCGAAAATAGATATTGTAAAAAAGGAACGTAATCTTTACTGTACAAATGGATGCATTGCATCAGGTTGCTCTACGTCTTAGTGAAAGAAATTGGAGTATTAGATGAGGGGTTGAGAGCCCTTCTGAAATAATAATCACAATATTTCTCACTAAATTAACCTGTGCCTAACCCGCTGATAGCTGGTGATGTGTAAAGTATTTCTACAGTATTCAAACAGTAATAAAGTGAAAATACAACACCAGAAAAATCATCCAAAAACAACTAAGAGTAAATGTAAATTAAAAAAATAACACCAAAATAACTAAAATCCAATAAGTAGACCTGGAGATATGAATTTGAAAAGCTTAAATAAAAAATAGCACCATAAAGCAAAAAGCTCACACTACAATTATCTGGTCGCGCCAGATCGGGTCAATGTCAAAAGGTATGGCTGACTGCGATGGGTTGCCGAGTGAATATAGTGACTAGGTTTGTTCCAGTGGAAAGTTTGACTTCTGACTTAGAAACCTTTATGGAGAAAAAGCAGTCATTGGTGGGGCAAGCTGCAAGTTTGGTCTCAAGTGGGGCTTGACGATGGTGGGTAGCTGAAGAGCAGTGTCCCAATACTGTCTTCGATGAACGTGGGAAAGCTCTGAAATGGTAAAGTTTGAAGTTCTTGTCCAGGAAGGCCTTGACATTGGGTGGATGCTGCTTGGCCTTGCTTCTAATGAAGCCTTCTACGTAGGGACTTAGAACCTTTTCTGAAAGTCAGATCCCCTTCATTTGTCCAGGCAGAAAGTTGGCAAAACAAAAAACACAGAAGGAGTACACTGTAACACCGGTCGGGGCATGGTGCACCATTCTAGGGTTAGGACCTACTCCAACGAGGACTGTCAGCAGGTCCAAGGCATGTTCAGCTGGTACTGTTCAGCTGGAAAGTTGCAGGAAAAGGGCCTCAGGAAACTTATGATGCCTCTGTAACTCAAATACAAGGTCAGCCAACTGACCTTTGGAGACAGGTTCTTCATACACCAGGGAATTCCTTCCAATTTTTCACAAGTCTAAGAGTGTTCTGAGGAGGATACTGGCAATGCTACATGTGTGCCCAATGTCAGCCTGTGAGTGGGGGATCCTCCAGGCCACAATGGTGTGAAAGGTCCCATGGGTGACCCTACCCACTTTTTCAGCACTTCCTATGTGATTTACTGTTATATATCCCACAGTACCCCTTACCAAAATCCAACATGGCAGAACCTTTCAAGCTTTGGTTAGGGCTTCCTGTGCTCACTCCAAGGAGTGGCTATGAAAATGGATAAGCATTCATTGTGGTCACTCTAAAGCAGTTATGGGATAATATCCCCCTCCAATGGGTTTGAGCAAAGCTGATTAGCGAGTGAAAAGGGAGGCAGGCCTATGTGTGAGCCACTTCTGCCATTGACATGGTAGGCATCCTTCTAAACTCAGGGGAGGGCTGGGCTTGGCCCCCAGGCCATCCTGCTCAATAAAGAAAAGCCCCTCTACACACCCAAGCCATTTGTCTAGCACTGTCTAGGATCATTGCACATCTCACCGCAGCGGTGCATCAGGTGTCAGGTGACCTTGGACACTGCCAGAAAGGCCCATTTTGGCTCACGCAGGAAAATGACAATTTTCCAACAAAAAACATTTTCGAAATAGTAATTTAAAATCTGACGAACATTAAGTTTGATTTTAAATTAGTATTAAAATGAGCCTTAAATCATTTTTCTAGATACTTCCAATTTGAAGTTAAGCTTAATATATTTTTACAAAATAAACCAGTGATTTCCTATGGGAGAGTGAGCCTTGCCAGAGTGAAAAACTGGAGTTTTTCAATGCCAGGGCACGTAAATTTATAATTATACAGGCCCTACTTTTTAAAAACCATGCACCCTGCCCAATGGCATTCAGGGCCTACCTTAAGGGTCATGTTTAGCCCTGGCAAAAGGTTTATTTTGCCTGGTGGAATGGCAGTTTAAAACTGCTCTCTCAGGCTGCATATACATGCATGGAGACAAGTTTTAGAGTGCTACTTTAGTTGGTGGCACACTGACTGCTGCAGCCAACTGATGGCGCCATATATCAGAAACCTATAAGTAAATTAAATGTGCCAGTCAGTTATGTGCCAAATTTACCCGATTTAAGAGGGAGAGCACGATCACGTTACCACTGGTTAGCAGGAGCCAAGTGTGCAGAGTCCTATAGCAAAAAATAGGTTCAGGTAAAAAATTCACAAATCTCGGGGCATACCAGGCAAACAATGGTCAGTTCCAACACATAGCTTCTCAACTCCTCTTTTGATGAGTAACATATTTTGACATCAGAATCTGCATGATCAGAGGATACAAGCGACATGTAACTTGGACACTTCTAATATCTTTTTAGCTGCTCAGGTAATGACCATCTATAGACCTGCCGGAGGGACCAATTACAAAATCATTTATGAGCATAGACAGTAGGATTACAGGACTACTCTTTTACATACTTTTACATGCAATAGTGAATCAGCCCCAAAACGTTCAACTCCCTATAAGTAAAGAGCAAAGAGGGAGCAGTTTTTCTATTTGTACTAACTGCATATCAATATTGCCTAATGTATTCCCATTTTAGATGTTAAGAGACGCAAAAAGCACATAATGCTATGTAAAAGTGATAAGAGTGTTACTTTATATACTCCAAGATACCTTCGTGAGTAGCCCCTAATATGTTTTCTCAGTTTAATTTTTATTGTAAATAACTCATGCTTTGCTCTGGTACTGATTTCAACTTTTAATGTAAAAAATGCGGGGGCCCAAATTTTAGGCTGCTTAATTCTAGTGCTACTAAATACTAAGACTATCTTTTCGTGATTCCATCTCATACCTCTCTTTTCAACTACCACACACCCACTGTCTCCTTATCTCACTCTTGGAGGTTCATTTTCATCCCTGTTTTCACCTGTGTCACTGTTTTCCTATTGGTTGCTGCCTCTGCCTGTTTTGCTTTCTTTCTTTTCCCTCTCTTGCTCAGGGTCAAAGTCTGATGATTAAAAATAATCCTGGGCCCAAAAAGGAGTGCTGATGCCACTGCCTGCAACTACTGCCATAAATTAAGCACTGCCCTTGACAACAGAAGTTCAACAAGACTCTTGCGTATTTTCATGAGGACTATAGTGTTTGAAATTTTCTTTTTGTTTTATACAGAGTTTTATATAGCGCAAACTTGACCCGAATCAGGTATCAGAGCGCCCTTCATAGCACCAGTTGGATTACATGTGGACACATTCATTTTTTGTTAGGCACAGGAAGATTAAGTGATTTGCCCAGAATCACAGGGTGTTCAGTGTCATTGCCAAGACTTGAACCCAGTTCCCCAGGTTTGAGGTGAACCGTCCTAGCCATTAGGCTAACTCCTCTCCCCAACTCCTCTCCCCTAAGTGATTAAATGATAGTTATTGCCCTTGTCATCAGTAATGTAAAAAGAAGTGAGTTTTTCTGTTAGGTGTGTATGTTCAAAGCATTCTTTAAGAGTGAAGTATGTGTCTCTTTGTGTAATAAAGTGATGAGTAGGGATCGAGTAGATGTGACGAACTACAGACTACGCATGCTATAGAGGATTTGGTGTGAGATCTCTGCAGTAGAAAGCCAGCACAATAAATGTTGATTCCCTTTGTACATTTAAAATCATGAACTCGGAGAGTTTATCCAGATGAAAAAGATGTTGGCTTCCATCCAGAGGGCATTGATGTTGCCTCACTTGTCTTTTCCATTGTTTACTGAATCTAGTTACCAAGATCATTGGTGCAGGCTTTTCCGGTTATGATCCTTAAGAGGTGAAAAGAAGTCCTGATTTCAGAATATCAAACCAGGACATCCTGGGATCAATTTGTCTACAATGATTTTAAATGCATGCATATTCTTCTCATGAGTATTTGATTGTTGTCTTTTGGCCCTGATGCTGTAGTACTGGACACCCTTATACTGTGCATGCATTGATCCATTGGCGACACGCAGTGACTGCTCCACGCTGTTCCCCAAGAGAAGAGTTTGTTTGCGAGCCTGAAGCATAAGTGCGTTCCCTGGCCGTACCTATTTTAAGGGACAGAAAAAGATTGATTTTAGCCATAGTGGTATGTGAATGCACCTATTGTAAAACAGAAGGTTTTGGGTGTTTACTCAAAGAATATCTTGAACAACTATTGATTGATCTGTCAACCAGTTGAACTGTTAAATGAAGCTACTCTGAAAGTCCATGGCTCCAGATTCCATGTCTTAGTAGTTTCCCTGATCCAGAGAAAAGTTGTACTAATTCAACAACATCTTAATTTATTTGCCACAAACACTGATGTAATTTCAAGTTACAAATCACTGCTATTGCTAGACAATACCAGCATTCCATGACTTGTCAGGAACTATAATCTTGCAAAGTATAATTCTTGCCCCAAATGACAAAAATGCAAGATAGAAATATCTCTCAATTGAGTTTCATTTAAAAAAAATGTATTTTGTTTAACAAAACCAGAGAATTAAATACTTCTGATGAACACTAAAACACATATGTTACAGATGGCAGCTGCGCTCTTTCTTCAGAATGTTATTTACATTTATTCCAGTTTTCTAAAAGAGCTGCTTTTGCAGTGCTGAATGGATGTGAGCATTACATCAGACTAAATACCGAGCTAGCAGGGCTGTTGTACATAACACGGCGAACAAACAATCTCTGAGCCTTCCTCAATTATACCAAGGGTTGTGGTGTTTATGAAAGGTGCTAGCCCCATGAACCCGACATGATGGCTGGCAAATGTCAGAGGGAAGCGCTTACTTCACCCTGGTTGTGGGATCAGTATGGTGTGCAAGGAACATAACACTGCAAATTGTACCTTAAAGTTCCACCAATATATTTCTGTATACCCGCACTGCAAATGCATCATGCCATTCAAGCAAATTACATTAACCCCTGCACAATCTAAGTTAGTCCTCTGAAACAGCATGGATTTTTCCCTTGACTTAGCTTTTGTCTTTACATTTACGTGTGTATCTCTTGTTGGTTAATGCACGAACTGCTGAAGCAGCAAACGAATTAGTAAAATCAAACATATGTAAGAGACAGGACCTACCAAGGAACCTTCTAGAACGTTGTTAAGTAGCAACTTTATAGGTCTGGCAAAATTATTTTCTTGAGTAGAACAGAAACAGAGCTACCTTTTGGCTATTGACATTTGATGGACACCGAAGAGATGAATTATTTGTACACTTAATGCCACTGGGATGAATCTTTCTAGAGCACCCCTATAATACTCTTCGTGTTTCTTTTGTTTTTCAGATTATTTAACCCCTTCCAGGCTCATGACGAGCTGGGCTCGTCATGGTGTAGCCTCCTCAAACACTGATGACGAGCCCAGCTCGTCATGAACAATGGACTTTTGAAAATTACAGCACAGCAGCAAAATATCGCTAGCAGCGATGGTGTTAACCGATATTGAGCCCTCCTAGCTGATAATTGATCATGACGTCTGTGTACCGACATGCGGTCTGAATGGTTAATTTTCACAGGGTCGAGCTTATTAGATTACATTTTCTACTACAAACTTTCAAGCCACCTCTTCACTTGGCTTTGTTTGTGCCTAACATTAATTTGTTTCCACAATGGCTTGCCAGGACTTTGCTGTGTCCACTTACCTTTCGCGACAGTTTCTAGTTTTCCAGAACACAATTGTTAATTTTGAAACACCATACAGCTACTGGAATGCAGGAGTCATTTAGTTGTGTAGTATTTCCCCATTGATATGTTTGTGACAGGCTGCCAATGACTTATGGCTAAAGGATTACCAGCCACATGCAATATGAGTATCACAAGTCACCAGAGAGTGTCAGTACCAAACATGAAAAGGAGATTGTGAGGTCACTGAACTGAACTGTACTAGCATTGTTTTTTTTAAATAGAAAGGTAGGGTTTGCATGCCAACGTCAAAATAGAGCTGTACATTTAGGGCTTATATACAAGCCCCTTGCACTGCCGATGCGTCACTTTTTCCCATGTTAAAAGTGACGCACGGGGCTTGTAAATAAGGCCCTTGGTTATTAATTACTGAATTGACTATTGGTGGTCTACTGAGGAAGGTAATTTTCACAATATTTTCTGGCATTATGGTGCAAAAAAGGTGCACATAATATTTTTTACAGTGGAATAGTGATGTCATTGTTACATTACGTGTGAGTAGCGAGGTCGTAACTAAACTACAATAAGGAAATTAGATGTAGGCCTTTATACATTCAATGCAGGGTTCCTGAGTGTGATCATGTAATGTGTTATAGTGTGATCCTTAATGATTGGTGACCGTTGGATAGCATGTTACAGAGGACCCGCCACATTATATCACTCATAGAAACGTCTTGCGCACTTAAAAAGGGAAATCAATGGTAATGCAACAAGCTCTCCTGTTTGACTCCACAGATTTATTACAATGTAATTTGTGCACTTTATATTAACAGGTTGCATTGGTTGTGTTTCCTTTGTGTTTTGAACACTGGTGCCCATCACTACCACTGTAGTAAGCCAACCATTGCCAATCTGTTTTCCTCAGTTATCTAGCTGCTTAACCCCTTCGCCCCAGGGGTAATTCCCCTGCTGTGCTGGGGGAAAGGGGGGCGCGCGCAGCACCCCGGTGCTCATGACGAACTCGGCTCGTCATTTAGCACAGTGGCGCTGTGCTCATGACGAGCTGAGCTCGTCATGACCACACCCGTTTTTGTGGAACGTTAAGCACAGTAGGGGAATTATCCCCGCGTGTGAGCGCCACGGCGGTCATGACGAGCTCAGTTCGTCATGAGCTTGGGAGGGGTTATGACATTTTTTACATACCCGATTGTACATTACACATTCCATAGTTTTGGCTGTATTCCAGGACCATTGGTAGTTTATGTATATTGTCTGTGTTTGCAACAACCTGTAGTGACTGGCAGTTGTTGCCCGTGCAGAAAACCCCCAGGAATCCCGCTTGACCTACATACAACGTCGAGAAGCTACTTACTTTGCATTGACCGGCGTTCTCTGGAGATGTACCTCAGGAGGGACTGGTGATAATGCGTTTCATTATGTACAATATGGTTAACCAACAGGTTTATGATTCACATAAAGGCACAAAATACAAGGGCAGGGAACAATGCATATTTTCTGCGCCCAGCAAGAGGTACTCTGCGGCATATATATTTTTTCTTTTTTACGAGTCGCCCTGAAGGCTCAATTTCTCATTCACTGTGTTTGTCATAATTAACTGAGGACCTGGGGAGAACTAAAAAATCATCAGTGCATCCGGCCATTCCCGAAACGGTTTGTCATCTAGATGGATCAGTATGAATCTATTGGCATAATCTCACTCTGAGCTAATAAATGATGCATATGAGAATGAAATGGTTTCCTCCGAGCTTGTGGGTTCTAATGGCATTTTCCCTCACAATCTATTTTTGATAAGCTGGAGGGTAAAGAAAACGGACAGCTATATTTCTTCTTTGTTTCGTAAGCAGCTTTTCTTGTTTTGTTCGTGCACGTTTAAGTTCCTTCAGTGAATTTTTATTATCACTCGAAGCAAGCCGGCGGGATCGGTGAAACATAGCGCACCCTCTGGTACTTTTCCCTACCGTTCGCTCGGCTTTTTAATTAAAGGGACATTTTGTAACAGAAACATTCTGATATGAAATGAATGGTGCTGTGGCGCGGCTTCCAGCTGATTCCTGTAAGCCCATTACTTCTGTGAGACTTCGCAATGAATACTGCTCCGCTTCTGAGAGTCATTTTGTAATGCGCCATTTATTAAGCTCGGTGGCGGCTGCGTAGAAGGGCGCTCGTGCAGTCCAGTCACACCCCGGCAATGATGACAGTGGTGCGCGCGGGAACAGCTGCAGCGCAGGCACCGGCGGAACCAGCTGTGAGCCGCATAGGCAAAGGGCAAACAGGCATGGCACCTCTCTTATCACGCACAGCGCTTCTTCCTGACTCCTCTGGATGATACATTTGCATAAGTATGAATACATGAAGGAAATCTTGGTTTTTAAAATATTCGTTTTAACGTCCTTTAGACCAACATGATAACTGTACATTATTAATTGTAATTTGTAATTTGTAACTGAGTTTTGTATCACGCCAACTCACCGACAGGTCTCAAAGCGCTTCTGACAAAGTACAGCGACAAGAGGACGAAGTGAAGATAAAGATGTTGACTTAACTACGGAGATGTAAATGCATCCTTGAAGAGTAAAGTTTTCAGGGTTTTCCTAAACCGGAGAAGGTTGGCCTCTCTACGGAACACCTCCGGTAGCTTGTTCCAGATGGTGGGTGCCTAAACTGAAAAAGCTCTGCCTCCTTTTGTTGCCAGTTTGAAACGTGGGCAGGATTAATGACACTTAAAATTAGGATTATTTTACATGGCGAAGAGGAACATGTTTTTGTGTGGAAATTAAGATAGGGCTGAAAAAGAACTATGCCAAAGTGAATCTATTCCGACCACACTACACACTCTTCGCAGCCAGGCTTCTTCACCGGGGCACGTGGTTAGACTGGTCATTTTCCCGAGATGGTCCACCTGGGCCCCCTAGAGGCTGGCCGCAGCTCCCGTAGACAGCGTCCATTCCACCAGGGTCACAAAAACGGAAAGTTACAAGTAGTTCAGCTCTTCGCAGTCTTTAGAAGAATCACCTCTGCCTGTCCTCCTAGTGTTTTGTTTCTCTTTGCTGTAGCTGCTTTTACCTGCACAAGTGTAAAAGCAACTACGATTTTGAAGATTTAGATGTTTTTAAGGGCCAGCAAAGAGAAGGCAGAGGCAGGAACTAAGGAAAGCATGGCAGCCATGCAAGACAGGCCATCCCCTTATTTTAAAAAATACATTATTTGGAGAGGGAGTTGAGGCAAGGCCAGGTCTTTGGGAGACACCCTGCACCTCGTGTTCATAGTTCTTGACTTTGGGACAGGACTTCTTTTCTGCATAAATGTTAATGAGGGCAGGAGTGACAGCATTTGCCAGGGCTTCTTCCTGTTTCCAGTCCAGCCCTTTCGGAGCACATGAATTCACTTCGTACTCAAATGTAGGAATCTTGGAGAATCTCAAAAATATAAAGCTTCACCTTTCCTCGAATACTAGCAATTCTGACAAGTTGTGAAATTAGAAGCGTAGAATCTAGGTCATGAATAATGGTTCAGTCAGAAAGCAAACACAAAACTAGACTGATAAGAGAATGGGCAACAGTTGTCTATTGCAGGCTTTTCCTGTATTATGGCATAGTGCTTGATGAGTGCTGATCCTTCAATATTTTATCCAAGTGGATACCCTGCATTTTACCACTCCAAGGCATTTCATTGCAATGCGAAAATGTGCGTGGTATAGGCAAAATCTTACCACACACGACCAGAAGAGATGGGCAGCTCTCTTTCAGATTTCACTTTCACTCCCTAAAATATTTGGTTAGCTCATCCCATTTATGTGCCACACACAGCTCTGGAATAAGTGTTTTTTTCAACAATTCAACCTGCATTGATTCATAGTCAACTTAAGTTGCACATTATTTGCCACCATGTAGTGTAGAGGGTTTATTTATTTATTTGTTTACTGTTTTTATATAGTGCAACACTAATCCCCCGAGGGATATTGCGGCACTTAGAAAGCTCCCTATCTTTTCAACTGTGAAGACTGACAGGAATTTAAGAATGAACTCTTAAGAATAACCCAACCTTTGAAAATACATTTTTTTTGTTTTTTCCTAACCCATTGCTGGTTCTGGGTCAGGCAAAGGTAGAAGAGTATTCCAATGGGCCGCTGGCAGATCAGAAAAATAACAGCCAGATGTTTTAACTATTTTTATCCATTTTGCCTTGGCGTGCACCAGGTTACGTGATCTCAGTTTGCAGGCCAAAATTTCAATTTCCACTTCGCTTTGAAAATGTTTAGGCCCCGTATTATATAGTGACCTGTGTGTATGGCAAAGGAGCTTGAAGCTGGCTCTTTTCCTTACTGGCAGCCATTGTAGGGTTGCCAGACAGGCTGAAGTGAGCTATATCTGGGCATATTACAGATCAGCTTGGCAGCCATGTTCTGGATTACCACTGAATAATCCGAGCACTCAAATAATATAAAATATTCATCAATGTCCAAACAAGGTAGATGAGTAGTAAATCCACTTTAATCCATGAATGAGTGAATGGGTAGACAATCCCAGGAGATCTTCACATCAGGTGTCGATTTGCATACAAACAACAGAATTGCTTCCAACAATAATACAATTGTATATCCATCATGGGAAAATCAGCCAACATGTGTTTTGTCATTAGACAAGTAGTACAATGACTTTATCAGGGCTAAAAATTCAATAAATGAAAATAATCAATCCCACCTACACAAAAAAACAAATTGTACTAAAGAAAATTGGATAGAAGCCATCACACCCCCAAAGTGTCATAGATCCGAAAAAGTAAGTGATCAGTCTAAAGATATATATATATGTCGATATATATATATGTGTATTCCTGTAAGAAATTCATGCGTTGACAGAATACCCACCCAAGGGAAAAAGTGCACTACATAACAGTGATGAGCAACAAAACAGAAAAGTGAAAATGAGAGAAGAGCACATGAAATGAAAGCGTGCCACATTCCGTTGTATAAAAAGGGGTGGCACCACCGGTGCCAGATCCAAAAACAATGTGTTACAGCAAACAAATGATGGACGGAATGCTGACAATGCAAACATTCTCCCACAGTCAAAAGATCTGGGTTACATCCATCGTTCTTTTGCCCACTACGCCACCCCAGTTCCGACCCAGCCATATGCAAATCAGTCTTGACCCTGTGCTTCATGGGTACAGTCCAGACTAAACTGCTAGGCCAGGTCCTCCTTGGACAGGAAACAAGCATCCTGGGACTGGTTTCAGGGTATGTCACCCTTCTTCAGCCAGGCTAGCTTGAATCCAGTGGCACAGTGAGAAAGGACCCACGTCTGGGCATACCTATCCCACTTAGGGCAAAAAGTGTTACAGCAAACAAATGACGGGCGGAAAGCTGACAATGCAAATATTCTCCCCCAGTCAAGAGATCTGAGTTGAATCCATTGCATTTTTGCCCACTACGCCACCCCAGTTTGGACCCAGCCATATGCAAATCAGTCTTGACCCTGTGCCTCATGGGAACAGTCCAGACTGAACTCCCAGGCCAGGTCCTCCTTGGACTGAAAACAAGCATCCTGGGACCGGTGGTGAGCAAAAGAATGATGTATTTAACCCAGATCCTTGTGACTGGAGGGGAATGCTTGCATTGTCCAACATTCTGTCCATCAATAGTTTCTTTTGCATATATCGCCTTAAGTAGGAAGGGTATACCCAGAGGTGGGTCCCCTGTTCACTACACCACTGGATTCAAGCTAGCCTGGCTGATGAAGTGTGATGCCCTGAAACCGGTCCCAGGATGCTTGTTTCCAGTCCATGGAGGACCTGGCTTGGCAGTTCGGGCTGGACTGTTCCACAAATAACAGGGTCAAGACTGATTTGCATATCGCTGGATCCAAACCGGGGTGGTGTGGTGAGCAAACAAATGATGGATTTAACCCAGATCTATCTGACTGGAGGTGAATGCTTGCATTGTCCAGCATTCCGTCCATCAATTGTTTCTTTTGCATATGATCCAAAAACAAGGCAGTGCGTATACTTGCAAATATCTGTACTGAATAGCGACAAGCATCAAATAGATGAGAATTATTAATCCGGCTGGTTTCTGATCAACCAACTATGTGAGACAGTGTCAAAAGCCATTGACAGTTCAAATAGGATCAGAGCCGTGGCTTTGCTCTGATCAACCACTGACCTGAAAAAAGCCAAAAGGGTAGTCTCCGTGTTATTTCGTGCTCAAAAGCTCTTTTGAGAGGAATCAAGCAGATTGTTACTTTCTAAAAAGTTAGTTAGCTCTCCATTCACTAATTTTTCCAGTATCGTGGACGTGAATGGAGGCAAAGATATAAGACAGCAGTTGGCAAGCAGGGAAACATCCATTCCTGGCTTCTTGGCCAAATATAATAAAAACAGACCCTCTTCCGTCCATCTCTAGATGTCCTTTAGTTAAGATGTAAAGAAACATTCTTCCCCTGATTGTATCATAAAAAACACATTTGAGGGGGAAGTGGTGAAAATCCTTCTTCCAGCCGCAGGTGCAATTGGCTGATGAGACCTGGTTTCGTTTCTTTGAGAGACTCCTAATGGGAAAGCACTGTTTCTTGCCAAGGAAAATGACCCTCTGGGATTTGGTCAAAACATAAGGTATGACTGTACATATTGCGATGCATCAAAACTGTGAGACGGGCCCTCTGGTTTGAAGTTGTCTAGGCTGGAACATCTTTCCATGAGTTGATGTTTGATGAAATGATTCTTTGTAGTCGTGTTAATGCTTCTTGAGGGTGTGTAACTCAGACTTGGATTGCTGAGATCTAGAATGAGACTGAGTAGTAGGCCTTCTCTATCCCATGAGAGAGAACTTCTGGTTTAGTATGAAACGAGAAGTGTTCCTTTCAGGCTTTGCGAGCAAGATAATAATTTACAGTTGACTTACAATGTTTTAGCTCATTCTTCACGGAAGGCATTTGGTATCTGTCCAGGATGGGGCAGTATCTGATGTAGGATTCCAGGTCCACAAATGAGAAGCCAATAGGATACATTAACATGGACTTCCAAAATGTCCCTTTGTGGGGCGTCTTGGCTGTGCTACAAAAAAGGAGGGAGTGACCCCAATTCCCAAGAGAGGGGGTACCACAGGTAAATCAAACACAAAACTCTCTTGGATGGAAAGTTTGGTATTCCCTACAATAATCCTTATTTATCTATAGAATACTACCACAATCATGCACACTCACTTATAGACCCCCAGACCCCGCTAGTCAAGCACAACATATACGAAATGTGGCAAAGAAATACATAAAAAGGTTCTTTATTATAAATTCAATGTCTGTATAAAATTCATGAAATAAAACACTTCCAATACAGTAGCGATTAAATTAAAAACAAAACACTATAATCATAAAGGCTACGAGAGACCAGAACTTTCCAGTGTAAACGATTAATCACATCAATAATAGGTTGTTTCCTATGGAATTCATATTACTATTTGCGAGGGTGTCCACAGCCCACTATATTATATTGGACCCCCACACATTCCTTGGATACAACCAATTTATGTAGACAAAGGCGTGGATGCGTTTCAGTGATGTTATTCTTATTAAAACCACCTTCTTCAAGACAACATGTACTTTACAGTCTCTCGTGTACAGTTTCCTATAGACACAAAGATATAAATAACAGAGTAAACAACAGCATATTAAAAGTGCTACTAATCTATACAATATATGACCTCATCACACTGAAAAGAACAACTTCCCACCCATGTATTTCAATGGTGACAATCCATAGTACCACAGTTCATATCACAACAGGTTCCTTTAACATATATATCCCCCCCTGAGTAATACGCAATCAGTTCCCACAATGATATGTACAATCATAGATCTATTCCCTGACTACAGTGTCACCACACTATGTTGTTTTTGTAATTGGCCACCAGGGTCTAGAAACTTGCGTACATCCACTCCAGATCCATATATACCGAGCTAACAACTAGCCTACACACCTACAATCACATTGTTATTCGAGGTGTCTTATAACCCATCTAGAATGCTCACAGGATGGACTGACGTAGTAGTGTCCTCCACTCAGTATGGGCGGGGCTCCCTTGGGCTCCAAACGCCAATTTTATGCGTTCCCACTTCAAAAGTACAGCAAGGTTACATCGCACTCTAAGGTCCATTTTCTGTTTATTAAAAAAACATTTCAGCCCCATTTGTTGTAAATAACCTACATGTGCAATAATTCAGCACTCCTGTTTTAAGCTATTTCAATTTTCTCCACCGTTTTGTTCCTATGTTGCAGTCCTATAGGGTTAAACACGAATCTGCCTCCCACTCACAGACAGTGACGATAAACACACCAATGAACTCACCGTAGTGTGTATCAGAGTGTGCACTTTGTGTGAGAATTTGTGCTAATTTTGTTGGACCGGTTAAAATCGATGTGGTCCCAAGGCGTCCCCACAGGAAGTCGCACCTATGGGTAGGCAACATAATGATTAATGTATTCGCTCCCCATGTCGCTAGATTAAAGGTGCCCATCCCTTTATGGGCACTCTAACTACTCCTAGGATTTTGGTCCAAATAGATGACGGCAACGTTGGTTCTGCATTCAATAAAATGCACAAACCCACAATACATTCAGGCTCCACCCCTCTAGATAGTCACCCAATCCTTCGGTGTTTATGGCGTCTTAAAACTCTCCCTCCATCGCAGAACCGAATGGTCGATAAAGAAACAAGCTTAGGTTGTGCCATGGGGTCGTGCCCCTTATCCGGATATTGGGGGTCTTTTAAACACTCATGGGCATATGATAAAAGGACACGCTAATTAAGTGGCGTCCGACGATCTTACTGAGTGGAGCTTTCCCTAATGTGACAGACGGCTCCCACCCTCTCTACAACCCTCTATCTCGACGGGCCCCAGGTCTCGCACTGCTGACATCAACCATATTGTTTACCTGGCGCTGGGGTTGTAAATGTTGTGCTTGACTAGCGGGGTCTGGGGGTCCATAAGTGAGTGTGCATGATTGTGGTAGTGTGCTACTATCATTGCCACACAGTTCCACACTGTAGGCTAATTAGCTACCAGCCTTTGCTTGTACAATTCCATCAATGTAGCATGAAAACGGATTTTATATGAGCAAGCAAATCTAAGTAGAGAGTTTAGTGAGGTTTCAGATTACTGCTTACTTATTTTGGTGTGTGTATCCCGTATTACGTTGTCTGGTTGGGTCAAGTAAGAGACCTTTATGATAACATTTGATCTCTATCCTGTAATCTAGTTCATGACACAGACTGGATCATGGTTGATCCCAAGGTTCTCCTTTCATCCCAGTGTTTATCTTTTGTTGAGCTTAAGTCTAAGAGCGCTGCATTTCCGTGCTCATTCTCCTTTAAATGATCACATTAACAATTATCTCGCCACCACTAGCGTGGAAACAGGAGTCACTGTTTCTTAATCTTGTTCAGTCACAAATCTGTCTACACTAGAAAATTGTCAATGTGTATTTGCCTCCTGCTTAATTTTAGTGACTTTCTCCTCCAGCTTCTGTAGTTAAGCCTTCTGGCAGCACTTCTTCCTGTTTGCATTACACATCCCTTTCACTTAAGATTCTGTTTAGACAGAACAAGTGATTACTGCATACGAATCGAGTAAGGATTTCACCCTCACCAGGAAAGGGGACATAGTATGACTCAAAGCAAACAGAAAAATTGCATCCCTTGCCCCTTGATAATAGTACCCCAAAATATCATGTCTTGCACAATATCAACAATGATGAAATTCCAGGTTCCACCTGGAAATCAATAGTAAACTACTACAGCTGAGGGCCCCTTCATTAAGAAACTCTTCTAGTATGTGTGTTCACAGCTTGAAACCTTTCCATAAATGTGTGTGAAGTAATTAACAGGTTTGTTCCTACATTGACTAAATGAACCCAAGCCGGGCCACATCTCCCAGTACTATAATGTTTTCTAGCACCCGTACTCCTTGCATGATACAGCATAGGTACTGTTCCGAGAGTTGCATTAATTACATAGCAGTACTGTCACTACACCCCATACCGTGAACCTGCCTCTGTCCGATAACTCTTAACATCCTTGGCTAAACCTTACTGAACACCCCCTCCTAGTTCTCAATGATCCTGCATGAGCAATCATGTCCCAAATACGTGTATTCCAAATAAACATCTAACAACACCACACTCATTTCAAAATAACAGTATACCAGGGCAACGTACTATAACAGGACACACATATTAGACTGCATGCTCCCTGTTTACCCCCAAATCGCAAAGACACCTTCAAGAATGTGAAATTATTCACAACTGAAACAGCTACATCAATACATTTAACAATTTACTCTCTCTAGACTATATCATAAAAGTAATCTTCCTTCCAATTATAATAGGTTGGATTAATACATAAATAACCCAAATATTTATGATTAGCACTAGAAACTAACACTGGCCCCACATAGTAGTGTGCTATAGCAAGGTGCTTCAACCTCTCGCATAGGGTAGTAAGTGCTATGTATACCCACAATACAATAACATACAATAGATGCATCATTAGCTTAATGCATCTCAACATTAGAGCTTGTCCTGTAGGTACTTGACTAGAAATTAATGGGATAGGCGAGTGGCTTTCACTTTTGAATATGAAACAAAGAGGAGGAAGAAAAATACAGTACAATTGATATATTTATTTTTGTACAAACATCAATCAAAAGTGATTTTCCTCTGATACATGAAACATTTTTACTTATATAATAAACTAACTTGCTTATATAGTGTTTTATTCCATACATTTGAAGTGTCTGAACTTTACACATAACAAGTATGACCCTCACTGATTGTAATACTACTGATGAAAGACTGAGTTGGCCTCACCGACATTCTAACCTGGAGATCCCTGAACATTTCAGAGGTGATTGTTCGACTCACTGAACCCTCATTCATATGTTTATGAGGTCAATACTACAACCCACCTTAAAACCGATTTTTTTGCATACCAATTGGAAAGAGTTTAAGCTTCTGTCAGGTAAAGTGACCCTGCCTCGTACAAGAGAATGTGATGAGAGACCCCAGATTCGCCACTATCTCTCAATTATTAACTGACCCGGAGATTAAATGGGCCCCTTAAAAGTGTTGGGGGGTCCTGAAGGGTTTCGGGGCTGAAGATACTTCTGTTACAACTCTGTGCGTGTGCTGTAAGAATGGAAAGTCCTTACCCATGTTTCTCTCCCCCCCAAAAATCTAGCTTTCGGGAAGATGCTGAAAACACACAAGGATGTCCCTGGGGAGAAGTTGAAAACGCTGCCAGACTTCCTGGGGATTGGGTCTGTTAGCTTGAAGGACGTGCTGCGTGAGGAACCTTCTTTCCCAGCAAGCTCACTGAAGCCGGAGAAGCTGCACATGGCGCTGTGCGCTTGAGAAGGACTTGGGTTGTGTTTCCCCTCTGAGAGTCATCGCATTGACACCGAGACCGAGCGCCTGCTCACTTGACTAAGTACTTTTGACACTGGATGAGTAGCCATTGATTCCAACAGATTCCACTGTATCTATTCGGCACCCTGTTTAATTACAATGTGCATGGTGGCCATAATCGAGTGCTTCTTTGTAGTTAGAAAGAAGCCAGGATCCAGAGATAGGAAGGTGCTTCTATTACTAAATTTCGTCCCTTGCTCGATTGCGTGGACTAGGCTTCACGGAGGCCTGTGGTTCATCGAGGTGACCCCTGCATTGGCTTGATGTGGAGGTGCTTGCCATGGTGCCCTCCTGACTCCAAGCCGGGCCGGCGCATTTTAATTGCAGCAGGAGTACCTCAAACATGAGATGCGGAGACAACAGTTATCCATGTGTGCCGCGTGCCTGAGAGCAGATCCTGAAACCAGGCTGTGATGCTGTGACTAGAAAAGTGTGAAAAGTCACACTGCACATTTTATTCTTGCACAGCCGCAGCTCGAGGCGCAGGAGCTGAAGTGATTTGCCGGAGTGGCAGGGCTAAGAGAGGTTTCCAGAACCCAGGTTCAGCCGCCAGGCTACGTCACCCCTTCCCTCTACATGAGGGACGTTTTAAACAGACACTGGGCCCTTTTAATTGTATAAAGCCCCCACACGCTCTGTGCCTAGCAAAAACGACACAGAAAGATGGCGGGACTCGCATGAGTGAATAAAAAAAAACACATCCAACTTGAATGTATTTAGCTAGAATTCTTTTAGTTTGTGATGTGCTGCGTCAAAAGCGGCATTCTCTTAGGCCGCATCCAGATGTCTGCTTCCGTGTAATAAGAAAAAAATGGGCTCTTATTTTTTCCCAATATGCCTGCGCTGATTACACGTTAAAGGCATATGGTGAGTTTTTTTCTTCAATGTTACCGGAGGCGTAGAAAAACAGTGCTATAAATATCTCTGTTACAGAATGATTTCTGATTAGTAACTCCGAGGGGTGGCTCTGCGCCGTACCTGAGTTATTCTATGATCTACATTAACATAACAGGTGCTGGATTTATAACAGCAACATACATGAGATAACATAAGAGCAACCGGTTTGGGCTTCCTGTCAATCTGATTAACCTTATAACGCAGTGACATATCAGCTCTTCTGGAAAATGAACGTTCACAGCAGATAACGGCTTCAAGAGATGATATTCCCCATGGCTTGAAACGCAAACGTGGCCGTTTAAAGGCAGCGCGCTTCGCCTGGTGTGCACATGGCACAATGCGCCATTAACACCCGCCCCCGCGCTTTGCATTATTCGATCCTTCGGGCCAGAACCATTTTTTTAGTTGCAGTTTTATAGCGATTGGACTGGAGCCACGTGGGCGGCAGAAAGCTCTCTATAAGAACAGTTAAATGAGTAAGCTCTTCAGGTTCATGACTTTGGATTTATTGATGATAGGCTTCTTTTGTTGGCAGTTTACAATTAATCTCGATAAACTGCAGTGTTCTGATCTCTTAAGTAAACGTAGCCTCGAAACAATGGGATGACAGCGTCCAGACAGACCTGCCCAGCATCACCCCCTGCACGAGCTGTCGAAAGCAGGGCAATCCAGGACAACTCCACATGTGTGGCGACCCAGGCTGTTCACATACATTCTATGCACAGTGAACACGTATAGCCGCCTTTAATGGCCCCAGGTAAGAAAAGTATGGAAGCAGGACCTGGTGGTGTGTGTCCCTCAACATCAGCTTCAGTGTGAGCCCCCAAATTTCCAACGCACAGGAGATGGGAATCTTGTGGAGCCACTAACGTCCCTAAGAGCAGCCTAGGATTTTGTAAAGTATAAAGAATAAGTTTGCTTTTAAATATCAGAAAGTGGCTTCCTGCATTATATTGAAATCTATGAGAAGGATCTTGGTGTTTGAAGGATCACTACATCAAGCCAAACTTTGAATAACACTTACTTGGCTTCCTAAGCAATTTTTATGCATTGGCTGGACCTGTAAGAAGAAGTTGCATGGTTGGAATCAGAATTTGGACTGACATTGTATTGAGTTAATTTAAATGTAGATTTTTTTTGACTTCCTAAGAACTCTCTTTTTACATATATTTGTTCATTTGAATTGATGTTTTTTGAGCAGTAGAACCATTAGAAGGTTGAGTGCGATTGTGTTTATGCTACAGAAATTATGCCTGTGCGGCTGAGTAGAGCCATTACTGCTCTTGTTGGATGCATGTGGGCCAGGATAGTCCAGCCACTTATGATGGGCATTTGCCCTATTGATGTACGAGGCACTGTTCTATGTATGGGAGTCTAAGGCCCTCACACTAGATGCTCAGGTGACCATGTTTGGAATCTGGCTCCCAGTAATTACTGACACTGTGTGGTACAGTAATTGCTGAGTATGGGATGCCCTCCCACTTCGGGAGGTTGACTCTCGAAGTAAAGGCTAGTTGTCGTAGCCATGGTCCATCACACAAAACTACACAGACTCCATTACTTTGGGATAACTCTCAATCTCCTATTATGCACCTGCTCTCTCAACTTTAACAGCTCACACAGCTGTAATACAGTCACAGGTATTGTGTCAAAGAGAGTGCATGTCGGTATATTTCTACCATTCCATCAAAGGGTGCGTGTCACTGATTGGATCCTAAATTACAAGAGACGGTATGACTTACGCTCTTCCCCACTGCCGTTTATTTAGCTGATGAAGAGATGTGTACAGGTATTTTTCCAGATGTTATTTGGATGAAGATTTCCACTGTATTAAATGAATTGCCGCGGGGGTGGTTTCAGTCTTTTAACTAAAATAAGGGATACATAGAAAATGTATTCTCCCATCAAGAGTAGCAAGTGTTTTTTTCTATGTACACGGTCATGTCATATGGATGGATGTACATGGAAAGTTAATAGTAGGGTTCTTCTGGGCGTGCACACATGACACTTTAATCAAGTGTTTTGAGGTGTGTGTTTTGTGTTAATTTGTATAGAGCTGATTTGGCCAAAAGGCATGGTTCATGGGAGCGCTGTGGATATTGCAATTACAGAATATAATAATTATTGGTAAGGGGAGTCAACACACTAATGGGTTTGTCTACAGACCCCGTAAAGGTGAGAGGGTCAGGACACCGTATCTAGTATGAAAAGCATGACATCGGTCCATTGAGAATAAAGTGAGTAAGCTGTCAATTAGTGAATTCACAGCAGGGGTTACGGAGTACCACGTGACTAGAAAGGCAAAAACACATGTGCAAGCTGTAAATGCCCTTCTTCAGAATTGAAGCTTGCATACGCCGCACCGTGCTAGGAAGCATTACCGAAGGCAGCTTACACCAGTAGGCTTTATGACTTATTCTTCTATTCTCTTTTTTTAATGTGAAACATTCTGCTCATACACAAAATTAAATATCTATAATGTGTATCAGAACCTTTAGGATCATATTCTATTTTAAAGGATAAATGCCAACAGAAATCATTTCTGCAAAGACTATACGAAAACTGAAACAATGACATCCAATCTACTTTCAATTTTGCATGATTTCCAGTGGTGTGAGTGTATAGTGGATGCCGAATTTATAGTATGCAGGAATACTTTTGTAAGTGAAAGATTTATCTAATGTTCCTTTTCGTCTGTTTACATTGGTTTTCAATATATTTGACTGCTGATGTGTTTCTGCTCCGCAATGATTATTTGAACAGTTACTGATGCGGAATACCATACAGCAAACATATGCCTTCTGTGTCAATAACATCTCTGAAAACAAAGGACAAAGATCAATTTCAACCATCTTTTCACATGGCCCTACTCTCACTTTGACATTTCTTCAAGTAAGAGAAGCATGGCAAGAACCACCCATTAATTACCGTTTTCTTGGGATTTTGGTTTGCAACATCTGTTGGGTTACAATTGTTTCCCTTGTTGTTTCATGGTTATTTGAAATGTAAGTAGACCTATGAGAACCTCTTCACCATAGGACGGTGGTTCTATGTCCTCCCTGCACGTCATAGCATGATTACTGAAAAGCTGTCCCTCAGTATAGACAGATGAAGTTTAGTGGGCTAATGCAGGGTGTGTAGCTGTTGCCTTAGATACAGTGGCATACTTTAACTGGCATTGTGGCACTTATGTACTTCATACACTTTTCCTATAACTTGACTAAAGCTTAAGAGCAGACATTTTCTGGGGGTGCATGGTTAAGTTTGCACTGCATACGCCCCATACATATTGAAACATAGACAACCATCAATTGTGTAGCACATCCTGGTGGTACTGCTTAATTCATGCCGTTGGTTGCAAGTGCCAGGCACTGGCACTCATTTTTCTGGACCGGAATTAGCCATTATCATTGGACTTTGACCCAGAGCAAAAGGCAAAAAGAGACAAAGGAAAAGAAGAGAAAGAAAGGAAAACAGTGACAAAAGGGTAAAGCAAAGATGAAAAAGAACCCAAAAGTGTGTGATAAATAGGAAGGAAGTGTAGGCCGGTGTAAGAAAGAGGCATGAGATGAATTCAAGATGAAGCCATCTTGGTATTTGGCAGCCCTGGCTTTTAGCAGTTCATCAGTGTTGGCAGAGAGTGTCTATAAAAACTTTGGGCCCCTGTATGTTTTTTTTTAAAAATTAAACACTGACTGGTGCTGTAGAGCTACCACAAGTTTGAGGTCCTGCACTTCGCTGTTCATTGACTGGCCTACCTATTATTAACCATTCCAATTACTTTTCAATCTAGGCAAAACTATAGTGGCTTTCTCTCTTCTTCTTTCTTATAAAGAATATGGGCCCGATGTAGGTCGCCAATTACCGGTCCGTAACGGCCGATTTCGGCCGTTACCGACCGGTATTTGGGATTTGACATGTAGGTAGGCTTAATTTACAAAATCAGTATATTTACTGATTCGGTAAATTTACCGATTCTGTAAAATACTGAATCGGTAAATTTACCGAATCGGTAAATACAGATGTAGATGGCACTGAAAACAGTGCCACTGGCCATTACCGATTCGTTATTTACCAAGTAATACTATTACATGGTAAATAACGAATTCCAGTGTACATGCAATCTGTGCATGTACACCTGTGCCATGTGGCACACAGACATGCCCTAAGGGCATGTCTGTGTGTCACATGGCACACAAGGCAAAATCAGGGGTGCAACAGGGTGTCAAAGTGACACCCTGTCACCCTTGCAAAATCGGTAATTTTACCGAATCGGTATTTACCGATTCGGTAATTGACATTGATTCCTCTGGGCTGTGCGATTACCCAATCGGTAAATACCGATTCGGTAATTACCGAATCATACAGATTCAGTAAAAATTACCGAATTTTTACCTACATCTGATTTACCGAATCTAGAATACCGAATCGGTAAAATTCGGTATTCTAGAGTCGGTAAATCAGATTTACCTACGGATCTATGACAGAATATCGACTACAAAAATATCGACCTACAAGAATATCGAGTCAACAATATCGAGGGCAAAAATATCGACATCCTATCTACAACATGGTAAGTACAAAAATATCGAAAAAATAATATCGTTGTAAAAAATATCGATGTTAAAAATATCGATTTTTTTTAAAATATATATAAATGTAAAAGTAAGTATATAACACTAATAAATAAAATAAACATATTTAAAAGTATCTAATAATGTTTAAAATTAATAAATAAAAATATATACAGTAAAGATATAATATATATGTACTAAACAATAAGTATTAATAATTAATTTACTAAAAATACCCCTTTACCCAAAAACTGAAAACTGACCCTGAACCCTAAAAATACCCCTTTACCCAAGAACTGAAAACTGACCCTGAACCCTAAAAATACCCCTTTACCCAAGAACTGAAAACTGACCCTGAACCCTAAAAATACCCCTTTACCCAAAAACTGAAAACTGACCCTGAACCCTAAAAATACCCCTTTACCCATGAACTGAAAACTGACCCTGAACCCTAAAAATACCCCTTTCCCCATGAACTGAAAACTGACCCTGAACCCTAAAAATACCCCTTTACCCATGAACTGAAAACTGACCCTGAACCCTAAAAATACCCCTTTACCCAAAAACTGAAAACTGACCCTGAACCCTAAAAATACCCCTTTACCCATGAACTGAAAACTGACCCTGAACGCTAAAAATACCCCTTTACCCATGAACTGAAAACTGACCCTGAACACTAAAAATACCCATTTACCCATGAACTGAAAACTGACCCTGAACCCTAAAAATACCCCTTTACCCAAAAACAGAAAACTGACCCTGAACCCTAAAAATACCCCTTTACCCATGAACTGAAAACTGACCCTGAACACTAAAAATACCCCTTTACCCATGAACTGAAAACTGACCCTGAACCCTAAAAATACCCCTTTACCCAAAAACTGAAAACTGACCCTGAACCCTAAAAATACCCCTTTACCCATGAACTGAAAACTGACCCTGAACACTAAAAATACCCCTTTACCCATGAACTGAAAACTGACCCTGAACCCTAAAAATACCCCTTTACCCAAAAACTGAAAACTGACCCTGAACCCTAAAAACACCCCTTTACCCAAAAACTGAAAACTGCCCCTAAACACTCAAAATACCCCTTTACCCAAAAACCCAAAAATGACCCTGAACCCTAAAAATACTCCTTAACCCAAAATTACATAATATTATTTAATTAGCAATTAATAATTAATTAACAATAACAATAAAGTAAATATATTAGCACATAAGCTGTAATTAATATAATTTAATAATTATTATCATTTTTCCCCAATTAATTAATTAACAGTAACTAAAAATTATATATAAATAAATTACTCTAATAATGTAATTAACTAACTAATATTATTTAATTACCAATTAATTACTAATTTAAAATATGTACCAAATTATATTAATTAATTAACTAATTAATATTAATTATTTGCCAATTAATTAGTTATAAATATTTAAAAACATATATTAATTAATTAATTATTATTAAATTACTCCCCACCCTATTCCCCTATAAACCCACATCCCGCTACAGAAAATATATATCAATTAATCAATTAATTATTTCCCAATTAATCAATATTAATTAGCAAATAATTATAATTAATTAATTAATCCTACTAATTATTAATCAACTTACCATAATTAAATTACTTCCCACCCTATTCCCCTATAAACCCACAACCCGCTCCGGTACTAAAACATCAAATTTACTTATAAATTTCTATATTATTATAGAAAATGTATACACATATAATAGTAATTATTTTAAATACTTAAATTAAACATATAACACATACATAATAAAAAACTATAAAATAATACAAATATCGATATTAGTGTCATCGAAATTATTAACATCGATATATATGCTATCGATATTACTAACTTCGATATTACTTACATCGATATTAAGTATTTCGATATTACTTACCTTGGGTCGATATTCTGTCCTACGATATTCTTGCCTTCGATATTATGCTCCTTCGATATTACAGACTCGATATTATGGTAAGTCGATATTTACAACTCGATATTTTGACTGTCTACCTTTACCTACATCTGGGCCTATATGCCTTGCCTTTGTAATAGGAGTGTGCCAGATTCAATGCATCCTTGCATCCATTTTAGACATTATGATGCATTGCATGCAAAAAATATAGCATAAAAAAGCCAGCCACTTGCGTTTTGGTCGTTTACATTTTTCTAGTGTGCTTGGGCTAAATTTTTGCCACAAACTGCGTGTAATTGCACAATGTGACACTATAGCATCATTTTGTCATATTTGTATAACATGCATAACGTCAAAATAGTAAAATTACAAAAGATTTCGCCGGCGTTACAGAAATTTCGCCTGTGCCTAGTTTTAGGACTAGCAGTGTCCACATTTAACAGCATACTTTGAAAACTTGTTGAAAGTTGCAAATGAAATGACACTTGTACGTAACAAAGAAGCCCGGGGTGAATGAAACAACCCAGCAAGGCTTCCCGGGTCATTTCATTAACTCTTGAGAGGTATTAATGTGAAAGGGATGCGTCGTATTTCTCACAGCCTCGCTGCCGTTTGTGCTTTTGAACTTGGAACCAGAGCCCTTCGCATTCAACATAAAATAAACATATTGTGGAAAATATGCAAATGAAGTGAGAGAAAACTGCTCAGTTAAAAAATAAACAAGCTGCTCGAGATGAAATGAGCAGGAAAGGTTGTGCCACTGTTTTACTTCCGACTAAATGTGTATTCAGCTTTTCGAACATTCTGCCGGCTACGGAATGTAATGATACCTATGTAATTATATTTTTATGATTGCTCTTAAACCTATATGCTTTTCTCTGTGATAATGGACTCTGCGAAGCAGAATTTTAATGTCTGTGAACCTGGAGAATGATTTGCTTGGGGCTAATTGTCTCTCTGCCAGCCTGTTCGCGGCCAGATTTCTCACAGGTCTCTGCTTCAGGGATGTAATGCAGCGTCCTGCGGGGCAGGGGCCCCCCAACCATTCAAGGGGTTGTTATTCAGCCTAAAGCCAATTAATATCTATGAGATATAGAAGACTGGAGGGGCCCTCGTCGCATTCTGCAGGTCTAGCCTTATGCCACTGCTTTGGGGTGCGAAGCAAGGTACCGAATTTGTGAGTACAAAATATGTCGCTACAATTCTGGAAGGTGGCATTTGAAAGAGGGGGAATAAAATGTGGCCAAACATTCATAGCGCACCCACTCAAAGTAGGGGAGTTTTTTTTTTCACAAAATGAAAGAGGTCTGCTCTCTACTACTCCTCCTGTGAGTAAGAGCACCATCCACAGCGAATAAGGCAGTTGCCCCTCCGGGCGGCTCTCTGGCTCCCCACGCAACCTTTGTTTCGCGATATGTAGACAATTGTCCTCCTAGTGGTGTTCCAAGCCTTTTTATTTGTTCATTTCTTCTTTCTGTTAGTGTACATAATCAGTCTTGTGCAAGTTTCATATTTCCTCGCGAGTGCAAGTTGACACTTAAATTAATGTTCCATTTTCTCCTGTGTTCATTGTCAAATCGTTTGCCTTGTAACTTTGAAATTAGGTGAATGTCGACAATCTTTTGTTTCTCGGACTAACGTACAAGGGGTAGTACCGATTTTAGCTTGAAAACCACAAAGGGGAAAGCTTAATGAAGTTGGGATTTCATTGTATTATTTGTGGCATTTAGTGGCGGTTAGCTCATGAAAACTGCAGCAGTTTCTCGCTTATCCCCTTCTATCATTGAGTTGTACAAGGGCCAAATGTTATAGTGCCTAAAGTGGGTTTGTGAGCTCCTTTGCCCTGATCCAACCAGGAGCAGAGTTGGACGCCTCAATCAGCCTGGGCTGGACGTCTAATGAAGGATGCTTGTGGACAATGCTTAATTTGAGCTGGTGGCTTCTTGTGGTCGGCACAGCACTTCATTGTTGGCACTGGCACTTAATTGTTGACACCAGCACTTAATTGTTGACACCGGCACCTATGACAACTGCCACATGGTGGCGCTTTTTGTATAATTTAGAGATCAACAGAACAGAAATTGTTTATTAATTCAGTATGCATTAAAAACAATTTATACCTGCTGCTCCAGCTATTTTACAGCTTTGGGAACCTGGAATAGTCTGAATTATCACACTCGTAGCAGTGTGCTGGTTAGTAGCTGTGTAGATACTGTCATTGGCAAAGCTGGCAGTGACAATGGGTGTTGAAAGCTGCTGAGGCCTCTTGAACTGAGCCCCGGCACTTATTTTTTTACAAATTATGCACTGCTTGTGGAAATCCCTTGGCGGCCTTGCACACTACGAGCATTAGCAGTGCGTTGGTGTAACAAGAGGTCAGTATGAGGAATGGGTGAAAAATTCTGCTCCGTCGGAGGAGTTCCTGGAGTTTTGGCCACTCCACATTCCACATTACGCTTTTATCTCTGAGTTCCGGCAAACCTCTGCCAGGTGGCCGAGTTTTTTCTCATGCACGGCTCACCAACAGTAAGCTGGCAAGTGAGAATTAGAATATTGGTGTCCCCTAGCATGATCTTTGGGTGCAAGGAGGGCACCTGGCAAGATTTTCTCAACACGGACGGGCGCGAGCGCTCGGTCCCATTCGCAGTGAGGATGCTGCTGCTTAAGTAGAAACTCCATCATTGACTCTGCTTCGATATGGTTCCTGCTAAGAAAGGGGGTGGGAAGAAGAAAGGCAGCTCTGCCATCAAAGAGGTGGCTACCAGGGAATACACCACAAACGAATCCATGAAGTTGGCTTCAAATGGCGTGCGCCTCGTGCTCTGAAAGCAATTCGTAAATTTGCAGTTAAGGAAATGTGAACTTCAGATGTGCGGTGCATAGACACCAGGCTAAACAAAGCAGTTTGGGCTAAAGGAATCAGGAATGTTCCATGCCGCATACGTGTGCGCCTATCAGGAAACGCAGTGAGGATGAAGATTCACCCAATAAGCAATGCACATTTGACATTTATGTACCGGTCACCACATTTAAAGGTCCTCAGACAGTCAACGTTGATGAAAACTAAAGTTATCCTGTGTTGAAATAAAATATCAGAGTAGAAACTCTACTCAAGAGGCAGCAAAGAAGGAGCACCCTCTGGCACACTGCGTGGTGCAGTTCGCGATGACTTTGTGGTGTGGAACAAGCTCCTGCCAGTAAAAAATCAGCATGAGCAGTGCAACATGCTGATTTCCACCCATTCGTGAAACTACGTGTATTCTCGCAGCATTTTCATGTAACTCAGCAAAATTCCATGGAGTGCATCTTTGCGAGTCCCACCCACCCCTAGTCAGTGTGTGTTTAATAAGTAAACAGGAGCGGCAGCGCCAAAAGTGATGTGAGTACGTTTTTTTTTATCTTTAATGATGCTAGTGAGACAGTATGTGAACAACCCTAATGAGGAGGTCCCAAAACAGCAGGAAAGTGGCCCAAAGCCTTTATTGCAGCCAGAGACACAGAGGTAAAAGCAAGTCAACCCCCTGCATGCAGCACAATGCAAAGCACTGACAATGCTCAATAGAGCACAGACACAGCGCTGTCTTAAGGGGGAACCTAAATTCATGCCTCCCCACAAGCAGATTGTGGAGGGAGCACTAGGTTTCCCATACCTCTAGAAATACATAGGGGCAGATTTATGTTAACTGGCGCATCCCGAGGGATGCGCCAGTTAACATGCGCCACAGTGCGCTACAGCTGCGCCACCCATGGTGCGCCGCATTTATAATGCGGCGCACCATGGTGCAAAAACGGCACAGATGCGTGACGCATCTGTGCCGGAAATGTGTCGCATTGCTGCAGCTCCAGCAAGGCTCGGGGGTGCCCCATTTTAACAATGCTGCATCAAGACCTACGCCTGCTTCAAGCAGGCGCAGGCTTTTGACGCAGCATTGGCTTAAAAGTGACTGAGTGAAATCTCATAGATTTCACTCAGCCACTTTTACAAGGCGCACCTGCCCCGGAACGCCCACCCTGCGCCGGAAAGCCCACAAGCAGCGCAGGGCTTTACAACGTGACGCATCTGCCTAGATGCGTCACGTTGTAAATCGTTCGTAGGGATGCGCCACTTTTACGCCGCCTTGCGTGACGCAACAGCGGCGTAAACGTGGCGCAAGGGCCTCATAAATCTGCCCCATAGAGCTTAGGCCCAAAGGGAGCTTGCCCTACGCCCCTGGCCTAGACACAGGATGCACATAAACATCTGCTCTCCAGTTTCAGTGCCTTCCAAGTACTTATTTGGCTATTTCTCATATCAACCTAATTGATGAGAACATGTAGATATTGCTGTTGGCATAACATTTCAGAGAGGGAAAATAATTCAAATGCACTCGTTGTTTTCCTGTTTACCTCAAGGCAAACACAGAGAAAAATGCATCTGTCTTGCCAAAGTAGTGTAAACCAGCTGTAATGGCTGCATAATCCAGCATTTCCGTTTGATAACATGAGTAGGTTGTGTGTTTGTGTAGCGATAGTGGAAATAAACGGTACAGTTTCGCCTTGGTGCGCATGTCTACTTTCTGGGGGCGTTGCAGACATGAAAGCATTTTACTCAAGGAAAATAACAACACTGATGGAAACTAATAAGCATGCACACCAGGCCCTTCGGGAAATGCGTTCGATAAACGTGTTTAATGTTTGTCAGAGCTTATTTGTGTCCAGACTGAAGGTCACAGGGGCGAATTGAGACAGGGCCTACTCCTCCTTTTATCCTTCTGAGCTAAATAAACTAGGCACCATCTACTGAAGTAAGAATAATACCTGTTACAATGCTGTTTTGCATGCGCTTTTCAAATAAAAAAGCAAATACTTTGTGTGCAGTGAAGGTGTAACTCAATATTAATGTGAAAATTATCCTACAAAAAATCAATAACTATTGTAGCACTTATTTATTATTTTGTTTATATATTTCATTGATTTATAAAGTGTATGCAGTGGCGTAGCTGGGGGGAATGGTGGGGGTGGACTGCCCCATGCGGCACACATTTTGGCGACTCTAACCTGCAGCAGACGCGGCCGCAAGAATCGGCAGCACCCCTCAAACCCCGCCCCCCACTATTCCCTGCTACCATCGTGGCAGCATAATCGCCAGTCCCCCGCTCTTCGATCAGGCTGCCACGGGCAGCAAACGCAGGGGCTGCCACGAGCGGGTTAAGGCCTAGCTATGCCACTGAGTGTATGGCTAAATATCAAGACCTTCTGCTCTATATTCAGATCCCTATTTAATTCGGAAAGTTTGAAAGAGGCACAGAGTGCCCTAGCTCTGAACCAATGAAATGATGAAGAGAGTAGTCAACTGTTCCCTATCCAATATGGAGACAAATAGCCCAAGAAGATGGAGGCATGCTTTTATACACTGATGATTTGGTAGAACAAATATGAAACAGTGGATTGGCTGAAAGGAATATCTTACATTGTCTGCTTAGGAGCGAAAGACTGTGGCCCACCCACGTAAGATAACACAACCCTAGCCAAAGACTGTGCACTTTAGAAAGGTACATGCATCTCATCTGCAGCTATTCAAAGTTGTTTACTCCTCACTGCAATCCAGTCCATGCTGCTAGGATCATGTCACAGGTGGATGCCTTTTCACAAGCTTATTGCAACGAAGGAGCAAACATTGAAATCCCCCTGTGTTGGCCTTCACGTCTTCCATAGCACAAGGCCAAAGGGTGTCTTGGGGACAGTTCCTCACCACAAGTAAAGCTGAGCCTGGACCCTCCATAAGAACCCTATGCCCTTTAATCTAAGAAAAAACACACAATGTACTATAGAAGAACAGAACCTACAATAACAACATCTCTACCATTAAATGTGTTTTTCCTGAAGGTGTGGTACATCCAGATGCAGCTTCTCGCCAGAACAGGTTACATTCTTATGCAATTAAAATTGCCTTCTATAGTCAAGTATTAATACTTTATAGGATGGCGCACGGCAATGCAAACAACTTACTGGCAATTCTTATTTTGGACATTTGTACGACATTAAGATAAGGGTTCAAAATTGGGTCATTCATTAAAAAAAAAAAAAAAACAGAATTAGAGCAACAAAAGTTTGCCCATATTCTGGGTCTCACTTGATGTTACACCTGATTTAAAAGAAGAACCCGTTTCCATTGGGTAGCCGTGTATGTGGACACTTGTGGTGTAACTCCCTAGCTGTAAAATATGGCTGGTTGAGCACATGAGGTGTACGCCCCTTTCCACTATGATGATAGAAATACCCTTGTATTTAAGACACTACCTCAGTAAAATGCCATTGTCTCTTGCCAATAGTTCTGGAGTCTGCATAACCAGTACCCACATCTCTCAGATACGATTATAGAACCTGAAGAAATCGCCCATCAACTCTGACGGCCTCTCCGCTTAGGCGGAGGAGCATCACCCGATTGCCTTGAACCAGTGTAAGAAAGGAAAAATATAATGCCGTAATGTTATGATCATTTTATTTTGTTCCTCTGCAGCAGCTTTATGTGAAGGGGCGGGTCTGCTCAGCTCGCAGGGCAGGAGAGGAGTGGTAGCACCCTTCTAAGTGCGCAGTGACTGTTTGGCCAGCCCACGCGGGCCAACCAAATAGTCATTGCACACTTTGCATGTTCCCCATGCAGGGTGCATTACAGCTTGTATGAAGAACATGCCCAGGCCCCCAGTCTCTGGCTGAACGCTGAACCACAGTGCTTAGATCAATCACAACGCTGCATTGCAGCGTTGTGATTGGTCAGGGGAGCTTGGGTGCTTAGTGATGTGATTGGTCAGGGGAGCCTGGCTGCCTGCTTCCTGTTCTGAGGAAAGACGACAGAGAGACGCGCCGGTTAGGTACATTTTTAAAAAAACATGTATTATCCGAATACCCCCTCCCCCCCCTCCCACACTTACCGGGGGTGCCGGCCGCCAGCGACGGCTCGTGGAGGGAGTTACGGTGGGGCAGGAGGGCGGGGAGGGGAAGGGGCAGGGCGGAGGTTGCTAAAAACCGGCATATGGATAATTGCAGGTAAGTAAACAATTTAATTAATAAAACGAATTTCGTAGCTCGCACTGCATTGCATTTTGCGATGCAAGGCGCACTACGAAATTCGTTTTATTAATTACATTGTTTACTTACCTGCAATTATCCATATGCCGGTTTTTAGCAACCTCCGCCCTGCCCCTCCCCCTCCCCGCCCTCCTGCCCCACCGTAACTCCCTCCACGAGCCGTCGCTGCCGGCCGCTACTGGAAGTTCAGATTGTACCATTAAGTTAGGGTGATAGATTAAGGTTTCAGGGCTTATGTCAAATGAACTGCAAAATGTTGATTACAAAAGGGCACCAGTATGGCGTTTACTTAAATGTAAAAAAAATGGTCGGTTTCAAATTTTTGAATTCTGCTCACTTCATGTCTGATTTATGCCGCTCTAGGACCAGAGACAGTTGTGCTGCGTAAGGTCTATTTTCACCACATCAGTACAAACCCGAGCTTTGCAAGTTCACGTCAGTGCAATGTTGACAAAACCGTTTATCTTTCTGACATAGATAAAATTAATGTGAATTGAAAACTGGAAATGCAATGTGTACTTGGCTTGTAAAGTGAATTTGCATGGTATTATATAAAACAACGTGCGTCGGCCATAGCCAATCGAAATAAAATGCTACTAGGGGTTTTATGCTATAACTATCTGGCTGAGAGCTCTGTGGATGTATGGAAACACAAAATGTTTTATTTTTTTAAACCAAATGTTCACTGTGAAAAGAAAAAGCGTGCTCCTAAATTTTACGAGTCGCACAAAACAATATCACTTTAGCCTTCAGCCATCAGCAGCCGCTTCCTTTGATGGGTGGAATACCGTAACATGAGATAAACATTAGAATCCCTTAAATTAAATCTTGCTGAAAGAAACTGTTCCGTTTCATATGACTTTCTTTCCTACATCTATTTGTGAGACATCTTTCCATTTTCAAGAAGAAATGAGAAAATTGAAACGGCTGCAATAACGTAGACGTCAAATCTTGAACTCATGATCTCGAGATAGGTTAACAGAAATGTGTGGTGCAGTTTGAACAGATGTTTCCCAACCACTCAGTGCTTTCTCCTCCAACCAATCAATCCTTTTATTGAAATATTGGTAGGATCGTTGAAGAAAGTCTAAGCAGGGGCTGTAAAATTCTGACGCAAACTACAATCCCAGTGCTACTCCGAAATTAAAACAATTGCAGCACTTTCATTGTGTACTCAGGAGCATATGTAAATTCATACAATATTCGAGCTATGCAGGCGTTTACTTTACTCATTAAAGATTTACTCTGGTGCAAAGTCATGCAAAGTATCACAAGGGTATTTACTTTCTAGCGCCTACAAATATTTTGTGCTGGAAAGGTTCCCTTTTCTCAGGGTAGCTAGTACTTTGGGCTGTTTTGCGTTACGTTGTATCACTTTGTGTCAAAAAGTAATGCGCTAACTTGGAAGGATTAAGGAAAACGCACCTAGTTATTGAGGCTACACCCAATCTACTAGGATAGCAAGACTGGGCTTTCCATACAAATAACACCTTTTTAAACAGGTGGTAAATTTGAATGTGGCAAATTTGTAAAATTTACTTTGCATAATTATGCAAAATTTCAGAATAACGGTGTAAAACTATGCATAATTATGTAAAATTATAATCCATCATTTTGCACTACAGTTTGGTACACAATCTGTGCTATTTTTTCATGTGAGGGCGCATTTCACACTAAATATTAGTGCAAAAAAACCAACTGCTGTGGACAACAGCTGCTCACATTCTTGTTGTTCGCATTGTTCCCATGCTATAATTTGCCGTGAATGGATGGCATATTTACTCTACACGGCATAATGGTGTAATTATGGAGAATTTTACACAACAAGCGTAACACAAAACCCCCTAAATTACACCAGCGTATACATGTATGCATGCATTGGTATGTGTATAGTACAAACCTAGCTATAAAGCAAAGGAGAGCTGTATATTGCATAACAGGTTAGAGGATCATCTATGAAATCATGTACATCAAGCGGGAATTATAAATATACTTTTTTGCACATGTTTTTTTAGACACATTAATTGGTTTGCCCAGAAACACAGGGTGCTGAGACAAGTGAGTAGGCCGGGATTCCAATCTGGGTCCCCAGGTTCCTAAGGAGACAACTATGATTGCTAGGCCACATCTTCTCCCTTAAAGTTTTGGCCTTGTCTAATGCAGGCAAGTCGCACATTGTATGTGTTCTACTGAGAACAGCACGCATCTAACGTGTGGCAAGCATCAAAGCATGCCTATGCATAGGAATTTATACTGGAAGGATATGCTTCCAGTACAAATCTTATGCTAGGCAGGCACATTCACTTCTGCATCTTCGTGCAGGCAGCTATTTTTTAATGCGTGAAGGTAATGGTTAGTAGCAGCACATCATTTTAATAAATGTGACTCTACACTGCTTTCTCCCCCTTACGCAACGCAGAGCAGCAACTTTGGTTTCTGTGCCTCGTTGCACCAAGAGAATTATACATATGTGCCTATGTATTGCTATAACAATGGAATGGCCGCCTCATGTAATATTAGTCTATCTCTTCAGATGCAAGCAGTCCTACAGAATACAGAGGCTGATTCAAAGTAGGTTTAGCTGCAAATGAGAGGCATTTTCAAGTGGGGTTAACCTATTTTCCACTATGCATACAGTGAGATAAGTACCTTTCGTGGATAGTTGCTGGGTGGCCCTGTTCTCAGTGAGGCACCTAAATCAATAAGACCACATCAAAAGTGTTTGAATATGTAAGATATGACTTGCAGCCAGATAGTTTAAAGGCTGACTGACCATAAGATCTCTCTCAATATAATAATGCATACCTCAATTGTACTTTTATTTTAGCAAATTCTGAAAAATGAAAGTCTGCATCATGCATGCTTCAAATGTTGCTTAGTCTGGTCATGACCAACTCAGGCTTGTCATCTCGTCTCACATGCACCAACGTCAACTGAACTTGATTTATCAAATTTATCAAATTCAGAAGAATGAAAACATGGTTTATCCTGCCCTGCAGATTTCACACAAAGATCTGTCAGCTTCCATATCTTACTGAGATGTCCTACTGCACGGAGGAAACCCCTATATAAAAATGCATTTGCATAAACAAAGCGGCAGGCACCGCCCGGTGCTTGCCGCTTTGTTTATGCAAATGAAGGGGGGTACCACAGGTTCCCCCCCCGTGTGCAACCCCCACCCCTCCTTCACACTGGGGGCCCACAGGGGGCCCCCAGAGTGAAGACCGTATGCCTTTCCGTGACGGCATTGCTGCCACGGAAAGGCATTAGAAAAAGGCATCCTAATATGGCAGGCGGTGTCTGACAGACACCACCATCATAGAAACCCTTTTCCACTCTGGTCGCCTTGCGACCGGGGCGGAAAAGTGGCGGACGGTCTTTCCGTCCGCCGCGGTCCCCCCGCCATTCTAATATGGCGGGGGGGAATTCTGGAGAGGATGTCGGGCGTATTGCCCCCACCAGGCTGGCGGTGGCTCCTAATGGGCCCCTGAGTTTTTCCATCACCCCACCTTTTTCCTCCCGCAGCTTTGTTCTCACTTTTAAGGTATCTTTTGAGTGTTCTTTTACTAATTCACTTATCGTTACAACATGCATCAGCGGCAATCCACACATCGATCAATGCATATTTATTGAAAAGCTCACTTACTTGGGAATCCAGGGGCATGCATTAGATCAGAGCTGGTTTATCTGAAAAGACCGAACAGCAGAGGTAATATTGCAGAGGTGATATAAGACCATCCTTCAGAAGGATTGATAATTGGTATTGCTGTACTGCCATCTTCCTACTTCCTTTGATAAGGTTATTCACAGTTTTGTCTTCAAATGTCTTAACCTTACAGACCACACACAACACATTCACATTATTTTCAGATATGAATAAAAAGAGATTATTGCCATGTTTTCAGGTGATAGTCATGAGCGAGTGGTGTAAATGGGAGACGTTACTTTGTACTAAAGCAGGTATTAAGATGGTGGAAGCTTCAGTGCAACGTAACCTGAAAACCATCTGGTCCTCTAATGAATAGAGTGTGGCCTTGCTGTCATTTGCAAAAGTAAGGAATCAGGGAGTAAATCAGTCCATGCTACATGGATTTCAAATGTGGTGCAGCTAATTCCACCTCGGTGTCCTCCAGAAATTTTTGAATTTCTGTTTCTTGCTCAGAGAGTAAAGGAATAGATAAAAATTGAGTGTCCATCTTGAGCTTAAACAAACCTTTACACGCCTGTAATTTTCAGACAGCGGGCTGTCTTTGGCATAATGTGTGTTCCATCTGCTTTAGGAGAAATTGTTGAAGTGAGTGCACTGCGGTGCTGTAGAATGTCTTTAACAAAAAAAGAGTCTCTACTCTGAAATCTGAACCTCCCCACACCTTCCCATACTTTGCCTTGAGAATATTGATATACTATGGACATTGCCGCTGATTAACCTCTGTATGGCTTAGGTTTGCCAGAGCTAGAGGCCTGTTAGTTGAGTCATACAGTTTATCTTAAAACGGAGGCTGGCTGCCACTGGGAGCAAATTAAGTGACTAATGACAACATGAGGCAGGATCACATCTAAGTAGACCAAGGACCGCACTAACGTCTGCACTCCGACCTCATTGTAGCTGGCGTATCAGCAATAACGAAGTCCAGCCTATAGGTAATTACAGTAGTCCACATGACAATTTGTAATGGGTCCTACCAATAACGTTCTATTATAAAAGAGAGACAGATAGAGCAGATGTTATTCAGTGGCAGAAAAAGACTACTATGGACGGACTTGTTTTGTGAAGCCAAGGATGTATTTGATCTTCTAAAATAAAGTGCAAGAGCTGTAATGGAGTCAGATTAATGTATGGCAAGGAACTATCTGCATTAGATGTTGCATGTACCCTGGACTCTTGAGAATGCTCACTGACAGGACATGAATGAATATTAGACAATACTAGAGACATCAGTGACCATTGAGGCCCTCCACTCTTCAAGTTACTCATGTTAGAAAAAAGGCCCTAGTCTAGCTTGTTAAGTGCAGCAGATGGCCATTAGGGGGCCTTTGAGATGAAGCTTCATGCTCTTAAGACAGTGCTATAATCCACCATGTCAAAGCTGCGACAGATACAACAAAACCAGGATTGTGTGCCTTTGACCATTAACAAAATAATAGTTTGCTGCAGTCAATAAAACGGTTGCTCTTCTTAATATCTCATAATACGAGATCAGTAGTCTTATGAAAAACACAGCAGAGGTGGTGCCATCACTTCCTCCTTCTGCATAGCGACATACCATAAAGTCCTTTCTCTCCACTGAATGTGCAGCACCGCAGAGGTCACTGTGTGGCTCTGTGTTTCACAGCTAAGAGAGACATGACGACTGTCAGGCTCCAGTACAATACGCAAAGCGTGCAAAGAGAATGGTCATTTGAATGCAAGTGCAGGGCCTATGGTCTCATCCCTGAACCTCTGCACCCTTTTCCCCCTGACTCAATTATCTTTTCTCTTTTCATCTCTACTCTTGTACTGCCCTTTGAAAAAAAATGAGCCCGCAAACCGCCCTCCCCGAGTGTCAATTCAGCGTTCTGCTGCCTACTAAAAAAATACAAACTCTTCTGCCCTTTTCTAACATTCTTTACAGACAAATCCCTTCAAAGAGTTCTAGTCTCTGGTGAACAACCTCCTGTCCTTCGAGATCTCAATTTTGCCAAGAGCACCCTGTCTCAGTCTTCTATTTTCTCTCAGCATGTGGCTTCACTTCTAGACACCAGGCAAGTCGGTTCTCCACAAGATCCCAAATGCAAACGCCTTACGTTTGGGGGCTCTCTGTTCCAAACAGCCAAAGGGTCTAATTTAGACTATTTAAATGGGTTACTCTGTTGCTAAAGTCTTTTTACAAGTGCCATTGGACATAATGCACTTGTGATAAGGCAGCCCAGATATCCGCCATATTTAGGACAGAGTAACTCCTCAACCAATCTAAATCAGGCCCTGAAATATTTGCTCTCCCAGCTGCACGCTTATAACCCATCCTTTTTCTTAACCTCACTGCGCCCAATTAATAGCTTCCCACCTGGAGGTTCCGAGGGTTTGTCTTTCTCTCACTCCATTTCCTATTTCTAAAACACCGTCCCCAACCTGGTGCTCCCTCAAGAAAAGTAACCCGCCTTCCTCGCGGCCTCTCAAAGCAGCTCTTCGGCACACTCCCCACTTCGCTACCCTTGTATGTGAGCAAACAGGGGGGCGCACCTTCTGCTGTTGTACATCATTGATACCTCACCCAGCCTCTTCCTCGCCTGCCAGTTTCTTTTACCACCATCAGCCAATTCCTTAGATGGCCCCTGTTTCACCATGAACAGAGATTCCACGCCCTGCATCTCGTGCCGGAATATTTCACATGTGCGCGTGTTCTTGTGGACTCTGCTCTCGCGCCATTAGCTCCTTCCTGGGAGCTTCTCACCTGCAGCCATGATGCCAGCCCGGTCTCATCTTTGAAACTTGTGAAGTTCGCCCTTCTCCAATGATTACCAGTAATCTCTCTGAGCAGTTCGATCGATTTGACAGTCGCAATCTTTAGAGCTAGGCTTGCAGCGTGCCTGGCGATGACCCACCTCCAACGCCCCAGGGGAAATTACCAAGGTCAGATTAAAATTCCCTCCCCGAGTTGGGAGGCGCGGCGTTTCTCCGGCCCGCTGCCGGGTACTAGAGGCTATCCGGCGATTGTTCCACTCGAGTCAATCTTCGACGTGTGCTGGGGAGATAATGGAGCCGGGTTGGCCTGAGCTGCCACTCTTGTTTGATGATGTCCATTCAATGTACTTATCTCCCCTCATCACCAGCAGACGTGGACGGATGGTTCATCGCCCAGTGTTCCCTGCGCCTAGAGTTTATTTTACAAATACAACATTCAAGTTCATAAAGGTGTTCATTATATTTATATATGTGTATCCTTGTAGGTATTATGGTTTATACCATATCCAATAAAGCCTCACAAGACTGCTTTTAAGATGTAAAAAAACCAATCAGGAAAGTAGCACAAATTAAAGCAAGATCTGAGGTGAAATTGATTCAGAATTTTGATACTTCCATAGCTTTCGGGATCACGTTGGACTCTGGGATATGTAAAGCGCCAGCATGGACGTCCTTTAGGGCTCGCTAGGGGTCGATGCTGTGAATCCTGCCATTCCCCTTGTGACCCCTGGCACTGCCTTTGCGACCCCTAGCAGGAGCAGTGTTAAAATCAGTGGCAGTAACAGAAGCAGACGGTCCATATGGACGTTGGTGGGGACTTCACTCACCTCGTTTTTTGTAAAAATGTTATTATACTAATACCGAGTAATATGACATAATTCCCAAACAGCTCCTACCCCCACGTATTCACTCTAAATCTAGACCACTTACTCTCTTTACCACGCATGTGCCTTTATCACTTTTACAACGGAAATTGTTGTAAAGGCATGCGTGATAAAGGAATATGCAGCCATGGTCCATGTAGGTAACAGCGGTGGGGCCGAGTTAGGGGGGATTTCGAGGGACGATGCAGAGGGAAAATTAATTATTTATTTAATTTTCCCTCTGCATTGTCCCTCGAAATCTCCCCTTACTGCAACCCACCCCTATTACCTGCACGGACCGCGGCTGGGAATATGCGTGATAAAGTCGCATACGTGGTAAAGGCAAGCGTGGTAACGCTTGCATTCTAACAGCCCCCATGTTTGGACTGCGTTGTTAATGACAATTACCAAATCACATATAGGTGGAATGGATGCAACCACTGTGAAACAAAATGCATTAGGAACTTTACCCATTGTACATAGGATATTGAAAGTTGAAGGTAGAAAGAAATACCCAATTTTTATTAATACAAACATTAATGTCAACTGATATATTGACTTTCATTTCCTTTTGTGCTTGTGCTCATCTAAGCTCTGAACATTCAGGTAGAATGTAATCCATAACATGTCCTCTGATCTGCATAACGAATGTGACAGGGGACATAAGATTTCTGGGAACAGGTCTGTGTTTCTTCTGCCCTATGACTTCATTCCAAGCGATTTCATTATGGATTAGGAACTGCACTTTGAAGTGGGACTCACAAAGTCAATACTGAAAAGACTTTTGAACCAAGAACGCTTGCAGTTGTACAATGTGAACACATTTGTTTTTCAAAAGAAATGTTACTCTGAAATAAACATGTAAATATTATTAGGTGCAAAACATGTGTGTGTTTGTGCATACGTTTATTTACATATATATGAATACGAGTGGAAATAATTGTTATTTCAGCAGCTACAGGATATATTGCTCGTGCCTACAGCCCAAGTCACTGAATTGATTTGCATCAAACTTGGCATGAAAGTGTACTTTTCAAGGTTAGGTATACATCCGTGCACTAGTTTTTATGATATAACCATTTTAAAAAGTTGCCAAGTAGGTTTTAGTGGCTTGGTTCTTCTGTATATCTACACTGTTCAAAATCGCAAATCCTGTCAGTCGCATTTTGTGATTAGCTGGAGCATGGCTATAGGAATTTTTTCAGCCATCTTGAAAATTGTGAATTGACTTCCATTCATGGCTTTTGCACTGAAGAAAAAAAATCCACAGCCCCGGGGAGCCACTTTCAGATATGTTGGCCCCAGCAGAGTTCGAAGGTGTACCCAGAAGTGTAGAAAACTCAAGTCTCGCATCAGGAAAAAAAACATAGAAACTGGCACACCAGTCAAAGATCAAAAAGCAATTGCGATCCAGCAAGTCACCATTTTAGGTGATGGATTCAACAGCCATTTTGTCAATGATTTACAAATCAATTGCTGCGACTTTCGCTTGATGGAAAAACATTTCCACAGATATGAGGAGACACTATAAAGTGTTTAAGATTTAGGCACGGAGGGATGCGGAAAACAAAATACATTCAGCAGCAGGTTAAGGGAAGGCACTTTCATGCCCACTTTTATTTGCGAGTCAATATTGCGGGCTTAATCCATTTTACAAGTCAGAATTGTTTTTGACTTTTGCATTGGGGTTACTAGATACCAAAAATCCCTTTTCAGGTCGCAAACCCAATCATTTTGTGAATTACAGAGTTTGTGACCGCAAAATGGCTTAGTATATCTGGCCTAAAATGATGTTCTCCTATATGACTGCATTTACAAGGTAAAATTGTTAGTAATGACTGTGCCTGCTAAGTTTAACTTGAATGGGAAACTTAGTTTCCCACTGAGCTCTTGGATATCCCTAGACGTGTCTTTTACTTGGAAGGGCCATGACTTGTCCTTCACAAAAGTCAAACCGTTCCCATCCTAGATGAATGATGCACATTCATGGGAATCTAATTCAGTGCCACAGGAAAGTAAAATATCTTCCTGGGCCTTGCATTTAGAAATATGTTAAAGGACTCCCAGGTCACAAGTCAGCATCAAAAACACCTGGAGAATATCATTGTATTGGGATAAAACTATTTTGCCAAACTATAATAGTTGTTCAAGTAGTAGCCCTTCCTACCAGAAAGCACTTTAGATATAAGTTAAGGTCATGGTAAGAACTTATGATTTGCATTGCTGTGCACTTAGAACTGTACACACTACAAACTAGATGACAAGGAGTTAGATATGAGTGGGCTAGACTATTGTTTCCCCAATTGCTCTGCATTAACAATTGTACACCGCTATGTATATATCGCTAAAAAAAATCAGTCATTGTAATGAGTTACTTTTGTAAATTAGCTATCCTTATTAGAGAATTGAACCTCTATCTCCTGCACTGTAGACATGAATTCTGACCATGACACTAACCTCAATCAGCATCTCCACCACAGTTCAACCATTCCTACTTGCAGCCCCACTGGCGTTTAGTTTGGCCCATCTGCATGAACACCACTCCCTGTGGAATGAGTGACTCTAGGAAGGAGTTTATCTCATATGTCTCCTTCCTGTAGGACTAACAGGCAATGGCCAATCTATGCCCCTGACAATTATTTGTTATCATTTAATGCTTTTGAAGACCAAAGCAAATACATAGCAAATCCTTGCCACCTGGTAAGAAAGGCATGTGCTTAATATGCCCCCCACCCCTTTAGAAACGTGTCTTCTCCAATAACTGTTTTATTTATCTTCAGATTTAGCAATTCTAAGATTTATTCTTCCTAAACCCAATGCTGTACTCAGGAGGTTAACAGATTCCGTCAGCGTTTTGCAAAGTTATGGATTTAGCAAATGCAAAGAGAGCCTATAAGTGCACATCTTAACATGTTATTTAATTATGTGCAAAATAATAGTGCAAAATTAAACCTAGTTTATTAGTGTATAGATACACATTTCTTTTAATATCATTATCTGACCCTGTGACTGTACATGTGCCTTCCACATACATCAGAGTTGAAGAGCTGCCCTCTTTACTGTTCTAAGTAGAGGGTTTGGACAACTGCAGGAGGTTGAATGCAGGTCACCCACAGGGGACTGGGTGAAGGGCCTGGCTATAGGACGGGTAATGCAGCCACACTACCAGTGCGCATGTCAAAAGGTAGTGCACAGTACGGGGAGGTTGTGGCCACATGAGGGTTGGGCACAGATTGCCATTGGAATTGGCTATATGGTTAACTTCAAATATGATTTTTTTAAAAACAGAAATCCATTAAAAACAATGGTTATGGTGAAGTTATTGTTAGATGTGGTAATAAGATCTTAACATATATATTTAAAAAAAGAAATTCACTACAAAAAGTAAGGGTTATGTGATGTTGTAGATATGTGTTGAAATTAGATAAAAACTATCATTTAAAAAAAGAAAACACACTGACTTTTGCCAGTTATAGTTTAGTGAACTAACTATAACTTGCACCCCTGTCATGACAAGGTAAATTAAATCAGTAACCAGAATTTATTTTGAAAGTTTTTGATTTTGCCTTCGCTGCATCACACCTGCAAGGCCAGTAAGGTGTAATTGGTATACCTTTGCTTTTAAAAATGTACCTTTTCAAACCAGAGCAAAATTTTGACCAGCCACAGTACAGTTTCAGAATAGAACTGTCACAAGGGTATTTTTACCACTTGACCATATTGGTTTGTTATCAAAGTAATAAGGGCATACAGATTAGCAGACGTGTTTGTATGTCATTGCATCCTATACATCATTTGTTGCAGATCATTGGCGCACATGTTAGTTGTGTATCTCCCGTCTACAAAACCTTGTCCTCACGACAGTCCATTGAAGGGTGTTTCAAATAAATGTCAAGTTGCATAAATGTGTGCATCAGCCGCCTGACCTTCCACCATCTCCCTGAGCATTGACACGTCTGTCAGCAACCAGCAAGAAACAGCCAAGAAGCTATTTCAGAGCATGCCAGCAGCGAAGAGTAGATCTACGCATCCTCAAAGACTGACCTTGGCATCTGGCTGTTGCAGCCTGGTGGCACATTGCTCAATCTAGCTCAAGGCACGGGTTCCTCCAGTGATGCTCATGACAGAGAAGCAAGAAAGAGAAAATAGGAAGCACTGCCTGTGATATGAGGGGCCTCTTGGGGTCAAGTGGCATTATATATGTAGGAACACTACTGTAATGACTGTAAAACATTTTCATTTGGCTTATTCTATCACAATTTCAGTCTTCTGTTATGCATTTTATCTCACTGACATACAACTGGAGGTTTGATCCAACAAAAATGTGGCACAAGTGTATACAGAAACAAAGTACATAAGAGTACAATTATAGGAGTATATAAAAGTACAATACCTAACATTCCTTTGTGAAAATATACAGTCGACTTTATGGTTAATAAAACGATCTATGCCTTCTCAAAAGACAGTTAGGTAGGTGCTTAGATTTCACATCATTATTGTTGCACTTGGCCCTTTTTGCAGGGTCATCCCTAAACTTTTTTCCTTTCTCCTAGCATTTTTTTTGACATGGTGTTGGTGGTTTTAGGACTCTAGGCACTTTGGCACTGCTGTCCAGTGTAAAGTGAGCGTGAGCGTGCTCACTGTGTTAAAAATGGTAAAGATTGGTCTACACCTGTTTGGCCAATTTAATTTACCTGTCAGTCACTTATAAAGTGGTATCTCATACCTAGGGCTGGTAAATTAAATGCTACTGGTGGGATTGCAGTGCTGATTGTGCCACCCTACAAAGTAGCCTTTCAAACCTATCTCAGGCCTCTGGCATTGCATGGCCTGTGCTCACAGTGTTACTACCGCTATGACGTGAAACCTAAAGTGTGTGCCATGTCTATGACCCCCCTTTTACTACATGTCAGTCACACCTAAGGTAGGCCCTAGCTAGCCCTATGGGCTGGGTGCATTGTAGGTAAAAGATTGGGCATGTACCATAAGTGTGTGGCATGTACAGGTAGTAACAAACAGCCATCTTTGGTTTCTCACTACTGAGGAGGTGCCCTCCCATAGGAATGCATTGAGTATTCCCTGATAAGTGTTTCAGTGGTAATTCCTGATATGAGAGGAGCAGCATGGTCAAGTTTGGTATGTTTGGAATAGTGATAATAAATGCTACGCAAGGGTGTGCGCAGATTTACTATAACTACATTAGAAATGCCACTTTTAGAAGTTGGCATTTCTGTATGCTATGTGTCTGCCAGCCTGATGTGAATTGCATGTATGGCTTTTGAGTGACAGGGGCTGGTGAGGTGTATGTAGCTCCAGGAGGGGCAGGGTGAGTCAGCACTAGGCTGAATGGGAAATCTGCATTTGGAGTAGTGGGAGGAGTAGTCCCTGGGCCCTGAAAAGGTCTGTGCCTAGCCTCTACAATGCTGGCTCCGCCCCACCCGTGTGTCTGATGACGAGCCCCCACCTGACAAAGGGGAAGAGGAGCCTTGTAAACAAAGTGCTCTAATTCCCCCTGAATCAGTTGCATCTGGTTCCCCCAAAGCCCTGTGCTGCAGACAAAGAGAAAATATGTATGAATATTGGGGCTGTGAACCCATGGAAATGTTGTGCTGTTACTGTACTTGCTGGAGGCTTGCTGCTGTTGGGGCCCAGGTGGATCGCCATGAGGGCTTGCCTCTCTGCTGGAGGGCCCTGTGTGCTAGTCTACCTGGGCCCAGCTATGCCCCTTAAACCCTGATGGACTTTGTGCCCTGTGAGCGCTATATTTTAATTTTCCAAGAGAGAGGAGCGCTGGATTTTTTAAACTAAGAGGAAAATAACTTTAAATATTTTTCAAGCAATTCCTAACCAAAGATATAAAACTAGAATGATATATCCACATAGGCCTGTTAATGGAAAATGTAACCTTACCTTCACAGTGAAAATAGCTTTTATGTGATTTCACTGTAAGGGCCTACTATTCTCAATATGTAGTATGCCACATTTTTTATATTAACTGCCTAACCTTGTGTGCGCACAAGACACACTTTAAGTATGACCTACCTACGGTATAAAAATAGGCCTTTTTGTGTGGCAAAGTTACTTTTCCCACCAAGTGTCACTGCACTGCTATTCAGGTTTAATCCAGCAAGAGCACAATGGTGTGCCTAGAACCTATTATTTTTAGTCATATGTGTGTTGTGTAAATACACGCTGCCACTTAATTTGCATGCCTTTTAAGCATTTCTTGCGCCTTTCTTAAAAGAAAGTTAAATAATCCAATTACATAAATCTAATTGACTGTATGTGTTTTAGGGGGGAAAGTCATAGTCTAGTAACACCAAACAGGATAAAGAGGGGATCCAAGACAAAAAGCATGTCATTTCATATAAAATCGACTTAGTGGATATCAATTGAATTGTTCATGTTATGGCATTGTTTAAAAAAAATTTAAGTTGTCAAAGCAGTGAATATTGAATAAAACATACCAAGAAGGTGAATTTCTTTGTCCAATCATTTTTATTTGTTAACTGTATTATTCAGGTCCTGAATAAAATTCTGGCACTTTATAGCATCCATTTTTAATATCAATTCCTAATGTGTAAGGAGTGAAATAGCACTTGTGTTAATATCTGTAAGATCAAAGTAGACTGATAATTTCCTATCTCTGATGCCCAGTAGTGGTACAACTTGGCCCAGGGCAGTGTGCAATCATACTCCGGAAGTCATTAAGGGTGAAGATAAAGTATGCAACAAAGTTTGCTGAAAACAACAGATGTTGGAGGAAAATAACCCCTTTTATTCAATAAGCTAATGCCAGAAATGAATGGAACCGAGCTCTCAGGCAGGTACTCATGCAAATGCTGATCCGCCACCATCCTTGGTCATCCAGAGACCTGAGAGAGAGTGGAATTGCAATTTATGGTCCTCCATCTTCCATCTCTCTCACAGGTCTCTGCAGAATCTGAGAGATCTGTGAGATGCCTACTAACATCTCATGTGTCAGCATTGAACTATGTAGGCCCTCACTGATAGAAATCTCTTAGTCGTGCTGAGAAGCTCTCTATTAGAGTGGCAGCAGCTCTCTTCTCTGCAATGGAGAGCAGAGAGTATGATGATAGCAGCAATGTGCAGAGGATGGCGGGTAAGGGCAGTGGAATGCCAGATATTTTTGGAGTATTTTAAAGGGGAGATATTACAAATGAGGTGGTTGTTAAATGGTGGTAGGGTGCCAGATGTATTTTGTGTATAAGGGGGACTGCAGGGCATTATCAATTAACAAGGCACTGGGAGAGTGGGGCAAGGCACCGGAATAATATTCATTTTAAAGTAGAGTAATGTGGCGGGAAGGCCATTTTGTGTGTGGATTTTCCATGGCAACTCCTACCCTGCAAAGCTGATCCCATGCACAGTTGATCCAAATGATGAGCTGTGCAGGTGAAGGAACAATACATAACAAAAAACGTTTGGTGGGTAGCTGTCAATAACATGAAGTTGTCCATCCCGAGTTTCCAAATGACATCATAGACAACTTAAGTTCTGAAGTTTGAGGTCACTTGAAACCTCTACATGGGGAAGAGCCCCGTTATTGAAAGTTACATAGCTGTAATTGTATATGTGAGGGGAGCAAAGACAGGCTGTATATATTATTCGCATTTAACACATCGACATATCATGCTCATATCACACATACACGCACAACCCCTTTAAGCCACCAGTAGGTGGAGGTGAAAACACTGAAGATAGAATACCATCTTAAAGAAGCACCACAACCCGTTCTAAATTTAAAAGAGGCACACACTTTTACTTAAGGGACAGCCTCAGTGTATAGTGCACCTTTTAACCCCAACCTCCACACTGATGGTCATGGAAATATTAGCACTCTATTGAGACCACTAGTGTCCTTCCACACGTATTTTAGCATGATCAAAAAGATGTGTTACTATGACTACAAGTTATATGTGAGCTGAGCCTAGCAAGAGTCCAGAGTAATGAGTTAAAATATATCAAGCTGCAAAAGCATTGCAGCAAGGCACTTGACAACAAAAATATTGAGAAGGTTAGAAAATACACATAACTCAAGGCTTACTACAGTTAGCTTTACAGATGTGTGCCATTGATGATGTATATCTATGTATCTTCTAAGTCTGTAGATGTGAATTTAAGAATAGTCATATATATTAATATATACATATTTGCCTCCATTATTTTTGGTTACTCAGTATTCTGGCTACTATCTTTTTGGTGGGCAATATTTTTGTCCTGGATCGATGTACTGAAACACAACAAAAAGCATTAGCAGCATTACCTGTGAGACTGAGAATGAGCAAACTCCAAAGGTCTTCAAAGTCCCACTTTCAGCTTCCTAAAAGGGTGAAAATGAAGACCACAGTGCATAACCCTGAGGGTTCATGTGTGGCACGAAAATGGTATTAGAGCTTTAATTCAATGAATGACTGGTGACTCCGTTTTACTGAGGTCCCATGTGTGGTGTAAAACTATCTGATGCGCAGTGCGATCTTTTTCCATCAAGATCAAATGGCTATGAGGAAGAGCACAATCCAATGGGCAAAGGGTGATTATGAGTGAAGGGAAATACTAGCCATGACTATGGTAATGAGAAGGGATAGAACCCGCAACCCAGAACTCAGCTGATTTCTCACTGTGCTATGCATTTAAGGAGGAACAATTAACATCACTAATTCAAGTTTGCGACCCTAATAATTTCCTCTAGGCTCCTGCACTATCCATGCTGTCATGCAGCCATTCAAGGGAGCCATTCCTGTGTTGACCAAATAATGCAAAACATAATATTTACAACAATGTTAGCAGGAACCTCTTAAAAGTAATTTGCATTTACTGTCATTTTCCCATTAAAGAGTCAGGACTTAAAGCATGGATTTAAATAATCTTGTAGGCACCAAGGATAACTTCAATCACAATACAAACCAAAATACCATACCAAAATGAATAGTCACAGCAGTCATAACACCTTTACTTCAACAGCCTAACATTCAGTTCCCTTGGGCATAATGAGAAAGAGTGAAAGAAGTGTCAAGAAAAATTAAAAATTAAGAATAGAACAGATATAGGCCACCGGATGAGGCACTGACAGGAACATATTCATCTTCAACTGAAGAGTGCTTTTCACTAACTCGAGTGGAAGTTCCCATTTGTGTTGTTCTTGTTCCTGCCACACCTTATCTCCCTATGTTCGCCTGTCATTCCTGAATCACTTTAGAGAGGTCTTGGACAGGTGTTTCCTGAGAAGAACACGTTGGCTGATCAATTCAGGGCCAGAAAGAGCCTTATGTGGGGTCAGGCAGCACTACTGACAAGGAAGGTTGGGCTTTGGGGTAAATGATGTCTTAACTGGCAGTAATGTCAGGAGACACCGGAAGTACTGGGGAGCCCATCCTGACTCTGTTTACCCCTTCCCTATCAATCGCAAATATGTATGTGTATGTATGTGTGTGTTCTTATATAGCGCTCAACTTACCCTTGGGCATCTCGGCGCTTGCATTGGGAACCCGTCCTGGCTTTTCCCTGTGAGATAACCCATACTGGGCATCCCCAAGGTGAAAGCCAGGCATCCCGCCACGGGGGGCCATAGTGGAGATTAAGCAAGATATTGCCCAGAGTTGCAGAGTGTGAACCCACGATTCGAGTAGGCACCGAAGTGAGAATTATCGAGTCTGTGGACACTTGGGCTCAGACCCTGCCGCGTCGGGAATTGAACCCTGGTCCCGGGTCTGACCTCTGCTTCAGGGTCTGCCTCCTCTAACCAGTGAGCCACACTTCTCCAATACTTCATCTTTACTTCCATGTCCAACCCCTTCCCTTCCCACCCCCACAATTTTTCAGTAGTGCAGCAAATGTGCCATGGGCTCTTACGCATGCAAGGAAAATGGGTCCCTTAGCCACTGCTTTGGTGGTAAAACACATGTGTTTGGAGTCCAGTGGGTGTCCCACAATCCTGGGCCCGGTGACACTGCACCTGCTACTTTATTGATAAGTACGGCCCTTCCTTTATTGAATGACATAGACTTCCTAAAGAGCACTTTCTAACAGGAGAAACTTTTACAGTCAGTTTATAACAAACGCAGAATTTGTGTCGATTGAGTAGACACTGAAGCGCTAAACTCTATAACCCTTCATGACTCAGGAGGGTATTGTGAGCTGGCTCATGCTATGACTTGGACAAATGGAGTAATCCTACCTTAAATTCCTCCTCTTCGGTTTTCGGACTTTCTTTTTTTAAGAAATTATTTTCTTCTGCTTGCAAACCTCTATGGAAAGAAAATAAGCAAAGGTCAGCCGTCAGGTTTCACTGGCCTTGTCTGAAGGGCGCTTAGAGAATAAACATCTGGCGGCAGGAAACGCTGAGCTCACGTCAGACCCTGAAACAGAGGCACCGAGATATGGAAACCCTGCAGTGCTCACGTGCTTCCACCGAGGCCTTTGTCGCGAGGCCTGCTGCCACAAAGGCCTCTCTTGCAAGCACCGCAGGCCCTGCTATTGGGGAACCAGCAGCATATCGACGATCTAATATAATTTATTTGCTGGTTGGGAAGGATCAGGGTGAGCGCAGTACAAGCTCTGATGTCTATTGAGATTACGTTAACCATATGAATGAATGTGCAAGTAATGGGGCCTGCTATGAAACCTGGCAGCAAGCTCAGAAGTGCTGGCGCTGCGACAACGGGCGCTGAAAGCTCACAGGTGCAGCCAGGCGTGTGTCCAATTGTGTCAGGTGCACCATCTCGAGCCTTTTGGGATTCGGAATCCTACAAGATTCTGCAAACAAGGCCCGCAGCTGACATTTGGTACAGTGGGCCTGCCTCCCAGAGCAGGCCCTCTGACTGCAGCAAAGAGCGGCTGGGTAGAGCGTTGTGTTTCTTAAGGAAAATTCAAAGTTTTTGTTAGAAGGCTTCTCCCTTATGAAATACAGGCAGAGACAGCCATTTACTGGAGCTGTTTATATGAAGGAATGAATGAATGAATTCATTATTTATTTGTGTGGTTACTGAAAACCATTAGAAAAATACAGTTTATATAATGACAGTATAAAATCTAAAAATGTAAAAGAGCAAGTGCATATATGACACAATGTTAAAATTCTCTTTTGCTTTGTAAGGTAAAAACAATCAAGTGGTGATCAGTCTTTTATATTAATTCAGTCTGTTTTGAGAAAGGGGCAGAACGCAGCCCCAGCAGTGCCTGCCTGGCAGCCTAGGGCGAGGTGCCCATCAGTTTTATGCGAGTGAAGTGAGCAAATTTGCCAAAGTTGGCCATGCGCTTCACTGTGTCCAACGCGTAGAGGCGAAGGATTGCCTCCTGTGCCGTGCAAGTGCCCATTTGGAGAAGGATTGGTCTGAGGTAGATTCTGCGGACTAGACGCAGGGCCGGGCAGCAGAGTAAAATATGGCCCAAAGACTCATGTTTGTAATTGCAAAGGCCGCACTCCGTAATGGCTGACCTTACTTTCCCGGGTGGATATAGATCTTTAAGAGGGAGGGGATGTGGTCTTGCAGCTAGAATTCTATTTAGGGCTTGTCTCCCCACAGCCTACGTAAGATGAAGTTTGAGGCTGGGCAGTGTGTGGGGGAGATCTTGGTTCTCTTGCTACCAAGGATTCCATATCCAAAGTGCGAGACCATTGTCGTACTTGGATTTTAATTGTTTTTTTAATAGGGGAATATTTGATTATGCTTGGGTCCCAATTCTCTGTTGCAAGTTGCAGAAGATCTTTAGCAGAGGTGATACAAGCGGACCAAGGATTGCCAGGTTGTTGAAAGATGCACTTTATGACGGCTTTCATTGAGTTCTCCGGTGCCGCCATTGTTTGATAGAAGTATTTACTCAGAGTTGCCATCTCTTCCAGTTTTTGTTGGGTGAGGTTAAACTCTAGACGAATTAAGTTGTTCCTGGTTCAGGCTGGTAGGCAAAATAGCTTTTTATAAGCTCTACAGTGTATTTTCTCTAGATCATTCCCAAATTTCCCTGGAAAGGACTGTTGGGCATAATTGATGGATGGTAGTAGTTTCGCCCTCAGTACTCTTTGAATGGCCGTTGTTGTTGGGCTATCTAGGGTGGCGTATAATTTGCAGAGAGCGGAGATGACCCTTTCCCTTTCTCCTGCAGGTTGTGAAGGTGGACCCGCGGGCGGCCCGTTTCGCTAAGCCATGCCCCTAGATAGTTATAATGTTGTACGCAGTCCAGAGTCAGTAGGCCCAGCCTCTGCTTAGCCCCTTTTTTTGGGGTACTGGCCAAAAACCACAATTTAAAATTTGGTTGGGTTGGCAACCAACTTATTTTTAGCATTGTAGACTGCGAGGACGGTGAGTGCTTTTTGTAGTCCAATTTTGGTATGATCCAGAAGAACCAGGTCGTCAGCGAATTGCATCAGTTGGATCTTTGTGTGCCCGATCCTGGGTGTAGCTAAAGTGGCTCCATGCAGGGCTTGACCCATGTTGGCTGTATATAAATTGAAAGGCATCGGGCTAGGACGCAGCCCGATTTTAGCCCCCGATCCGTGGCGATTTTCTCTGTGGCAAACTCGCTTGAGAGTTTGACTCTTACCCAGGTTTGTGAATACAGTGATCTGAATGCTTGTAGTAAAGACGGACTGATGTTCCAGCGTGCCAATTTCTGCCAGAGGATGGTACGATCTACCCCGTTGAAGGCTGCTGAATAGTCAATAAAGCAGGCAAAAAGTGGCAGGGTTCGATGGGCCACAGCTTGTTGGGATAGATGTGACAGGGCAATGATGTTGTCCACAGTGGAGCCCCCTGGTCTGAACCCGGTCTGAAAGAAGGGCAAGAGGCATTCGTTGTCAACTCCGTCTGCTAGTTCCGCTAGGAGTGATTGCTTGTAGAAGCCTTGCCCTCAATATCCAACAGGGCAATCATGCGATAGTTCTTCTGGTAGGTGTTAGGCCCTTTTTTAAATATTGGGTGCAGCAGTGATCCCCTCCTGGAGCTGTTTATATGCCCCCTACAAGCGTAGCATAAGAAGGGAACCATGGACGCTAGTGCAAGTGAGGGAATGCGCCTTCTTATTCCTAGTGTGGGGGTAAAATACAACCATTACTTGGCGACACTCACATCCTTTGGCCCTGGTGCCAGAGCCCCAGGTGCAATATTGATAGCTATTAATGTAAATCCTTCCATATTAATGCCCCTCCCCCATCACCAACACTTCCTGTAGGTCTCTGACAGGCAAAACGAAAAATCCATGATGGAGGCTCTTGGATCCTGTTAAAGGTCAGTGATATATAAGAAAGTCGCAAGTAATAAACCTTTTCTCCGGCGTAATATTTTGTATGTCAGAAAAAAGTCACATTGCAGCCATTGTATTAATTGTAGACGATTCACCATAGAAAGTAAAAATGAACTGTATGCATGTAAATATGTGCTATATTTGTGGGTAATGGACAATAAGACAAAAGATGAACTCTCAGCAATATGTTGGGAGTGTGACAGCCTTCACCAAGGACAAGAAACTAATGTTTGTCCTACATTCACATTATTAATCTTCGTAAAATTCGCACAGGTTTGGGAATGCCCTTCCTACGTGTACTTTTCTATATGGCGGCATTCCCTGTGTGGTTGAGCTGAGGAATGGAATACTGAAAGTGATTGATGCAATGGAAGGTTGGTGTGAGTTGAGAGGAAACCAGGAAATAGAGTCAGTTGGAGGGAGGACGGAGCCCTGAGAGGACCCACCTGCTACTGCTGTAACCTAATGACCCAATATGATAGAAAGAACTTACCTGAGTGGCTCCAGACTCTTAGGTGAAAACCCTGCCTTCCAGCCCCAACACTACGCTTATCTGATCACCTAACTTAAATTTGAGTAGACACGGATTAAGTTGTGCAGATAATTCGGTAGCTCACGTCAAAATATTGGCAAATACAAATTATACTTTCAGAGATTAATGGTAAAGTCAAATTAGTTTGAACGTTGATTATTTCTTCTATCTTTATGCATAATAAATGTGTGACTATTATACAGGACACAATTATAGTTTTAGCAAAATGTGTGTAAGAAACTACAATTGACTAACTTACTTAGATATGCGTGCATAATATTCATGTATAATGCATGACTCACAGGGCTATACACATGACAACTCATTGACATGACCCGTTCCAGTGGTTCTCACGTTCCACATTACCTGAAGAAAGGTGGTCTAAAGTCCCAGGGAGCATCAGGAAGAGGGCTTCAGAGCTCTGTGGTGCGTGTGTAACCCACGGAGCTATCTCGGCCGTTTTTGAGAAGAAATGACATAAAGTGAAACATGATGTAAGGGACCTGGCAGCGCATGCCCCATCCCGATCGTTCTGATGGGTTTTCGGCATCAGCTGCCGTATCACTCAGCCCCTTTCAGTCGATCTCTTTACAGTCTGCATCGATCACTGCTTCTTCGCTGCTCCCACCTGCGTGATTGATGGCACAATGGATAACTTTGCTGCGAGCTGAATTTAGCTACAATTGGCTTGCGCGAATTGGGTGATTGCCTGCGCTAATCTAATCAGCATGCAAAATGAAATGGCAGAGGGGCCTCCGGGTTTTACTGGCTACGAACAAAGAACTAACATTTGATCCTATCTACCTGGAAAGCCATTAACTTTATTTCCACGGTCTGTGAGATATCCCAGACGCTTTTGTCCATCTCTGGCGCTCCCTTTCTGGTTTGTTCGATCGCTGAGATGCTCGCCTGAGTTCTGAAAGATGTGCTCAATAGCTTCTGTGGACCCCCCTACAGAGAGCACACACTGTCTACAGAAGGACGAACAATCAATATGGAACCTGCCGTAAAGGAGTTCTGAGGCGGGGATACCTGTGGTGTGTTACTGGCAAAATAAAGCAAAGTGCGAAGAGAACAATTTTCCTTCAAGACCGCTGTACATAGAGGGGGTCACCTTCACGGCCCCTGCTCTTGAAAACATTGTGCAGAAGTGAGATAAAGGTGCTTTCAGATGCGACCGTGCTCTAACCAGACCCACTGAAAATGTACGTTTATCAAATACAACTCTAATTTCACTCGAGAGACTATTCCCTTAGCACGCACTCTTTATGCACTGCCACATTCGATTCTCCCTCTCTTAATCATTCCCACCAGCTGTACTCCAAACCTCTCATACATTCTTCTCCAGTGTCCCTCATCTTCAGTTCTCCTGCTCTCCATTCTAGATCTCAAACTCTGCATATTTTACTGCTACTGTCTCCCTTACACCCCACAGGCCCACCAAGAGTTCTCAAGTGCTCCTGTCTCCTCCCTTCTCTCTCTAAAATGACAACGATGCCCTCCCTAGTTTTCTTCTTATGTGTTTGACATTTTCACTTTTACCTTCACCCCCTTCTACATCACATTCTCTCTTCCTCTCTCTTATGCTTTAGAGTGCTTAGAAGCATGGTACAGATGGCATAGTGCATTATGTGAAACACAAGAAAAATAAATAGTGTGAGGACTTTGACCCCAAATTAGAGTTTTGCAGACAATGTTCTCCATTGCAATAGTGATGGAGTGCCTCCCTGCCAAACCCTTGGCCTGCACATCTCATTTAGAGATGGGCAAAGCTTAGGCTTTCCATTGACAGGGCCCCTTAGGGCTGCCTCAATGGAAAGCTTCCTTTGCCAGCCCGAGTGGGGGTCGTCAGAGGAAGAACATTGCACTATCTGCCCTGTCTATGGTGGACAGTGTAATGTATTTTTCTTCCTGTCCTCGCTACCAGGAAAATGCTGGTAGTGAGCGGCAGATACAAAAATAATGACCCCTACATCATGGGATACCAATGACAGGGTGTAGGGGCATTCGCTTTCTTTTGGTGTTTCTTACTGAAAAAAAAAATCTTAAATGTTTGGTGGATTGCGATTAAATCCGATGGCAGCCGTCCACTAAACTTTTTGTACACTGAAAAGATCCGCCATGATGGTGGTTCCTTTATGTGTACAGAGATGACCTTTGAGCTGTGGTCATCTCTAAATCTGACTGGTGGTAGTCCGTCAGGATGGCAGAGAGTGTGTTCTCTGCCACCTGAATGGATAGGGCACTGTTGGACTTGGTCCTTTTTGCAGGGTCACCCCTGAACGTTTTGCCTTCCTCCTAGCCTTTTTTCTGATATGGTGTTGGTGGTTCTAGGATTCTGGGAACTTTAGTACTGCTGTCCAGTGTAAAGAGTGTGTGCTCTCTGTAGTAAACATGGTAAGATTGGTCTACACCTGTTTGGCATATTTAATTTACCTGTCAGTCCCTTGTAAAGTGGTATCTCAGATGCCCATGGCCAGTAAATTAAATGCTACTGGTGGGCTTGCAGCGCTGATTGCACAACCCACCAAAGTAGCCTTTCAAACCTGTCTCAGGCCTCTGCCATTGCAGGGCCTGTGCGCGCAGTGTTACTGCCGCTGTGACGTGGCACCTAAAGTGTGTGCCACGCCTGTGACCCCCTTTTGCTGCATGTCAGTCACCCCTAAGGTAGGCCCAGCTAGCCCTATGGGCAGGGTGCATTGTAGGTAAAAGGTAGGACATGTACCTTAAGTGTGTGACATGTCCGGGTAGTGACAATCAGCCATTTTTGGTTTCTCACTGCAGTGAGGCTGCCCTCTCATAGGAATGCATTGCGGATTCCCAGATAAGTGTTTTAGTGGTGATTCCTGATATGAGAGGAGCAGGGTGGTCAAGTTTGGTATGTTTGGAATAGTAATAATACATGCTGCGCAATGGTGTGCGCAGATTTATTATCACTATTTTAATAATGCCACTTTTAGAAGTAGGCATTTCTGTGAGCTATGTGTCTGCCTACCTGATGTATATTGCATGTCTGGCTCTGGAGTGACAGGGGCTGGTGGGGTGTATGTGGCTCCAGGGAAGGCAGGGTGAGTCAGCGCTAGCCTTAATAGGGGGTCTGCATTTGGAGTAGTGGGAGTAGTCCCTGACCCTGAATAGGTCTGTGCCTGCCTGGGTGAATGCTGACTCCGCCCCCTGTGGTGGTCCGATGACCGAGCCCCCACCTGATGAAGAGGAAGAGGAGCCCTGTAAACAGAGTGCTCCAATAATCCCCAGAACCAGTTGAGACTGGCTCCCCCAAACCCGGTGCCAGGGCAGACTAAGAAAAATGTGGTGTAGATATACTGGGGCTGTGACACCATGTTTCGGTGCTTCTTGTGCTTAGGGAATACTTGCTGCTGCTGGGCCCCAGGAGGAACCACCACGAGGGGCTACCTCCCTGCTGGAGGGCCTTGTGACCTGACCTGCCTGTGCCCTGCCTTTGTGCTTTAGGACTTTGAAGGCAAGAGGAGAGGACTGCTCCTGTGTTTTGGTAAACCTTTGGTGCCCAACTTGCCTTTTAAGCCTCTTGGCTCCTAGCGCCTCGTGAGCGCTTCAAGGATCTGGCTGAAGGCACAGAGGAGGATGAGAGGGGCGTTAAACCGGCAGTGATGGGCTGCAAAGTACCAGGAGGGAATCCCGGCATGGGGATTCTCCCCTGCTGCGGGAAGGAGGCGGGAGCCCACCCTGCATTTGGGTCCTCTTACAGCGGGAGCCCACCCCGCATTTTTGGTGCTCCTGTCAGCGGGTTCCCACCCGGCAATTACGTGTATTTACAGACGGGAGCCTACCCCGCTTTTTTGGGCCAGAGAGGAGGCGCACGGCTGACAAGGAAGACAGGCAAAGATTGCCTGGTTGTGGGCAGGGCTTAGAAGCCCAAAAGTGGAAGGAGACTTCACTCCATGATCAATAAGGCTGTTAAGCAAGGAGGAAGCAGCCAGACTGGAGGCAGGGCTCCCGTAGCCACGAGGAGAGCCCCGCGGTTCGGCATTTGGAGAGGGAATTTCGTGGGCTCCCTAAGGGAGTGCATCCATTCTCAGGCCCGGCCCGTGCAGGGCATTATACCGGGGCGGTGACGTCAGGCGGGGTGGGGGGTTTTAAAATGCGGGATATGGACCATTACAGGTAAGTAACGAAAAAAAAAAAAAAACGAATTTCGTTGCCTACGCTGCAACACATTTGGCGATGCAGCGCGGGCAACGAAATTCGTTTTTTTCATTTTTTTTTCGTTACTTACCTGTAATGGTCCATATCCCGCATTTTAAAACCCCCCACCCTGCCCCTCCCCGTCTGACGTCACCGCCCCGGTATAACGCCCTGCACGGGCTAGGCCTGTCCATTCTGCCTGCTCGCACCAGCCACGGGAGGGCTGTACATCATGGGAAGGAGACGACTGCCAGCTGGTTCAGGTACGAGCCAGCGGCTGTGGTGCCCCAAGGAACACAAGTGTACCAGACCGGGTTAGGCAGGCTGGTCCGACTGGGGGGAACCATCTCTTTTGGCAGCAGTCTATCCCAACGTGGACTTGAGGAGAACGCTGCTTCTTGGTTTAGCAGCAGCACCGCACAATCGCGGACAGTTGCCTGTTCAGGCATTCTGGGCGAAGGTTAGACCAGGCTGAGACCTCAATGGAGGCCCCCGACGGTTGGACCTACCACTTCCAAACTCCTATGTGGGACACGTAGACTCTGTTATTGTCTGCTGATGATGACCCCTGGATATTTAAGTGTTTACCGTGGTGCACTATTGCTAATACCTTTGCTTAAAATTGTCTTGGCCTGATGAGTTTATGCCAAGGGTGGTACGTGCCAGTAAGTACTGGTTGGTCTTGCAGATTGTGAGTCCTGGGAGTGGCAGGTTGCACATGTGTTGTGCACTGATGGAACTAGGCTGTGGATAAGGGTTACATACTGTGTGCCCCTTTTAATGGTTTCTGTGGTGCGCTGGTGCTAATGCAATGATTTATACCTAATGATTTTTCCTTAGACTTGCCCGCTCAGAGTGGGTGTGGTTGGGGAACTGTTGCTAATGATTTACAATTTGGTTATCCTGGATGTGATGCCTAATGTATCGATGCCTAATGTGATAATGCGCAGTGATGGTGCATAGGTATCCAGATGTAAGGGCATAAGATGTTACATGGTGCCAAGTTGTGTTGTTGATGCCTAAATGTGGTTTTATAATATGGTACACACCTAATGTGATGGATGCATAATGTGTTTATGCTAGTTGTGCCTTCACCAGTAGTTACTGGTTGTTTTATCCCTTACTACTGATCCTAATGGTTCTGACAGTGGCCCGATTGGGCCTGTTATGTATATAATCCCCTTTTAATATTGCCTAGTGCCAGTTGGCACAGTGCATATGTGTGATTATTATTCTAATGTTTTTTGGATAATAAAAAGGCTTTTTTATATAATCTTGTGTGGAGTTTCTTTTGTGGTCGCCTAGTGTGTTGCTGCTGTGTGTGTTGCCCAAAAGATTTACATATTGCCTCTGAGATAAGCCTGACTGCTCGTGCCAAGCTACCAAGGGGGTGAGCAGGGGTTATCTTCGGTGTGTAACTCCCTTGCCATGAATATAGTGGTGGTTTCTGCCTCGCTTAGGTGCTTGCCCTAGCCAACCAGAAATCCCATTTCTAACAGACACCATCTGTCAAAATCTAAATCAGTTTCTTTGTTTCCATGCCTTTATAGAATATAGGAATATAAATAAAAATAACAGAGTGTTTACATGGTAATGAAACTCTCAGGTCACTCATCTTTGCTATACCAGATTATATTATTACTGAACTCGATGAAAATCTTTTGATTCATCTCATAGGGAAGAAAGCAAGATTTAGCCCACAAGGTTTTGGATGTGTGACTGACAGAACACCCACTGGTTCCTGGAATGGATGTAGTGAACCCACCGAGCTATCGTTCCAACCTAACAAAATCACCTCATTTTTCAAATACAATTCAAACATTTTCATCTTTTGAATTTTGGGTAATGTATTTCATATGAAAACGCATTTTCTTTGAAGTGTACTAATGTTACTAATTGTCCAGATGTAGTTGCATTGTGGAATTAATCCCAGCTGGATCAGCCCCTTAGTGACTAATCAGTTCACTCTGTTTTGCATTTGTTTGTCTTCCTGTTTCATCGCCTTGCACTCAATGACCAGGTCAGTGCTCGCATGGCAATGTACAATTAACCTAATATGCACAGAAATCACAGGCCCTGCTCTCAGTGACTCATGCTGAACAGATGGCACAACGAATCGAAAGACAGGTTTATCTCATCATGGCTACCGTTGAAAGTCTAAGGCAGGATTTCTTTAACCAGGAGAGAAATTTAGAAGCAGCTCATGCACCTATGCCTCTGCTGCAAACACCACATGTCTCATTTAACAAGACTCACAGCTGATGTTTTAAAAGGGTTACGCTTTTGCTAAGTTTAGGGTTGAATGTTTCAGCCCAGAGCTTTCAATATTGCCAAAAGCAACAGACAATGGTTTACCAGCTCAGTTTGAATGAAGTGCGATATATTGGCTGTGGCGTTGTGTAAAACGGTGCCCCCCTGCAGAATGTGAAGAGGAGCCCTTGAGTCTCCCTCATCACATAAATATTAATTTGCCTTGGGTGGAATCGGGCCCCTTGGAAGGTCTTTGGGGCCCCTGATTGGTTAGGGCCGCCTTGTGCCACAGGGGCTGCAGGGGCCTGTGTTATGCCCTTGTAAATGGCTTAAAATTAAAAACTCTGGAACTTATTTACAGGCCCTTGCTCCACTTTTGTGTCATTTTTAACATGGGAAAAGTGATGTACGGGCGGCGCAAGGAGCTGGTAAATCTGCCCCTCTGTAAGTACCTGCAGTCTAGAAACAACCCGCTACTTGACCTAGAACTCCTGAAGGAACTAGTTAACATTCACGTTTCAGTAACCCTGTTTGCCTCGTACCTAGTTGAGTTGTAGGCTCCTGGCTAGGTGATGCCTTTTTCCAGACTGCATGAATATTTTCTGTGTATTTGGGGTCTTTAGCTTGGTTATACATATCTGTTTCCGACTCCATCTATGGGCTGGGGCATTGTTTTTGAGATTGCAATAGTTAGGTCAGATCACCTGATTTGATGTCATTAGGACTAAAGGGAATCTTTTATAACTCTTGAAAAAATGACACCATGGGCACCCATGGACATTTGTATGCAGCGCCCACGTCACAGGTCTCATTCCGGGGGGACAGGGGGAGTGGGGTGTGAAGCGGCGGCGCAGAAGGAAATTCCAGCTTCAGATATTTCAACTGTGCTCTATTGTGCCAGAAGGGTTTTTCCACTTTGTCTTACATATGAGAATGCACCAGCAATTCGAATTGTTAAATACGCAACAAACAATTGGCCACTGAAGCCAAAATTAAGCAACACAAAGCAAACAGAATCAACAGAAACCAAGAATCGAAATCGATTGGAGCTTCCTGCAGGACGATTCAACCTGTTCTGAGGCTGATTATTAATTCATGTATATATTAATTTTACATAATTACATTACCTAGAATTAAAGTGTTGTGTTACATCATCATAATTACTGCTATTATTTTAATTAGTACTAGTAGTAGTACGAATTTTAGCATACTTAATTATTGATAATATAATCATAAACATTACTTTGGTGATTGTTAATCTGCTACTATTATCAGCAGCCATTTTGTTATTGGTTTTACATGTATTAATAGCAGTAGGAATAATAATATTAATTATAATAATAGTAATGCAATTAACTTTATCCCTCCCACATTCTCCTTCTCGCCTTCTTCCCTTCATGGACACATTTTGCTACATGTCTCATCTCTAATTCCACCGGTAGTTCGATTCAGTATATCCATATCGCTTTTGGGCATTTACTCTTTGTGTATTGCTCAGTCAGTCACTCACAAAACTGACTGACTATTGCTCATTACAATATATATGTTAATGCTTCCTCTCTCCTTCCATTGTTAGGCTCCACCTTGTACAGTTACATTCATCCCAGTTAGCGGTCCATCATTCCGTCACTGTCCCTGGTAACACAGTGATGATTACGCATCATAGCGCATGCACACCTTGTGGCTCCATGGAGGGGAGGCCCTACTTAATCACGGGGTCGTTGGCCCACACGTTATTCCCAAAATACAGATGAGTAATTTTACTGCAGTGTGACCATTCTATCATGCATCCACCCGGCTGCTCTCTAAGGTAGGCTAAAATACAAATTGCAATATCTCAATTCATTTGGTACTATGTGACTGACATCTGGCAACCTCAATGCTTAATTTGAGCCTGTTGTTTCTGGTGCTCCTTACCAGCACTTAATTGTCAACACTGGCACTTGACAGTCTGCCACAAGGTGGCACTGTCTGGCTAATTTAGAAATGACCACAACAACAGTTAATTAATAATTAACAAACATGACTATTATGTGCCACACAAGCCATTCTTACAGCTTTGAGAACCTGAAATAGTCTGCATTGTCACGCTTGTAGGAGTGAGATGATAAGTAGTTGTGATGTTACTGTCATTGGCAGCGCTAAGAGGGAAAATGCGAGGTGCAAGCTGCAGCGGCCTCCTGACGAGAGCCCTAGCATTTATTCCTTTTTTCAAATTAAGCACTGGATAACCTATTATACTATTCCAGCTCAGGTGCCCAACCCCATCACAGTGAGATTGACGAGCCGCGGGCTCCAGAGCTGCATCCGCGGCTCTCCCCTGCCGGCAATGAACTTGGTCCAACAGTGAGGTTCCTTACCGCAATCCTGGTGGCGGAATTCCTGGTGCCCAGGCTGGGCTGCTAGCGGGGTCTTTTTGTCCCGCTGCAGAGGTGAAAAAGCAGATAATTCCCTGCCTGCGCCGAGTGCGGAGCCTCCAAGATGCCGGCTAGGTTCTGAGACGGCGCCCTACGCCGAGATCGGAGGTGGCAGGCTTGAGCTGAGTGTGCGAGCTGCCAGGAGGGAGTGAGGCGTACATACCTGTGGTGGAATGCAGTAGGAGCGGCAGTTCTGGGGACGAGGTTAACGGGCGCGATCTCCTAGACATTGTGCGCCGTGTTGCACCAAGAAAATGGCGCATGTGGGCCGTGGTGACGGACCCTGATGGCAGCAGAGGTGCCCGACAGACCAGGGAAGTGTGGTGACTGGACACCAGACGATCGGGAACCCGGTATGTGTGGACCATGTGAGGAGCACTGGAGAGTGCACTCCATAGCCTGAATTACAGCGCTGAGAGTTGAGAAAGCACTGGGCCAACCCCACAGCGTAGGAAATTCTGAGCAGCAACTCTGCGGGGTGAAAAGTGGCTGCCAGACTGGGAGTGCGTGCCTGCTAAAATACACCGAGCGCTGGATAGGAGGACCACGGCAGATGAGGAGCACGGCGCAGACACAGGGCTGTACTGGGGCACCTGTGACTGGCTAGTAGGGACATATCATTACACCCCTGAGCCCCACTGTTGCAGGAAAGCGTGGGTGGGAACACAGAGATCATTCATTAAGCAGAGGGCTGGTCCAGAGAGCGTGGAAAAGTGGAGGCAATCCCGCTGCCTGTGCCGCGGCCCTGAATCATCCCCTGGGTGTGTAAAGCAAGCACAGGGAGGCTGATGAGACGACAGGCAGAGCGACTATCAACCCTACAGTAAGTCTTAGTTTCCCAGTAACTCCAGGATGGGTGCTGCCAATTGATCTGTGACGATGCCCCCGGAATGAAACCATGAACATTATGCATAGCATGGAGCCGGATCAACATGGCCCATGCCCGGTGGAACTTTGATGGCACTTTCAATGGACCTTAACGAAGCCCCCTGGGTGAATACCAAAACTGTTTGCACTTACTTCGGTGCACGAGCAACCTTGGCCGATTCCCGGTGGAGCTGGCATATGCAGCTGTAGAGGAGTCTGGCCCTGGTTTCACACCCTCGGCCGTCACCTACCCAGCCGGTCATCTGACATTGTTTTCCTCGTTTCCCCTTGGTGTTTCCCTCCCTTCCCCTCCCTCCGTGATTCTTTGATTTAATTGATGGAACTATGTAACCTGTAACTCTGGGCGGATACCAAAACTGTTTGTTCTTACCTCGGTGTACGAGCAACCTTGGCGAATGCCCGGTGGAGCTGTCATATGCAGCTATAGAGGAGTCTGTCCTCGGTTTCACCCCCTCGGACGTCACCTACCCAGCTAGTAATCTGACACTGTTTTCCTCGTTTCCCCTTGGTGTTTCCCTCCCTCCCTCCATGATTCTTTGATTTGATGATGCAACTATGTAACCTGTAACTCTGGGTGGATACCAAAACTATTTGTACTTACCTCAGGGCACGAGCAACCTTGGCCGATGCCCGGTGGAGCTGTCATATGCAGCTATAGAGGAGTCTGTCCTAGGTCTCACCCCTTCGGCAGTCACCTACCCAGCCGGTCATCTGACACTGTTTTCCTCGTTTCCCCATTGTGTTTTCTTCCCTCCCCCTCACCTCCCTCTGTGATTTTTTGATTTAATTGATGTAACTATGTAACCTGTAACTCACTGATCCTCATGTAAAGCGCTCTGATACCTCTGGGTCTAGCCAGCACTATCTAAAACTTTTTCACAAAAAAAAATTCAATTACGAGGTTTTGTACCATATCTATTCACCTGCATGGGCCGTAGTTACCTTCAAGTAAGGACACTGTAGGTATAACGTAGGAGTATTACCTGCATGACTCAACTACTATTCAGATCATCTCATTAATCACTATTGTTTCTTCCAGATGTCCCATAAATCTTCTTGTCCTGATGAGACCCATGAACCACATTGAGAGTGGAAACATCGTCAACATATAAACAAACAAATAAAGAAATTGGATATTGGCCAAATAGTTTATTATCAAACTTGTTGTTGTTTTTATAAAAACACACATGTAAGCACATTTTACTTTCACTTGATTTGTTACACAGTGGTTTGTGGTTTTCTTTGTCCCTGGGACACACTGCACATTTTGATGTAAAGAGTTTGTCAGTGTGATACAATAAGATGATGTCTTGAATATAAGCCGTTGATAATGTATGGTGTTCTAGATACTTATTTACATGTTGTGCATTAATTGCGTACAGTCAAGAGTGACTGAATAATGACGAATGAACTGAATGATACCAATGAGAACCATTGTGACTAAGTAATTGTCAATAGCCCAGGTTCCCATATGGTTACGGGCTGCTCTTGTTTCTCAGTGCTAGTATAATGAACGTGGGCACAAAGGTAACTAACCAGTCAGTGCAACTCCTGAAGGCAGTCTCTGGAGAGGAGAAAGGGGGTCCTATGGACCCCTCCAGACATCCCCTTGAAGGAGGTTGCAGTCACTCCCTGCACCCAGCTGCCAGGGGCCCTCTCCCTTTCTTTGAAGTGCAGGCAGCATGTCACCTGCACTGTGAAACATGGAGCAGCTTTGAAGCAGTGTCCTGAGGGCAGCGTGAATTTGCGGCTGCCCTGGGGGCAGCGCATTCTTTCGAATAGGGCGCACTGTCCCTGTTTGCACCCGGAACACCTTTTGAAAGGTGCGCCATGGCTCAAACAGGGAAAGTGTGCCATGTATATAATACAGCTCCAGGCAGACAAGCGGTACATATACCATATTAATAACTGGCATATTGCGAGCTAAAATATCTGGACTACCAAGACCAGTTACGAAAATTTCAATTTTTTATGTGTGGACAAGGGCATTTTTTTTCCCCTTAAAACTGTTTTCCGTGGTCAGTACAGACTTAAGCACATAGCTCACAAATTTGTCTGGCATTTAAAATTAGCCTGGAAGCATCTGTTGATACCACCAATTCATTATTTATATAGTTGTTCCCAAAAATCTCAAATTTAAAGATAGGCTGTGATTGTCTATTTTACATTTCAACATATGAGGACTAGCGAACTCTGTCAAATAGTTCAAATACAAGAAAATTGAAATGGATAGCAGGTATAGATGCCTCCCCAGCTATCAGTACCTTTATAGCCCTGCTTTCATCCACTTGTGTTCAGCTAGACGAGACCACCAAACTATGAGGCTCTTCTAGTGTGAAAACTTTGCTACTGGCGTGATGCCAGGCTTTGAAGTGGATTTAGCTTAAGTGGCTGGCAACGAGTTGGTTAGGTAAAAGAGCTCTTACCCTTGGAGGAATCCTTCAGCGATGCTTGACTATTCGTACAATAGCCTTGGAGTTCTTTTTATTAGTGCTACAATTAGCTCTCCCAGAGTCCAGTGGAAATGATGAACACACATTCTCTTACTTGCAGAATCCTCTAACTAAGCTTTAAAAGTAAGGCACCAGCGAGCAATGGGTGGCGTTGAGTGAAGTATTCCTGCGTCCAAGGAAAAGTACTTTAAATAATTAAGCCCTTATGCAAACAGGAGGCAATTGGTTTCAGCTGTTTAAGTACAGTAAGGAGGACTTTTGAAGTTAAGACAGTAGAAATCAACTGATCCACCAAATGCCAATATATATTTTAAAAATAACAAAAGTTTAATAATGCAAGCTTTGACTAATTTCCAGCAAAATAGAAATTTATTTAACTGCTTTCATGGTAAAAATGTTTTTCGCATTTAGTTTCCTCTGCATTGGCCCTGATCACGAAGTTGCCATTAATCTCCCTTTTGGAGCAAACACAAGTCTTTGGAAAAATAGTTACAACAATTTTTTAAGCCTGGTCATGATCATCAAGAATGACCACAAAAGTGAAACTAAAAATATCTACCTATAACACCAACTAAAGAGACAAATTTGATGTGCCCCCTAATTTATTGTCATGAATGGTCTATGAACCTTCCTGATTCTACTATAGAATATCAAGTAGTAGTATCAGATTATCGTAGACAATATACCCACAGACAAACTATAGAGAGGCAAGTGCATATAGAGGAAGTATAGATTTACTATTCTTAACGCCACAGCTATGCATCTTAAAAGTATGCATATTGTCTTGGTACACATTAATAGAGTTAGGTATAGAAAATCTCTATTTACTACCTTTCCGTATTTCGGCCTTGATATTCTGATGACGATATTGGATGGCATTCAGGTTGCTATCTCGATATTCCGGGGACACACGCCTTATCTTACCGCTTCATAATTATTTAAGAGTCAATAAGGGTGTACTCGTCATCTAAAAAGTGAACTCAGCTTATTAAATATTGGCTAAATTAAGTCGACTGCACTGCCGTGACTAATTCCCTTCTAAATTAAATCAAAGGGCTAGATAGTAGAAATGCTAGACTAAGTACATACAAATATTATTAATACTAAAAAGGAAGCAACGTTTTGAGATATAGTATCGCAGTGTGAAGTGTGCTGAATTCTTCCCTGGGCTGCTACTACTGCGAGTAAGCTTTTTCAAAAATGTTTTTCACTATTACTGCTTGGATCATTTCAATAAAATTGAAACATTGACATCTGAGATATTTCATAAAGGCTGGAAGATGAAGATGGAGTAGTTCAAGTACTATCATAACATGCCATCCTGCTTCAGTTCACTGAAAAATATTTATTTTTCATCAAATTTGTTTTCTCTCACATTCTTCTTACGCTGTTATCATACCAAACAATTGCACTATATCTACGTTTGAATGTATACATTCAGGAACTGTGACACGGATTTGAAAACTTTACAACATTGCTCGTTAGATAGCTGGTCTTGAAAAATGTGCCCAATCTCTTTAGTCTGCTCACAGATATGTCAAGGAGAGGAGACAAGCACAGTAAGTATTGATGTGTTGGGGAATACGACGCTGTTTGTAGACCTGTCTTGTTCACTTGGCTTCTAATTATATGACAAACCAGACCGTCCTACATAAAGTAATTGACACATGCTGGAAATGGATCACCGGGGACCCACCGTACGCCACTTTGGAGCAATCATTATTTACCGCGCACTGAACACGAAAAATGACAAGCGCCTGGGCTGCCGCGCATCTGAATTACAGCCACACTACAGGTTTTTCTTATCATTTCCACCCACTTTCTAAAAGGCGACTGCTAAAGAAGAGTGCTTGAGGTTCCCCAGTAACGAAGAGGAAATTCAACATTCCCACTTATTAATTAAGCTGTAGGATCCACGTAATAGTATCGGCCATTGGTAGAGTGGAATCTGAAAATGTAAGCTGTGTGTGCCAGATGCTACAGACTGCTGAGATCTGTACCACCCCATAGAGGCCAGAAGATCAAACTGAGGAAAACCCATTTTTTCATCCCTCTGAAGTTGAAAGTGAGTATTGTTAGAAATGAGGTTTCTGGTTGGCTAGGGTGTGCACTTAAGCCAGGCAGAACCCACCACTATAGTAAGGGCAAAGGAGTTGCACACCCAAGATAACCCCTGCTCACCCCCTTGATAGCTTGGCAGAGCAGTGAGGCTTCTCCCAGAGGCAATATGTAAAGCGTTTGCGCAACACACACACACACACCAGTGACACTCTAGGCACACCACAACAGAGACTCCACATAAAACATTCTTTGTATTGTTCATAAAACACATTAGACCACAATCCCATAAATTACTGCGCAACTAGGCACTTGTCATTACGTCACATAGTTCGTAAATCATTTTTGCTTATAGGGTAATTGTCATCGAAGTGTAGGTAGTGTACATAATTAAATATTTGTGAATTTCACACGTTCTCACAAATCATGCAAACTTTATGCCTCAAACCATCACTGTACATAAGTAAAGTACCTCCGGCCCCAATCCCTTTGTTCTCCTTTTCTTGGTTCCCAGAGTAATACAGTGTGAAAACCTCAAAGAACAAACTCCCAGGGAAGTTGACTTTCCTAACGGGGGTTCCCTGCACTCTCCAGGCAGCCCGGGCTGCTAGGAAACGCTTCACTGGTTTCCATGGAGCAGGCAAGGGGCACACATCCCCAGGGGCAGGGCGGTTTAGACGCTGGGGAAGAACGCTTCATGAATCCCCACCTCCTGATTTCCAGCTCGGTGGGACTCAGCCTGGAGCACACTGTGAAGGCGCCCGGTCACTGCCAGGAGTGATTGGGGTGCCTCCTGGGCCTTCTAGAAAGGAAAAGAGAAGGTGCTGCCGGCCCATACCTGCGTCAGCCTTACTACGGGGCTGGAAGCAAGGCGGAAGGAGTGGGACTCCTCATGTAACACCACACCCTTGACTGGCTGGGCACAGAGCGAAGTCACCATTGACTCCACTTCAGTTCGGGGACTCTTCTGGGCATCGGCGATGATGCGGCATCCTCGCTGGCTTCTGGAGGTGTGGCTGAGCAATGCTGGGAACTCCAGTCAGCCATGCTGGTTGCCCAGCAATGCTGCAGACTCCATCTTGCTGGTCTCACTGACGAGCGGCCATGCGGAGATGGACAGTTGCTTCCCGATCTTGGGCTCTGCACACCACAGGGTGGTGGGCTCAAGTCAGAATTCCTCAGCAAGGTTACCGCTCCATTGATGTTTCAAGGAGCATGCTGCACCAAGGCTCTTGTAAAATAGAGCACCCATGCCAGAGCTTTCCCAAAGCAAAGGGAAGGCACACCGAAGGAATACAGCACACACCCAACCGTACATTTTATAAGTACTGCAAGGCAGGATACTAAGCCCTGGGAGATCACTGGGGCACACAGGCAGGTAGCAGGCAACTGGCCAGCAAACAAGGTCCATGCAGGGGAACAAGAGGCAGATCTCCCAGCAGGTCAGCGCAGCCAGGCAAAGTTCCAGTGGCAGTTTCTCCTGGCAGCATAAAGCTTCTCCTCTGGCGCGATGCAGTCTCTAGAGCCAGCAGTGTCTGGTTACCGGTCCAAACAGTGTCTTAGCTTTGTGGGTCACAGCCGCTGTACTTATAGTTAGAATGTCTTTGTTCTTGGGGCACTTCAAACACTGTGCACAACACCCTCATTCACATCCCAGACCCTGGCTCCAGACACATCACAAGGGGGTGAAGACAGCATTGTAGAAGGCAGGCACAGCCCTATTCAGGTGCAGGTGCAACTCCTCCCACCAATCCAAATGCTGACGAGGCCTATTCAGGTGCAAGGGAAACTACTCCTGCTACTCTAAATTCAGCCAAGGTCTATTCAGCCTAGCGCTGAGTCACCCAGGAAAGGTAGGACACACCTCAACCCCCTTGTGACTGTCTAGAGTGAATGCACATCCCCTCTCTCCTGTTAGTCAAAACCAGATGGGGAATACACATCCAGGCAAGGCACAGAGACACATAAGCACACAGAAATGGCCACTTCTAAAAGTGTCATTTCTAAAATAATTATGACAAATCGGCTTTCACCAATAAGCAGGATTTCTCACTACTATTCCAAACATACCGAACATGGCCATGCTACCCCTCTCATAGCAGAAATTACGACTGAAGCACATATCAGGGAATCCTCAATGCAAACCTATGAGAGGGCAGCCTCACAGAAGTGAGAAATCAAATAGGCTGCTTGTTACTACCAGGTCATGACACACAGTTAAGGCACATATCCTACCTTTTACTTACACAGCACTCTGCCCATAGGGCTAGCTAGGGCCTACCTTAGGGGTGAATTATGTACTAAAAGGGGAGTTTCAGATGTGGCAACCACTTTACATGCGACGTCACTGCGAAAGTAAACTACGTGCGCAGGCCCTCAAGCAGCAGAGGCCTAAAACAGGTTTGAAAAGCTACTTCGGTAAGCAGTGCTGAAGGCCCATTAGTAGCATTTAATTTATATGGCCTGGGTATATGGGATACCACTGTACAAGGGACTTACAGGTATTAAAATATGCCAAACAGGTGTAGACCAATCTTACCAAGTTTACAAGAGAGAGCACATGCACTTTAGCACTAATCGTCAGTGGTAAAGTGCCCAGAGTATTAAAACCAACAAAAGCATGTCAGAAAGAATACAAAAGTAAGGCATAAAGTTCTGGGATTACCCTGCAAAAAGGGCCAACTTCAACAGTACCCTTCTTTTGCATAATAGTGACACCAGGGTGTGTTACAGGAGTTCTCTGTTTGAGCAACAGGCATTTGGGCACCCTCCCACCCCAGGGCCCTTTGGCATTAAAGAACAGCTAGCCGGTGCCCGTGTGAACCATTTTGTAATAATAATCAGGAGAAATTCCTCTTTTGCTTCGGAGTTTGGACCCATGCAAATGTTTGAACTCTTTTGACAATGTGCCTGTGCTGCATTACCAAAGTAGGGACAACTGGAACTCATGAGGTTCTTTAAGTTTGAAACATAAAAACTGGAACTCCGGCACTGCACGCCCCAAGAATTAATTTGTGTTGAGATACAGAGGTCTCAATATTTTCACAAGCTATCCAAACTTGACATAGATTCTGGGAACCAGCATTTTACCCTGTATCCGCTTACAAGACACTTGTTAGTGCCTAAGGCTCACCTATTGCCATTTGCTCACCTAATGCCAATATAGGTGTGCAAAAACATGATTTATAAGTGTTAATGCATGTTCAGTTAATTAAAACTCCCAAATGGACTTAATTTCATGTGATTTGGCACCAGTATGGAGTTATATTATAAAGGAGTAAACGTTTGCCTGTGTGGAGAAAAGTGTCCTAGGGTAAAAATAGCATGCAAAGGTGATGAACACCTGCAAAGATGGGAGTTTATGGGTAATCACAGACGTTTTCACCCACGTCTCCCACGGGGTACGATCAAAGGTTTTCTCCTTTAAAGGCAGAAGAAAATCCTCTCCAATTTAGGAATGGGAGAAACTTTTCCTCGAAATTAATTAGGTTATTTTGCATTGGTTATCTCTGCACGTTAAGATAGGTTTTCGAATGAAGGAAAAAAGATAGCATTACATCTGTATAAAAGTAAACCATGTGCATCAAGCCTTTGTAAATTTGCCTGCATGCAAATACTCCTACATTGCTGAGACTGGTGCAGCTTCCCAGTATTACTTCTGAAATTCTTATGGAATTCCTCAAAATAAACATAAAGCGTGGAGGAAGCCATCAGCAGGAGTTGTACATTTTTTTAGTGAATTGGTGCCTTGGTGAGCATAGTCACAGGCGCATTTACTTTCACTCACCAGCAGCAGCAGGTATATGGCTGACACCTGAAACTAGTTAGACACATCAAGGAGCTAAAAGCTTGCAGCTGTCATCTTTGTGAAAACTGCGGGTCACAGGTTAGAATCCCAGAAGAGCACACACCTCCTCTTAAGGTAACAAAATAACTAATATTGATTTGCCTAACAGGAACCACTTTATTTTTTCTACTCCATTAAATGACAAAAGTGTAAGTGCAAGCGCTAAGTTAAAAAATAGCTAATACTAGGGGGAAATAAGTTTTAGTCAATGGCAAATGCATAATATCACATAGACTTCTGATTAACGTCATAGGGATGGTAAGATTTCACATGTATGCACCTTTCAGCTTTCAGGGTGTGGGAAATGTGTATTTTCTTTCTGAAATTAAGCAAAATATCAGGACAATTACATGAAAGTATGCAGAACATATGTGAAATGCACTTTGGGGTATCTATGGAAAAATGATTACAATGCCACATCTTCTATGGGGATATTTTTTCTGATCCTGTAAGACATATTCTACTGGAACTGATTCAACACAGTCCAAGGAAGTAAAAAAAAACGTGAAAAATTACTCCCTGAGACAATTTTTTACATTTTGCATAATTTGTGTTACATTAAATTGAACTATACAAGCATAACTGAAAAATTCACATGGGTTTACTTTCACCAAGAGCTGTAAATTTTTAAGAAATGTAAACTATTTTTGGAATTCAGCAACAGATTCAGCACATGTGGTGGCCATGCATGGCTCCTCCTGCAGAAGCAAGAGTCGATTTCAAATTGTCCACACACTGTAATTAGCTGCTGTTCCGTCATCAACAGGCTGCTCACGACAAGCCTTCCAAACGAGAGCACGTGGTTCTCAGTAATCAAAAAAACAATAATCATTTTCTGACCAGTCTAAGTCGTCACATCCGTTATGTTTGCTGCATCCTAGTTGATAGAACATGTGTCTGGGGGTAACCGATGACAAGCAGCCCAGGTTCCCTTTTCTTGAGTCGTCATGGAAACTGCACCTTTTTTCCCTCGGGTGGGGTCTAGGCCAACTACCGAGTACACGGGTAGTATTTTTACAGTGCAACCGACTCTGGTAATTATGTTTTTTTCCTGCTTGTTGTTTTAAGGATTATTTATGTAGTTTGATTCACCGGAATGGGAGCATTGGGATCAATAAAGCAAATGCGCAATCCGCAGCAGGTGGAAGGAAACTACACATGAAAGGAGCTAGTTATGTTCGCGTGGTTAAAAATAGCCCCAGGTCACTTGTGGGTACTTTTCAAAGGCCCACTTAATACTAGTACTCTTGTTTTCAACTTTGGACTAAAGAAGGTATTGTGGTAGCTGGTCTGATTTATTAACATTAAGAGCTCACGCTGTTCCCATAAAGGTAGCTTTCAGTGCAGTGTGCCTTTCTATTGTATGCATGCTTCCGACTGCCTTCCCGAGGAAAGCAGTTCTCCCTCTCAAAAGTCCAATACAAATTTGTCCGTTTCTTATCTTTTTCTTTTTAATACTGCATTTGTGTTTCAGTTTAGGCTACTCCTGACTAGATGCTTTTCTTCACCCTTCAAATCACCCAGAATGTAAACATGATTAAAAAGAGCTTGGATATTGATGCAATGTATGCTAGCTAAAGCACTTGTTGAATTGGTGTACTAAAGACACACATGGATCAAAAATGGTTTCCAAACTCCATTTTTCTTATCAATATGAAAAAAGGAGGCGTTATTCTTCACAAAGTCCCCCTGGCCTTCATACGGTACAGAAACATTGAAGCATACAAAGTTCCAGTCTATCATTCTGTCCTTTATATCAGCCCAGTTGTCAACATCCTCACTGCCTCGCTAATGTCAAATTCCTAAACTCAGACCGCTCCACTTTTGAAGACACCACCTTGTACTCGAACAGTTTACATAATTACAAGGCCAGTTTTGCAACTGATCGGGTCAAAGTGCTGGAATGAGCAGTTTTCGACCAGTTTTCTCAATTAGAGATTCTCACCCCCTGTCCAATGTGTAAGGTACCTCGGTGTCAGGTTTGATGCAGGCCTAACTCTCCAAAAACAGATTTACTGCATTGTCTGCTCATGTATGGACCATTTACTCACACTAAACCTCACATTTTTACTTGTTTACCTTTTCACATAAAGTCCAAAGTTTAAACTCATTTATTGCAGCTAGTTTGAACTATTTGCAGTCTTATTTATTTCAAATCCCATGACAAGGTTTTTAAAAAGTTGCAGTTGGTTCAAAACGCAACAGCAAGATTGGCCTGAACCTGAGAAGAACCGATTCAATTTCTCCAGTGTTTATACTCCTCCACTAGCTTCTGATCAAACATAGAATTTAGTTTAAATCTGCTTGTTTTGTCCATAAGGCCGTATTTAGCCTGCAACAAAGTCTTATACATCGGAAATGGGTGCGCTATATACCCAGGAGGGACCTTAGATTCTCGAAGGAATCTCTTGTGATGGTACCAAAGTTTCAATGTTCCTCTCACTGTGGCAGCTGGAACGCCATGCCATAAACGGTTTACTCCCAGGATTCTCTGATACCATTACATCTACTCTGTACTCCTTACTAGAATACTGAATCTTATCTTGTTACAAAGTAACAGCAACTCTATGTTGTTTTGACCGGTCTTGACTACTGTTTGTGGTAAATAAATAGTTAAAGGCTAATTCCGGTGTCACTTTGACTGGAATGAATCTGTACGCTGGCAATCATATTGTTTCTGCATGCTCTACTGACAATGAAAACAGAGTAGATACTACATGTCTTAATTATTCATACTTGCTTAATCCCCTTATGAATAGTAACAGCAAAATATTAACTCATCACATTTAGTATTTAATTGGGGAATTGTGATCTGGTAGCCCACTTGCTAAGTTTGGAATTAAGAAGCCCGAGTTCTAAACACAGCTCCCTCTCTTGAACAAACCTGGGCGAATCTTGGCAAATCAAGTCATTTCCAAATGTCAGTCTCCCTCACTGCCAAATTAGGAAGGGGTAAAAAACCTATACAGAAGTGACATTTGTATTATGAAAATATAATTCTGTTCTGCCCAGAGTGTAGTCTCCTTTTTTATTCTCTCAATGTAACGTGTTCTCTAAATCTATAAATAAAGGGGTATTAATATATGAGGAATATTAATCCATTTATAATGTGATATTATTCGACAAACAACCACGTTTAGTCCAGATTCTAAATTCACACCACTGATTATGCCAAAACGTCTGGATTTTATTCATTGCAATTTGAGAAAAATGAAACCAAATGAAATAAATCCATAAAATCTCCTTTTTCTATCCAATCATCCTTTACTAAACACTTTAATGAAGATTTAAATGAGAAACACTTCAGTTGTTAGTGGTTCAATTCATTGGGGATTTGAAGCACAGGGATAAGTCAAAGCCTGCTCCACTAACGAGATAAATTAATGGAAGTGCGTATTATGCTAGAAAAAAGGATTAAAGGAAAGTGTTTTTCAAAGTCTTTGTATTGTGTGCCAAACTTTTATTGGACAAGCAACATCATTTTACCAAGCCAGTTATTTGAGTGGCTTTTGACTCAGCATTGCCATCTGCCACTACTGGTCTCGTCATGGTCTCCTGGCCTGCGGTACATCTCATAACAATCACCATTGCTTATAAGGTTATTCTCAAGTAGCTTTAGACTGGGCACTGCCTGTTAGCATTCTGATGGTAGATGTAGATTCAAAGCCAACTAGTAATTTCTGGGGAAATTAATGTGCTTCAAAAAAAAGATTTAAAGTGACATAACTCAAAATAAATTCATCAAACAAGATGCTGACAAAGAAAAACACATACACAACACACAAATAAACTCACCCTCATTGCTCCAGGCCCTTCCTCATCCACCTCTCCCGCAACACCATGCTGCTGCAGTAAAGTAGCTATGCAGTTTGAATCTGTAGGGTCGGGCTTGCATGTAGGGCAATGTAGTAGAGTCCAGGGGACCAGTCTGAAAGGTCAGTATGTAGACTGGTTGTTTGGCTCCTTGTGGGCCTGTTTTATGGTCTGGAGGGCTGATTTGTTCTGGTATTACCACAAATGTTTATATAATCAAAAGAGAGTAGACCAAACTGGATACTATGCCAAAGTCTCTCGGGGGTTGTCCCAGAAACCCTGAAACACTAGTTGCTTCCAGCGGAATGTATCACCTTCGCTCCTGCAGTTCTTTCAGGTGGCATCATTATCGGGTTCCACACCAAAGTATTCGCTTCCCCAGGTGAGTGATGCCTAAAACTGAAAATGGCTTTCCTCTCCTTCTGTGTTTATTTCCCTAGGTGCAGTTCATTAAACCTGCAATTGCGATTTATTCTGAAAAACGAAGGGATGTAAGTGAATTTACTTACCTGAATTCCCAAAAAACAGGGATCTGACCACCTAAGGTCCTGGTGAAGGCTACCAACTTCCAGAGGCGATTCTTGTCCGAACCCTGTTGACCACCCAACTTGACACCAACAATAAGTGGAGAAGTGTGGCTCAATGGTTAGAGAAGGTAGACCATGAAGCTGAGTCAGACCTGGGACCAGGGTTCAATTCCCGACGCGGCAGGGTCTCGAAGCCCAAAATATCCACGGACTCGATAATTCTCGCTTCGGTGCCTGCTCGAATCACAGGTTCACACACTGCAACTCTGGGCAATAGCTTGCTTAATCCCCACTATGGCCCCGCGCAGCGGGATCCCAGGCTTTCACCTTGGGGGTGCCCAATACGGGTTATCTCACAGGGAAAAACCAGGACAGGTTCCCAAAGCAAGCGCTTAGAGACCGTTGGTGATAATGCGCTATATAAATTACAATAAGTAATTCGTCCCACACACTGCTTTTAACCTTACCTCTATTCCTTTGTATCTGTATTAAAACTGTCTTATTTGAGAATAGGAGATAATTTTATGTAATTTCACATATTCTACCAGAATTTCTAACCAGACACTCTCCATCAAGTTGGATGCATCACTGACCTGGTGAAGTGAGTACCTATGTGTAGAGCTAGATGAAGATGCCTACAAAAGAAATGCACCAGTAGAGATGATACATTCCGCTGGAGGCAAATAGGGGTTTTGGGTTGCTGGAACAACTCCCCCGAGAGACTCTGGCATAGTATCCAATTTGGTACACTCTCTTTTGATTATATAAGTACTCTCTGAGAGCGGAGTGGACCCTCTCTTGCTACTATCTCCGCATTTTGATTAATGAAGGAATTTCCCCAAATATACCCTGCAACAAGCACAAATGCACGTGGTCACCCATATCTTGCAAAGCACATTTGCAGTGTGTCTTTGCATGTTCAGAACTGCCCTGGTTTGAAAATGTAGACTATTTTTTTAGATATCTGATTTGCTAACAGGAGCCAATTTTATTTTGGTACCAAGCCAATTTTCTGTCGTAGTCTGATCCTGTGGATTTCATATCACACTCTAGTTTCTAGAAGGCAGAATATAGTGGCAGGCATGGAGAGGTGGAGTGGATGAGGCAGTAATAGAGCAGCATTGAATTGTCTCTCTTCTTCCTCTCTAGTCATTGGAGGTAAGAGAAATCATGGACACCCACAGGGACAAGTACCGGCAGCTAATAGATGTAGAGAAAATCTTACACCAAAGGAGCAAGTCTGTGCACTGTCCCTCATACTGTCAATTGCCAGCTTGTGATTATTGCAAATCTGAGGAGGAAGAAGGTCACAAAAAACTGCCCATCATATCTGTCAAAACTGACCTATCTGGCAATGACCAACTTGCTGTGTTCCTTGTAACTAGAAGAGTTTTTGCTGAAAAGTTGCTCAATCCCAGTTATGGAGCTAAAGACAAAAATAACTTTTGTTTATGTACAGGGGAATAGCACATATTTTGCATCTATTGGTGCTGCAAGTAATAGGTGTTGCCTTTATTCAACTCACATCACTGCCTAAAAAATACAAATAAAACGACCCATGCAAAACAGATTTTTAACCAAAAGGACAATTAATAGCAATATAATATTGCTCTATGCACTATAAAATCAATGATTTACTCACCCACATTGGCCGTAAATTCACATTTTGAGGACCACATTGACTTTTCCTGTTATGGTTTGTGTGAGGGATGCTTGAATTTGAAATTCTAGAAATGGAATTGACAAAATTGACAGAATTGACACAAGGAACGTTTGCAAGCGAGGGTCTGTGGTTTCATTTTGTCAACAGAAGTTTTATGAGAAACCACACCTCAATATTTGAATTCTGGATCTTATCTGTATGCAGCAAAGGCTTCACAGCGCAGGGCAGAGAGATGACGCAAAAGACAGCCTGCAACCTTTTTGTCACAAGAATTTAATTTTCCGGATAAAAAATATGCCTAAAGACAGACACTGTTTGTATAACACTCCAATTTACCTGGCAAAAAAACTCGAGCTATCAGTTATGAATCGGTCCATAAGAAGTTCTAACTCTCTACTGATGCAACCACAGCAGTCCAAAAAGAAGAGAGCTTATAACCAGTCCTCCTCTGGTCTTGTCCCGAGAGTATGGAACGCACTTCCTCCTGAAATCAGATCAAACACTTCGACCTCCTCACATTCACAATGAACACCTGTACTTTAGCTTCTCTGTACAGGGCTCTGATACCCTGACAGGTCAGAGTTTGTGCTATATAAAATTTCTCAAAAAAATGATCGGTGACTCCTCCCCCTTTCCTCTTGTGCTTTTAACACCATTAATGTCGAAGCTGATGACAATGTTTTCAGATAGGAATGAAACTTGCACCCTACCCTTCTTGACTGCACAGCCTTGTAATCCAGTTCTTGCTTTTTGCTAGTTCGTAGACCTATCACCTGCTCTGTTGATAATTTGATTTTGTTTATCCAATACCTTTTAGATTGTCAAAATTCATATGCAGTGCGCACATTTATTGTTGACAGCTGTAAGTTCCCCATATCTAGTAATCTTTGACCTTCACTTTTAAAAAGCCCTTGAAGGCTTGGTCCTACAGGCATTGAATAGTGCAATATATGTAGCCTCTTTAATCAGCAGTGCAAAAGACTAGACTGTACACTGACAGTCCAACCAGCAAACACAGGCTGTCAGAATTAGGTTTATTAATTCTGCAGGGGAGTAACCTAACACCTCAATAAACCCAATCTGGCGAGGTCAAACACAACTCTGTGAGAATCTATGCTCATTCCCTGATAGCTAGTGCACAAGCAGCAGCAGTGATCGAAGTGGGGGAAAAAAAGTAGGGGAACTGTGGGCGGAGAATCAGAGGGTGGGAATAACCTGTGGATTTGATCAGTGGGCGGAGTCAGAGGTGTGGCAGAAAGAGCAAAATATTCCGATTTTTAGTATTTTTTTTCCCATTTCACATTTACAGCTTATTGTGTTATTTAATTTAACCAATGGATACACATGTTTATTTAAAGTGGAATATGAGGTATTGACATTAAATACATTCACAAAGTGGGATTAGTTTCCAATTATAGAATGTCCCAAATATCCTTAAAAGTGGAATTGCAAGCCATTTGTCTCCCAGCCATGGAGTTTCTGTCATCAGCACTACTCCTAGCTTTTTCCACATGAACAGTTCAAACATGAATGGCAAAATATCCTAGTTTTCAAATGTTTTCCACATAATTATGGCTCTGACATATTTGCCACATAATAAATCTGCTGCATAATCTGACGATTTTAAATAATGAATTGTTTATAGCTCAAACGGATCAAAAGTTACAAAAAAAATGTGACTTGTGCTGCTGTGAAGTGGAGAGCCCTTTGCAAAGGTTGACTGGTCACCTTTCCCACTGCTGCAGTTGTATGTTCCTCTAGTACTAATAAGGAAACATCTTTGCAGAGACTGTTAGCATGTCTAAAAATGTCGAAATAAAAAAGTATCAGAAAATTTACAGCACCACTAATACCAGTTTAGGGTGTCAGAGCACTTCACATCACACATATTATACAGAGACAATCAATCATACGTGTGTAAATCAATGTATAGGAAATGTTACATGAGGAAAAGGACTACAAGGTGTAGGTGTTCACATGACAAGCATACTAGTAGGCAGCATAGTTCAATAGAGATTGGTCTGGAGAAACACAAACTCAGAATTTAAAACGTAATACCATGGTTGGGGTTTCTCATTAAAAATCAGAATTGAATTCTATCCAAATGAACCCTGTTTGCAACATTAGGATAACCAAAGACTGGGGAAAAACCATAACACTCTAATTTATACCTTGCAGTTTGCATGCTGCTGTTACATGACAGTTAATAGCTCACTGTTCTAGGTTAGGATTATAATGTATTAACTGCAAGTAACAATAGGGTCTCTCTGACAAAATCAGTAACCCACTGACCTATTTACATGATGTGCAATTTGTGATCTGCATGGTACACGTTCTTAGCAGAAGGCACATTAACCCTCTGCTCTTCCTTTCCATGAGTCAAAACTTCCACTAGACAAAACTCCATCTCTCTCTACTAATAACATTAATCACTGGAGTTATCATGACATTGTTATTGTTGCAAAAAATTGTTGGAGGCCAGGAAGGAGGCAGCAAGTGCATTTAAAAACATATTATACTTGCAAACACGATGCCCCCACCTGAAGTCAGCAGCTGGTGCAGTCAAACTGCCCTAGAGCCACCCTGCTCAAGGGTCCTGTGACCTCAGTGACAGAGTCACTGTCACTGTTGGCGTGCTGCTTCATAGGCCTGTCCGCAAGACTGGAGGTGAACTTCAGAATGAATTGTGGCGAACAGACTTCCAAGGTTAACCCACATTTGCCACCGATAGGGTCCACCTACTGGTGCGAAGACACCAGGACTTTTAGGATCTTGGGAGGACTTCTAAGGTCTAGTATGGGAATGTGCTTCCTCAGGGGAAGTGGTCTGGTGGACTGGTCATGAAGGCTGAACCAGGTTCCCCAGTTCCAAATTCAGCAAGTCTGACCGTGGTGCAACATCCTCTCCCCCACTGAACACCATACTGACCCTCTGAGAGAAACTTGCACTGCACTGACCCGCTATAAACACCTGGATGTGACCCAATTCAAATTATGCACTAGACAAGAGCAATATGCTGCCTAAAAAAAATAACAACATCCTAGAAAAAGCAAACACTCATTGGGAATGCAAGATTAAGTAAAGCATGTGAAATGTACGCAGGAACAACATGGTTACCTTTTTCCTTTTACACTCATTATTCAGAAATTAGTGAGTGCCTGAAAAGTTAAGGCCATGACTACAGGGCCAGAAGGGACCAGTTTCAATGCCCCTTACTTATATCCTTACAAAACGTAGGCAATATGGTTTAAAAAGACCACATTCATAAATGCACAGCCGCTGTACACATTTTGTTTTCCAATTCACCCATCAAGCGGGTATTTCAGTACTTCCAGGATTAGTGCACTTACCCACCCAGGGAAAAAAATGCTGTTGTAAGAGACGAGAAAACAAAAGTAGCGCTTAACTGGCAAACACTGTAAAGGGGCGCTAATGTGTTTAGGTGTGAATAAATTAATCTTGCCACCTTGCAACCACTGTTTTGCTTTAGTTAGTTAGTTATTTTTCCTATTTTCAATGTTTTATTTCTCTCCACCCCGTGGCTGCAGTTAGAAATTGAAAAATTTCAGAAAAATACATCATTTCCAGTTAAGGAGATTTTCTTTTTTGGATCCATTTCACAGGGGAGCAAATAAATGCAAGAGAGGAGAGAGCCTTTTCTTCAAGTCTCGGTTTTCACTAAATGAGGAGCGAGACCAGCCCCCCTCTGCCCCCCCCCACTCCTCCTTCTCCCCCCACCTGTGTGTATCAGCCTGAGCTGAGACAGCTTCCCGGGCTGCGTCTGTCTTATTGCATCCGCCCCCGAGTACTTCACAGGTCTTTAAAAGACCATTCAAGTTTTAATGTGGCTTTGTTGTGTTTTCGCCCCTTCTTGAGCCCCTGCATCTTCACACAGCCAATTGGTGGAAGAATTAACCGCCCCCTCCCCCCTGAAATGTTCATTAGCCTTCCAAAATCTGGCTCTAGTTGCGCCTCTGAGCGAGACAGAAAGAGAGGGTAGAGGGGGAACAAAGAGGGTGGGGGCAACTGCCAGCTGCGGGAGAACTGGACAATTTCTTGTCTTCTACGGGCATGAAGGAAAAGACAGAGTCCTTTTCCTTCTCTGCCCCTGCCGCCCCTCACCGAAAGCCAAGCATTAACTATCGGCCTTGGCATTTATGCAGTCCGGGACTCATGTTGAAAAGCAGGAAGTATGGGAACGGAATCTATAAAATTCAAGAAGTAGGGGCACGCCGTGCCCTGCCGATCCCGCCCACTTCGACCACTGAGCAGCAGGCAATTCCGAAAGAAGTGCATACTATGTCCAAGCAGTAGCGATAATTTTAAGGTAAAGCACACAACACAATGAGCTTCCCGAACCAATTTAGAATAAAAAATAAAGTTCTAATGAGCAAAAAGAGACCAAGGTCTGCAAAATATGTTAAGGGTAACTGGAGATGTGATTTTTTTTTAAATGTCAGGGAAAAAAACACCAAGAAAAAGTAAAATGCCAATCAGAAGTCACTGTTCACAGTTGACTGGGACTTAGGTGCAATTTCAGGTTGACCGTGATGGAGCTGAGTTCAGATACACCATGCTCGTTGTCCACATCAAGGTTTTTACCTTCTGACTTAGCCTCTAGAATGGAAGTCTACATTTTCCATATAGGAAAGGTCCACTGGTGCAGCCAGTAAGGGTCCCTCAAAGGCAAAAGAATAATTTGCTGAGCTACCATCGGAGCAGCTTGTTTTGGTGCCAAAAGCTCAGAGTAGGACAAACCTCTTCTTTGTGGCTACTGCAGGTGCTTTGTTGGTGGTATAGATTTGCCATCTCACACTGGTTCAAGATTTTACCTTTTTTATCTAAAAAGTCTTATTTAGAGATTACTGGCCGGGATACCTCATCAAAAATTTGATTTCACCATTGAATCAGATTGTAAAACTCAAGCAGGAAATACTTTTGAAGCTTTTTTCTAGCCTTTTTTATGCAGAGTTAGGGAATTATGATTTTTATCCCTTCTAATCTTATTTAGGGAAAACGTAAGCAAGGCTTATACACTGCAACAGATTATCTCCTTTATTGCACTGGGAGAGTGCCTAAGCCCCAATATGTGAGTGCCCTGTTTTTGTATACTAGCACACTGCCCCCTAGGCTTAAAAAAAACACTTTAGGGTTGATCTATGAAAATATAAAAATAGGTTTTTCCTAGATGGCAGAAGCATGTTTGCATGTGATGTATCATACCAATGTATTAAAACTGCTGCCCACCTTAGCACTGAGCTTCTCGAGACAGACATGTTTTTTTCACTTCAGCATACACATGATATTTAAATTACTATATCTTGGGGCGCTTTAGGTACCATTTGCCACAGAGAAATATGGAAGTTAAAGTGACAAAATAGAGGGTTATACACGTTTTAGAGGAGAGGCATGGACAGCTTTCTACTGTTTAATAGGGATAAAACCTACAAAGGCCTAAAGCCAGCTTAACAAATGGTCCAGAAAAAGGTTCAACATCTGGAGGGTCTGTGCAGAAAAGGTGGATTTTCTACACACACTCATATTACATGTCTGCCAATATATAGTTAGAGTGATGCCATGCTTACCCTCAAGCATTACCCCATAACACACAGCATAAAGCTATGTATCATAAATAATCAAGACATCCTCTAACCATCCGCAGACCTGTGAATAAAGTGTCCTTCATGCTTGGTTGAACATGGCATCATTTTATGATGTCTTCAAACACACAATATAGCTCGTTCCTGAATACTGTAATCACTACTGGAGGATTGCTGATAAAAGAACTCAGTTTATTATAAGTACACGGAGGGGGTTATTCTGGTTAGATATAGAAAACGTATGGACAAGTCCATAACCCGACATCATATATACTCCAAGATTTAGATGCCGTTCCAGGAAGATTCAGCATTACCACAAGCCAAATAATGTCCAGTGCACAAGTATAACTCAAAACCTCAAAATCTCTCCGAAACTTTCAATAACAGTTCAAATTCCATTCCCCACCCTCAGTACTTCCCTCCTCATTAAAAAAAAAAACGCAATCAAGCTACCAGGCTCCTTCGCACCTTGCTGCCTTGTCCAACACATTGTCCCCACTGCAGATGTGGCCTTAGCTCCATCCAGCTTTCATCCACATCAGTAAACATGTTCTTCTCATCATCAATATGGTTTCCATCACCCAACTCAAGCTCCCTTTTGTTATAAGAGGTTGTTTCTTTTGGGGACAATACCTCATGCTATAGACTCCCTGTTGATTGGCACAGGCTTCCTTCTGGCTAGCGGACGTTTCCTAATGGTGGTCTCGGTGTACCAATCGTGGTGTGTGCAAGCATCCACCAGTTAGTCTTTCTTACAAGTGTAAAGAAGTAACCTCCATCTCACCCTACAAGTGATATGTCTTTGAAGCTGTTACAGACTATTGCAAAAGATGCATGCCCGGCTCGCCTGGTGCTGGTGCCCTCACACCAAAGCCTCTGACTGCAGAGCATCCAGGCATCCAGCATCTTTAAAGCACCACAGTGCAGCAGCATCGCACACTCTAACAGGGCATGAGATTACGCTTGTATATTTGAGAGTGAAATCGAGGATGACAATGGTATGAAAAGATCTTGTTGCTCTTTGATAATCTAAACATCATTATAGCAATTCAATTCAATTCAGTATTTAGGACGTCATCGCTTTTATTGCTGCTCTAGGTTGAAATAAAGGTCATTTGTTCGAAGTACATGCATTTCTGGCCTTGTCCTTATGCGCATACGCCTGCACCGCTGGATGCCGTTGATGCTGTTTGCTGCAGGTAGTCATGGTGATGTGCTTTTTAGCATGATGTGAGGACGCGTCTGAGCCAATGAGCGGCGGATGCAAATAAGTCTTTTCGAGCAGATGTCTGTCAAGCAAGTATGTCAGCGGTGAGAGTGATTGTGTCCCCTCGCCGTGGCTGCCCAGGGGAGGACCCTGTCAGGTCTATATTTAGCCATTGGAGTGCAGTGCGTTTGGGCTGTTAATGGGATCTGCTTGTCATTTCTTCCTCTGTAGAGATCAGATAGGGAAAGATGGAAAAATGACACTTGATGTGACATGGGCTTGCTTCTAATCGAGTATATAAGCCTCTATGCAAATAGTCTTATAGTAGAAGCAGGTAAGACACCGAGATGGAGACATTTAAATAAGACAGAAAAAAACGAGAGAATGACAGAGAGAGCTCATGTGTGTAAAAGAATGAAAAGCAATTCTAACATGCCGATTAACCACATGTGTAAAATATAAACACAAGACGGAAGAAAAATAAAGAGTAAAGATGTTAACCTGTTTGAGGTCAAATATAAAAATGGTTAAAATCCAAACTATTTTGCATGTCAAAAAGCATACTTTGCCATAGTTGTTCCAGGCATTCAAAAGCACTACTTTGTGTGTGGATGCCCACCGTCTCAAAGGGCAGATTGCTGTCACTCACAGTGAAATTAACCAATAGCTGAAGTGGACTGACCGAATGCCCCTAAATGAATGCCGTAGTTGGCGGATGAATAATACCAATGTCACTATAACAGGCCACCAATGGATGTAGAGGCCAGGCTGAAAGCTCATATAAGTATATTATAGATAGAATTTTAGTAAAATGAAAAGGTCATGGCTAACACCAGTCCTAAAAATATTCTGACGCACTGCGGTGCTCACCTTTATTGGTCCAGTAATGTGAAATTTCCTCTGTGGGTCTACCATGTGCACTAGAGAGGGAAAAAAGTGGCTCAGTGAAATAGACTACACGTACCCACAATAAGAACCAAGAAAATAAAGATTAGCCTATGATACATTGAAATCATATGCATATGGCTCCTCTTGTGTTTACGCAGGAAAGTTGAACGTCTGTGTATGCTAAGCATCCTTCTCTATCCCTTAGTGGTTCAGCAAACTATAATGGAAGTTGAAGACAGTTCACTCACCCACTGGTAAAAGGCAAGCAGAGTGCCATTTCCTAATCCAGGAATAGTGTTGATGTGTGAAAAAAGTTCTGGAATATATTGTTTTGATGAACCAGTACCTGCCAGTATTTCTGACTGTTGGATATGGCTTGTGGGGCCAGGCACAGCTATGCAAAACCTCTTTTTCAAAATCTTACAGCAATGGTTATTTACCAAAATCATGAGCACCACAAGTGTAGTTTGGGAAAATTTAGCAGGAAGAGCAGAAATTGCTTCTGGTACAATATTAGACCTATGATATGCTTATATTTATGACCAATGGGGACATTTTCCCACGGCGGGCACATAATTTTAATTATTTGTTTAAGTTACTGAACGTTCATTAATGCAAAATAAAGAAAATAAAGGACTTTACGTTAATAATGGTGAAGTACGCCATACTGTAATGCCTTGCAATATCCTCCGCTAAACACCACAGTGGCTCTCTTAGGCTGCAGTTGATGCAGGTGGCATGAGGAAGGGAGATCGGAGGAGCTGAGGACCTGAAGAAAGAACTGGCCATGGATTTATCTCAGCGTGACGGCCCACGACGGATTCTCGTGAGAATCTGTTGTGGGCCGTCACGCTGAGATAAATCCTTGAAACACGTGTGTATTAGCAGCTTATCAAGGACTGCACATACGTCGCTTCACGTCTAGAATACCTTGGATACTAATATTTACCCTACAGGATAATCTGTTATGCGATTTGTGTGAACAACCTGACGATCCTCGACGTTCTTGATACTTATTCCCACCTTGGAATATCTGCACTAGTATATGTACCATTACATTGGCCAGTTCTTTCTTCAACTTGACTGCACAACGGTAAGAAAAATCATCTAGTATAATTGCCCTGACGAAGCTCCCATGACAAAAAACTCTGGTCCTGTTGATTTACTTCGAGCTTGGTGCTGCCTCCACTCTTCTTTAAATCTTCTGTCTGGAATTCCAGTGGGACCGAACCACAGCAGGTCCTGGAGGTCAACAGCACAATAAGACTGAACATTCTAAGGGACTTTGGAAATTTGAGGTGCTTGCTGGTTGATACGCTGTGGAACATTTTCTTGGAGCTGAGGACCTGCAGGCAGAGGAGGGAAGGGTAATGGTGAGATACGCAGGAAGCGTTGGGTGTCCTAGAGGAGGGTGACTTGCAAGGAGGGATAAGTGTGCCAGGTAGGGTGATTGCAACTGTAGGCAGTATGGGTGAGAGTGAGTTTGTCAGTGATTATGGTCCCGAACTGTGCCCTCCAGATGCCAGGTTACCTAGCACCTTCTTCTGAGGCAGCTGTATCTATAGTGCAGGTGTCGCTGTTGTGCTACTGATAGCGGACTTCAGCATTTTCGCCCCTGTAGTATTCTCATTAGTTTGTGATTACTGCATTTTATTGTAGAATGTTATGCACATGCTTAGAATGTTATTGTTCTATCTGGGGCGAACATTCCATGTGTGGGGAGTTGGGAGTAAGAGGATGTTCTTTGTGGATGTACAAGCTGTCTGTTCCCATTAAACCATATCTTCTTCATGAACCTGGTTTACTAAATTACTTCAGCCCTGTTTCAAAATATAAAGGAAAACTCAAAAGATGCTAAAGCAACTTGGGATCTACATATGCAAATGAAGGGCCCAGCATCTCCTCTTGGGCAACGTCCAACACCGTAGAGTGCTTTCACCAAGGTACGATTGTAGCTCATCATAATTATTTGATTCCCTTAACAAAAAGATATATCACAGAAGAAATGTTGAAAATAATGGGTTCTATAATGAGCTTCAGCCCATGAAAAGAACAAGAGGCCCTGATTGGCATTGAAAGAGGTCATACCTACCTGCCATCAGAACGTTCAACCATGACCATGGAGGCATGACCATCCACGGATTTAAAAAAAACATATTTTCAGTAATACAACTATGAACCATTTAATCCAACAAACTAGCTTCGTGGCCTAACAAAGGAACTTACAACACCACATGATATACTACAGCAAGACAGTGACAACGTTTATGCACCAACTTGATGGTCTTTTCTTCAGTAAAAATGTGCTTCATTCTGGGTCACTCTCACTCAGGCAGCCCTTCACCTTCCCTTCAGTTCTTCAGCTGCCAATCTGCATAGCCTGAATGGGCTTGCATAAGAGAACAACAGCACCAAGATGACAAACACCCTGCAAATCACTCTGCAATTCATCAGCCCCACACTTGGGTGTTATAAATGCAGGTCAAGATCATGCCTACCACAATGAGTCAGTGTATCCTTAACATCAGAATCTATTTCCCAGAAACAAAGCATGCCATGGAATCCGAGCTTCTGAACAAATCACTACTAATTGAGAAGTCCAGACAAAATATAGACAATCTCTTTCCTTCCTTGAATAGCAATTGTTCTTGAAAATGTGGTTATCTTACAATACTCCGTCTATTCGGAAACAATCGCTTCAAATGGATTACTTCTCAATCTAATGATAGGGGAGAAATGCTCAACCTATAGGGTAGGTGGTGGGAATGTGCCTTAATCTTTCTTGATTATCAACAGCCATTTACATGATGAACTAATGGTGTTCTTTTTTAATGACTGAGAACCTCTTGCAGAATCAAGGTCGTGGTTTTCTAATTGTTCTGGTCACTCTTACTAGAACACAGACCAAAGGCAAAACAGTTATTTTCTTCTCAGAAGCCTCTAAAGTAAGCTTTTGCACGCCCAGTGGGTCTTTTTGCAAAACCATTGTGCACATGATACAACTCTTCTGTAATACCAAATTGTTGCAGAGACACAAAAAGTAGGTGCCAACCGTTGTCCCAAAGTGTGATTTTGTGTAATCCAGACCCAGGTTACACCCTTTGACTCTGAGCTGTAATTATTCCTGCAATGAAATAACCAGGTGTTGAAGAATCCTACCAGGTCATATTAATCTCTAACAAATTCCTTTTGTCCTCGAACTGCTGCTTTCATGACCCAACTACTGCAGAGGAGTCGATGAATCGTCATGCCAATACATTGAGCAAGCTCCAAAAAGCACAAAAAGTTGCTACCCACCTCCTCCTTGGCTTAAGAAGATCTTAAAATATCTTACATTTATATATTCCTTTCTATGAATGACTGGTCAAGCAGAGGGTTAGATTAATATTCTGATGCCTTAAATTGAAGGACAGATCAGGAATCCATCCTATTACATTTCCAAATTGCTTCATCCACGTCACCAAATGAGGTAATCTTCTCATTACCGTCAAAGGCTCATGGCTTTGACATGTAGGCATTCTCTTGGAACAATATAGGCACTGCCTTTGATTTACCCTATGTATATAATCATATCCTTCTTCACATTGAATTCAACATCAGACCACCTCTGTAATGCTTGAAAATCTGCCTCTACTGCCAGGTAAATGAAGCAGAACATGGTTTTACTTCTTTGTCTCCCTCCACTCATTCTTTCACTGCTTTGAAGCAACTGAACAATTAAAAAAAAATGAAATGACTCACAATAATATGACAACCTAGACCTTCTGTTTTTTTGTTTAATCAGTAAGAAGTGGAAGAGTTGGTGAACCAGAAAATACATCACGCTTTTTGGTTTTAACTAGAAATCACCACGTCTTTCAATTGTTGGTTGTGATGGCAATCAACGTTGCGCATATGGACGCATTGCTGCAGTCCTTACCCCCTTTTTCTCCCAAATCGGTCTGCTATTGTTGCAAGGACACATTGGCAGGGAATGGTAGGAGATGTCTCAGCTTACACTTTCAAGTATGTTTGCATGTGGGTAGACTACTGGAACAAACTAAACTGTCAAAGTCACTATCCACCCCTCCAACAGGTAAGCCTTACCCCATGACAAGCAGCAGCAGGGGGAGGGGGGAGCAGGCGAAAGGGCTTCAGACCCCTACTGGTAATTTGCTTTGGCAAGCAGAAACATTCAGGGTGGCAAGAATCAGGAGCCACTGCCACACTTGGCAGTCTGTGTTGACTACCCCCAGTCCCACTCCTCAAAAACAACACATGAGGAGGGGGAATTAGGACTGTTTCCTAATGTATGGGTAGTTGCCAAAATAATTTCTGCTCGGTAGAACTGAAGCTGAAGGTTTAAAACATAACTTCGACTTGCAGAATAAAAGTGGCACACAATATATGACTTAAAGCTTAAACATATAGTCATGAATTTTCAAGTGTAGCAATTTTTAGGTTTTACATAATCTACTGCTCATGGAAATAGCGAGCACACCGTTAATGAAATGGTGTTCTTGTTTCAATTGAAAAAAAAATCATCAAATACTGGTGAAAAGCATATTGAAAAGTGGCGTCGAATTTGTGTAACTTTTTCTCAAAAAGCCTGTGAATTTCCTATCACACTCAAATAACTTTCATATTAATATGTGTTAAAATGTCCAAATGCCTTAATGATGTAAGGCCATTTAACGTGTGATGTAAATTTCCTTCAAACATACTATATGTCACATCATCTGTGCCTAATCGCAATATATACCAAACCATTGTATTTTCCTTTCCTTATAATTTGCTCTTCCCTCATTCACAATGTATCCCTTTGTAACATACTGTTGCTCTCTATTGCCGCACAGTTGCAGTGGCCATGGCTATAAATCGTAAGGTCCACCCGAATCATTGCATCACACATAATGAAGTCCTCTCTATGATAATATTAGATATTTTCACTGATATGTTTTCTTTTGGAGAAAGGATTCTGATGATGGCCCTTATGTTTTTTTAATTGTATCAGGATGAATGACGCTGTAAAGCATATTTGAACTGAAAAATGTGTTAAATGGACTTTCACCCTATTAGATGTGTGGCCCATCTGCTGTTCCTGCTCTGGGTTCGGTCCGCCTCCTCCTCCCCTGCAGGATGACTCACTCGGTGGACAGGCAAGTTCTCATGCATTATTCTCCTGATGATCAATGGCAGCGGGGACTTTACAGCCTCCAATGCCCTCTCACAGTGCCTCGTCTAACGGATGGCCTGTTTTAGCGCCTAAACGCTGCTACAGGTGAAGCATGTGCGCGCGCGTTGCCACGAGACCAATCATGCCGTAATGCGCGGAGATGCATCATTAACCGGCGGTGCGGACTGGGGGGTCTACATCTTCATTTGTGTTCCATGGACATCCCGGAGTTTGCCCTTCTGTAAGGGCATTTGGCCGTTGTCAGAGGCCGGCAAGTGTGACAAAGCTCTGCGGCAGTGCGGGACCGTGGGCCTCGGCCCCTGCGCGCGTCGTGGTACCGTGAGTAATGGCCCTCCCATGGTGTGTGGCGTCCCAGCTTTCCCGCGCATGGAAAGGGAAGAAAGATCGCTTTATGATGCAGGCAGCGTTATGGATGAAGTCTTCTGCGAGATGCGGGGCTGCCATTAATAAATCTCTGGCTCGTGGCATTTAGAACCGCTCGGAATGGTCATTAAAGTCAAGCGCAGCCCACATGTTATCATTAGACGCGTTTCTAGCTCCCACTCTCGCCTCCCACTCCCACGCGCCTTGATGGCATCAGAACCACGGACTTGTGCATTAAATGAGAGATTCGGTATAAGAGCCCCGAGCGCGGCTTGCTTAACCCTTTAGCAAAGGGTAAAAAAAAAAAAAAACATAATCACGCAGCACTTTAAGTGAATGTCAGAGTCTCGAAGAGGCTGTAGGTCGGATCCTCTCACGGCTGTTGACATTTCATCACTGGGCCTGACACCTCCCAAACTATCACCGAAGGGCTCTGTGCTGCACACGGCCACACTAGGCCCCTCTGCTGCGCATTCAGGCACCTGACCCCACGCGTGGGCCACAGTGCAAATGGGTGAATGAATGCTTGCTTGTCTGTTTGCCTGCCCCATATTACACAGCAGGTGCTCAGGCTAAACGGACGCGAACGGGATGTGTTATATGTGCCACACTGGAAAGGTTGCTCCCTGACACACAGAGCATAAAGTACGTCAATGAGGGTTTCAGGTGCATTGGCAGAAAGCCAAATGGATCAAAGGCTCTTCCAGGACGCCCCACACCACGCATGGGATCATGTATTGTTCCCTCCACGTTCTGCCTCATAGGGGTCGTTTGTGCCAATCAAAAGGAAGGGCATGGCCCTCCTCTGCACGCGCTGACAGAGTTACACTCTATCCAATATTAGCACTTCAGGCCTCTATGCTCCAGACTGCGTCACTGCATCCAGCTGCCACTGGACCAGAAAACTACTAGGTTTGCTCTGCATTTGCTCCTGCAGTTAACATCGTTGTCAAAAAGGTCATTAAAGATGGATGTCACCTTCTCCTGGAAGCTGAACTTCCAAGAAAATAACTGTTGGTGTGTGCTGCATATTCAGTGACTGGTCACTATATCGACACCACAATATCAATGCTGAGCACTGCTGAACATTCAGTTCCTGAGCGACATGGGGATTTGATATATACTGTGTCCACTAAATATCACCTATCATGAGTTCAAGCTCAGAAACGGGGCATAACATGTGGGGTTCAGTGTCTTCCACAGCAAGTTCCTCTCGGTCCCATAATTACTGGGAATTTTCCTCCAGTTAATTGACCTGGGAAAGCTAGTGGGGTGCATTGTTTTTCACGCCTTATCAGAAGCTGTAAGCTCTGAATTACTTCGAATTCCCAAATGTGTGCAAACAGGGGTCCAAGCAGGGCTTGGAATTTTATGGCTCATTTTTGAACTGGGTCATACTGTAAATATTATATGCTAAACACGTTGTTCCATACATTATTTTAAAAGTTGTGTTATTGAAATGTGAAAAGTAAATGTCTTTTCAAAAGTAGTTCCTAAATCTATGAGTACTTATTCTTGATCCTGATCAGGACTGATCATAATCCACCATATTTTTGTGATAAATTCCATTGTGTGTTTAAAATGTAATTGGCGCATGAATGAGTAGTGAATCTTACACAGCACAGCATTGTGAAATGAACTACCTGAAGGAAATGGAGCTGATGCAGTAAGAACTGGTGACATTTGAATATAGTGTGGCGTAATAGTTTGGTATGAGTGGGTGGTGGCGAGCGAGCATAGTCAGCGTGCCCAACCGGCATAATGAGAGTCCGAGGGAGGGGGCTCTCCCCCAAGAAGACTTTGAAAAAGAGAGGGCAAATGGTACATTTTCAAGCATATTTGAGCAAAGCAAGGAGGTTAATAAAGCAATTGTGAAAATGAAATCTGTCATGGACAAGTCATCAAACACCTACCATATACTATTATAATCTGGGAAGTATTACAAGATCTTAAATATATTTCCGTTCTAGTGAGTGTGAGAGGGGATGTAGGAGCTGGATTACCCTGCACTTCCATAGCGGGGACTGCCAGTTCAGACAGACTTTGGTAGTTAATGACATTTCAGCGATGGACAACTTTTAAATGGTTGTGGTAGACATAGTGACTGTGGGTGAAAAACACTCGTATAAATCAACTAACACTATGAAGCAGTGTTACAGAAACTACAAAGGTTCAAAAAGAGAAAAAACAGGGCAACTCAATTTGCACAAATCTTGATGATTGTGCAAACAGAATATAAATGAAATTGGCTCCTACTTACAACACAGAAAAACATTGTTCACGCAAAAACATAGAGGAAACTGATTCTGAAACACAATTGCCACACCCTTCTCTAGTAATAAATTGAGTGAGTAACAGAGATGTTAGCAAAGAAACTGTAACCCACAATAACTCTTTTTATCAACAACATTTTGCACTCTTTTCAACTGCTCATTCAAGAAAAAGAAAAATAATTGTCTTTTTTTCCTTTTTAAAAGTGAACAATATTTTACCTCTGTTCCTTATTTTATAAGCACAGAAAACCTAGAGTTGAATCAGTTTGTGGCATGCTTTCCAGGGTGCAAGTATATATTGCAATATTCTGTGTGACAATGATCCAAAAATCAAACACACTACAGACATACATAATAACAAAAGCTGTGCATATGAAATGGACCAGGTCAGATTGGTAAGGTGGGCCCTTTGGCAGTGGGCGATGGGCTGGTATCTGAGTTGCTGTTGTCAGGTGCTTTTTGGGCAGAATGGTGGCCGATGTGGGCTGTGTCTGTGCTGTTCAGATGCCACCAGAGAGTTTAAGTGCCATGATACTATGACAGTTATGTGTCATATGAATGCAAGATAACATAATATGGTGTAATTTTAATACATTCAATAATTTAGGTTAATATTTCCTAGCTTACTGCTAGTCTGTTGACTTCGTAAAGATGAAAGGGGGAGTCACCACTTAAATGCTTCAAGTTTGTGATTTTAAAGGGACACGCTAAATGCTCGACCAATTTACCCAATGGGATAAAAATGCAAAATGCAGTCCAAGGACACTGAAAAGCAACACAGTAAACCGAAGAAATTAGTTTAGAACATGCTTGTATAAGCTGTTCCGCTGCTGCAGGACACAACTCAGTACCACTTTATATATTCTGGTGATGCACAATAGAAAATATGGATACAATGTGCACAATGCTGTGTTCATTTGATCTGTTTTGAGAAGATAAACGTCTGGGACAGCTCTACCAGATTTAGAGCTCATTTTCTACACATCTCACTGCAGCAGGAGACTTAACCCCGTGAGCTGCAGAAAGGATCATTATATCGGGTACTACAGTTGTCTGTATCCACTGCATGCCTGCAGCTGCTTATAGGTCACCTGGGAGGACCCTAAAGAGTGTTCAGCATGGATGTCTGTAATCCAGGGAAACAAATGAGTTGCTCCCCCATCTCTCTAAGGTGGATTTGATGGAGAACATATCCTTGCTACCTTTAATGAGTGCACTCCTTTGGTCCAGCGTAGAATGCAGGTCTATCTCTAACTCCACTTCACGGAGCACATAGGGCGAAAAGAAAGGACTTCTATGGTAAATCACACACAGCACTTAATCTATTCCCGCATAGACCGTATTGTAATTCAACACCCTTTCAGCTGAGTCCTCACCATGGGGTAGCCATGGGGTCAATGCTCTTCAGTATAAAGCACTTTACAATATCATGCACCTTCTTTCTGTCAAGGTCCACAGGAAGAGTTCTTGGGGTGCTTTATATCTCGGGATATGACACTGGGCAACAACAACACACGTGGAAGCTGCATATACCAGCTGCTGAATGCAAAGTTAAGTTGGTTTACCTTCAGAACTGACTGAAAGTGTCTGAAACGACTGGGGAAGAGGAGGCAGCGTTGACATTGATCTGAGATAAATTTAAGCCATGTTATCCAAGGCAGAGGGCATTCCCAACTTTGGGACCAACCTGGCAGAGTCATTTCTGGTTCTTGGACTCACAGGAGAATGGCTACATTAACACAGTTATATCCTATGTAACACAAGTGCCCCTTTCAAATACATATTTCAGAATTGAGGAGAATTCTAGTGCTCCACAGAACCTCTTTGCATTCATTGTGCTCATAATAAAGGCCCCTTATTCTGTTGGATGCCTAGTTGTGAGAGGTATTCTCAATAATCTTTTGAAGATCTGAGATCAGCGTCACAAGGCACATGCCTCCTTCTTTGTGTAGCTGTAAATATGTGAAACAGACATTCTTTTCCACGAATCCCAAGTAGTTATTGATGAGGCTATTGTCAGAAGGCCTGAGATTGATTCAAAGGCCATACTTCCCCCCAGATGACACAAAGTTATAACACTCCCCATCCATTCCCTAGTCTCAGTACTGTCCTACTCCGAAACCTCATGACTTTGCCTTCAGGCATGCTCAGAGCACAGAAGTTGTAACCTCACTCCAGCCCCGGTCCCACCCCTGCGACCCTTAAGCCAAACTAGACACTGATCCCTTGCTGTTTATGTTAGGAAACAACAAGAGTGCAGAGCAAGGATTGGCTCAGCCAGGCGCTGCCAGCACTCCTCAGGAGCATTGGGGGCTGTGGCAGCTATCCCCCAGGCTCCTACATTGCAGAGGTAAGCAAGGGTTTAAGTGAGCATGACGGGCTGGACAGATCAAGGCACCTGTCCAACCAACATGCACACTTCACCCAAAGGAGGCCCGGCAGCTATACAAGCAGACTGGCAGGCTTCACTCCCCCACGCGCTCAGTCACTCCCAACTTTTCCCGGGCCATGCCATGCACTTCAGCTAACAGAAAATGGCATCTAAAGAGAGTAACAAAGTAAACATGATTTATGGGGCTTGTCGCCTGGGAACCACAAAACAAACGGGGGCAATGCCCACATGACCCTATAAAGAAACCACCACAGCGCTGATGCGCTCGGTTTTTTCCCTGATGGACCCTCATTCAATACTCTTATTAGCAGTTTGACAGCAAACCAAGTGGTCGAATGGGCATGGAGGTATTAACTACCCCCTCATTAGTAAGGGCATGTACTATGCACAATGGTGGGTAGTGTAGGCACCTGCCCCATTTTGAGACAATCCTTCATGTTTTAGAATTATTCTCCCATGCCAAGAGACCATCCAAAAACATTCCTACAGCACGGGTTTGCTTAAGTCTAAAAGGACCAGATGCTTCCTACATTTAAAGGATTACCACTGCCTGCATAAAATATTTCAATTCAGAGTCATTATATGTAATTTTATCCTATCTATATGTACTAAAACCTTGCATGAATCTGGTGCCCCAGGACTAGATTAGATACTCCTGCTCTAGACGAAATGCAATTTGGACCACCAAAAAACACCTGCTCACAAAAACCTATCAAATTGTCAATTAATATAAATTAGAGGATTAAAAATTACGTTTAAGGATTATCGTGTTTTTACACTACATATCGAGATATATTTCCTAAGGAGGCCTGAACCTCAAATATGAGTTGCACTTGCAAAAATCAAAAAAGCACCACAGAGCACTCGAATCCCTCAAATATATTCACCTGGAGGTGTGTTGCTAATAAAATGAGCTCTGGTAGAACCTGTCTGGCTTAACAATAGCGCATCCCATGTCCACCAAGGGATGTCTTTCTTCCATGGCTCGATGCTGCAGATCAAATTACAACAGCTACTGACTTCTACAGGTGAACAGAGTATAGAGACTTTGGGGCATATTTACTATAAAATGTCAGAGCATAGCGCTGCGACAAATTTGGCAGTGCTGCGCGCCGGCATTTTCAAAATGCATGGATGTGTCACATTTACTACAATACGGCTCACCCTTGTCTTTTTCTCTAGCACTGGTGCTAAAACGAGCTGCATTGCACCAATGCAGACACCCTTCCACCTTAGTCCAAGAGTGCCTGTGTTGCAGGGGATGTTTGTATATGTGCAGGTCTTTTCCTGCACATGAACAATCCATAATGGCTATTTGTTTCATCTATGTGTGCTGCATTCTGCACACATAGATGTTTATGCACACATAGATGTTTCCTGCACATAACAATCATCGATGGCGTTTTGCTCTTTCTATAGAAAGCGCAGGAACAAGGAGAGATAAAAGCAATTCCCCTCGTGCACCATTCTAACACCTGCTATTGCATGGTGTTAGATTTTGGTGCTGCACAAATTTACACCTCCTTGTAAATCTGGGACAGCGTCAAAAAGCATTGAGTGTTATGGTGGTATTCCCTTACAATGTAAAACACCCCGCCATTTTTGAAGGTGAAACTGACAGAATTATTTAAACTTTTGCTGCTGCGCACATTTCCTCCCTTAAATGTTGCACTGCCGTAAGTTTTCTGGAATGATTGCCTAAAACCTTTTGAATTGTTGCTCTATGGCTAGTAACTCGCCCGTATCAAACAGATGCGTGTCTATGCCTTTCACATGCAACTCTGAAGAATATTGTACGGAGTCCTGCCTTTCCTAGATTCAGTAGCAAAGACCAGAGAAAAGTGTCTGCCGAAACCTTATACATTTATTAAACTTTTAAGCTTCAAATCAAGTTTCTGGTAGTCAGTGGTTCCCAAAAATATTTTTTTCATAATTAGTTTCCCCATCTTGGTGTTCGATTATTTCAGAGCATCGACCTGCAGGCACAGATAAGTGATACCTGGACACAATCTCTCCAACGATAAAACCAGCTAAGTAGAAAATCATGTTAGTTTCAACAAGGTCTCTATATCGACCACTATTCTCACCATAAAATAAACGAGGTTTCTGCTTTCCCGTGCATCAGCACTAAGAATCTAATCCCATAAACACTTTCAACTGACAGGATGGTCCCAAATTCAAGGATTGCTATGTACTTTAACTTTATTGAGCTCAGAGCTGGTCAGCATTGCTCGTCATTTCCCTTCACCTGATTTATAAGCAAGAGGGCACAAGTAGACATAAGTAAGCACCTAATGTTGTTATCCTGCCCAATGGAAAAAAATGTATATATTACTTACCAGTGATCTTCATTACCCCGCCAAAAAAGACTCTGAGTGTGTAGCATGTTCTTTGAACAAGTCAGTGTGCCTCATTGAGTATGGACTATGACGGCAGGAAAGGGTTTAGGGGTAACGCTGCTAGAATATCCCTTTGCCAGCATTATCTTCCTTTAGTCCCTCTTCCATTCTCTTGTCTATTATATGACTGAGGGCCTTTACTAGTACTTACAAACTGCATTGTGAGCAGCCTGATTTGCTATGCAATTGTTACCATTCCAATGTAAATGTTTTTGTACTTGTATAGCGCACAGCTACCCAACAAGGGTCTCCCGGCGCTTGTACTCATACCGCTGAGGAACCCTTCCTGGCTTTCCTTGTGAAGTGTCCACTCCTGGACACCCCCATGGTGAAACCAGGCATCCCCAGCACTGTTGGGGGCCGTTGTGGAGATTAAGCAAGCTATTGCCCAGAGTTGCAGCGTGGGGCCCATGATTAGAATAGGCACTGAGGCGAGAATATCAGGTCAGAGGAATTTATGAGCCCGCGACCCGTCGAGGCAGGAATCGAACCCTGGTCCCGGGCCTGAGCTCTGCATCAAGGTCTGCCGCTCTAACCATTTGAGCCACACTTCTCCACATTCCAATGATAGTACTAAAAAAGATTTCAAAACAGTGAAATGGTGTGAGCTCCACTGAAGGTTGTGGAGCGTTAGGTGTTCAAAGATGACTGGTTTATATGCCCTTTGCCACACCTCTGAGGGAATATTGAGATTGTCTAAACCAATGATAGTTTATAACCTCGCCCCTATTTCACTGCTTTCTGGGTACGGTGTCAAGGTCATGAAGGAGCAATGAGACATGCACATTTACATGTACTGGGTGATATGGAAAGCAAGCTGATAATAGTCTAATGGTCCACTTTCTATTGGAAGTGAACAGTTGTTAAAGTGCCTCTAATCATTATGTGCTCCTACGATCAGCTTTGGCCCGTTATTACACAGGGTGAGCAATTACGAGGAGGTAAGCTACTCTTCAAAGGCTGTTAACATGTGTTAACTCAACAGCAGTATAAACCTTTCTTTAAGACCATATAGTTATTGTATATCCTCACACTACTTAACAGCCTGCACATATGGCTCAGGCTAACATTTCAGAGGCTTGAATTCTAACATTTATATGGCAGATATTACTCCGACCCTTAACAAACTGCTGTATAATAATACCTACTGTCAGAGATAATGTCTTTGAGAATGAATAAGTGTCTAACATGACCCTCTTCCCCGTCCTTACCTCGGTTTATGTATTTAAGCTTTCCATTTAAATAGGATTACTCGCTACTGATTTGTCGGTCTTCCGAACAGGTCTACTCTGGAACAGGCTATGATGCTATGTTAATGCAAACTTTAAATAGAATACTAATTTGTTTAAAAAATGCTAACAGTATTTAATTAATATGTCAAATAGTTATTCTAGCTACAACAATGGCTATGGATTAATCTGCTAAACTTGAAAAGCGAAATAAATAACTTACCCTTTTTGGGTTGTAAAACACATACATTTAATGGTTTTTCCAAAATTGATTTTCTTAGACAAAACATTTAGGATAGCCTGCTCTAGGTATTGTTTTTGTTTACACTTGTATCTTATCTTTCAGAGACATTTCTTCCTTTTCACGGGTGTATTTTTCCCGGTGTTTCTTTCGGCTACCTAAACTATTATTGCAAGTTGACGGTGAAGGTTAAATGATTATATTCAGCTCTATGCTCAGACACAATAGTTGTGGAAAATGTTTCTGTAAGAACTGAAAATCACAAACAGCAGAGTGCGGATTCCTCAGTGAGTGGAAAGAGGGTAACAAACGCATGTTTGAGAGAACCAATTCAACAACATTCTTTCAGAGGTAACCTTCTTGTCGGGGAGTTTGAAGTTTTAATTGGAATGGAAGCGTGGCATTGTTTGTATAAGTGTTCTCTCGAAGAGAACTGTGGGGCATATTATCAAGGGGGTTTATCTCCGCTTTTTTTGGCTATAAAAGCCAAGAAAGCGGAGATAAAATTATCTCCCTATTACCTAGCTGTCGCTAACACCAGTTAGCGACAGCTAGTAGGAGATAGCGACCATCTTGGGCCTCACTTTGCATGTCAGTGATATTTATCACTAATGACATGCAAAGTGGGCGTGCCAAGGTGTTAGCGAATATCTCCAAAAGCTAACACCTGTCCTGAGCAGTTCTTAGCCATGTTATCCAATGGGAGGTGGATAACATGGCTAAGAGCATTAGCTCGGTAATGCATGAATATCGCTGACTTTTCAGCGATATTCATGCATTGCGGCCGATTTTTATCGCATTTGCGATAAACCTTGGTAATACCAAGGTTTATCTGCGATAAAAATCGCCGCAGCTCAGCGTTAAATTTTTGTCTCTAACCAAGCAATAGCGATAATTATCGCTATTGCTTGGTAATATGCCCCTAGATGCGTGATGACCTTAGAGGGCACAAAAACGGCTCACCGATTGAATTTGATGTAGAATGTAAGCTGTTCAGAGGACTAACATTATGTGGCTAGTCAATTTCCCTAGGGTTTATCTATGTCTCTTGCTCTTCTCAGATCCGAGAAACCATACATTTATTCCTAGCAGTCATGGACTCAATTTACTCGCTCCTAGCCGATGTATATGTTTTTAGGTAAAGCAGTGTTACTGTCATTGTGTTCTGACTTCACTGGCCATATGGAAGTGAGGAGACATTCACTGCAACGTAGGGATTTATTAATCCACTGCATTTAATTAATTGTTGTACACAAATTTCATTGACCCATTGTTGTTTGGCCATTTCATGTGTCTTACACACACAACAACATGTTCTACTTCATTAATGCTTACAGTGTTACTGGTACAAATGGTACAAGGCAGACCTGATGAAACTGAAGAGAAAGTACAGAAAATTACATGCCCAGTCATAGCGATCAACTGAAGAGGTCAACCTAGACCGAAGTAAAATTCATAGCCACTTCGAAGTAAATCGCAGATTAGGACTTGCAAGGAGGCTACGGAGCATTTGCAGTTTTTTTTACAATCTGATGTCTGTCAAACCATTGTGGAATTTCTAATCACAACAATTAAACAAAGGAAGAGGGTGGGGAATTGAATTGTTTTTATTTACGTATGGTTAATTTTTATTCATTTATTGCATCAAGGTATATGTACCCTACGAAAGAACAAACTTCAATGATTACCTATGCATGAACTAGGCCAATTGATTTTATATTGATTCTTAACCAATTTTTTATATGAAATGTTTTAATGATTTTATTCCTGGCTGTGCCTATGTTTTATGCACCTATTGTCTCTTAAGGTGTAATACAAAACCGAATAGAGATTCTTTGAACTCATAGCACGGAAAATTACCTAGATTGGGTTAAGTCAATTTATGATGAACCACGGGCCGTGATCAGCTATGGAGGTTTAGATTCTGATAATTTCAAGATTGCAAGAGGTACAAGACAGGGATGCCCCCTCTCCCCATTATTATTTGCTTTATCTTTAGAACCTTTTTTAAATGCTTTAAATGACCTAATCAGTATAATACCAGCTCAACATGGGGATATAACTCTCAAATTAACCGCCTTCGCGGATGATATCGCAATATATACATCGGATGTTTGTAAAGCTATGCCCGCAATTATAGAAGAAGCACATAATTATGGGAAAATCTCTGGGTATAAATTAAATGTTAACAAAACCCAAATTATACTCAATTACACTCCGGCTACACGTACTTACAAAACCTGCAAAGAAGCCGTATACCTAGGTATCAAGCTTACTGCTAAAGTGGGGAAAATTGTGGAAATAAACTATGGGTCATTCCTTAAAGAAACAGCTGCGAGTTTTAAAAAATGGCATAAAATACCTCTGAGTTTACTAGGGAGATTAAATCTGATTAAGATGAAAATTTTACCCAAGTTGCTTTACTTGTGTAGAGCTATACCGTTACAGCCAAATAAGCTTTTTTTTAGAAAGTTGGATGGCATCTGTAGTAGCTTTATCTGGGGGTATAAAAAGGCACGAAGGGCGATAAAATTTTTGACATTACCAATCTCTAAAGGGGGACTTACCTTTCCGGATTTTAATCTTTACTTTTTAGCTACTTTTCTTTTACGCATTAGGAGCTTATTAAAAAATACTCCCTCTTTATTTTTTCATCAATACATGCTGGGGGCTGATGCCAATCAATTCCTGTTACGGGTCCATGATCCAAACTACTTTAAAAGAGTAAAATTCAAGACTGCTAAACATGCTATAAGAATCTGGGACAAAATTCTGCACATTAGTAATAGTTCATTTTACAACGCTGAACTTAGATTATGGTACAATCCTGGCCTTCCGGGTATATTTTCGGACGGTTTGGGTAATCGGTGGATAAGACAGGAGATAAACACACTAGGAGACCTTTATGGTACTAATGGTTTGATGGATTTCGAGAATTTAAAAATTACAAACGGGCTTAAGGATGATATGCACTTTAAATATAGACAACTGAGAGATTTTTTCTGTAATAAATTGAAAATAACGGAAGTCAAACAATCTGATATTCTTGAGGGTATTTACTCCGAAAAAACTAAATCATTAATCAAATTGGGATATCAATGGCTCATCAAGGATAAGGGAGAAAATACAACTCCAATCGCAGCCAAATGGTCCCGTAGATTGAATCAAAACATAAATTCAGTACAGATCGGAAGTGCTCTAACCCATCTAAGTGATATAGTTCATTCTTCTAATCTGAAAATGCAACTATATAGGACAATCACGGAATTGTATTATACGCCACAAAGAATTTCCAGCTGGGCACAAGGTAACTCTTTGTCAGATAAATCTAGGTGTGTTAAATGCAATACTGCTGCGGCTGGAATTGAACATATGTTATTCTCTTGTCCTGCACTTTCCAATTTCTGGAATCACATATCTTACTATCTTCAATTTAATCAAATAAATTCACCGGATCTTACAGTACAAATGGTTTTACTAGATATCCAAGATAGGAACTGTCCCAATAAGGATCTTTTAACGATTTTGCTAGCATGTGCTAGATTAATAATAGCTAGGGTCTGGATATCTAAAGAACCCCCTAAGGTTGCGGGTTGGCTATCATTGGTTTACGAAATTAGAATTATGGAGTTTTCTTTAGCTAAACTTAGAGGTCCAAAAGCTCTTCTGAGAAAAGAAAAGATATGGAAGCACTTCTTTGAAGGCCAAGAAATGTGATTAGGCCTAGTCTGGTCTTTCTGTTTTAGTAGTTTATTACTTTAACAGTAGAGCTAATATGAAGTTTGGTTTACAGCTTATTTTATATTGTTTCCATTCCTCAATTTTATTTGTTGGTTATATCAATTGTATTTGTATGTTAAGTATGGAATTGAACTGTAATGAATTTTGTCACTTCTTGCAAACAATAAAAATGTTTAAAAAAAAAAAAAAAAGAACTCATAGCACGGAAAACTACAAAGTCATCAATTAGGTGGAAAATCACGCTATTCAAAAAACACCAATGAGGCCTCCAGCGACCTGTGTGAAACTTTAACATATTCTTCGAAATGTCTAGGCATGTAGGCCCTCAGCAAACCCCTGACATGATACAGAAGCTTTAAAGCAAGCTACATGTTTAACAAAATAGGCAAAACCATTACAAAAAAACACAAAATGTCACCCTATCCTCCTTACCACCACCCATGCTGCAGATAACACCCACGTCATTCCAGCCAGTATATAATTCAGAAGTTGCCAAACTATTTCTCACAATCAAAGCCTCTGTTATATAGCTCAGATAGTGCCCAGCTTTTTTAATCAAGGAGGCGCACTTGGCCTGGGATAACATTTGAATTATGCTGGTGTGACTTGCATAATTTTGAAAATTTCATGTTATGTTTATTGCACAAAACTCCCAAAATTCTGCAACATCACAAATATTGCTGCGTTTGTGAAGAGCATAGCACAGGAATGTAAATGACCACAATGTGAGCAACTGTAGTTCATGATACTTGTGTTTTCAGTCTATTTCGTTTTGCAAAAGCAAATCATGTGAATTTTGCACCAATTCTAAGGGCAACAAAACTAGTAAATGCTTTTATGTGTCTTCATGCACAAAGAAGGCGTTCATTGAAATATATCATCCTCAGCCGCATCCTTAAGAATGAAATGAAATGAAATTTGATTTGTAGAGCGCATGGCTGCCCGAAAGCGTCCCAGCGCTTGCTTAGGGAACCCGTCCTGGTATACCCCTGCGAGATAACCCATTACTGGGCATCCCCAAGGTGAAAGCCAGGCATCCCACTGCGAGGGGCCGTTGTGGAGATTAAGCAAGCTATTGCCCAGAGTTACAGAGTGGGACTCCATGATTGGAATAGGCACCGAGGCGAGAATTGTCAGGTCCGGGGAAATTTGAGCCCAAGACCTGCCGAGGCGGGGAATTGAACCCTGGTCCGGGCCAGACCTCTGCATCAGGGTCTGCCGCTCCAACCACTTGAGCCACACTTCTCCACAGAAGTACTAGCCAGTTGCACACCTATCTCAAACCTCTTGCCCCTCTTGGACAGTGATACTCAAAGAATGGCCTCCTGACCTATACATGCGGCCCCCAGGGAAGCAGCAGCACTGGGCTGTTGCTTCCTTCACTAACATGATTTTTTGTTTTAATATACAGCAAACACTTATTTAAAGGTTAATTGCATTTAGGGGAAGGAAGTAACTAGGCCCTTAACTTTAGGAACACCTTCATTTTTAACAACAGCAAACGTGAAAAAATACGATAGTCTCTTCAAAATTCAAAAACTGTAATTCATTCACCTGTAGAACCATTTGACTTTAGTAAATCGAATGATAGCTGTGCATTCAGAAGATTGATGTTTTTCAAACATGAATTTAGAAACGTTCATGTTCCCCACTCCCATCCTGGCAACAATGCAATTAGTGATTACATCCAAGTACAGGAGATGGTTTTGAACAGCATGCATCCTGAGGTTGTGTATTTTGAGTTCCTCTTATGTTTGTTAGTGAAAAAAGGAGGTAACTTGAAATAAAAGAATTGCCCAGGGCCACACAATTTTGTCAAGTGGTGAAGCCGGGATCTATCCCAGGCTTTCTGGTTTCACATTGAGGAATTGAGTTCAGCTACTAAATATACATGCTTTGCTTGCCCTACACTGACTTTACCCCCCCCCCCCCCCCCACTGGCACCAGTGCGGCCCTCGGTCACACCAAAGACCAAACTTGGCAGCCCCCGGGAAAATGTTTGTGAGTACCCATGCTCTAGGATTATACTGAAAGATGATGGGACAATGTCTAAATTATGTGGAATTACATCACTAGAATGATTAAAGCTAAAGCTGTTTTGGGGATTTCTCTTGTGGCACTAGATATATTAGGACATTCTCCTTGCCTATTATCAACAAACATAGAACTATCTGAATGTCAGTCATATGTGGTACTCGACAAGGCAAACACCTTGAGCTACAACTGTTCAAATCCTATATGTGCCAGTTAGAGTAAGTATTCATGAGTATGAAACATAAAACGTCTGATGGACTTTGAAAATACACAGGTTTATTTCTGTCTGGAAAAAGAATTAATTAATTGAGCCAGATCAGAGTTCTTGTCAACAGGTACCAGGAATTGAGAGCTTCCTTTTAAATTGCTAAAAATATTAGGACATGTTTTAAGCTCAGAACAGAAACTCACAATCTGGCTTCATGAATAGAAACCTACCTAACTATTTAATAATGATGGTGTCAAGAGAAAACACCAAATTATAGCTGTAATAAACTTCTACTCACAGCAAACCATTGCATAGAACTAACCAGAGTACTGTTTATGTTGTGTTTGGATTATTACAACACATTGCAGAGTCTCCCACAAAAATCCTAAACAGGCCACAATGCGTTCAAAAGCAGATTGCCATATAATATACCTGCATATCTAAATCCAAAACCTCATTAACCAATCTACAAATATCCTCTTTTGGCTTCCAGTGAAAACAAGGACCAACTTCAAAATCCTGTGGACCATGCAGAAAGCCTCCTGGAAGAAAAGTCCATGATACCTCCCTCCAATATCCGGTGTCTTACTGAGATTGTAGGTTCTACCCTAAACAATTAAATAAATGGACAAGGCATAAGGACAGATCTCTAAGAATGCATGATGTGAAACTCCAGAAAAGTTTCACTTCATGACCAAGAGCAGAATACCTCTGTCTCTGAAGTGAAGAAACAATTTGAAAAGTCAATTTAATATACTGGAAGCAGCTTAACTCAATGCCCCAGATGACAAAACAGTCCCTCCACCCATCTAGGAATAATGTTATATAGGGTCAACACGGATTCAAATAACTGCAAGCATGCATACTAGTAGGCTAAACACAAAAAGGGTAAGCAAAATAATCATTTTGATAGGCAGGGTAATATAGTATCTGTAACCAGAACACAGGATCACATGTATTCTACACTGAGCAGCATTCAACAAACACAAGAGCAAACAGGGCAATCTGATTATCTCCTAGTCCTTCAATATGTAGTCTAACTATAAGCATAGGTACATTTAATTTTTTTTACATATACTCCAGCATCAACTAGCACATAATTGTGAATATTAGGATCTGGTCAGCCAATCAGGATATTTCCTTATCAGGCATTAATTATCCATATAGGCCCAGGCAGCATGTATTCCAGGATTACAGATTTCTTTTTCTCAGGCTGGTCAGCTTCTGGACCCCCATCTTCTCCAAGTGCACTGATTTATCTCCTCCCAGCCCCTCTCCCAATTTTCTAACAATATTATTGATTTAGGGTCAGACCATTGGCAATTGCGACTCGCAAATTGCGCCACATTGCGAATTGCAATTTGTGAGTCGCCATTGCCAATGTACAACAGTGTCTGAGACACTGTTTGCGATTCCCAATGCGGTTGCAAATTGCATGCCTCATGTATATTGATGAGGCTGTTGCAATTTGCGACCCCATTGGGAATGGCTGGCAATCCCAGTGATGGTGGCCTGCTGGGGTCAGCAGACTTCCATGTCTGAGGCTGCATTTAAATAAAGCAGTTTTTTTTACATGCAGCCCGTTTCCATAAAGGAAAACTGGATGCATTTAAAAAAACAATTTTTTTACGCTTTTGTTTCATTTTTAAAGGGCAGGTAGTGGTCCCTAGGACGGTACCATGTTTAAATATTGATTTCAAAAATATAGATGAAAAAAATATTGATGTAAAAATATCAATTACAAAAATATCGACTCCCTATATTTAAACAGGTAAGTACAATAATAGCGACTCAAAAATATTGATGTAAAAATATTGACTTTAAAAAATAACATAAATTAAATGTATTAAATAATATTAATATTATTAATAAAATTAATTCAATGTAATATATATTTTAACTAATTATAACAAATAATCTTAATTTAATAAATGTAAACACAAAAAATGTACATATATTTACTTAAATATATTTTATTACCTATTTAATTTATCAACGTTTTTAATGATATAAAAATAAAATAAACACATATATAAATAATTTAAAACAAAATAAAATATTCTATATTTAATTAACACATTAAACTATTTAAAAAAAATATACATACATTTAATAAGAAAATGAAAACATTAGTAGTTAAAACGTTGGATAGCGAGGGGGTAAAAATTACTATTACCACTCCAGTGAGTGCAACAGTAGGGAAAGTACTGGGTAGCGTAGGGGTATAAATTACTATTCCCACTCCAATGAGTGCAACAGTTGGGAAAGCGCTGGATAGCGGAGGGGTAAAATTGACTATTCCCACTCCAGTGATTGCAACAGTTAGGAAAGCGCTGGATAGCGTAGGGGTAGAAATTACTATTCCCACTCCAATGAGTGCAACAGTAGGGAAAGCGCTGGAGAGCGGAGGGGTAACATGTACTATTCCCACTCACGTGAGTGCAACAGTAGGGAAAGCGCTGGAGAGCGTAGGGGTCAAAATTACTATTCCCACTCCAAATGAGTACAACAGTAGGGGAAGCTCTGGATAGCGGAGGGGTAAAATGTACTATTCCCACTCCAGTGAGTGCAACAGTAGGGAAAGCGCTGGATAGCAGAGGGATAACATTTACTAATACAACTCCATTGAGTGCAACAATAGGGAAAGCGTTGGATAGCTTAGAGGTAAAAATTACTATTCCCACTCCCGTGAGTGCAATAATAGGGAAAGCGCTGGATAGCGGAGGGGTAGATATTACTATTCCCACTCCAGTGAGTGCAACAGTAGGGAAAGCGCAGGATAGAGGAGTGATACAAATTACTAGTCCCACTCCAGTGATTGCAACAGTAGGGAAAGCGCTGGATCACAAAACAATAAAAAACAAAACCATCAACATTTTGATTAAATTTAATTTCCAATATTAACATAATTAATATATACATTTGAATATATTATTATTAACAAAGATAATAAAAAATTAATAATTACAAATTATTTAACACTATAATATCCACAAAACACACCTAAAATTAATTACACAATTAAATGTAATAATCACTAATTAATTAATATAAATTAATGTATTATTATTTATTAATTAAACAATAAAAAAATTATTACTTACCACCTTTCACAACATTTACACTTATAAACACCACAACACACACCTAAAATGAATTACACAATTGCAATTAATGACTAATTAATTGATGGTAATTCGTTTAAAAATATTTAATAATTAATCAATTGAAATTTAATTACTTACCTCCCTTCACACCATTTACACATATAAGCACCACAACATACACCTAAAATTAATTAAACAATTACATTTAATAATCACTAATTAATTAATAATTGACTAATTGAAATTCATTACCAATTAATTATTATACTATTATTAATTAATCACTTAACACAATAATTATTCAATACATTTTATATAATTAAATTACTTCCCACCCTATTCCCCTATAAACCCACAACCCGCTACGGAACTAAAACGCAGAATTAAACTTAAAATAAATTAATAACTAGTAAAACTCTGAAACCTATAATAAAATGACAAACAATTCTCATTAAAAACACAAAAATACACATTATTAATAAATCGATATTTTTGGAAACTATATTTTTGGAAACGATATTTATTACAAAGACATTTTTGTAATCTATATTACTTATCTGTCAGTCAATATTCTTGTCAACTATATTTTTGTGTCTATATCTCTTCCCCACAATATTTTTGCGGCGATATTTAGGTCCCAGGATATTTCTCCATCGATATTCCTGCTCTGCACCCCCTGGGACCACTGCCTGCTCTGAAAAAATGTTTGTGCACCCATTCACAAAGTGGGTTAATGCTTGGGCCACAGGTGTTTTGCATGTGTAAACGGGTCTAAAACCCATTCTTGCATGCAAAAATCCATCGTACATCTGGCCCTTATTCTTTTATAGGTGTAGTTGCTTTTATTGTTTCCCCTCACTGTGAGGTGGACCAGTTTCTTCAGTGATCTATATGCATAAAGTCACTGGCCATACTGAGGGTAGTCATGACTTTAGCATGGGACCAGCAAGGTTTTCTTTTGGAGCCCGCAGCATTTTCCACACTTTTACTCCTTTATAAGTAAAGAAGTCACTGTCTTCGGTGAACGTCAAAATTGACAATCACATGCAAATCATGGAGAAAGCAGTTGCGGCTGGCATGGCTTGCGGGTGGGGGCGGGGGTGTCATGTGGGGAGGCGGGGGTCATGCGGGGAGGTTTAATTTATTAATAAATCTTTTTTTTTTAAACATACCTTTCCTCCGGCAAAGGTCCCACGTTTTCTTTGCTCCTGCTTCTGCTCTCCTGCCTCTAGCAGGAACAGGAAGCAGGCAGTCGTCCTCCCCTCTCCTAAGCCAATTACAATGCTGCAATGGTGATTTCTGGGGCCGCTGCCCACCCAGGCGCTTACGGGGAGGTCATGTTCTCCATGCAGACTGCATTGCAGGCTGCATGGAGAAAAAGGGCAGAGTGCGCATGACTGGTTTGGGTGGCCACAGAGGGCCGACCAAACAGTCATTGCGCCCTCAGGAGTGGGCACACCACTCCTACCCTGCTCGCATAGCAGCCCGCCCACCCACCCATAACTAAACATAAAGTGGTAATAACAAGAAGTTATTACCATTTTATATTTCTGCTTATCGCACTGTGAGAAAGCAGTGGGGTGAAGCTCCTGCGCCCTAGTGGAGGAGCCGGTCCTGGGAAAAAGACTTTGAGCAGACTCTTCTTTCTTCACGAAAAAAAGGCTGGGTATTAGTTGGTATCTGCTCAAGAGGAGAGTAGTCTCTGATAGTAATATACTACCAACATAGTAGTGACCCTAAAGTGGCTGAAGTAACACTGCCAATATATTTAAAACACCTGCAATACATAAATTTCATTGGGTGGAGCATTTAAGGAACTATACAGACACTATTCCTCAAGCACTTAGATTCAATTCACTCTGAATCTGTTAAATTAAATGTGCCTAATCTGATCTAAACAGTTTTATAATAAGTTAGGAACTTGACTAGCTTGTTTCTAACGATTGCATGACATTAAATGCTTCCAAACACATGAATTTACATTCAACACAGACATTTTCAAGTTTAAACCAGATGAAACCCCTCTTATCTTGCATGGGTCTACATGTAACATACAAGCCAAGGTAAAACAAAACACTATGATGCCACCACAATAGAATCTCGTCAACCAAGTAATAAGGCAGCTTCGTTCAATCAGTGGTTCTGGAAATTATTCAGATAATTCAACCAATCCGAACATAAAAACCTTGGTCGCCAACCTTTGACAACCGTTGAACTCGACTTCCATGCAGGGCCGGACTAGGAACAGAAACCGGCCCTGGCAAACTGCTCAGCTGACCCCCCCCCTGGGGTGAGGGGGAGTGCAGCTGAGCAGTTTGCGAGCACCGGTTTTGGACGATTTTGTTACAGGGGGCCCATATTGCCGACCCCCAGTAACAAAATTGGCTCCCCAGGGGCCCAAAACCAGCCCCTGCCCTAGCGGCCTACCAGGGAAACACCTGCTGCGCGCTATGACCAGTCCGGCCCTGCTTCCATGGTTTGGTTCCAAAAAACTATCTACCACCAATATATTTACATGGTAAGTATGTATAGGTAAGTATAAGTTAGGTATACCTAACTCCACATACAGGGACTTTGAAAATATATATATATAATTTCAAGGTACATAGATATGGAGTTAAGAATAGTAAACTATGCCTATCAATATATACTTACCTTCATGATATTTTGGCTTTCAATATTTTTGGTAAGACTTTCTTGTAGGAGGTTTTTCTTCTTGTCAGAATTATGACAAAAAACCACTTCCACACCAGTCCTTACATAAAAGTGTCAGAATATATAGGACACATCTCCTAAACATCAAAAAGTCATTTTAATAATGCCCTCTTCATTCCCCAACTAAGATCACCAAGGCAGTATGTTTTTAAGATCTTCACCATTAGGAGCAAAATACACATGGCAGCACCTCCAACTATTACGTTTCAGAAACCCTCAAATAACAAGAGACTGCAAAATTCCTACAATAAAGAAAAAAACGGTGAAAGAGCCTCACATTCTCAGTATAACACAGTAGATCATCATACCTAAAACCAACGAGAAGTAAAGAATGTGCAAACCATAAAAAAAAGATTTTTCAAATACCTGCATCACCAAATGCCGTGTAGTGTTACTTACCCCCCGAGTTGAGAAATCTCGCCGGTATGTTGATTTTCCGCGCTCACACTCGCCAACTTGATGTTGGCGATTGCGAACAAGGAAAAATCTCGCCGAGAGGTTGATCTTCCTCGCTTGCGGTCGCCAACTTGACGTTGAAGAACGATAGTGAGGAAAGAAACTCCGCTCTGCAACGCGAAGCACAGTTTTTCAGAACTCCGCAATCTCCGCGTAACACGGTGTGCAGAAAACTCTGCAAACTCCGCGAGCAGAACGGACTTCACCGCCCAGGGTTACTCAGAAGGCTATTGATTGGTGAGTGACCGAATGCACAAGGATTATAGAAGAATTAAAATGTTCTACATAATGCCAAAGAATTAAAAATAAATACATTTGACAAAGAGAATGCTTTGCACAAGGCTGAGTCAGAAAACATGTATTAACACATACAAGGGGCTATTTAGACACTGTCACAGATTGCTGGTGATCCCAACGAGGAACATCTAGTGATGGTCACCACAACCTAAATAGGGCAGAACAAGTGCTTTATATCCTGAAGGTCTTTGCAGGACAGGCTGTCAGGTCCAACATTTCAAATAACAGAGAGAGCTGAGGCTCTGCCACAGGAAATGCTACAGTGCCCCCGCCCACCTCGTATGGGGCGGACAGCCATGTTTTGTAAGGTGGGAGCGTGGCTGATTTACAGCGATTCTTTTATTCCATCAATCTTCAAATGAATCCTTTAGTGATTTGCACCAGCTCTGGTCTTAAACCAATACCTGATTGCTCAGTGAGAATGTTGTGGCATGAAAGGTTATGCACTGTTGCACACAGCCGGGGCTGGACAGGCCTTTAATTCCACCTGGCATATCCCCGGTGGGCAGGAGCTCTTGGAAGCTGGCTTTGAAAGCCCAGGGAGAGAGAGAAGAGAAGTAACAAGGGAGAGGGGGAGACAGAGAGAAAGCAATCACATTGGGAAAAGAGAGAAAGAAGAGAATAAGAGAGAGAATGGATGGATGGAAGGAAAGAAAGAGAATGCTCAAGGCGTTTGAGCATTTTTACCTGGACTTCTTTTGGGTCCTCGGTCAGGCCCTACGCACAGCACAGATCAAAATTATACCCTTCTTTCAGAGCCCTCAAACAATGACAAAAGTGTGTGCACTACTCTCCACAGCCCATTGTCTCTCACTAGCTCAATTCATTTTTATCAACATCTATGATCCCAGAGGAATAATTGGATCTGTTAAAGTAAAAGTGCAGAATGTTGTAATCGGACAGGTTGTCATAAGTTCTAATATAGTGCTGAATAAAACCCTGGATGTAATATGGAAATATTTCACAGAGATCTGAACATTGTGTCAGAAAACGCTCAGAAGGAAGGCTTTAGTATATTGCATTTCTGCAGCCTGGCCCCTGGGATGTGGTAATAAGCGGCAATGTACAGAGTGAGCTTCAGAGACGATTTGTGATGCCATATGTCATGCGGCTGCAGGTAATAGGCTTACACCCGCCTCTCAAAATGAAATACGAAAGTACCTGATCATATTGTCGAGGGTGGAGGGAGTTCATGGGAGACAGAGATGAAATCTGGTTCTCCTCTCTCGATGAGGCAGCCTATGGTTAGACTGCATTCTATATGGTGGTGCAAGAAAAAATGATGTCTGTTACTGTGCTCTAGATTATCTCTTGACACAATATGCAGACCCATACAAAATGAATGTATGGGGAACTATAAATCTAATAGAATAAAGGCATTTTACTTTTCTAAAGGAGAGGTTGCCAGACGTTTCAGTCTGGCTGCTGTCACACTCTTCTGTCCTATTGGTCATGGTACTTTTCTACAGGGGCCTCGACTGCTGCCCTGGCTTGTCAAGCCTCATCTGGAGCCTAGCCCAATCTGGAAAGGGGATTGCCTATTTTGGATTGGGTTAGCATCAGGGGATTTGACTTTCTGCCAAAATAATCGGAGATACAAGCACTGGCAAAGCCAGTTCTTTTTTTCCCTTTAAAGATTTTCACTAGCATTTAGGGTTTCAAATGTTTATTTCTGATGCTAGACAGAATCAACCGAAAAATGGCTGGCCCCAGAGTAATGGTGTATTAGTGGCTCCTTCCAAAGCTTTGTTTGGGGGGTGAGTACTTGGCACAGAGACCTGCATGCCTGTCAACTTGAAGAACAATCTCACAGTGTGATGAAGGGGTTGGGACTTGAAGGGGGTAGAGACTTGTGCCGAGAAGTACGTAGGAGGCACTTTTGAACCCCACCCGCCCCAACCCCCCTCCTCCCAAAGAACAACCGAAAATAAGGCTTGATGATGCTGGTGCCGATGTCCGGGGGTGTTTTCTCATCCCTTAATGGACGTTGGCTCTTCAAAGCCTCTGTACAGCTTGAAAGACACTATTTACAGTGGTTTCCAGGCCTTTTTCCCTGCTACCGTGTTATATTGGCTCCTCACCAGAGACGTGTGATGGGAGCTAATAATGTGCGACGTCACGCGGTGGCACCATGTGAGTGGGCAGGCATGGACCTGCCCCAATGGCCCCACCATCTCATAAAAGTAACGAACTCAAGGTGCCGCCCTTTCCACAGACCTGGTCCTTTGTGCATCAGTTCCTCTTAACCTCTTGCGTGCTTATGACGTAACCACGCCGTCATGAGTCACGAGCAGCGTGGGCTCATGACGGCGTGGTTCCGTCATGCGGCTGCCGTTCCGCCCAGGCAGCCTTAATTCCCCGCCTGAGCGGGCGAATTAATGAGTGGGTGTTGTGTTGCTTACTTCTGTACTGCTCCTTTAACCACACACATTCCTTCCTATGTCATGCTGAATGTAGAACCTTGCATATGTCATTTTGATTTATTCAACAGGTGGGGGAGAAATTATTACCATCAGATATCCACCCTGAAGGTTATTTAGGAGACCCTATTTCCATTTTGGGTTTTCGTTGGTTTGTTTTCAGGTTCAAAGACAGGGAATGTAGAGGGAAATTGTACATTTCAAAGAAAGGACCACCTGTTTTAGGGTGGTTCGACCAAAAACAACTCCACATTATATTGGATCCTAATAGTAAAGAACAAGTCTTAGTAGTTGATGACTGTTCTATTGTTACAGATAGCATTTTAAAGAAATTTCCAAAGGTTTTTAGTAAAACTTTGGGGAATTTAGTTGGTTTTGAACATAAAATCATACTAAAGGATGACGCTTGTCCAAAAGTGCACAAGTGTAGAAATGTGCCCATCTTAGTGAGAGATGAAGTCAGTAAAGAACTGGATAAACTTGTGTCTACTGACATCATAGAACCTATTGAGGCGAGTGAATGGGTTTCGCCAATTGTCGTCGCAAGACGGAGCAACGGCAAAATCAGGTTGTGTGTAGACCTAAGGTATTTAAACAACAACATTGTGGTTGATAAATTCCCACTTCCCAAAATCAATGAGATGGTCTCTAGTGTTGGTAATGCCCAGTGGTTCTCCACCATAGATCTGTCATCTGCATACCACCAGATCTCTCTGTGCCCCGATTCAATGAAGTTTACGTCTTTTGTGACGCCCTTCGGGTGCTTTCGTTACAAACGCATGCCGTTTGGCTTAGCCTCAGCGGCTGCTGTTTTTCAACGGCTTATGTACCAATTATTCAAGGGAGAAAAAGGTGTCAGATATTTCCAAGACGATATTCTGGTCTTTGGAGACGATGAGAATGAGCATTTATCGAGACTACATAAAGTTTTGAATATTCTTGAGAGCAAGGGTCTTACAGTTGAACATTCCAAATGTAAATTTGCTCAGAAAAGTGTAACTTATTTGGGACATATCATTGACGCTGAAGGGGTTAAACCCAAACCCTCTTTGGTTTCTGCAATCTCTGAGGCTCCTATTCCTGCAAGTAAAGATGACATCAAATCGTTCTTAGGAATGGCTGAGTTTTGCTCAAAATATGTTCCTAATTTTGCGAGTGTCTCATACAACATTCGGCAACTTTTAAAAAAGGGTGTGAAGTTCGAATGGTCAAAGTCCTGTGATGAAGATTTCTTGAATATTAAGAATGCTATTGCCCAGACCACTGCCTTGCACAGTTTTGATCCATCTTTTGAGAATGTAATTACCACAGATGCAAGTAACAAGGGTTTGGGAGCGGTTTTGGTGCAGATTGATGAGAAAGGGAAGGAAAATATAATAGCCTATGCCTCTAGATCCCTTTCTCCTTGTGAAGAGAAGTACCCTATAATAGAAAGGGAGGCCTTAGCTTGTGCCTGGGCACTTGATCATTTCAAGTCTTTTGTATGGGGCAAAATGTGTTTGTTACGAAGTGACCACAAACCATTAGTAAAGATTTTGACTACCGAAGGAGTTATCAACGCTTCTGCTCGCCTGGCTAGGATTTCTATGAGGTTACAGAATTTCATATACAAAATTATTTACGTACCAGGTAAAAGCAACGTTCTTGCCGATTTTCTGTCAAGAATGCCCGTAATGTTAGAGGAAGTTGATAATAATGAGTGGAATGAATTACAAATAGCATATGTTCATGATGAAGGACTTTCAGCCTTTAGCAAGGAAGAGTGGAACAAGGACTATCTCGCTGATGAATGCTTACAGAAAGTTATCTCTTTCACCATTGAGGGTTGGCCAGATAAAAAAGATGTTCTTGATGATAATTTAAAGCCCTTTTGGGAGATTAGGTCCGAACTCTCTGTTTCTCATGACACCTTATTAAGGGGTGAAAGAATCATTCCTCCTGGTGGGTTACGGGAAGGAATCATTGAACTTTGCCATGAAGGTCACCCTGGAATTGTTAGATCCAAATCCTTAGTAAAGAATTTATTCTGGTGGCCGGGTTGTGATTCTCATATAGAAAAAATTGTTAGAGACTGTACCATTTGTGCTTCTGCTGACAAAACCTTGCGTACCTGCCGTCCTCCTATGTTGGAGTGTTCTCCTCCAGAATCTACTTGGGAATCGGTTTCCGTAGACATCATGGGTCCTGTTCAGGATCAGGATGGTTCTCAGAGGTATTTAATTGTGATCATTGATTTGTTTTCTAAATGGCCTGTGGTCAAAGTTGTAGAAAGAGCAGATACTGATTCCGTTTTAGGTTTTCTGGATGAAACCTTTGTCACTGAAGGTATTCCTTCTTGCAATTTAAGTAGAGTTGCCAGATGCAATCCTGGTTCTTCTTTTAAGGTTGATGTTCCCAGTCGAGTGTGGAAAGCTGAAGATTTGGAGGTTGATGACTCTAGTGGTGATTTGGATTCTTCCCATGGTTCTGGAGTTGTGAGTTGCCCAAATTCGTCTGAAGTCCCAGATCATAGTTTGGTTGTCACTGGAAGCAATAACTCAGATTCTCCTAGCGGTTTTTCTGAGGAGTCAGTTGTCACTCCTAGGGAGGATTGTTTGATTTCTGGTGAGGATTCTTCTCTCCGCCATTCCTCAAGGAAGAGGGTGGTTCCTTCGTGGCTTAAAGATTATATCACTAGTAACAGTTAAAGATCATATCAAACAGTTAAAGATCATATCACACACCTTGTTAGTGTTTTCTGTAGTCGTTTTTATTCATTATATGTTTCCTTTCTTTTCTTTTCTTTTTTGTTCTTTTTATTATAGATAGGGGGATGTGTTGTGTTGCTTACTTCTGTACTGCTCCTTTAACCACACACATTCCTTCCTATGTCATGCTGAATGTAGAACCTTGCATATGTCATTTTGATGTGCATTCTTTGTAAGAGTCAGTTATCCATTGATGCTGATCTATGCTGGATTAATTGTACTGTGCTCTTCGAATAAACAAGCTTCTACCTTAACCATCCTTGGATTCACCTTCATTTCAGTGGGCGAGGCTGTGACGTAACCAAGCCGTCATGAGCACACGTCGCTCGTGACTCATAACGGCGTGGTTCCATCATGAGCACCTTCGCGCCACGCTTAGCCAGTCCCCCCCCCCCCCAACCCCCGCGCCGTGGCAAAATTCGCGCCACGGCGAAGGCGTTAAACAATAAGATTAATTTCCGAATTGGCAGGTCTGTCGTTTACTCGGAGAAACTCCAGGTTAACTGAAAGCGCTTTAGGAAGTTCAGTTCCATAGAAGCAGGCCAGGCACAAAGCCGTGCCGCGCCATAGCTCACATCTACATGATACGACCCCAGGGGTACCTGGAGCAAGTGAGCTAAGCAACGGCACAACAGTGGCATACCGAGTTTAATTTGTGCGCCTTTCAGCCAAGTTTCACAGTTATTCGCACACCTAGGACTACCGCAACAGGCCGCTGAACGCCATGCATGCCCAGGCCCTTTCCCCAGCATCTGTCATCGCGCTATCACGAAAAGCCGCATCCAACAGAGAATATTCCTGACAATACACCAGCAGGGTTCGCAAAAAATGAGACGATCTAATGAAACGGACCTGCAGGTACGTGTTCGCCTCCTGCGCAGGCCTCAGACGTGTCATTCAATTACCCGGCATCTCTTTGGCAGAGGCCTCACAGAGCTCCTCGTGCTCGGCAGCTGGAGGCCGCGAGGCAGGAAGTCAACACCGCTACTCCCAGGGAAAGATAAAAGGCTTTGTTTTGTTCGTCCTAGCACCAGGCGCGCGCCCTGAGCGGCAAGGGCAGGAACACCTGGTATTTACTCGCGCGCCCGTGCCTCCATCGAATAATCTTTTATTTTAGCATCCTGCCCTTCCTCCGGGTGAGCTTTAGATTACATTCACACATTTATGCTACATCCACCGGGGCGTCATTATGCGTTCTAGGTTAGCGCCACGAGACAAGATCGGTAAATGTGCCTTGTCTGCGCTTCAGCACCTTCTAGAACTTTAATGATGCCTGCAGCAGCGCCTGTCTTCCCGCCGTAATTGTGCCTTCTTATTCAACCCCTCTAGTCTGGTGCAAGTATGTCAACGTCGACATAAGATCTCATTGCGTTTGTTGGAAGATAATCAAGAGAACGGCTATTTATATCTCGGTTCACACCCGCTCAGTCGTGCTGAATTCTTTTATATCCTGGCAGAGAGCTGCTTCAGTCAGAATGCCTGGAACAGAGCTTATAATGAACACACAAACACGAAGAAGGACTATTACACTCGTTGTGCATAAGGAGGAACGGTGCGGCCAGTGGTTTTAAATAGCTGGGATAGATTGTGTAAATGGCAACCGTGCAAATACATTGTGCACTGATGCCGGGCTATTTGCACGGATGGACCAGTGTAAAAACAAGTGTTGCATCTGTTGGTCAGGGCAAAAAAAATGCATTTTAAGCAAGTAAGTTTGTGCAAATGCAGAACCAATTTGTCTGCTGCAGATGCAGTTTAAGTGCTCAGGTACGGAGGGCCCAATTCACAAAGGTAAAGTTAAGCCAACAGTCTAACTTAGACCAAAAGTCTAATTTTACTGGTTTCAGTATTCACAAAGGTAAGTTACTACTAGTAACTTTACTGTTAGTAGTAGCTTAACAACTAGTAAGTGTACCTGTAGTAAACTTACTAGTAGTAATTTACCTTTGTGAATACCAAAAAGTAGTCAAGTTAGACTTCTGGTCTAAGTTAAACTTTTGTTCTAACTTTACTTTTGTGAATCGGGCCTTGAGTCATCACATGTTTTGCAAATTCTCCTGCAAAGGTGTTAATTCATACCCACTTTGCCCTTTATGTACTTTCATTTTCATCAATTATTTTTGTTCTTTCTATTTTTGCCCGTATTTCCTTTTTCTGTCACCATATTCATTCTCCATTTAATCTGCACCCAATGAAAACAGGAAAAGGAATAAAGGAAGACAGAAAATTGACTAAAGATACGAGAAATAATGAATGCCTCAAGGGATATTCATATGCGAAACAATAATAAATACAGTTTAGAATGTGCACAACAATACCACTTCAGCCTTTGCTAATGGTTGAGTGAAGGCGGTGTGCGCTCATCATGCTTCACTACTAGAGTTCGGTCTATCCACATAATTGTTCAAATTGCATCTGATGTGTGCATTAACCTGTTGCTGGTAGACTCCATTGTCAGGGGTTACCATGGCATCACCATACTAAGTGACAGAACGGCAGCATGAATCAAATCAACTTTCACTCTCAACAGAGATCTTGTGAAAAAAGTTGCCCCAACCATAGCGCTAAAACGCATAGTGCAAAATCCTCCATAATGCGTTAAAGAGTGGTTGTTTCGGATGAGAAGAACACATTCTCTCATTGGCATCAATGCTAACCCAAACCTATTAAAATGACTCAGAGAAGCGCAGATTAATTGTCCCACAAATAATATTAATAATTGTGCAGACTGAAAACACTATTTAAATAACGTAAAATGCACTAGAGATCACCACTCACCAGAAAACCCACAATGGAGGTTGTGATGCACTGGTAAAGACAGCAAGTACCACACATGGCCAGGAAAGACAGTAGGAAAAGGCTGTTGTTTGAGAACTCTCAGCAGGGAATAAACTAAAAGTACAGGCTAAGCCAGTACATTATCCTGAGGCTCTTAGATTGATGTGCACCTTCCTTTGAAGCAACTACAGGTAGGTCACATGAGTAAACCTTTTGAGCACCCTTATCTTGTCATGCAGTGCTCAGAGAGTCTCCTACACTTCACTGGACAGAACCTCAGTGGCATCTTTCAAAGCAGTCAAGCCTCAGGCATGTTGGACAGTTTTTCCTGTGTGGCCTTCTGAGAGCTACTGTCCTGAAGGGGCTTGCTTTTGTTCCTCAGCATATCAACCATACATGTATGGCATAAGTTCAGAGTTGCATTTACATGCTCTGCTTTGGCATTTGAGGGTTCGGGTCAAGGTTCACAGATATATCCTGGAGGTCTGTGTACGGTTGCTAGAGCATCTTTCAATAAAAAACCTCCATGATTGTAACAATTTATTATTTTTCATCAAACCTCTGGATCTCATTCGCCTTATCTTGTGTGACCATAACACACTGGAACTTTGAAGCAGGACCTCTGGATATTGCAGTCATGCCAGTATGTTTGGAAATGGTCATGGACAGAAGGTCACATTTATGCATGTGGTAATGAAGGCTCCTACTTGCAGTGCTTCTCTGTATTTGGCTTTTCTTCAAGGTCTGTGGTGTCCTGGCCCTGCAGTCCACACACCATCTCTGAGGCAATCATACTAGCCATCTGCTCTTTTCTGGCCGTGAGCTGTTCCCAACCCTCCTGTCCACTTCCTTTTGCCAGGGCTGCCTGTCGGTTGTGCACCTGCTTTGCTTTAGTGCATCACTTCATGTTGGGTCATGTCATGCAAGTGCTGCTTCAGTTCTTCCACAGCTCTCCTTGCCTCCTCAAGCATTTCAATACTTTACCCTCCTTAGAAAGTTTTTGTTCAGGGTAGCTTTTTTGCAGCAATAAGTCTTGAGGACACAACATATTTTTCCTGATGTTTTTCTTTCTTACTGATGAGAACCTCTACCCCCTGTCATGAATTACACCTTTTCTCTCATCAGTATTCTGAAGTTGCTGGCATGCTCCTGTATTGGTCTCCAACTCCTGCCTGTTTGAATCAGACATTTTTAGAGATTCCTAGCCAATTTCCACTTTCCAATACCTTTCAAGTGCATTTCAATAAATTTCCATATTTTTCTGGCAGATAGCGTGGCTGCAGAGTGCTACGTACCAATTACATGACACCAACTGCTGCACAATTTTCTTAGCTTCTGCGCAGCTATCATTACCACATGACTCAAATTAAATTTGGCACATACAGAAAATTCGCTTCACATAATGTAATATGAGTGGTCTTGCACCAAGCAATGTGTTGCAGAAACTTCCATATCTTTGGGCCCAGGTTTTCCTATACTGTTGATGTAACCATTCTTCTCAAGTGTCCAACACAAGCTGAAGAACACAAACCTATTAAAATGGGAGTTTGCGCTGTATATGCTGATATGTTCCAGCCTCCTTGGCATACACATTTTCTATGGAAATTACTCACACGATTTTTCTTTTTTTTAAAGGTGTTGCTCGATATCAATTTACTTTGAAAAAACAAAAGACAAGGTTTTTGGCAAAACAGGAACAGTTGTGTTAATTAAACACTTCAGCTGGGAGCACAGTTACAGAGACAGGGCTGAGGACTGTCTCAAAGCACAGCCAATCTGAGCGACGTTTTATACAGGTTTTGGGTATCGTAAAAATACTTCCTGAGAACCTTGTTAGTTGAAAGAATGTGGGCCTTGTCTGTGGAGTCGTAAATAAGGCCCCTGATAACAAAATCAGGTGGGCCTCGATCTTGCATGGACACAATGTGGGCCAGTGGGTAACATGTCCAAATGTCTGGCATGAAGGGCATGTGATCACTGCGTGTACGGTGTGTGCTGTGTCCTGATTGGCTATTTGTTCCAACCTTCATGTGGCATCTGTCTTTATGATGTTTTGGGAATGCGTACACCCCTCCACTCATTTGCGCTTTATTGGGGCCAATCTCTCTGGATCAGTGCGATATCACTGCGCTTATCAGGGGAACGATCTGATTTTCCTGTTTTCACGTTTGTCTGCCAACTACATGCCACCCCACCTGTGATGTGTTTTTGGTTGTTAGAGGGTTTATATAGCGCGAACAAGACCATTTCAGGTATCAGAGCGCATTACAATGAAGAAAGATGAACAAAAGAACACTGTATGATATCATTGTGTTCTGCTATACAAACATCCGTTATGAGGGCTAGATACATTGTTCATGTGAATTTACTCATGAGTAGAGACTTTACTTCTTTCTTGAAAGAGACAGTAGAAGGATTCAGTCTGGTTTCTGGGGGCAGTGCATGCCAGATCCTTGGATCGATTCCAGAGACAGCCCGGGTGTAGGTTTTCTATCTGGCAAACCATTGTGGTTTCAGAAGAAGAGTGCTGGAACATTCTGAGGATCTGTTACCACATAAGTGCACCAGTTTCTGGACCAGGCAACTTGGGGTATTGTGATGAAGGGCTTTGTGAGTCATGCATGCGATTTTTAGTTGAATTCTTGCTTCGAATGGTAGCCAATTAAGGGTTTTAAGGTCGGGGGAAATGTTGCAGTTTCTTTTAGAATCCATAATGAGTCTGGCCGCTGAATTGAGTGAAGTTCTTAGAGGGGCCGTTGTAGATCTAGGAGGTCTGCAGAAAGTTGGTCTCCTGTAGACTGGTCTGGGGATTACTAGTGCTTGTAATGCCAATTTGAAGTAATTTACGGGAAGGAAGGATTTTAATTTTCTCAAAATGTTCCTCTGTATGTTTGCTCCTTCAGTTGCACTGACATGTTTCTGCATGTTTAGATTCCTGTCAAGTGTTAAACCCAGCAATTTTGCTGAGTCAATAATATGAGGTTGGCTGTTAAATGTTGAATCCATTCTACTATGATGGCTGTTTGGTTGGGTGGAGCGATTATGAGGAATTCAGTCTTGAGGGTGTTAGTTTCAAGTGGTTTTCCGCCAGCCAAATCTATGTTTTCAGACCTATGTCGCAGAGCCTGCCCGACCCTGTAGTTCAGAGTCAGGGTTGACGGCGACTTAATAATGGGCATATTTGTTAACAGTGATGCAATTTCGCTTGTGTATACGAGTGTATCGTTATAAACATTGGCATCGATTTTATCAATATTAACATTTCCCCTCTACTTGAATTTTCAACGACATTATCTAAACCATACTTCATGACAGTCACAATTATTAGGGACATGTTGTTCTTCGATTTTTACTATTAATAATTTCCTAGTTACTTGTATTCTACCTAGTTTGAGGACTGTGTTTTATAGCAGGAAGACCCCAATCGTAGGACAGATCTTCTCCAGGAATGACCATGGTCGGGGTGTGTATGGTGATAAGGGAGCAGAGTCCATGCCATCAGGGGATCAGCTGAGAGTAGGCAAACTCTCCACACTGCCATTAGGTATCCATCGGCGTTGAGGTGCCCATTGCATGTCTGTAATGTGTAGTACTGTCAGGGCTGGACTGGGAACCAAAACTGGCCCTGGCAAAGTGCTCGGCCGCCGGGGTTGGGGGTGCCGCCGAGCTCTTTGCCAGGGCCGATTTTGTTACTGAGTGAGCAATGAAAAACGGAAAAATATCATTATATTAATTTAACGTTATTATAATTTTATTTAAATGTACTGGCTCTCTTGTTTGGGGGGTGGGCGAGCTGTTTAGAGGCTGGGGAGGAGTGGTGGCCTTCTTCTAAGTGTGCATGAATGTTTGGCCGGCTCTCTGGTGCCGGCCAAATATTCATGCACACTTTGCAAGTTCCACACTAGGGTTCATTACAGCCTGGGTGGAGAACATTCTGTCTCTGAGCATTGAACCATGGTGCTTGGACCAATCACAACCCTGAATTCCATTGTTGTGATTGACTCGGAAAGCCTGGGTTCTTGCTGCTTCCACAGAAGCCAGGAAGAGGATGAGAGGATGGAGGAAAGGTGGCGACCGGGCGCATCCAGGTAAGTGGTTGTAAAAAAAATGTTTTAATTCTCTCCCTTCATATGCTCTCTCCCTCTCCCCCAATCCCACGCCCGTTCGGTAGCAGCTGCTACTAGATGAAAGGCAGAGAAGCTCTACAATTTCTTCTGAGTCGCCCATCTTCACTATCTTTCTGGCCAGATTTCTGCCTGTATGTGGATGTGGTATGTCATACACCAAAACAGTTATCTCCAATTTGAGCATTTTATTGGTCCATTTATAAAAGATTTTGGTGGATCCAGTGGCAGTGTTTTTAAACCGAGGATTATGTACATTCAGCTAAAGAGTGTAGGGGGTCCTAAGAGTTGAAAAGCAGACCCTAAAACCCCTCGTCGAGGGTTGAGGACCACACCAGCTATGAGATCCAATTAGCAGTGAGAGTGTTTTTGTTTTCTCAAGTGATTAACGAAAAGCTTAGAAACCATTTGTAACTGGTCAACTGTGTTGTTTCACAGGATTTTCAGAGCATGCACAGTGTTTCTTGTAAGAGGTTGACATGTCCTGGAAAGGGCCACTAGTAAGGGTGAATATTTGGATATATTGTTGAGAGGTGGTGTTGAGTCAGGTGTTGCATGTACAATGTTTTGTTTAGAAAATGATCAACAGAATGCAAGGAAGGCCCATTCAATGTCGGAATTTGTACGGCGCTGTTCGGCAATAAAACAACATGTGCTTCTTTAGGCTGCATGGATTCCCAAGAGCGATATTCCACTCTGTTATCCTTTTGATGGGATTCATAAAGAGTGAATAAGGGAGGGACATAATGCATTATTAATTACTTTACCGAGAACTACCCACAGTAATTTACACAAAAGCAGCCTGAGGGGCTTAAATGCCAGGTTGTGAATAATCAGCACGAACAGTGCAGAAATACATCCAACCCTATCTCAAAACCCAAAGAAGAATTTTGTAAACACTTCTGACTCCAAAGCAGAAACATGAATCAGTAATGTCATCGTGATGAATCAGTAGTGTCATTGCGATTTGCACACAGGGGGCGTACAAATCCTCATCGCTGAAGGAGACATTTTATAGCAACACCAGAGTAAATATAAGTTGGAGAAACACATGGCTTCCAAATGTGATAGGCACAGGCTGCATGACATATAGGACTGCTGATTCTTCTGCACAGAAACCCTGGTTCACAGTAAATTTAGCCGCCGTTGAATAAGATTTTGAATGTTTTATAATAGAATTGTGATAACCTTAAGAATATATACGTGCTCTGATCATCTACATATCTTTATTTATTTCTCTATTCATTATGTGTTTATTGATTTTGTTGCTTTAAAAGGTGCCAATGTTCTTCTTCTAATAACTTTGGAGGATTGTGATTACAGATGGCTAAGGGAAAAATGCATTTACAGTACATTAGATATAATAACAAGTCATTATATAATTCAATGCGGTGTGCGTGGGCATCATGCACAACATTCTTTAATCGCTATCCAAGTACTCGGTTTAAGGAGTTTCTTCAACTGGAGGTAGTTAACTTCAGCTCTAAGCTGGTGGGCTACCCAAATCAGAGATGTGTGTTCAGCACACCCAAAAATCGTCCTCTGTGCCGCATCGAACATGGGCGAGGCAGCCCAACAGAGGTTAAATAGTCCTACAAGGCTGTCATACAATGGTGATGCAGTCAAGCCTAGGCGATACAACATAAATGGGTGATACAGTCTAATAAAGGTGGAACAGTGCAGCAGCCCAACATGGGTGATGCTCTGCAGCATTGGACATGCAGTTCAAGAGGAGTCAAGGAATCTAATTCAGTCTTTTCTTTCTCCTGCATAGCAAAGTGTTTCATATTGCTTGGAGAGTTGCATTCTGACTAGAAACAATAAGCATTATTTTATGCTTTATTTTATTAATTGTTTTATTTAGGAGTGTGAAAACGGTGTAATTTTGTTTGAGACGTTTCGAGAAATTCCTTGATACCTTGCCAGTATCTGATGTGACATTTCTATAGGAACATGCACATTGAGTAAAAGTCATTGGATATAACAGCTTAGCCAGTCTTTCATAGGTAAAAGCTATGGATATTTTCACTAATTTCACCTAAGATGCAGTTCTGGTATTTTGCCAATTTCACCCTCTTAATTAAAATGAAATTGAGGGCCTAGTTTTCTTATTGAAAGGATTGTGCCTGCAGGCTGTTTCAAAAAAGTTGGTCATGTGGAATCCTCACATGATCTACCATTGATAAATTCTTGTGAACTTTCTGATGTTTAGGGAATATCATTTCAGATGCAGTCCAAAGGACCGTCAGGAAAAATGCATTTGCCAGGCTTCCATGATTTTCAGGAGGGCTGTTGTCGAGATGAATGAAGAGAAGAAGCACGTTTCAGAATAAAGAGCATTGAATGCATCGTTTTCTGCCCGCAAGATGATCACATCTTATAGGGTGAATGTAGAGTCTGCTTTGGGTCGTTAACCAGTGGGGTCGAGTTGGTTTGCATGGTGTCATCATGTTCTGTAGGTATAAATGTGCCTGACCACAGAAGGTTTGGTGCAGTATACATGTTGTCTTGATTTTAGTCTACTCCTAGGTCAGCTGCTAGTTGAGTGACATCTGTGAGGGGGGATATGGCCAGGGCACTTTAGGATAAGATTGCAATAGACAGGATCGTTTTGAACACTTTGTAGCTCATTGTCAACTTGTCCATTAGAGTATGATAACCTAGTTTGTAGTCTCCAGTCCTATAGATGACCTCTGTATGAATGAGGACAGTGAGGAACAGATGTAACAGGTTTATGGGCAGGAAGACATTTTTGGTGAAGTTCTTCAAGACTGAGACCAGTAAAACCTTTGCTTCTGTGATACACAAGTTTTGAAAAGGAGATAGAGAAGAGCTCACTAACAGTCACCAATCAAATTGAGATGGTTTGATATCCCAAATGTCTGAATGGATCTAGATCATGGAGAGCATTAGGACTAGCCAAGTCTGATGTGTAAAGTTTTGATGCAAATAGTGCACTTTTCCTTTTCCAAGGCAAAGTGCACTAATTTGTAGGGGTGCTCTATACATATATGACCTAGTGACAAACAAGAGGTCATTCATGGTTCCTGTTGTCTCTGTAGTGTATGCAGCCAAGCTTTTACCTATGTACTATTTTTTGTTGTTGTTGCTAATTCAGTCATTGTTTTCCAGATGGCTTCACAGAGTTATTGTAGCTGTGCCTTTAGACTACATCCGATTCCTTTTAGGTTCTCAAGAGCGAGACATATACCCATGTCTGACTCTTTATGTCACTATCTAAATCAAGAAATGCAGGGCTCTTGGCCAAGCCTCTCTCTAATCCTATCCCTATTTTTGGATTTTCAAATTAATCAAAATTGAAAATTTCAAGAAATGTATGGTAAAAATGTATTGCAAAAACAACAGTTGAGGGACAGAATGCAGAACAATAAAATGTATTATTATATAGAAATTTAAGTCAAACATAGTTATTTTCCTCTATACATTGTAAAAGGTATTTGAAAACGATAACGCAGAGTCAAAACACAAAAGTCCCATTAATAAGTGACCGATGCATAATAGTTTTTTGCCCCTCTATTGATCTTGGATGCAAAAATGTGTGGAAAAATAGTGGAACCCACTTTATAGTATCTGGAATATTTAGACAGCAAAGACCGCAGATGGAATCTATAACTAGTGGATGTTCTGCAGTAGCAGGCTTAGAGTTGGGAACATGTTCCTGGCCAAGCCAGAAAATAGCAAATTGATATCTGGTAAATACCCACAAAATCAGAACTTTGTGGATAATCACTGACTTTCCCAGTGATTTTTGATACCTACTCTATGCCCTTAACGTCAGGGCCATAAATGGCTGGCAAAGTGTTAAAAGTGAGTGTGAATAGAACACAATACCCTTCTTTTTTATGATTGGTGTAGAGGAATATATTTCTCCACCTGCTAAATATTTTACAAGTGAGGAAAAAAGACAGAGAATGTTCAGTTTTTTAACTCTTGATTCAAAATCTTGAATTTTCTGCCCATAAAAAATCTGCCATTTCAGGTTCAGGAATTTGCATGCGGAACTACTTTAGCAGGAGAGACAACATGCCTACAATGGAAGTGCATTTGGACGTGCTGTAATATGGAAACAATGTTAATGTTCTCTGTGAGATTCTGGCTAAATTGTAGCCCAAAGAAATTGAGTGTAATTATGAAGCAAAAAGTATAGGTGTTGCATGGTTTAATTTACCCAACAGTCCTGCTCAACGACATTTGTTGTGTTATTTGCTGATATCAACATGTTAATGAACACAGGTTGGTTTGTTACCTTCGGTAATTTTCAGTGTGGACAGTGCTTGCATCTGTTTTTAAGGTATTTCAAGGGTGCATTGTACGTTTTTAGTTGTTGCTTAGGAACTTTTGCCGGGTTTAACACTTGGGCTTCCATCACCAAATATAAAATGCGACATTGTATCAATTTCATGCAATAATTCCAATTTTGCTAAATTTAGGAATTGCCCCATAATCTAAATGAGACCTCGAGTTTGAAACCAATGGGATTTCATCCTGTAACAGTCATATTCTCCTGTTGAGACGCAGTGTGCCCCTCATTTTTAGATTGCAAATGTGCTCACATTAAAGTAACTCCCAAAAAAGTCATAGCTAATTTCCAAATGGAGATTTATGTAATAATGAAAAACATTGTGACGTTTCTGAAATTCAGACAAGCAGGACCCCAGGTCTAGCACCCCACCAATGTCCTTTTGTCATTGGGAATGTTGTCATTGCTAATGTTAGCTCTAGCTTCCTGTCGCTCTAAAAGTGCAGATTCTCGGGGTAAAGCGGCGTGGCACAAGCAGCAACCAAGAGTCCCAATCAACATCTAATTGCAGGCAAAAAAAAACTGACATAAAAGATTTGATTTCCCCGTTATTTCACATTTTCACTGTGTTGAACGCATCCCCCTGTGGTATTTAAGTCAACTTTGATATATCTTGCCATGCTTTTTACTGCTTTCTGGAGCATGTCACAGCCGGTCTCCTACCAAGTGTCTGCAGAGCTGCCTAATAAAACTCTATAATGAATGCGCTGAGAGGAGAGAAGCTTTCCCAGGATCCTGATGGAGGACACCTTTCACCTCTCATCCACGTAGAAAGCGATGCTCTCCAACTCTCCCTGATTGAGATCTGTTAATATTGCCTTGGAACACTGCACCCAACTCCTTGCGGACGTGACCGCCATTTTAATAGGCGCATGCACGAGGGAAGTGGGAACAGCACCACACTCTTCCCAGATTTATTTTTCTATTAGCGTCTTTGCATCTCTGAAACATTCACAGCATCTCATCCCTTAGAGCTCTCTGAATGTCTAATATAATCCCGGATTTTTGCTTTAATTATCACCCCTTACAGTTACCTCTGCTTCTTTCTAATCACATTTAATTATAGCAATTAAAACAACAAAACACTTTTTGAAAATGAGCTCAGACTTCATTAGACTTGAGCCTTACAGTTATATGATGAGACAAACAATGTCATGAAACATGGCACATCAATTCTGGATGGAGCAAGCGTGTCTGGTAACTACAGGGCGCGACCACGAGATATATATAGCCTCCCCTTCTGGGAATATCATTTACCATTGGGCAATTTACTTATCTGTGTTACATTTCGGGTGGGAATCTGAGTATATTAATTTTCTATCTGTGAAAAAGGGAGATTGCACATCTCCCTTGTGACCTAATTGTACATTTTAATTCTAATGTTCACTCTGTCCTGATGTTCAACCTAGATTCAGCCGAATCCTTGCTTCAATCTTATCGGAACCACTTACTATGCAAATGAGCTGCTTTGGCGTTCAGTATATCTAAATTTATTTTATGCTGGTAACCTGCAAATCCAGTTTGAATCTGGTTATCCTGGACCTGCATTGGACACTCATGTCTTATTATGTGCACAATATGTATTGAATTGTTTCAGATACTGATAGCATGTGTTATTATTACCAAGTTCATCACATTTATTACTTCGACCTTGATAGGATGAGATTCCTATTAATGCAATGTAGGTGGCACTTGAAACAGTGCACATCAGCCATAATGAATCGCTATTTACCACAAACTCCAAGTTGGTGGTAAATAGCAATTTCCTTTCAAAAACACTGTGTTGCTTTTTGAAGTGTGTCATGTTGCACACATCCATTCCCTTAGGGCATGCATGTATGCCACATGTGAACACATGTGCATTTCAAGGGTGCAACAGGGTGTCCTTTGGACACCCTGGCACCATTGAAATACCTGCCGGTATTACAGATATTACCTGTATTATCCGGTATTCCAAGCCCATAGGAATGAATGGGTAGTTATGCGTTATTACAGAATCTCAATTACCGATTCAGTAATAACAAATATTAAGAATTCGGTATTTTTTACCGAATTCTTACCTACATCTGAAATACAGATTCCTAAATACCGAATCGGTAAAATTAGGTATTTAGGAATCGGTATTTCCCAGTTACCTACATCGAGCCCTTAATCCCTGAAACTATCTTACCAGCCATAGGCTTCAAACTCGTACGAAGCAATGGTTGTTGACCACCAGCTCTATTCTGACATTCTGAGGCACAGTGGCAGACCATAGCTGTTAAAAATCAGAAATAAGGAGAGAGCAGTCTTCTTTCACTGTACATAGGGGATTGCACACTACTTAATTCAGCAATCGCCCACTCACTGTTATGCTCTATATCCGCTATATTAGCATCATCTTCTGTTAAACGCATCGCTGCTACGGTTATTTATGCGCTGTGCGGCTGTTTTCGATTAACCGCGTTACATGACGAGCTCAGCTTGTCATCCGCACACGTCACCCGTGGCTGATGACGAGCTGAACTCGTCATCAGCATCGAAGGGGTTAAGGATAACTCTGTCTATTGCCTCTATGGAAACAACCCCAATCATATTGCTACTCCCATTTAAGAGGAACATTTGGACTGAATACCTGTTATGTAATTTTTGAACCAATGTGTGACCTGTAGTCAAGGCAGAGAAGTAGAAGGAGGGCACGGACATCAAGCCACAAAAATGTCGGGGGTAGCAGTGGTGAGATTATGTATGCTTTCAATACCGAAGAGACCACAATTGCTCCCCATGAGTCATCCTTAGTCTCTCTTCTGCCTTTACTGTAGGACTAGGGTACGGGCATCACATAGAAATAAAGAACGTAAACAAGGTGCTTTGTCCATCCTGCTGCTTGTATGACCCATACGTTTTTCTGGTGTATTAGGGGAAGTGCTAAAGGTACCAAAGTTAAGGCGGGGTACCACTACTCACGTAGAACCAACTGAAGGTAATGAGGGACCCAACTAAATTCGATCGAAGGGCTCTCTTCCAGATGCCTGTAATAACATTTCAAATTCATATGTACATGATGTATATTATACCAAAACCTTAATATAATACGACATTAAACACATTAAATATATATCAGAAAACATGAAAAACAACACCTGAATTAGCACCATTGGGGGAAGACAAAGCATTCTTTGATTGCTGGCTACTTGTCTGTCTATATCTGAAGGTGAACACCTGTTGAAAAGTAAGCAGACTAATCAGAACTGCAGTAGATGTGAATCTGGTATTGAACCGGATAGATCCTAGGAAAATAAATAACCAAAGGGAGTTAGTGTCAGTACTACCTAGAACCTCCTGACTTACTGAAAAAATGTGGAGCCTTGATGCATCGTACATAGGCAGCTACAGGCACAGTTCACAAATGTTAGGGCACAAGAATCCGTAAACCTATCAGTTTGACCTCAGTAGTCGAGAAACAAATGGATTCACGTTCCGATGAAAGGTGTGCTATATGACATCTAAAACTAGGTGGGTTAGAATGATTGAAATTACGTCAAGATGAAAGTCTAAACATACATCAGGAGGATGAATAAAAATAAGATATGGTGTGTATGCCCATGACCAAATTCAAAGTAATGAATGCCTTATTAAATTCCACTTTTTAGGTCTTGTCTAAGCCATTGCGTGAGCAATACCTGGCAAGATATTAAGTAGGGGCTTTAAAAAATGCTCCCATAGGTTTTTTCCAGGCGGATTGCCTACAGTGCATGTGTGCGGGCGCGTGCACATCGCACACCATTTGTCAGCCTGTGAGCCTCTCTCCGCACTCATGCTGGTTTACACATCAAAGGAATCCACTACCCCGCCCCCCTCCATGCAATGCCAGAGTTTGTTGTTTATAGACAACACTCCAGCTGCTTTTGACCCGAGGCAACGCCGAGAGTTGAACCCAGTTCCAGGGTGAGCAGCTCTACCGTAGGCATGCATTCATTGTGTTAACCCACTAGCCCCTGACCTGCTTGCCGCCATGTTTTTTTTAACCCACCACGTCCTTTTCTGTGCTCTGTTTTACTTCAGCCATGTCCAACGAACTCACTCGTGTACCTGAAGGTACTGGAGTGTTTTACATGAGCACCATGTACATTATACTGACACTTAGACACACTGCGCACTCACACATTGTGCACTCACACACTGTGCACTCACACACTGTGCCCTCACACTACTTTAGGCCACACACACTGCACACTCACACACTGTGCCCTCACACTACTTTAGGCCACACACACTGCGCACTCACACACTGCACACTCACACACTGTGCACTCACACTACTTTAGGCCAGACACACTGAGCTCACACACTACTTTAGGCCACACACACTGTGCCCTCACACTACTTTAGGTCACACACACTGTGCCCTCACACTACTTTAGGCCACACACACTGTGCCTTCACACTACTTTAGGCCACAAACACTGCGCCATCACACTACTGTAGGCCACACACACTGCACACTCACACACTGTGCCCTCACACTACTTTAGGCCACACACACTGCGCCCTCACACTACTTTAGGCCACACACACACTGCGCTCTCACACTACTTTAGGCCAGACACACTGAACCCACAAACTACTTTAGGCCACACACACTGCGCCCTCACACTACTTTAGTCCACATACACTGCGCCCTCAAACTACTTTAGGCCACACACACTGCGCCCTCACACTACTTTTGGCCACACACACTGCGACCCACACTACTTTAGGCCACACACTGCACCCTCACACTACTTTAGGCCAGACACACTGCACCCTCACACACTGTGCCCTCACACACGGCACCCTCACACACTCTGCACTCTCACACACTCTGAGCCCTCACGCACTCTGCACCCTCACACACTCTGCACCCTCACACACGCTGTACCCTCACACACAATTACACTCCACACAATACCAGTCAGTGCCACATAATTATATGCTACATAATTAAACTGCGCTCAACGCAACATACAATCCAAATACCACTCAATGCCTCATAATTACACACCACATAATAACACTCTACTGAATGCAACACACACGTCACACAATACCACTCAGTGCCACATAATTATATGCTACATAATTACAATGCAACATACACTCCAAACAATACCACTCAGTGCCACATAATTACACACCACACAATTACACTCTACTGAATACAACATACACTCCTCATAATACCACCCAGTGCCACATAATTACACGCCACATAATTACACTGCGCTCAATGCAACATACACTCCAAATACCACTCAGTGCCACATAATTATACACCACATATTTACACTGCATACAATGCAACATATACTCCATATACCACTAAGTGCCATATAGTTACATGCCACATAATTGCACTGCACTTCATGCAACATACACTCCAAATACCACTCAGTGCCACAGTTACACGCCACATAATTACACTGCACTCAATGCAACATACACTCCATATACCACTCAGTGCCATACAGTTACATGCCACATAATTGCACTGCACTTCATACAACATACACTCCAAATACCACTCAGTGCCACAGTTACACGCCACATAATTACACTGCACTCAATGCAACATACACTCCAAATACCAATCAGTGCCACATAATTACACGCCACATAATTACACTGCACTCAATGCAACATTCACTCCAAATACCACTCAGCGCCACATAGTTACACGCCCGAGAATAACATTGCACTCAATGCAACATACACTCCAAATACCACTCAATGCCACATAATTACACACCACATAATTACACTGCACTCAATGCAACATACACTCCAAATACCACTCAGTGCCACATAATTACAAGCTACACAATTACACTCTACTGAATATAACATACACTCCACACAATTCCACTCAGTGCCACATAATTATTTGCTACATAATTACACAGCACTCAATGCAACATACAATCCAAATACCACTCAGTGTCACATAATTACACACCACATAATTACACTGCGCTCGATGCAACATACACTACAAATACCACTCAGTGCCACATAATTACACGCCACATAATTACACTGCACTCAATGCAACATACACTCCAAATACCACTCAGTGCCACATAGTTATATGCAACATAATTACACTGCACTCAATGCAACATACACTCCAAATACCACTCAGTGCCACATAATTACACGCCACATAATTACACTCTACTGAATGCAACACACTCTCCACACATTATCACTCAGTGCCACATAATTGTATGCTACATAATTACACTGCACTCAATGCAACATACACTCCAAACAATACCACTCAGTGCCACATAATTACACGCCAAACAATTCCTCTCTACTGAATAGAACATACACTCCTCATAATACCACTCAGTGCCACATAATTACACGCATCATAATTACACTCTACTCAATGCAACACACTCTCCACACATTATCACTCAGTGCCACATAATTGTATACTACATATTTACACTGCGCTCAACGCAACATACACTCCAAATACCACTCAGTGCCACATAATTACACACCACATAATTACACTCTACTGGATGCAACACACACTTCACACAATACCACTCAGTGCCACATTATTATATGCTACATAATTACAATGCAACATACACTCCAAACAATACCATTTAGTGCCACATAATTACACGCCACACAATTAAACTCTACTGAATACAACATACACTCCTCAAAATACCACTCAGTGCCACATAATTATATGCTACATAATTACACTGCGCTCAACGCAACATACACTCCAAATACCACTGAGTGCCACATAATTATATGCTACATATTTACACTGCCTCAGCGCAACATACACTCCAAATACCATTCAGTGCCACATAATTACACGCCATATAATTATCTATCTATCTATCTAACTATCTATCTATCTATCTATCTACCTATCTATCTATCTATCACCCTCACTCTATCTATCTAACGCCCTCACTCTATCTATCTATCTATCTATCGCCCTCCCTCTATCTATCTATCTATCACCCTCACTCTATCTATCTATCAATCGCACTCACTCTATCTATCTATTGCATCACCACATCATCACTCAGCACCACCACAGCATCACTCAGGGGCACCACAACATCACTATGCGCTACCACAGCATCACTGAATACCACAGCATCACTCTTCGCCACCACAACATCACTCAGCGACACCATAGCATCAATCTGTGCAACCATTCAACAACAACTGGTTCAAATATGTTCTCTCAATGTTTCAAGCTTTATTACAAATGTCACAAAAAGATGTTAATATTTCACTTCTGTTCTTGGATTTTCGTCACAATAAAATACACTGAACATAATCTTCACAAAAGTTGTTTACAAAAGTTTAAGCTATTGCCATTATAAATTACAATAACTTTTATTTAAGTATTAATTATTTTTAAAAATTAAAAGCCATTGTTATTTGTAATATCAATACATCTAAGTCACGTAAATACAACACTTTATTATTCTAATATATCTCTGCAGCTCTGGTATCCAACTTTTTCCCCTTCAGGTTTTCGCCTAGTTTAGCGCTTTTGTTAAATATTCAGTTCAGTTCAGTTCAAAAACTTTATTGCGGCTAGGTATAGCCATGAAAGCACAATCATATTCAACAAATATCGATACAGATCGAGTTTGAGATAAACAATTCATGATATACAAAGGCATTTGGGCATGATAAAAAATGACAGTCAATAAAATCGTCATTATGGGACTAAATGGTTGTAAAATACAGTTATAAAAATATAAACTACAATTCAGTTAATTAAGAATTTAGAAACAATAAAAACTTTAAAAGGAAGTATAATGGCTGTCTATTTCACTTAAGTCCCAGAGCTTCCAGCTCGGTATCCCTCCTCAGCCCCTCCATGTAGGGACTCCAACTATATATCCAATTAATCAGTTTAGAAGGACTTGGAGCGCTTTTTAATAGCTTTGCTGTTCCATTTATAACACATTTCTACGAATTAACCACATAGAAAACAGGAACTTAGATACAGAGACCACACATACCGGGTCGGTATTCGATTTTAAGATCCTAAAAAAGTCAAGGTAGTTCCTGACGCCCAAGTTCCTACATAACTGAATAATCCATTTACGCCTGGGATATTTGTATGCATCACAGAGAAGCGTAACATGGATTAAAGTTTCTTCCTCAGTCTGACACCCAGGGTTGTTAAATATTACAAATAGGAGTTGTCTGCAGTGCATCCACATAGATTCAATGCCTTCAGACAGTGGCTTCCAATCATATTTACCGTCTTATTGAAGCTGTAATTAAACATCATGGAGAAGCATCGGCGGCACCACAAGGCAGGAGGTAACGGCAAAACGTTTCCTGATAAAGGTAAAAAAAACAGACAAAAAAAACAACCGTCTAGATATGTTTGTCATTCAGACGCGACTCCAGAACATCAGTTACGACATGTAAGGGCAGTGATCTGAATAAGTATGAGATATTCTGAGATGCACATGCAGCGGATTATGTCTGAGAGTTTCTTTCCAAAGCCCTGACCTCTGCACTCCAGGCTGGAGTCCATTTTTCTCTTCTTTGCCTGGGCAAGGACGCTCGTCAGCCATAATTCAAGGATTCCGTGTGTCTGGCTGGTTGGCAGCATTACAAGCACATTTCATGAAAAGCCTGTTAGTGGACAGGAAGAGGCAATGATAGGATGCAAGGTCACCGGACCCAATCAACACTCAGAAAACGTTTAATACCAATGAGCTATGTGTCAGCTGCGGTAAACAATGAAAATCAGCCTTTGCAGGGCCTGCTTCAAGGATGTCCCGTTGCTGTTTCCCTTCGCAAACTTGTGCTGAGCAAAGCGTAGAGGAAACCAGCATTTTCAGATGAAACTATTTATTATTTAATTATAAACTGCTTCTCTGGTGTTCCTCCTGTGAGTGATGCTTAACCTATCCTCAGCAAAAGCGTCCCCCCTGCACGCATAAAAAAACCCTCTCTCTGACAGCGTAGAGTGTGATAGAAAGGGCACTCTGTGATACTACACTACTGTAAGGCCACATCCAACTGCAGATAGCTCGGATACATGAGAGGCAAAGGATAGATATGAACACTGGGTTGCTTCAGTGGGCACCATGGAGTGGCAGTGGGGCATAGTGCTTGCTCTATGGCACCACAGCCTCAGCTCTTGGGGAAACAGAGTGTACAACTATACACTACAATTAACAGGTAGAAGTGAACCAAGGAACCATAACAGCTACAAAAGGGGGCAAATCTGGCAGATGCAAGTGCGAAAAAAAAACTTAAAATACAAAACAATGGCCAAGCAGAAGACCAACTGAAGCACCCAAAACTATCAGCAAACAGAGAGACTACAATAAAAGTGATACAAGAATGAGACTGAAAGGAACATGGGACAACTCAGGGGTGTGAGTGGGAAAATAGGAGACATGTATGAATTGAAAGGTGCTAACTAAAAGCTAGTTACAGTGCCACTGAAATTATGTTGCAATGGAGTGCTAGGAGTGATAGGGTTCACTAAATTATGTGGCAAGGATGGCGAAATTATGCAGCAATTATGCAAAATCCCTTTTTGTTAAAAGGAATCTCTGCTGAGCTGTATGATGCATTTCATATTTATTATGTATATGTCCCACAAAGAGGAACTTTGACATTCAAAACATAAGGCCTGGGTTAGAGTTTGGTGGATGGGTGTCTGCCGAATTACAAGTGCCATCATATATAATGGAAATGTGATATGATCCACAGGTTTATCGTCATGTTTGTGACGAGTAACCCATCCGGCAAACTCTAAATCAGGCACTTAGCAACTAAAAAAAAGTCTGAATGCCCAGTTAACTATAACTGATGAATTTCAGTGTTCTTTTAGAGTTTAATATATTACGTTTTTAATTATATTTTCACCTAACTATAACATCATTTTAACCTTTGTTTATTGTGTTTCCAGGGAATATACACATAGACACACACATATATATATATATATATATATATATATATATATATATATATATATATATATATATATATATATATATATATATATATATATATATATATATATATATATATATATATATATATATATATATATATATATATATATATATATATATATATATATATATATATATATATTACCTACTGGCGGTCGCCAGTAGGTATATATAGTTAGGATTTTTTCTCTATGGGATTTTTGAAAATTCTATGTCTAATAACTTTGGCGTTTGTGGACGGAATTGGCTGAAATTTTCAGGAAAATGGAACATTTTGTTTCCAAGCAGCCCCTGACAATTTGGGGGGGTTTCATCAAGGGGGGGCCGAGAAAAAAGGGGGGTCCCAAAATGCGTTTTTCCCATGTTAATTTCCATAGGGCGGTTGGCCTCACTTTTAGCTCGAACGGCTGAATGGATTTGCACGAAACTTGGCAAAATTGTAGGGACTGTTAGCCTGATGTGCCTTTGCTAGGTCTCAATATATGTGCTCCAGTGGATTTTGAGTAATTTAGGTTCAAAAAAAGATATATATCTGGGCGGAGCCTAACCACACATCTGATCTGATTGGCTGTCAGCACTTCATCCAAGAAGTGTTGGCAGCCATCTTGGGACCAATATACATGATAGCACCTCATTAAAAAGCAGTGTAGTTAATAGAGGGTTTTAAGACTTTAGTTACATTATAAATCATTTGTTGATGGTACCATACTCGTTTTAGGAATTGTGGTGGGTTCTAAGGTGATTTTACCATGTGAAAAAACCTTCTGCTGTGATATCATGAATATTGTTTGAAAGAAAACTAATATCTCATGATTTTCCCACAGTGGTTTGGAAGGGGATCTATAAGCTAAACTGAAAGCATATTTTCTGTAAATTCACATTATCTTTCTCAGTCATGTGAAAATGAAGTCTGACATTCTCAGTAAAACATGTACATCCAACAAGGACAGAGACTGTCAGTTGATTCCTTTGTGTTCTACTGCAGGCTCCTAGAGTGTTCTAAAGAACAACTAGAGCGCTAACAGTCCTACTTATTACAAAGGTATGGCACACCTGAAGCCATCTTGATTGGAATAAAGTGGTAACTCTTAAAACATTTAATTTAAAAAGAAACAACATGAGGGGGTATATTTTGCCATAGAAAGTATGATTAGTGCTGCAGAATGAAAAATTAGGGCACATTTTGAGTGACTTCTCAAATCCTTTTCTATTTCATTAAAACATTCTGACATGCAGTCTCCCAAAATGGCCACCAGAGACAAAAGAGCCCAAATGTAGCCCAAATATCACCCAGATGTAGCCCAAGTATAGCCCAATGACAGAATGTCCCAGAGTGTTCTAAAGAACAACTAGAGCGCTAACAGTCCTACTTATTACAAAGGTATGGCACACCTGAAGCCATCTTGATAGGAATAAAGTGGTAACTCTTAAAACATTTAATTTAAAAAGAAACAACATGAGGGGGTATATTTTGCCATAGAAAGTATGATTAGTGCTGCAGAATGAAAAATTCGGGCACATTTTGAGTGACTTCTCAAATCCTTTTCTATTTCATTAAAACATTCTGACATGCAGTCTCCCAAAATGGCCACCAGAGACAAAAGAGCCCAAATGTAGCCCAAATATCACCCAGATGTAGCCCAAGTATAGCCCAATGACAGAATGTCCCAGAGTGTTCTAAAGAACAACTAGAGCGCTAACAGTCCTACTTATTACAAAGGTATAGCACACCTGGAGCCATCGTGATGGGAATAAAGTGGTAACTCTTAAAACATTTAATTTAAAAAGGAACAAAATGAGGGGGTATATTATGCAATAGAAGGTATTATTAGTGCTGCAGAAAGAAAAATTAGGGCACATTTTGAGTGACTTTTCAAATCCTCTTCTATTTCATTAAAAAATTCTGACATGCAGTCTCCCAAAATGGCCACCAGAGACAAAAGAGCCCAAATGTAGCCCAAATATCACCCAGATGTAGCCCAAGTATAGCCCAATGACAGAATGTCCCAGAGTGTTCTAAAGAACAACTAGAGCGCTAACAGTCCTACTTATTACAAAGGTATGGCACACCTGAAGCCATCTTGATTGGAATAAAGTGGTAACTCTTAAAACATTTAATTTAAAAAGGAACAAAATGAGGGGGTATATTTTGCCATATGAATTATGATTAGTGCTGCAGAAAGAAAAATTAGGGCACATTTTGAGTGACTTCTCAAACCCTCTTCAATTTCATTAAAAAATTCTGACATACAGTCTCCCAAGATGGCCACCAGAGACAAAAGAGCCTAAATGTAGCCCAAATATCACCCAGATGTACCCCAAGTATAGCCCAATGACAGAATGTCCCAGAGTGTTCTAAAGAACAACTAGAGCGCTAACAGTCTTACTTATGACAAAAGTATGGCACACCTGAAGCCATCTTGATTGGAATGAAGTGGTAAGTCTGAAAACACTCAATTTAAAAAGGAACAACATGAGGGGGTTAATTTTGACATAGAAAGTATGATTAGTGCTTCAGAAAGAAAAATTAGGGATCATTTTGAGTGACTTCTCAAATCCTCTTCTATTTCATTAAAAAAATTCTGACATGCAGACTGAAACATGCACTTTGAATACCAGCAGCAGACGTCCCTGGTGAGCAGTAGCTTTACTACAGTGATCTAATGTGCAACTAGAGTGCTAACATTCAGAATTCATGGCAAATGTGTGACACATCTGAATGCCTTCTTGATGGAACCAAAGTAAACAAGCATTGAAAATGCAATAGATCTCGCCCTCGTTTAAGTTAAAGCCATTCTGTTTGTAATGAGGTGGCTTTTTAGCTTTGCTTTTATTAGTGTTTTTTCAACTTTCATGTAAATAACATGTTTCTGTATGCATATAAGTATATGTATGCATGCATTTATGTTTGTATTTATATAGATATACAGATGATATATGTTTATATATGTATGTATATATATATACTGAAAAACAAAACAGATGTGTGGAGGGTCAAGGGGAATGTTTTAAGACCTGTCTGCTCACTCCCCTACATCAAATTACTAAACATACAAAGGAGCAGACCAGGTCTAAGGGGGTGTGTACTAGCAGCAGTGACCGTGTGGCACTATAGTGAATGCGTGAAAACATGTTGTTTAAAAACCAAAGACCTTGTGTGTCAGAAAGCTAATACAATTCCCATCAGACCACCCATGTGGTGGAGTTCACGTCATGTGGGAATTGCTAGTCTTCCCTTCCTATGTCCGACCATATAGTGCCGGTACGGGAATGGATATCAAGAGTATATTCATAATGTGCACCCTCAGGGGATGTGGATGAAAAAGTGCAGTGCTCAAATAATAAAAATGGATAAAAATGAACTACCCCGACTTCAGAGGACATTTTAAATAGAAGTCCGGGTGTCAAGATTAAAACCACGCCAAATAGTAAGACTCACTTATGGCGCTGTGCAGTATGGTCTGTAATGTGGTCAACATGTTTCAGCCTTATGGGCATTTAACCCGGCTTTCTTCAGGACCTATTGATAAAAGTTTAGCTACTGCAACATACTACTGAGTATTTGTGTGAAGAAAATCACGATCTCAAAAATGTGCTACAAAGGTTACATTTATGCCAGGAACTCATATACTTAAGTGTCCACTGGAGGGAGAAAGACATAACTTCTTCCTGTCAAGAAATGAAAATCAAAAGGACATTGTGTCAAAAAACAAAACAAATTACACACACACGCACCGACGTGCACACACAGACACAGTGCTACCACACTTGCAAGAATAGTTTGTATTCTGCATTATAAAAAGCATACTAGCTTGATCACACAGAGGCATTTCCTCACAGTGATACTCACCCAGCTTTGTGTGGGTGATGACCTCACCTCACCCGGCGACCGCTCGGGAGTATGAGGCCCCGCTCTATAGTGTAGAAAATAAGAGGTACAGTAAGCACACTACTTTACCGTCCCTAAGCCAATTGCTCTACACTTGAACCCAACAGACGTATGATAGTAGCCCAACTGTCATACCAAACACCGACAACCACAAGGAATCCCCAGTGACACATAGGGATAGCACATCTATCGATATTAATCTTATATCAGGGCACTGTCCTAACGCTACTAAGTGTCACCAGGTACATATTTACAAGACAATTTTAAGAAAAGACTGTCCTTAATATGCATAAATTATGAACAAATAGGGGTCGGCTAGGGACCTATTTAAGGCCACAGCCCTTTGAGATTGGTAGGGGATATTATAATGCATCCCTGAGCAGCTACTTAGGCCACTCATGATCATTTACATCTTGACTAAAAGGCAATCTCTAAAGCCAAACTTTCCATCCCAACCCATATTTTGTAGGGGAAAGGGGCCATATTAACCCCATATGGTCTAGCTGAATAAGTGGAAAACGGCTTAGCCAGGCTATCAAGCAGAACCTAACTGCGAAGTGGTAAATGTACTACGCTGCTCACCTGTCCGTCGGTGCCTCGGGAATGAAACGAGCGGAAGTGGAGGCAAGTTGTACTACCGCCCTCCCTCCTTAAATAGACCACCTTCATTGGATAATGAGTCGCCCTTAATGTGAAGACTAGCCTCTAAGCAGAAACGTAACCCACACACGGGAGAAACTGCTAGTCGGAAGCGCATGCGTAGAGATTGGCAGACACAATTCTCTGGCGCATGCGCATACAACCTCTTATCGGAAAACCCGGAAATAACTCTCGCCGAACATGTCACGCAGAGAGAGAAATACCATAGTAAATCCTGCCGGTTTAAATAGAGTATGGATAGAACGGAAACAATGCTGGGCAGAATCGCCACTACACGTACGAGTACAAACCCTTTAGGGAGACATTGCTCCTCTGAACTCGAACCCGGCGGAAATTACCATACCGGGCTCGACAGTTTTGAGCATCGCCACTTGAAAGGAGATTAATCATGAGCTTAGGAGGTCTGATTGTGAACACATATTCCCTCGACAGTGTACAATGTAGGAGGTAATAATCCTCCATTATAAACATGTGATAAGGGGGATAGTGCGGTCCTGTCTCATATTTACTCATACTACTTGCATGAATGTGGCGTCAGGTTAAGTCTCAAGGGATTTTTTATACAGTGGGACCATCGTTAGAGAGTACTACATCGGCTCGCTATTTAAACAGAGGGAAGGGACAAGGGTGGAGCCTGGAGCAGAAAGAGGTATATATACCATTGTAGGTCACTGTATGGTGATAAAGTGACAAGACCCCATGCCAAATAATTGCACCATGATGGAAATGGTTTTTGTCATCCTAGGGTGTCAGTGGAGGCAGACAGAAGGACAACAGACACATTTAAGTTGGGTGAGCTAAGGTGCAAACTGAGCTGCGTTTGCAACCTAATCGAGTAGACCCGCAACCAGAAGTTGCACTAAATACTGAAAAACAAAACAGATGTGTGGAGGGTCAAGGGGAATGTTTTAAGACCTGTCTGCTCACTCCCCTACATCAAATTACTAAACATACAAAGGAGCAGACCAGGTCTAAGGGGGTGTGTACTAGCAGCAGTGACCGTGTGGCACTATAGTGAATGCGTGAAAACATGTTGTTTAAAAACCAAAGACCTTGTGTGTCAGAAAGCTAATACAATTCCCATCAGACCACCCATGTATATATATTCACTGAAAAAACCATAGGCTATAGACCATATATAGTTAGGAATTAGCATTTACAAAACCTTGAAAATTCACTGAAAAAACCATAGGTTATAGACCATATATAGTTAGGAATTAGCATTTACAAAACCTTGAAAATTCACTGAAAAAACCATAGGTTATAGACCATATATAGTTAGGAATTCGCATTTACAAAACCTTATTTTACTCACACAAAACCATTGAAATTCCATATATAGTTAGTTGCACTAACTATTTATCGCGCACCCGCAATCCACTGCTGATGATGTCACATATTACATCATTCATGACATGGTCAGTGACATCACTGATGACATCACTGATGACATCTCAAATGACATCACTGATGACATCACTGATGACAACATCCAGTGACTGTATGTTTCTGTAAAGTTAAAATATGTCTTACATATTGAAGAATGAGTGGATGTATAAGTGTCTGGATGAAGGATTTAGTAGGTGCATGACTGACTGTATGAGTGAGTGATTAAATGTGTCTCACTGAGTGCATGGGTTAGTGACTAAACTGTCTTAATTTGTGCATCATTATGTCTGTTGTTCTGTAAACTGTTGCATGTGTTGATAAGTAGCTATATGAGTAACTATATGGGTTATTGATTGGTTGCCCAAGTATTTGTATGGGAGACTGAGTGTGTGTGTGGGTGGCTGGGAGGTGTATGACTCTGTGCATAGATGTGTGAGCAGTTGATTCACTAGATGTATAGTTTCAAAAGTGCATGTGGAAACAGCTGTATGGGCGGTTGACTGTGTGCATGAGTGTATTGGTGAGTGAATGGATATCTCAGTGCTACATGTCAAAGTAAGTACATATGTAAAACACAGTACATGTGAGAGTTGACATACATAAATAACTGTGCATAAGAGCCAGTGAATGTGTGAGTGGCTGTATGGATCATTGTGAACTTGTATCAGGGATTGTATAAGAGAGTAAATATGTGTTAGTATATGTTTGAATAATTAAAGTTTGTATAACTGTATAGTTGAGGAAATGGAGGTGTGATTGATTCTTTGCATGACTGACTAGGTGTGTGAGTAACTCCATGGATGAGTGACAGTCTCTGAGTGTCTGTTTACACTGATTGTATCTAAGGTTATATTAGAGTCTGAAGAGGTTCATCGTATTATCACATGAATGATATCATCAGTGATGTGATCAGTAATGTCAAATGAGATGTCATCAGTGATGTCATCAGTGATGTCATTTGAGATGTCATCAGTGATGTCATTTGAGATGTCATCAGTGATGTCATCAGTGATGTCACTGACCATGTCATGAATGATGTAATATGTGACATCATCAGCAGTGGATTGCGGGTGCGCGATATATAGTTAGTGCAACTAACTATATATGGAATTTCAATGGTTTTGTGTGAGTAAAATAAGGTTTTGTAAATGCGAATTCCTAACTATATATGGTCTATAACCTATGGTTTTTTCAGTGAATATATATATATATAGATACAGCTCTGAATTCTTCAAACAGAAGAGACAACACTCACGAGGGAGGAAAATAACCCGGTTTTAATTACACAAGTAACATTGAATGAATCTATTCATGATGCACTCCATCAAGCAATGAGATAAGCTCATTCTGAGTTTTATATGCACTGTATTTTGGATGATATTGTTAATGCTTTGTGAGAACGTGTGGAAAATGGGCTAATTCAGAGCCAGATATTAAATGAGTGCAGTTATGGAAATGAAATGTTTAGAAATGGCTTATACAAAGCACAAATATGAAATGTGGTTATTTTATATCACAAACTTGAAATAACATTTATCCCTAATGAAACACGCATATCAATGAATCTTTACGTGCGATGCACCACGTGATCTAATTACCATGAATAGATCCATCCAATGTTACAGAATATGGGGAAGTTATCTGTTCCAAGATGGCGCTGCAATTATGTAATATATATGTGTGTGTATGTACATTACACACTGGCAGTCGTTACTGGGCAGTTATAGTTAGGAGGTGTTCCCATAGGAAATGCATTTTTTTGTATTGCTAATAACTTTAGGCCCGTTTGACGAATCTCCCCAAACCTTTCCAAAAAAGTGCTACTTTTTGACAAGTTTACGCATGGAAAGCTTTGAGGTGATCCATGAAGTGGAGGGCAAGAAAAAATGGGGGTTTCCAAAATGCTTTTTCCCCATTCATTTTTCCATAGGATTTTGAAAAACTCCTACAGCCCAAACTGCTGAATGGATTTACACCAAATTTGACAGAAACCTGGCTGTCCACACCTCAACCTGGAAGTGGTGGAAGCCATCTTCGCACTTGGAACTTAGTCTCAAGTCCTAAGAAAAATGAAGAAACAAGCATTGGCATAGCCAACAGGTCTCGCCTTTGGGACCTTATAATTGTTTAGTTATGCAGGACAAATTTAAACAAGCCTAGACTTTTGGCTTTGTTAATGGTTGATAGTGGCATAAGACAAATAAGTAACAAGAATGACTTTGTTGTATATAATATTGAAAATGCTTCAGGTCTAAAATGATGAGACTGTGAAATAACTGTAACAAGTCTCTTTGAAGTTGCATCAAAGGCAGTGAAGGGTGGTAGTGCTACAAATTACGATTTTTTCACTTTGAGAGAAATGGCAAAAATTGAGAGATCGATAGGAACCCGTCTCAGCACCTGCATTTTAGAATTGCCGGTGGACCCAGCCCACTTAAAGCTCTGACCTTCCCTAATCCAAATTAAGAGAAGCTCCTTGTTAGAAATACGGACATTGGCATCATATAAGACTAATCTCTCCTATCAAGACGAAACCTATCAAACACATTCTTGCATTTTAAAATGTGATTATCAATAAGACCAAATATGCATATACATGATAGTATGCTATAGTATTCCAGTTTATTGTAAATGTTAATTGACTCCACAGAGTAATTTTCACTTGGTGAGGAATAATGTTTCTCATAGTCCACACTCTACTAATATTGTATTCTACATTTTTTTTATTTGAAGGGCGTTTGATACAAATTATGTTCACACGGACCTTGCACACTACCTGTTAAAGTGATTGCATACCGTTTGTCACATGCTTGTAACCACAATAGCTTCCACCCAGCAGTGGCTGGAGAATCTGTGGGCTGGGCGAATATATGACACTAGGTTTGTTCATGAATCTGAGTGAGAACATTGCAGTGCAAAAACAGATGCCTGTGCTTTAAAATGAGAATGGGGCACTTGAAATTAAAGATAAATGCTAATTACAGTAAAGTCGCTTTAATCGAAATCCTAGCCGCTGAGTCTGTGTTCAGCAGAGGGAGCTCGTTATCCACGCAGGGAGCGAAAGATACGACTCTCTTAATAATTGTTGGGGCCAGTTCAGGTTTTTAGAAAAAATAAAAACAAGGGGAGCAGGAGGTGAGCTCGGGAGTGGTGCGTACCTGTGAGCGCATTCTGCTCATTTTCAAGCACTGCACTCATGCTTGTGGAGCACCCCTGTTCGCTCCCGCAAGGTGGATGCCGCCACAAGCACGAGTGTGTGCTTGAAAATGAGCAGAGCGACGGCTAAAGGCCCTTCTATGCAGCGCATTCGCGCTGAGTAGGCGAGACCTAAAAAAGACATAAGAGGCCAGGATGCAAATACCCAGACACCCTAGGCCTTGTGGTTGGGTCCCAGGGGGGCCACTCCTGGGGCAAACATTTTTTTGCAGTGAAATCGCAGCAACATAAAATAAAAAGCATGGTCACCTGTGCTTCTTTTTTAAACCCCCTCCCTAGGGTGAGCCAGGCTCCTTTCTGGTGAATTTCAGTGGTTTAATGGTTTAAAATCTTATGTTGCTAATTAACATATCACCTAAATATAATGTTACTTTAACCTTTGGTTACATATATAGGTTGTCAGAGCTGACGTTGTGCCCCAAATGCTTTGCCTTCACCCATTCTGTTTTGCTGAATGTGTTTCTGTTGGCTTAAGGTCTCTCTACAATTTACCACTGCTAACCAGTGCTAAAGTGATTATGCGCTCTCCTCCAAACATGGTCAAATTGGGCAACACCTAATGGGCACATTTAATTTACTTGTAATTACTTAGTAAATTGCACTACCTATACCCAGGGCCTGTAAATGAAATACTACCAGTAGGCCTAGGACAGGTATTTCCCCGCACAAAGGTTGGCACCAGGTATACAAAATGGACCTCCAGAGCCACACATTAGAACACTCCTTGACCTGTGAAAGTTGCAGAAGAATTGCCCTGCTTCCTGTCCACTGCCCTTCTGCTTAAAGAACTGCCTTGTTGTCTGAGAAGGAAGACTGTGTCTGCTTGCCTTCATTCCAGGCTACCATGAGTGAATCCAAAGGTCAGTTGACTTAACTCCTGTGTGTGCTACAGAGGCCTCCCTACATCTCCCCGTCTGATCAGCTGCAATTGGACCAGCATGGATCTGCAACTGGATCTGTTTGAACCCTGCTGGTCTCTGCTTGAGTGATGCCTCCCTAGGTCCTGTATACTTAGCTGGCATCAAAGTGTACTTCTCTGCAAGAAAAGGTGAAAATCCTGAAGTTGAGTTTCCTATTGCCTACCAATTGGACACTCCATGAGATCGTGTGCAGCTGTACTTTTAAAAAAAAGTGTTTTTGGCCAGTTAACTCCCCCAAAATATCACCAGAACCCATTGCTGACAGTACTGGACCATATGGCTCATACATAGATATATATTTGTGGCTTATGACTGGCCCCCTTATTTTTGATGACAAGCAGAAGCCGCTGTGCTGTGTTGTGTTGTCAACTCCCGCTCCGAAACCTACAAGGGTCTGCGAGACAGGAGACTGGGAGGCACAGGACCAGCGAAACTGAGAGCAAGTGACATCGGGGGTGACAGGCTAGTGCTGTCTATCCTCACTCATGCTGCAGATGGCCAGAGTTAGGCTGGCATAGCTTGTGCAGCGGAGAGGTACGCTTCACCTCCCTTACTCTCTGACACTCCATACTGCTGTACCACTGTACAGCACTGCATTGAGTTTTGAGCCTGGTAACTGAAACAAATGAGCCTACCAGCGGTGTGGTGATTTGCACTGGAGCCCAAGCCACACAATCAGCATAGCCATCATAACCAGCATAATCAGCAAGCAGCACTCAGCCAGATAGCCCCAATTACCCTCCACATGTATGTTTTATGTGTGTTGTTCATGGAGCCGCATCAGCCGCTGACCTCCCGCTGAGCTGTGCTGCTGCCATCCACATTCTTGAAGCCCAGAATAGCTCCACAAGCTGCCAATGAGACAGGCGGTGCGTGAAATTAGGACTCCGGGCTCTTTAGCAGGTGACAGGCTAGTGCTGCGGTTCCTCTCACATGGGCGGAGGTTGTTGGCATTAGGCCAGGTGGCTTGCATTGCAGAGAAGTCTGGTTCAAACCCCACACACCCACGTCCTGCACCGCACCACCCTGGGTCTTAAGCCCTAGAGCTGTGGCAGAATGAGGCAACCAAGCCAGCAGAGTGGTGCTCCAACAGGGGGTCTAGCTATTTAGAAAGTACTACAATCGGCATAATCGGCAGCCTAGAGTTCAGATAACCTGCGTTGAGGTCTGTTGAATGCAGAGAGATGAAGACGGAGAGGCGCAGTGGAGTGTGATACACAAGGGGAGGAGCTGCGTTGAGCCGGGCAAGATGGAATGGAGAATGGTGAGTGTGTAGAGGACCGAATAACACTGCCTGTGGACTGTAGGACCATAAAACCATAGCTACACACCACCTTTTCCACAGTGCCCCGCATTCCCCCGCAGTACCATGGCCATTGCTGTTATTAGCATATTTGCCGCCACCACCAAAAAGTCACTGGGGGTATCGAGGGCTGGTTGGTGCTGTGGCATTTTTTATTGCAATTCCTGACCCAAAAGTAATTTAGCTGGTGATTTCCTCCAGGTGCCTGCGTTTGGGCCTTCAGGATCATCAGCAGGATCGCCAGGGTCCACATTAGAGCCAGCTAGTCGAACCTCTGATCACACTAGTCCCCTCAAATTACTAAAAACCATAATGCAAAGGAAACCCGGGTGTCATCTGTACACCTGAAATCCTATACCACTGTGAAGTTGGTGTTCTGAAAGGGCGTGAGGGGCACAGTGGTGAAGGATAAGGGCCCGGGAGTGGTTTCCAGTGTAGTTTGTGAGGATGAGGTGGGTGCTTGCCCTGTTCTTTCTGAGCTGACTATTCCACATTTCCCTATGTTTATTTACCAGAATATTTGGGGAGTAACTTCATTAACTTCATTAACACATGCCACTAATGAGTGCGTTTTACCATTAGTGGCTGAAGATACGGAGATGGAAATAGACATGCCTATGGAAAATGTCGTGGTTCAAACTTCAATAAATATTGCTGAAAAGTTCTTGTCTCTATCCCCGGGGCCGGTACCTCGGTCGACAAATCTTGCCCTTTAAGCAATGCAGATCCATCTCCTGGTCATCTTTCCCTTAAAATGACCCCTCATATCCCCTATAGGCCACAGATTGCAGACTGCAGCCTTGAACCTGGGGATTTGAAGGATTATACTATGCTGGACATTGCCATACTGATGGGAAAAAACAAGGTATTGGATGCCAACTTGAAAATGCCAGTTGCCAGGGAGTCTACACTGAGACTGTCATTGGATCTTCATGATATTCACACCAGTTGCCCCTGTATGCCAACTCTGGACAGTAGCACCCCCTCTAGTGTGTCCCGTGTGCATTTATTAGATTTGTGAAACCTGGAGGAGTCAGAGGCGTCGCTAAATAAAGGGGTACATGGTTTTTTGCAAATATTAAATGTAGTGGATAACAGACTGGGGAAATCTTGAGATACTTTACGTTTTAGAGCTGATTCTCTCGTCAGTTTCATCTTTGTTGGAGAAAACCACTATCAATTCTGATCATATACTGGATGTCCTTTCACCAATTTTAATCGAAGTTCAGAAACTCAATTACGTCAGTCCACGTATAAGTAGGATAGAAAATGGCATTGAAGTGAAATCTCTGGCATGCCAGACGTGCATAGGGGTGTCTGAGTTGGGGATCCAGGCTGAGGTTCCGGAAGACAGGGTAGTCTCTTTCATTCCATCGCTTAGAGGTAGTCCTACGGTATGCTCCGCCCAAAAAAAACAATGGACAGGGGATATTTTGTACGTCAATCCTGGGGGTAGCACAAATGTAACTGCACCTATGAATCCAATACAAGTGTACCCTGTTTTTAAAAAAGGAAACACTAACATGTCAGGCACCACTGAATTATCAACTGACCCACTCCTCGTTAAATGGCCCATGGATAGTTTAGATGCTGTTCCCCCTGGGGAGGGTGCCCCTCCCACAGAAAGTAATGGATTAAACGGTTAGAGGGAAAAGAAGAATAGGATTCGGTAATACCAAGTCTAAAGCCCAAAACATTGAGGTTTCCTAAGGTGTTTGAGGAGCAAGACACTTCAAACTTGCTACAAAGTAGGAATGATCCTAGGCCTCCCGTCTCTGACAACAGCTGAAATTTGGTGCGTTCAGATATAAATCCCCGCTCCGACTACTATGGTAGTTGACCCTTCATGGTAGGGATTAGGGGAGTTGGAAGGGCAGGAAGATAGAGGGATACCTAAGTTTAATGAGGAGGGAGCAGGAAATACATGGGAGAATTTTATAGTATATATCGACCAGGATGTAACGCACCGAGGAATTAGGGAAGACCATGATTCAGTGAGCTTTACTGCACAAACTCATGTTGCTGTGCCAGATTTAGGTTAGGCTGCAGAAAACGTCCCCCCCATCCTTCCTGGCTGGGGTACTCTCTCAGCAGAGATTGATCCCGTCCAAGGGAAGATCCCGGAAGACCGTCCTGACCTTGCTTCTCGTACAAGGTAGATGTCAGTGTTGGTGTCTGATCTAAGGTTAAGAGATAATATATGTGCAGGACATAGTTTTGGGCAAGCATATAAAATTCTGGTCTTTGCTTCCCTGTTTGAAACAGAATCAGCTCTATTCAACAGAAGTTCTCTGCTGCAGTTGCTATCAGAAAAAGAGGACTTGAGATTAGTAACAAGCAAAGATGATGAGCTGGTTTACTTCGATTTTAGTAGTGGTCCTCCAAACACTAGAGTTACATTTAGTTCAGGGACAATCGCAATGCTAGTTCTGGCTTATGCTGATTATTTTAGGAAAAGAGTGATCAATGTCTTTCCATATATGGACCCTTTTGTGGCACGCTCAAATCTCATAGGAAAGACTGCCAGGAGCTAGGTAGAACGTTTTCCAATATAAGGGGTGTCATTAATCCAAAAGATATTAAAATATTGATGGGTAGCTCCTCAGGAAAAAGAGAGATTAACATTATAGGACCTGCGGTTCAAAGGGCCATCAAACATAGAGGGGTTGAAGAGATGGCCCAGGGGAGTTGGGTAGCTGGCTCGCTGAATGGCTTAAATGAAAACACAAAACTCCCCATGCTGCGGAGGTAGCCCACTGGGAGAGTGAATTTTAATATTGATGGTGGGTGATTTTAATGCTAAAATTGTGAACTGCTCCTCTATGGCCTTTTCTAACCTTGAGTTGGAAGACGTATGGTCCTTTCCGGAATCTTCATTGCCTGGCCATATTAGATCAGATATGTGGATCTTATCTTTTTTGCATAATGTGATAATGTGTGATTTTGTGATATTGAATGGCAGATTCCCAGACAATTCTCCTGCCTATTTTACCTTTCATGGTCCACACAGGCACTCACTGATTGATTATATGGTGGTATCCCATCACCTTTTTGGTGCATTTACACAATTTAAGGTTCTTCCAACAAACATGAGTGGTCACAGAGTTCAGTCAGTGGATGTCAACATAGAACTTGAACTGCTGGAACCTTGGAATCGAAGGGATAATGGCATTTTATATCAGAGAATTAATGGGCGACTTTTTAGTCTAATAAAAATCTTCCATGTCTCAGGAGGATTGTTGAAAATGCGAGCCTTAGCCCTAGTCAGGAAAATCCCATATCCAGGTTCGAGAACATACTGGCCCTAACTAGATCTTGTGGAAGGAAAAAGCAAGTTGGCAGCACTATTCCCTTAGAGGCCGAATCATGGGAGGTAAAAAAAAATTCTTAATAAAGGAACAATTTAAGCAGTCTTCAATGTCCAGACAAAGGGAAATTAATAGATTAAATCAGGCAAGAAAAAAAAACTGGCAATGGAGCACAGAGGGGTGGAAGATGTGAACTGAATAAAATTAAGAGGGGTTGCACAGTCCGGCAACACACGTAAATATTGGGCTTTAATAGCCACATTTTGTGATGGCAGAACTAAGGCAAAAGCCATTTTAATATCTGATGTAGAATGGACCATATACATTTCTCAGTTATATGCATTAAATCCCTCAGCTGGGTCGAATCCAGATGTTGCCTTTGATTCCTCGGCGGGAGCGATCATGGCCCCCCTCATGTAATGAAATAGAGGTTTTCATTAAAGGGGCAAGGTTTTCAGGTGCAATGAGCCCTGATGACTTAGAAATTTCTATACTCAAACAGGACGGCGCAGCATGGGCACAATTACTGTGTCCGGTATTTTCTTATGCTATGCACATGGGACTATTCCGTTATCCTGGAAGGGAAGCGTTGTTGTCCCATTATACAACAAGCATTGGCATAGCCAATAGGTCTCGCCTTTGGAACCTTATGTGTTTAGCCATGCAACAGTTGATGTTGCACTGAGGATATTGTGCTGCGTAATTAAATACTTATAAGGTCCCAAAGGCGAGACCTATTGGCAATGCTTGTTTGTGTATCTTTCTGCAAGAGTATATGCATGCACATATTTCTTTGTAGAAATTAGAACTTAATAATCCTTCAACATATTGTCACAATAGTGACGTGAATCAATAGAAAACACAACGTAATGGAAAACACTGTACCTTTGGCAGACTAAAGCTTTCGAACAGGATGTATTTTTTTTTTAATCCATAAATCAGCAATTAAAACCACATTTGTCACCAAAGTAAATACATCAATGTCAAACAAAGACACACTGATCTCAATTATAAGCTACATGTTGCACCTTCAGTCCACCCAAAGGACTAATCAATGCCCCATCACCAAAACGTAATGGAAATACAAATGGTATAATGTAACCATGCTCAAAATGCCATGGCCTTCATGCACAGGCCACCCAAGCAGTGGCAGATTTTTAAAAACACTTGATAAACGCTGATCAGGAATGACCCAAAACCTACTCTCATGTTACACTTTTGATTGTAATTTTTGGAGAAAAGACAACGAGGCCAAAGCTAACACTGTCTACCTTAAAAAACGTGGCTGTCCTGGATAGAGAAGAGTTTTCTGGTCAAGGTGCGGAAAGTTTGCTGAGATATTAAGCACGATCAATGCACTAGCTTAAGCCTGGTCTCTGACTGTAAATGTCTCTTTTGTAATATTCCTGAGTATGTTTACAGTCCATCAAGGAAGGAGGAAACCAGATTGAGTCAGTCAGGGGTGTTTCATTCAAGGTGTGGACATTCACTAGATAAACCTGCAGGAGATGGTCGGACTCAAGATGGACCAGGGAGGAAACCTGGATTCCAAAGCAAAGGCGGATTCATTAATGCACACCTCAGCACTGCTTTTACAACTTTTATGGACAAAGCGCGAATGTGTTTGTTGTTTATTTATTTATCTGTGTTTGTACTTATTTATTTAATATAGCGCCCTTAAGGCCCTAGACGTGAGCATCGGAGAGCTTTACCTGCTCTAGTTAAGAGTTTTTTACCTACCTACTAGGGGTGGAATTCCGGGTGGGTGAGTGCTCTGTATGTTAGCCCCCCACCCTTCCCGCTTGCTCCGTAGCATGTACCACTCTGTGACCCCACAGGGTCTCTGATCGCTTCTATGGTGCAGGGGACAAAAGCGCAAGTGTGCACCTCGAGGCACAAAGATGAGTATGCACTTTATTGCGCTATCAAAACCCCAGGTGTCTGAGTTGTTCCGGCATGTTTAGACTGCCCCGGGCTACGCAAACATGTTTAGAACAGCAACGTGTGCTGTCTGCAGTTGTAAATGTTGAAATTACAGAGGTCTCTCTTTAGGACAGGTTTTGGTGCCAAAAGTATTTGGGTAAAAACCATGGGGCATATTATCAAGGGGGTTTATCTCAGCTTTTTTGGCTTTAAAAGCCAAGAAAGCGGAGATAAAATTATCCCCCTATTACCTAGCTGTCGCTAACACCAGTTAGCGACAGCTAGTAGGAGATAGCGACCATCTTGGGCCCCACTTTGCATGTCAGTGATATTTATCACAAATGACATGCAAAGTGGGCGTGCCAAGATGTTAGCGACTGGAAACAGTTGCTAACATCGCTATCTCCTATTACCAACTTTTGGAGATATTCGCCCTAAGCGCGAATATCTCCAAAAGCTAACACCTGCCTCTGAGCAGTTCTTAGCCATGTTATCCAATGGGAGGTGGATAATATGGCTAAGAGCATTTGCTCGGGAATGCATGAATATCGCTGACTTTACAGCGATATTCATGCATTTCGGCCGATTTTTATCGCTTAGGAGATAAACCTTGATAATAGCAAGGCTCCTAAGCGATAAAAATCGCCGCAGCTCGGCGATAAAAATATCGCCGCTAAACCAACATAGCGATAATTATCGCTAGTTGTTGGTAATATGCCCCCATGTTTGATGCACTATACGTAGCGTTTCATATTTACAAGCTAAATGTAAAGTACCAAAATTACTGCGGCGTAGTGTGAATTTTTAACTCACTGTGTTGACTTAACTATGCCTCACGCGTGCTAATTACGTGTCTTCTGGTATGTTTTAAATTCATATGACATGCGCTCGATGCAAAATTAGTATGACCGCTCTTCAAAACTTCCCGAAGTTGCCAGTACTTCTGTCACGTGCCAGTCTTGTTTTTATTTGTTACTTTTACTATCCACGCATGCTCGAATTATGCTTCTCGTGGAGTAGAAGTGTCGCACCTAGACACACTTTAAACTCTCACATTTTCAATTTAAAATATATTTACATTTCAAAGCGGGTAGTGAGGCAGATCCACAGAACGTTTCTTGGGGGAAACATTGCCAATATTCGGTTAATAACGTGCCACTTTTTTAATTCAGTGAGAAACTATTTATCACTTTGTATTTTATGAGTAAAATCCTAATATAGTGTGCCCCGTTTCCACGAATAAGTGCATTCATAGTCAAATCTAAAATTTCACGAAAGTTCTATGTCCAGACCCAAAGACTGAAATGTGCTCCGAAATGATTCCTTTAAATACTATACGGAGACTCTTTAAGTTGTTAAAATGTCCTCGACGGTTGTTTTTTTAGGTCTCAGCCTTCAAGCAGAGTGTACAGATGACACTAGTTGAATGTGAAAAAGATCTCACATACTTTGTCCCGTGTGTTTGAATACTTAGCAAACTCTAGCGTTGTTTAGTGCGACTAGAAGCATTGGCGTAGCCATTGTCTCATGGGCCCATGTGCATGGAAGGAAATGCCCTCCTGTCTGAACTGTGAAATGCACTAATGATCATGGTACAGCTGCCCCTCGGGCTTCTAATCCCGGTGCCACCGAACCTACTGCACCAAATGGAAGCTAAGCCACTGAATTGAATGCCATCGATTATGTTCAGTGGGCAAAGTATGCATACCGTGATAATAGCAATCGAATCAAGATGTAGGTGTTCACAAGTACAAAAAGACCACAATATCTGTTTCGATGTGGCCACAATGTGTGAGTATTCACTAGTACAACGAGACCACAGGGTGTGATTGTTCAATTGTACAGCAAGCCTACACGTGCCAGTGTTTACTAGTGTAAGAAGGCCATGAAGTGTATTCACAAGTACTACAAGGCCACAAAGTGTGTTCACGAGTACAAGGCCATTAGGAGGATTGACCCTCACGTGTGAGTGTTTACGAGTACAACTAGGCCACACTGGTCAGGAGGAGCAAAGTGTGCGAGGTCACTAACACGAGGAGGCTTCACAGAGTCTGTTCATAAGAAGTGTTCATGGTTGGAGAGTTTACTTGCACCACGCCTGAGGTTGTCAGTGCTCACAAGCACAGCAAGACACACAAAGTTGCATGGAGATGGGTGTACTGGTGTTGAGTCGACCTTGCAGGCATGACCTAATGCCCGGCCGCTTGTGCCCACAGGACATCTGCCGCCCAGTGGCACCCCAACGATAAAGTCAGTCAGTTCGTGACCTGGTATTGACGCAGCACAAAATCACAATTCACATTCATCCCAGGGAGGAATGCAAAGCCACCCTTAAAAAGTACACGAGATATCCGCCTTTGAATGTAGAAAGAGGCTTTTAGGCCCGTGTCCAGGGCGTCTTGTCTCCTACCACGTCTTAAGCAGCCAGGGGCTTATAGAGATGTGCTCTAGTTTGGGGTCCTATTTTAGTAGAGATGAAAGCAATGTGGGAGAAGAAGCGGTTTCCTGGTCTAAGCCATCACATAATAAAATGGCGTGCCTATAGGGACGCATGTGTTTGTAGCCCGCCCCTGCTGCTCAGTCCCTACACATATTGTACCCGTAGTTGTTTCCGGGGGCGCTGACACATTCCGGTGTGCTGTGTGGTCTCGGGGCAGTCATCAATCACCCTCAACCGAGCTGTCAGCGGAGGGAGGCGGCTCCTAGGGGGCCGAGCCCCGCAGCTGGGGCGGGAGAGGGGGGTCATCTTCATTAATTAGAGAATGCCCCCGGGGGCTGCACGTGCGCGCGCACCTCCCCTAAGGCGCCCAGAGCCGAGGCTCTGGTGTGCAGTGTCCAGGGTCCTCCTTCACCCCCCCCCCAAAAAGAAATATTTAAAGTCACACAACGCACTTAAGAAGCTTCTTGGCGCTCATAATAATTGTGTTTTTGTGCCAGTAAAGCGTATATGCATATAGCACACGTCACCGTCTGAATGGGTTTTTGCTGCATTGGTTACAAGTTTTAGTACGACAAAACGGGTCACGTTTTGTTCACTTCGGAAGGGCAGCGATAATAGAGTACAGCAGATTACAAATGGGCGGTAACTGCAGCGCTTTCGAGTTGTTGTGTGGCCTCGAGGCACTGAACACAGCAGGTGTTATTGTCATCTATTTCAAAACTGCTCTTGTGTTCTGCTTCCCAACAAATAAATGCTCTCTTGGCTCTTTGGGATTTGTCCTGTAACTGTCCATTGGACATGAATATTGGGCAGCCAGTGCGCAACCCACTGAGGTGCCTTCCGAGCTAAGAGGCTTCAGAAAAGTAGCCAGTGCAAATGGTACGGGGTGGGGGGTGCGTGTGTGTGTAAATACAATTTATTTATATAGTACTGTACATATTCTGCTTCCAGTGACTTTTAGCAAAGGTGCCTGTTGCTGCCTAGTTTCCACAGTTGCGAATGCACAGCATGCAAATAAAGCATTACATTATATTTTGTTGACTTTTAGCGGAAACTGCAATCCCAGAAAATTCAATTGAACGGAAAACATTATTAAAAGGAAGCGACCCGCAGGTGATTTATGAGGGAAAGACTGGTTGTTCTCTGTCTATATTTCGCCTTTCCCGGCGCACGGTGTCTAATGTACTATAATCTCAGGGTAAAGTGTAGAAAGGTGATGTTTGTTCATCGTTTGTGTTTTCTTCCCCGAAAGCCCCTCTGTGTGTGGTTGTTAGAGGTGTTTGTTTATCATTTAAGCCGTACGTCCACGCCGAGCTTCCCGGTGTGGAAAATGCAACCATATTCCCATCGATGCCCAGGCTGCTGGCGCAAACCGCCTCTTAGTTCCCATGTTGAGTAATTACCAAAATAAAGAGACGGGCGCTGGAGGCAGGAATCACGAACAGAGTTTATTACTCATGAGGAGAGCCAGTCATTTCGGACACGAAACACAGTGTCTTTCGGGAGGTGCTCTGACAAGTGAGCTTGAGACTCGTGCTTTTATACCTTTACAAAACAGTTGGTGATACAATCAGAACGGTATGACGCACAAGAAGGTCATCCCTATAATCCTCGTGGTGATCCTACTCCACATATGCTCACAATGGGGACCTTTAGACCTGCTGATAAGTGGGGAGGGCAATCACGCAGCTGAGTGCTTTGGTAGGATGTACGCCTGATCATGGCCCAGGGGGGTGGGGTGGCTAGGCATACAATAAGGGCAGTAAATGGTATCTCCTGGCATAGGCGATGGCCTCGGACATGTGTGGTCAGCCGGGCTTGGGGGAAGGGGGTTATCAAAGGAGGGGTATTCATGTCTGCGTGGACAATCGAGCGCGGAGGGAAGGCTTGTCAACAGAGGGACATTCATGGAAGGGAAGGAGGTGCTGGTCAGGCGCGGCCGTGACCCTCAAGGACAGGGCTTTGCGTAAGAAGAGGGTTTATGACTTGTTCATGCGAGGAGAAGGGGGGGGACAGGGTGCGTGCAGGACCAGAGCCGCGCAGAGAGGGAGAGAGAGAGAGAGAGATCTCATGACCTGTACATGGGAGAACAGGGGCAGCCAGATACAACTGGGGGGGGGGGGGGCTATGTCAGCTGAGGCGAAGGATGCTTCTTCGAGAGGGAAATGGAGAAGGCCTGGGTCAAGCAGGAGGGTTACCTTTCACATCAGGGTCGCGCAAAGGGAAAGGGTGTCGAGGTCTATACATGGGAGAGGGGGTGCAAGATACGCGCAGGAGGGAGGCTAGGGATTCCAAAGGGTAAAAAGGCCATGGTGCCTAGAATGGCTGTACATATGTATAGGGGTACGGGTTTTTACTGGCAGGGTGATATAGTCAATAATTTACAGTATCCATGGTGCTCACAAGGAGGGGAGTGGGAGAAGAAGGGAAATGACTGCTGTCTATGTACATCGATTTTTGTCAGATTTCACAGTCGCCCCTTTTTACATAGCAGCAATCATTTTTACAGTTTATGACATTCTATGCAGGCAAGCATCGGTGACGAATTAGCACTTTGTCGATACTAACATGTGGCGTATAATCATAGACAGCTAAGGTGAAGGGAAGAATGCAGTACATACGGAATTACATTTTCGGTGTGTTCCTGACAGTTAAACGCATTACATAGCACAAATCTTTCTGACTTGAAAATGTGACCAATGAACAGTTTGACCAGATAGTTGAGAGCGGAATTCAGCTCACTACACAAGATCTCTTCGTCCCAGTGTCTTTTTATCAGCGAGCCATCACTGGTAGGCTCTAATCCGAGTATTTTCGTTGGCGCTGTTGAGCACCGGCGGTGGAGCTATAGGTCCAGCTCAGTTCCATCCTTACGCGTCGCAGGGTGCGGTCAGTCCTCTGCTGTTAGACCACAGTCCTGTTCCCTAAACAGTCCGTTTGGCGGCGCCTTATGCTCGGCACCTATAGTTCTGTTGCAACACCCTCTTCCCACATAATTGCAGCTCTTTCCTTTGGCAAAAAGTCACGTGGGAAGGTGGGTGGCTGTCGTTCAAACAGTCAATGGGAGCGAAGTTGGGTCAGAGTTCCTGGGACACACAAAAGGGACCAAGAGACCAAGGGAGCAAAGGATAACAGGCAGGCAGGCCCATCAATCGGGCCCAGAGTAGGGGGACGGAGACTCCAGGCACACGTGGGTTAGCAGACGGAGGGCTCCAGGGTGGCCCGTCATTTTTCATTTTCCACGTTGAAAGTGCTGTCTCGTCCGTATCTTGTTGCTCTGCAGCTCCACCTTTGGTCGAGGTCACACGTGTCCCAGGATCTGTAGTCAGGCTGTACGTCACATCCGACCCATCTCCTTCGGTGATCGTGCATCTTTGAATGAGTACAAGACAGTGTTTTAGAGAAATGGCAGAAGAAGATATCTACGCATGTGAATTCCTCCCTCAATTTTTTTTTTTTTTTCATTTGAGTTCTTATGGTCATCGGTCACAGTCAGAGGTCTATTACCAAGCAGTGCATGTGTCAGCATTCCTACTGAGTTTATGGCAGGTATATTCATCAGCTCATTTATGATTCGAGCAAGGACAAGATAATATTTCCATCAACTGTGCATTACATCATTTTCAACATCAGCGCAGCATTTCCCTTCGGAACTGGCTAGCATTTTCAGACAGGGTGGGGGGGGGGTGCTATCGTCGAGTGTCGGACAAAACAAGATTTCCTCAAGGGTCAGCGGCTACCCATGGTCATTATGTTAATACCGGGGACAACAGGAGTGGTTCTATCAAAGAAAAATGGGGCGGGGATGCTTCGGGCGCTTGCGCTTGGGTGCAAAGGGGGCGGGGCAATCTTGGTATTGGGTGTCAATCTAGGCGTTTTTGGCGTTTGTGTCTGAAAAACAGACATAGGGTGCCATTGACATACAGTTCCCCTAGAAACGGCCTGATTTGGGGAACTTTAGTCGTCTTACCTGTCCTTTCCTTCTTAGCCAATTCAAGTACATTCATTTTGCAGAAAGGAGAGGCAGTAACATGGCAAGATACAGTCATTTTAGTTGCGGTCAATTTCGCTGAACACTTTCGCGTTCAAAATACGTATCAAATCGGACTGGTGCCGGTGGAGCACAATTTTACCAGAAAGACAGAGAGAAAATAGGGAGACTTTCAAAGAGAGTGAGAGTCGTCCGCAATCTAAACGAGCCATTCGGTACACGTATGACATGTAAGGAGGGAGAGAGAGGGAGAGAGAGAGAGAGAGAGATAGAAAAAGGGGGTGGAGAGAGAGAGAGACGTGTACAAAAATAGGTCATTTAGCGTGCTCACATCACAGAACGGCAAAAGGTCAGGTGACCTATAGATACAGACAGGGCGGGGGGGGGGACATAAATACGTACGTTACATACATACAAACCCAGACAGGGAAGACGGCACATATATCACACATATACAAGACATTCACAACAAGACATAAAACAATTGTTAGTCTACAAGATCTGTTTATACATATATATATATATTTTTATATCCTACGTACCTCTACTATCCTATTTGTCTACGTACTTAGCTCTTCCTGCCCTTCCCCCTTTTTCCCTTTTTCCTTCTCGCTTGCTGTACCTGCGAGCGTCCCTAATTACCAATACTCACACCTCGGTTGGTCGACCAGAAATTAACCTGGTTGTGCTAGTTACCCGTGGTCGGATCTTAAACCATTTTTCAGTTCCTTCCTTTGGTGGAAAGTTCTCCAGGCTGAGGCAACGGCAAATATTGATCGGGAGAGCAGTCGGACAGCTTGGCTATATCTACAAGAGTGTGAGAAAGGGGGTAGTGCATTTGGAACATCAGTAATATTTCTAACTTTCTAGACGGGTGGTGCCGTGGCAACCCTTACCCGTACAATTTTCTTTGTCCTTTCCCTACCTAGTCGAAACGTCTAGTTATATTATTTAATACGTCATTTCCAGTCATTTTTCGTCAATCAGTACCTGTCCAGTTTCTGCGTCAGTCTATCCTCTCAGTCGCTATGTCCTAAGGAGGAACAGTCATGTAAAGTCTACGTCTTTTCTTTTAAAAACCTATCATTATAACGACCACACACATATTCCCTCTTTTCCTGTTTTCGTCGGTGATCCGACCATCGCTCTTCCACACCTCAGCCGACGTTCTGACGTGACCTGCAGAAGGGTGGGGAAAAGAAGGGGTGGGGGTGGCAGCATTCAAAGTACATCAGCATGTAGTAGTCCGAAAATATTTTTACTCACCACATACTCGACCCATCTTCACGTACTGCCTTTCTTTACCATCTCGGCGTTTAAGCCCAGATTGACCAGTAATGTCAGGTAGATAATCATTGACGATCTGCCTACCTACCTGAGTTACTCGATCGTAACCCTCTTTATCGGGTGCAAGGGTGACGGTCAGGTGGCATTTCCGCGGAGTCTTTTTAAGGGTGTCTAAAACACTTTTCTGGGCTGCCTGCAATACATAATGTAGCTACTAAATATCTGATCCCTTCTGATCTACATCCTTCATCATACTTATTCTTCTCTGCAATAGTAAGGCATCCAAAACTCATTAATGCAACTGCTACAGCCATGCGTTCTTTTTCAAAATATTTTTTTTTTAATAAACGAAATTGGTGACAGTTCATTGCATAAAGTGCAGCAGTGCAAATAAAACCGTATTAAAAGTTCCTTACAGAGCAAGCATGATGCATGTCAAGAATTCATCTTCAATTAATTCAGTTACACCAGTTCATTTTCCAACTCATAATCAGTACCCACCCTAAGTCAATTCATTGTCTAATCACATGCTCAATATCCTTCATATCTACTTTCATTTATCCAAAAATATATATATATCTCGAGGTAAAAGAACTGCGTGGTCATGGTGCAATAAAGTTCATTATATATAAAAAAAACGTCTCATTTGGTGTCGGCGCCATTTTGGGTGGGGTCAGGCAAATTCCAGCATAGTCAGAGTGTCTCTAGTCCTGCATAGTTGGCGCAGGGCCTTCCATTGGGAATTCAAAAAGTTTGTGCTATAAGGTTAACAGTCTAACAATATGGACCATGAGTCAAAGAGTGGGAAGGGCGGCAACAATTTTCCTACCGGGTCATCCTGGTGTTCCTCCGGAACTGAACAAGTCTGTGCCGTGGCTGCATTTTAGCCATTTCCAATCCGAGGCTGGTGCCGGCAGGAGGTGCACCGATGTCGTGGCTCCCAGTGAAGGGGGGGGCGGGGGCACCCATGCAGGGGGTCGGGGGCCCCCCGGCTCTTATAGAATCTTCAAGGTCGAGGAGAGGCGATATGGAACGTGTGCCCGTCCTGGGCAGAGGACCGCTTTATGATGTTGACCCTCTTTAAGTAAGAGCATTGGGGTGTCGCTGGAAGCCTCCACCTGGAGGGAGGTGGGGGAGGGTCGTTCGCGCCGCCTCCCCCTTCCAGCGACCCCGCGCCGTTCCTCGGCTCCGTCGTCTTCAATACCGGCCATGCCAGCCATTGATGATGGGGGGGGGGGGTCGGTGGCTGCGGCAAGACATCCCCCCCCTTTTCTCGTCGACATGTGGCGGGACTACCTGGAACTGTCCAGGAATTTGACATATGGCGGGACTACTTGCAAGCGCCGCCATTCTCGCTTTTGGCCTCGGCCTTCTTCGTGGGTCGGACCAGGCGAGAGACAGAAGGGGGGGGGTGGTCGGTGGCTGAGGCAAGACAGCCCCCCCCCCGTGGCCTGCAGGGCAGCGGAAGAGGAGAGAAGGAGAGGACTTTGCCATTCTTTTGGACCGCCTGCCCAACATTGTCTCCTCCCGATCGTGGTCAGGCGAGCCCCTCGTGCCTCGAGGCCTCGCCTTCCGGATGGGCGTAACCGCGGACCTGTTGCACTTCGGGAGCTTCCGGAATGGGGGTAGGTACCTATTGGTTACATTATTTCTACTTCATGTGACCGTTATTTGGGCGGGGCAGGCAAAAGAGAGAACAGGCAGTGAAGCCTAGCTACCTCGTGGCTCCTTTTGCTGCAAAAATTTTTCGCCATTTTATATTTCTTATTACGAACTATTTCTAATGTTTCTTATTTTTAGTGAAATCAAAAAGCTCATCAGGGGGTTACTGACTTAGCCTGGTTCCTTTTTCTATTTTTCTTTCTCTTCCTTAGCGTGTTTCGAGCTAAAGCTTTCTGTTAGTAGGGAGCGGTGATCACTTCATATTTTTATGTGTCCTTTTCATTAGGGGGTACCTCTGGACGGACCAGACGAGTTCCCTCCAATAAATGGTCCGGGGTGGAACGAGATTATCGATCAAAAAGGGGAACATATATTCCTTCATTAGGGTATCATCCTGGACAGACCGAGCGATGTACTTCCATTTACTAGGGTAGCCTCCTGGACGGACCAGTCGGTCTATTTCTACTAAATGGCCCATGAGTAGAGAGCATATGTCCTCCATAAGAGTAGTCTCCTGGGCGGACCATGCGAGCTACCCCACAATCACCAACCAGTGGGGAGTGGGTAGGACTGACGAATTCACAAAGGGGCATAACCTACCCTTTTCTACTTGCAAAGACTAAACAGAATATTTCCATTTCATGTTGTTTGCAAACAGAAAATACCTCAAACGAAGCAATGCCTGGAACAACAATGTCCAGGTTTTCAATCAATCAGTGGGGAGAAAAACAGGCATGACGGATTACAACGGGGACAAAGGTCTGCATTACCTGCCCTTCGCTATCCACAAAGGGAACAGAATATTCCTATTCGTCTCTGTTTGTGGACAGGGAAGATCTCAAAGAACAACCATCGACCATCAACCGACTTCAAACAATTCTCAAAGAACAACATCGATTATTAATCGACTTCAACAATTCTTTAAAGAACAACAATCGGTTATCAATCGACTTCAAACAATTCAGTGGGGAGAAAGGTAGGTATGACGAGTTACAATGGGGACAAAAAGTCCGCATTACCTACCCTTCTCTATCTGCAAAGAGGGACGACGTTCCTATTCGCCGCTGTTTGCAAACAGAGAATGTCTCGTTCTCAAAAGAGAACCAATATGTCAAGTAGCCTTCAAAGCTAAATGAACCAATACCAACAATGCCAGTATACAAATACTGGTTTTCAATACAAACAATCAATCAATCAGGTGGATAGAGCCACCCTACCAATCAGATGTAAAAACACCCTACTTAATCCTACCCGGACCGGACCATACGGACAGTTCTTCGACTCCCTCCTCCAGCGCCCGATCGTTCTCTTATTCCATGTAGCATTCCTGTGGGATTCCAGTCAGGACAATAGGTCACTTGAAGAGAGGTCCGTTCAGAATTGGTGAAGTTCTGTCGATCGGCAGCCGGGCTAGGGCCCTCTCAAGGCAGGCATACCCCGATCATTTAGAAGTTCACTTCTTCGCCTGGATCTCTCTTACCGAACCCTATGTCACTGATGGACCCCGCGTTGGGGCGCCAATTGTGGAAAATGCAACCATATTCCCATCGATGCCCAGGCTGCTGGCGCAAACCGCCTCTTAGTTCCCATGTTGAGTAATTACCAAAATAAAGAGACGGGCGCTGGAGGCAGGAATCACGAACAGAGTTTATTACTCATGAGGAGAGCCAGTCATTTCGGACACGAAACACAGTGTCTTTCGGGAGGTGCTCTGACAAGTGAGCTTGAGACTCGTGCTTTTATACCTTTACAAAACAGTTGGTGATACAATCAGAACGGTATGACGCACAAGAAGGTCATCCCTATAATCCTCGTGGTGATCCTACTCCACATATGCTCACAATGGGGACCTTTAGACCTGCTGATAAGTGGGGAGGGCAATCACGCAGCTGAGTGCTTTGGTAGGATGTACGCCTGATCATGGCCCAGGGGGGTGGGGTGGCTAGGCATACAATAAGGGCAGTAAATGGTATCTCCTGGCATAGGCGATGGCCTCGGACATGTGTGGTCAGCCGGGCTTGGGGGAAGGGGGTTATCAAAGGAGGGGTATTCATGTCTGCGTGGACAATCGAGCGCGGAGGGAAGGCTTGTCAACAGAGGGACATTCATGGAAGGGAAGGAGGTGCTGGTCAGGCGCGGCCGTGACCCTCAAGGACAGGGCTTTGCGTAAGAAGAGGGTTTATGACTTGTTCATGCGAGGAGAAGGGGGGGGACAGGGTGCGTGCAGGACCAGAGCCGCGCAGAGAGGGAGAGAGAGAGAGAGAGATCTCATGACCTGTACATGGGAGAACAGGGGCAGCCAGATACAACTGGGGGGGGGGGGGCTATGTCAGCTGAGGCGAAGGATGCTTCTTCGAGAGGGAAATGGAGAAGGCCTGGGTCAAGCAGGAGGGTTACCTTTCACATCAGGGTCGCGCAAAGGGAAAGGGTGTCGAGGTCTATACATGGGAGAGGGGGTGCAAGATACGCGCAGGAGGGAGGCTAGGGATTCCAAAGGGTAAAAAGGCCATGGTGCCTAGAATGGCTGTACATATGTATAGGGGTACGGGTTTTTACTGGCAGGGTGATATAGTCAATAATTTACAGTATCCATGGTGCTCACAAGGAGGGGAGTGGGAGAAGAAGGGAAATGACTGCTGTCTATGTACATCGATTTTTGTCAGATTTCACACCGGGACTCTCCATTCACACCTGACCTCCTGCATATTTTTTTTATATATATATATATCATGAAATCCTCTGTTTATAATTGTGTGCTGACAGGAGAAGCGCTCCCTCTGCCCGGCACCGAGAACACTAAATATTTATAGCTTCTCTCTGGAATCCATTCACTAATAGTAAAGAAAACAAGAAAAGTGCTAGCCTGGCAGCAGGGGGATGGATTCACTCGCGGTAGCGATAATTGTGACCAGATAGGCCGTGCGCTCCCGCGAGTGGATCTCCTGACGTGCACGGGTTGCCATTGAAGGCAATGGCAACCCGTGCACGTGCTTGGCTGAAAAGCCTAAGTGCTCGGAAAAGGTTGTTTTTCTTTGCAGCGCATGCGCTGCGAAGGCTCGACCTAAAAAGGGACCAAAAGAGTTCCCTGCTTGCTTTAGGCAAATCGCACTATTGGATGCAAACAGAAAACTGTTTGCCAAGAGCATACTCCTCCAACTTCAAGACTGGGCTTTCGAAAACGGTTTTGTCCCTGCAGAGCAAGCCGGGTTCCGCAAACATAGTGGGACCCTAGACAATATTACTGCTCTACAAAGTTTAATTGAAAAATATCCAATGAGCAAGGGTATGTCGTTATATGCAGCCTTTATAGATTTATATGGCCGCTATGGGGATTCCTGTACACCTGCTCAGATTAATAATCATATTGCACTCCTCCACTTGGACTTAGATCCTGATGGGAGGAACCCGGGGCCTGTCAAGTAAAATAGAGACCCACAACGGGCTAAAGCAAAGGTGCCTTCTGGCTCCTCTCCTCTTTTCTCTTTACATTAATGATTTGCCTAGTAGGGTATGGCTTTACAAAGGGGACCCCCAAAAACTAGGAACAATAAAGCTGAGCTGCCTGCTTTATGCGGAAGATGCCATCCTGTTAGACCTAACCCCAATTGGACAACAAAGGCGACTTACCGAGTTAGCATTTTATTCAGATGATTACTTCTTAAAAATAAATGTTTCAAAAAGTAATATTATGGTTCTTAGATATTGGGGATGTCAAGTCAGGAAAAATATGCACTGGTTCTTGGGGAAAGACAAACTTGCTGTGGTGAAGTTATAACCATATTTAGGGTAAATTTCCACAAGCAAGTGCTCCAGTAGCAATCACATTGACCAATGCAGAGGTAAGGCAGTCTCTCAGGCTTCTGCAATTGGTAGACTCTATAAACATTGTGGGAAAAAAACACTCTGCACATGTTCTATCAGTTTATAAAATTAAAATCCCTCCTGCGTTGAGTTACGCTGGTAGTAGTAGATGAACAGAAGTGGGATCATTTTGAGAAAGTAGAGGGACGTATTTGGCGCCAAATGTATAATCTGAAACACGCAGCCCCCATAGCGACAATTTGGCTCAAATTCAGGCTACTTTCCACTTATGTGTTCCCTATGGCTGCGTGCTTACAGTGGAGCAATGCACTACTGTACAGTGTTGAGAACCCGTTATGGGTAGCAATGCCAGAGGAAATGTTTTACACTCTGAAGGGAAAAAGTGTTCTCTTTAGGCATTATGAGAAAGCTGTAAATTTGTTTGATTTTGATAATAGCAGTACAGGCGTTCTTCCTAAACAAGTTTTGAAAACTAGAATAAAAAAAAAACGATTCATGACGTCTCTCGTAAAAGACATAGGGCCTTATTTATGAAGGCCTTGCGCCACCGGTGCGTCACTTTTTCCCATGTTAAAAGTGACGCACCGGCAGCGCAAGGCCTTCATAAATAAGGCCCATACTGCATTGTGTGCAGCGCATACCAATAATGACATCATAGCGGGGAGTAGTATTCACAAACAGCCCCAATCCTTTGTTATATACAATTGCTCACATGGAGTAAGCAGAAAAATCTTGTTACTGAATTCGGTTCCCTTGCGAATATTGACAGGAGCTTGGGAGGGTCTGCCTAGGCAGGAAAGACTATCACTTATGTGGTACCTGTGTACAGGACCTAAATCAAGTTATTTTTGTCTGTCCTCTACTACAACCTTCACAACGTCGATATCTAAAAGCCTTTTTTTCCTAAAGTTTAACATTGCCACAGCTGAGGAGGCCCGAAACTGTCAACGGCCCCCGCCCCTCCCCCGTAACTAGTTTGCTACAAAAAATGTTGCTTTTTCAAACAATTTTCAGATAGATTTTATCGAAGGATTATGTTTGCCCATTTAGTTGCAGTAGGCCCTCTGAGCAAAATCAAATGACTTTTATAAGTATTAGGTTGCTTTTATCAGAAGGTTGTAATTGTTCGAGAGTTAATGGTATGATATGTTTTATACTGACTACGTCACGGTTGCACTTTAAAGGGTTTTTTTAATTGGTGCTACAGTTGCGCGCATACACTTTCATCTCTTTGTATGCAGCCAGCTACGAATACCGTCATGTACAATTGAATATCTATTAGCCAGGAAAATTGTATCCAACAGGCCTTGTGCATGTAAACACAATAATAATCAGAAATTATTTTACGGATTTTGATATTTGTTACCATGCTTGAGCATTTGCACTTTTTTGTTATCCTTTATACTGCTAGTTACTGTGTACTGTGTACCAAAATACAGAATTTTTTAACCCCTTTGTATTTTAATCCGTAATCCTTGTTGAATACAATGTATTATTATAAATATATTTTCAACATCGTAGTAAATGCAGAGTCGAAGTTGTCTAAGAAACTAATGATATAAACTCTCTTTGCCCTGCCCATGTTAGCTTTGTATTCGAAAGGTCTCTGAAATTGATTATGCGCTCATATCGCACCTCTTTGCAATTAACATGCAACTATGAATTTTGTATTATTTTATGAAATCTGAATCCCTGATGTGTTGTAATTTTATTAGCTTGTTTTAAGTGTTGATTGATCTGGTACATTGGAGTTGTCTGTTTATGTTTTTATGTGGAACTCTTTGGAGCTCCAAATCATAATGAATACAAAATTTAATCGAATTGATGACAAGTGTCTTCACCCTACTGCCACAAACCTTTGTCTTTAAGATGGAAGTGAGGGTCCTCCTGAGATTTTAAATTTGTATGAAAAGAGGGTTGGTCATGCCGATGGAGTTGGATCCTGATATTTAACGGCGGCAGGTGTTTGGCATCTTGTCACTCTGGAGATGTCGGGTTTGATGCCGGCACGGATATGGAATGCTGCTTGTTTCTGCAGCCCTCAGTTTTGATGACAGTGGAGATTTTTCATTCTGACAGTGTTTGGTTCCCTCACTTTTAATGACAGCGGGATCCGGAATCCGGCTAGCACCTGCAAGCCTCGCTTTCAAACCCAGGTGGGAATTGGCATCCTTTCAATGTCTGCAGCCCTCAGGTTGGATGACAGCGCAGGCCTGACCTGCTGCCAGGTACTGGCACCTGAAGATTTGATGGAAGCCGTAGTCTTACCAGCTGCCAAAGTCTGCAGCGATTCTTTTTTTAATATGAGAGGAGGTCTGTCTGGCCGACCAGTCTGGGTCCCTGGATTTTAATAAAGATGCTGCTGTGCCCTGAAGTCCTGTGTTTTATTGTCAGTGGGCTATCCTGCTGCCAACATCAGGAGCCCTTGGGAGGCGCTAGTGAATGGTGCCTTCCTGGCAAGGAGGCCCTCTCTGCTTTCCCTACTCCACCGTGTCTGCAAAGGTGTTTTACCCCGCTGCTGGCTCGCGTGCCTTCGATGACGGAGCAGCAGGTGCGCCCCCTAAAGATACGTCAAGCGCGTGCAGCGTTGAAGCTGCTTACTAGATAGTGCCACAGGGGGGGTGGCATTTACCGCGACATGCTAACAAGTAATGAGTGCCCCCTCCCTCCATGACTGTTTATGTTTCCAGTCACATTCATCCCAGTTATAAATAGCTCTTTTATTATTTATGCGGCCTGTGTTACATAATCGCCTTGATGGGGGAGACGGTGGGAGATAGAGGACTGATGGGCTGAAAGCACAGCAGTCTGCCGAAAACTGGCTACATTTGCGGCAGTGGAGCTGAGTTCTTCTTAATTAAATCCCCCCTGACTCTGCTTCCGCACGTGCTGCTGCTGCGGAATGAGACACGAACACAGGGTAATTGTAGCTGTGGCTTGGTTTGTGCAGCTACTATTTGAGGTTTTCTGAAACAGGCTGTCTCTGCGCTTTGAGCAGGATGCTGGTAGTCATTGTTATTCCAGGCCTGTGATGTGCAGGCTCACATCAGTGAGGAGAGGAGGCCTGGCGTCCAGAGCTGCTGTGACTTCGGAACTGGAAAAGCAGGTTCGAGTCCCGCCCTCGCCTCACTTTCCTATGTTTCAAGGCAAAATAAAAGATACCCTTGTGTAATGTAACCTGGCGTCCTCGTGTAAAGCGTTGTAATGACGTTGGCCTGAGTTCGCCTCATTTAAAACTACAAATCTCCATTGAAGTGTGAATAGCTTCTTTTCCCGCCGCTTCCTTTCCGGTCACTTTTGTTGGCCACTTTTTTTTGTGAGATCTCAGACAAAAATAGATGTTGTGTTCATTAAAGTAAAAAAAAATCCTACAAATCGCTGGTCATTAATTTACCCTTGGACAGGGTCTAGCTCTGGATTATGCTGTAATCGAATGTCCCTTACTTATCCATGCCCTGAAAGAACTTCAATAGAGATTAATGGAAGGAGGGAGGGCAGAGTCTGTCTTCAGAAGAGAGAGAATGGGGCGTCTCTGATTCTATAAATTCTTATAAAAACTGTGGTCTGGGCGGGCCTCTCTCTCTCAGGCCAGAAGAGAGGATTGGGTGGTTGGTGGGAGCAAGGTGGTGAAACTAATTCTTACTTTGAGAAGACTTTCAAAAATGCTTCCATAAACTTCTGCCTCCACTCACTCCTACCATGACTGGTTTTTGACTCCAGGCGCAGCTCAGTCTGGACTCCACTGCAGTTACATCAGGACGCGGATTCCACTCACCAGCCTCCACTGCTTCCGGACATGACTCTGCGCAGTACTCTGATTCTTGCTCCTAGAATCTCGTACAGTGGTGGCCTAACTCCATGGACTCCACAATCCTATCTTTGCTCTTCCTCCTTCAATTACTAAGGACACAACTCATGTTAGGGTCGTAACTCCAGTCATGCGACTACTCCCTGCTTATCTATTGTTGACTCAATGTCTCTAGATTCCTACCTATGTTTACACCTGCCTGATGGCTGCAGTGACCCCCACTCCATTTACTTCTCACTTTCCTGAATCAACTGGCTCATGATCCATCAGTTGATATCCACATTACGACTGACTGTTTCTAAGGCACCATCCTCAAAAAACACATCTTGTGTAAATTGTGGTCCATCTGTCCTTGTTCCTCACATGTCTACTTCACTTGTAGGCACACCCTATGTCAAGCCTTCCTAAGGTGCCTTCCCTCCCTACACTTCTTTGAATTCACACTTCAAAATGTGTACAGCCGCGGCCGGCAGTGGGAGTTCCTGCAGGGAGGGGACGTGGGGAGGGGGAGGGGCAGGGTGGGCTGTAGTAATGTATGGATTCGAAGCTTCTCAGGTAAGTAAACATTTAAATAAATAAAACGAATTTCGTTGTGCGCACTGCATCCCCAAATGCAATGCAGTGCGCGCAACGAAATCCATTTATTTATTTAAATGTTTACTTACCTGTAAAACTCTGTAATCCATACATTACAACCCCCCACCCTGCCCCTCCCCACGTCACCGCCCTGCAGGTACTCCCACTGCCGGCCGTGGCTGAATGTGTATGGCAAGTAATTAAGCTGATTGCTGGTCCCTTACTCAAGATGTGTGGGCTCTGCGTGGTCAAGACGTTTTATCGTGTTTATTTCCACGTGGCTTAATGCAGTCCATTCGCCTCATGATCATCCATTATTCACAATCACGCCCTGCTATTGGTTCATAGACTTTTTCTAGTATCTGAAAGATAGGTTTAGCAGAACTATTCTGAGCCCTCTTATTGAAGTTGATTTTGCATCCAAGCACCTTCCTCACAAAGTATGACTCCTGAGGAAAGACATAAGGATGAAGCATTTGAGTGGAAAGATCTGAATCTTCTCTGTTAAGGAGGAGGTATTCCTGCTTAAATGAGCTAAAACACCTGAGAGCAGATCTACTAATTTTCCGTCCAGCAAAGCAATCAACTTTACTGTGCTGCAGTACCCTAGAGGGAAAATGCAGTGCAATCAGGTCCATAAAGAGCGGCCTGTTGCTGTTGGCATCTCCTGTGCTGGCACTATAACAGGCTGCTTTGCATGAAACACAGCCTTGCACATGGTATTGTGCCCAGTCGAGCACAGGATGTGTACTCGAATCATACCCTTACAATGAAAATTTCTATTTCTAGACAATGTTAAAAGAATCCTGTGCACTGGGTGAATGCTGCGCGCTTTGCCACACATGTTGCACGCGCGTTTTTTTGAGAAATAAAACCATTTTGTGAAATTGGAAGGTTAGGTCAGTGATGAGGAGAGAGGACAGCTGGTAGAGCCTCTTAATAGGAAGAGCAGCACATTACCTACAGGCCAAAATTCTTAATTTCTCTGGAAACTGCAGCAGCTACTTACAAAAATCTAAACTGACTTACAGGTTTAGGCTTTCAGTTATCTGAGTGGGTATACAATAGGGTGTCAGGGATTTTGAAAATGTGCAAGAGAGGTCATAACGTAACATAGTGTGGATCTGTGCCATTGCCTTTTTCCTGGATGCCACACTCAGTAGTCACGTTCACGGATTTCCTGTCTAGAGCAGGGTTCTCCAAAGTCAGTCCTGGAGGGCCGGATCCATGCCTGATTTTTCAGATAATTACATGTATCTAAATGGGGCTATGCTAAAAATCTGTCATGGATCCAACCCTCCCGGACCGACTTTGGAGAGCCCTGCTCTAGACAGGAAAGCATGCCAGACCCCTATGGAAGCCATTTTGGTATGCGAGACTAACAGTGCTAAATCCCCATTAGACACATATGTCCAGATAGCAGCAGCAACAACAGTTTTCAATTCTGTATCAAAATAAATGATGGGACTGTAGTACATTTCAAGCATGAGACCCACAAATAACGGAGGGAGATTTTCTTACAACTCTCTGTCCGTCTTATGACCCTTTTCTTCATAGAAGAGTAAGTAATATGTACATATATAAAATGGTGGTTAGCCAAAAAATATAGTGTCTAAAACTCTTCGAATCACTCAGGTCAGAACTATTAGGGGGTTTCCAAGCTAGAGACAATGTAGGAGCCACGGCAGGTAGGGGCAGCTGAACAAAGAAACATTTCACAAATTGTGCACCAACTATTGCAACCTGTCTCTAAATTTGCAAGGAGACCTATGTCTACTAATAGTTTACTTTAAAGGATCACCAGTTGGTAGTGCTCACATGGACCTACCTAATGAATATTAATTAGGCAGGTTGCTATTTGCTATCACCTTCAATAGGCTAACGATACAGGGATGGTGGCCTGCAAGGAACATCAAACAACCATAAAGTGTTTGCCTTCCCAAACAGGAAACATGTTGCAAATCTCCTTTTCACCTCCTTTGAGGACTCAGGGCAAAACACAGACGCATCTCAGTGCTTTTCACAATTAGGAGGGGGCATCCTTTTTATGTCCCCCTTATTTGAGACCCAGAATGAGTAGCAAAAGCCAGAGAGTAGCAAGAAGAGGCGGGGCAGTCCGCCCCTGGCAGCACAAGTTCTGGGGGCGGCAGCCTCCCCCCTGCTCTTACCTACGGCCGTGAGGGGCTGCAGTCGCTGGAATCACCAGCATCCCCCGCTCTCAAATGGGGCGGTTGGGTGGCACACTAAGGGACTGCCACAGGCAGCAGAACAGCTAGCTATGCCACAGGCAAAACCCCTTTTGAACATCAGAAAGAATTTTCCAAATTACAGAAGGTGTTTGATAAACACTAATATCTCATATCGCTTTTGCAACCGCTATGATTTTGTAAGTGTGTACATCGCCAGTTTTGCAACTGCACAATACTTTAATACATCTGTCCATAGAGGAGACCTGCGGGTATTGTGCAGTTCCAATGTGCAAATACGTATGATAAATAGTGAGCTACTAACTTGAAGTTTAGAACTTTGTGTACACCTGAACAGCAGGTCACCCATTCAAATCTGAACAGGGCTAATTGTTTCTTTTTTAGATTTATAAAAAGTTCACTGTTGTGTATACTTACCATAGTAAACCATGGTTATTACAGTGTATCTGAACCAGGCACAACATAAAAATGTCAATTATAGAAACCTATAACGTTAGCCCTACTCTCTCTGACCTGCTTACACTTCTGGTTAACAATCAGGGGTAGCTTTTGGGCAGTGCTACTGCTGCAGCTGCACCTGGCGCTGGGGTCGCTCAGGGAGGCCACTGTATATAGAAATATCTTATGGGTTTTAAAGCAACTGTTGCAGAGTTTCTTGCATTCCCAGCCATTTTCAGGCAACAATAAAAATGTCAAGATAACTTTAATGAATAATTTTCCTGGTGGAGAGAGATCGGCTGCTGCAAAGAATGTGTACCATGCCGATCACAGAACTGTATTTTATATGGGTAGCTCAGTGGGTTACTGCTTTTGTCACAGCAATCCTTTTGTTTGTATATTATAACCCTAATATAGCACACTGACCTACAAACTCTCATCAAAGAGCTGCATGGAAATTGCATGGTAGAGGTTTAGAACTATGGGTCTGATTCACAAAGGTAAAGTGAGACAAAAGTCTAACTTTATGACGTTCGGTATTCACAAAGGGCATTTACTACTCGTAAATGCCCTTTGTGAATACCTAAAGTTGTAAAGTTAGACTTTCGGTATTCACAAAAGGCACTTACGAGTAGTAAATGTCCTTTGTGAATACCGAAAGTCATAAAGTTAGACTTTCGTCTAACTTTACCTTTGTGAATCGGGCCCTGTGTTTTTTCTCCAATGTTTCAATATCCTAATGTTGCTAAAAAGGATTCATTTGTGAGAGAGGGTGATGAAGAGACGAGCTGTGCTGTTGGAGTGTAGAGGGAATATGTGGAGAAGAAGGTCATTGTGGGCAGGGGCACCAAAGGTTTATCCCACTGGGCGCCACCAGCACTAAAGCAGACCCCTTCAACAATTCAAACTCAGGGACATATTTACAAGAACTGACACATCGGCATCAATGTGTCAGATTTCTTGCGCCTGCAACAAATACCTTAACGACGCCATGGATGCGCTATATTTACAATGCAGTGCTCCATGGTAAAGGATTCACAGATGCATCAGAAATTCGTACGCTTCTTTTAGGCTAAAGTGACGCATTGCTGGAGTTGGTCATAAGACTGACGCAACTCCAGCAATGCGTCAGAACACAGAGGCGAGTCCCATGTTAAAAGCCCTTCGTTAATCCTTGCCCCTGGTATGAGAAGGCGTAGGGATTTTGATTCAGTCAAGTCGTAGGGTGATGCAGTGAAAAGTTGTAAATTTCACTGCATAAGTTCCACGTGTCTCTTAACGTGGGAACGCCTACCCTGCGTCCATTATACTTGGTGCAGGTAAAATGTAACGCAGTTATCTCCAAACTGACGGAACACTGATTGCGCTGCCGCTGCGTTAAAAAAAAGGACTCTGCGGCGGCGTTAGCTCCTTGTAAATATGCCCTCAGGTTGCTGTTATCGTCTGTGTTTTCAGTGCTCAGAAGCAGCTGGAAGGCATTGTGTTAACGTCGCACTACAAAGACACTCTGCTACGACAATAATACTAGTACTTATAATAACACTAACAATGCTAATAATAACTCCTTTTCCATAAAGCACTTCATACAGTGTGCCACGTCTAAGCACGGTAAGCGACAGGTGTTCTTTGTAATAATAGATGATGATGATGTTTTATTATGAGTACTCTGGTGAATAGCATTCTTATTAGGGTTATTATGATTAGTCCCTAATGATACCAGAACAAGGAATCATGTCTGCTATTCTTTTCTGTGACCTTGCAATGTTCTATTGACTCTAGAGTTCGATTGGAAAGGCACCATGTTTTTTCATTCTTTGGGGCAGATTTATGTTAACTGGCGCATCCCCAGGGATGCGCCAGTTAACATGCGCCACAGTGCGCCACAGCTCCGCCAGCCATGGTGCGCCGCATTTATAATGCGGCGCACCATGGTGCTAAAACGGCACAGATGCGTGACGCATCTGTGCCAGGAATGTGGCGCATTGCTGGAGTTGCGTCGCAAGTGCGACGCAACTCCAGCAAGGCTCGGGGGTGCCCCATTTTAACAATGCTGCGTCAAGACCTACGCCTGCTTCAAGCAGGCGCAGGCTTTTGACGCAGCATTGGCTTAAAAGTGACTGAGTGAAATCTCATAGATTTCACTCAGCCACTTTTGCGAGGCGCACCTGCCCCGGAACGCCCACCCTGCGCCGGAACGCCCACAAGCGGCGCAGGGCTTTACAACGTGACGCATCTGCCTAGATGCGTCACGTTGTAAATCGTTCGTAGGGATGCGCCACGTTTACGCCGCCTTGCGTGACGCAACGGCGGCGTAAACGTGGCGCAAGGGCCTCATAAATCTACCCCATGGTGTCTACAGAATCTCCAGCTAACGAGGCTTTTTTTATACAGGTTGTTAATATCTATTAAGGATTATTAGCATTCGTGTGTATGCCGCTGCACGTGCGTGTGCGCATGCCTCCGATGGTTCCAAGCCCCTCTGTGCCTGGTGCCAGCGCCTCTGAACCGTGATCAGAAAATCCATCAGAGCAGGGCCACAAATGCAAAGAGACTCCCAGAAGAGTACCCTCGCCCTTCAGAGCTCGATGAGAAATGATTTCCAGGTCAGCAAACAAAAGGTGGTGTCCAAAAGCGCCTTATTTATCCTTCGCCTCCAAGAAATATATGTAAGCCCAGCTTTTATCCCAGAACTCTGTTCTGCGGCTAAACCCATTATTCTTCATAAGTAAAGTGATTTTTCTTGCCTCGGGGGGAATCGGAAATAAGAGCACATAGTCCGCGAGCGAGATGGGATTTAGAGCATGGCGACAGGTCGCCAACATGACTCCCGGTGACCTGCTTGCACGGTAATCTTTCCTCTTCGGATTTGATGGGAGATTATCTGTCATATGTCATAAAATGCCCTTCTGTCGCTTTATGCTAATGCGCCCTGTGCACAGATCACACAGATAAGTTTCCATGACAATCTTTCATTTGTGATCTCTGCTATTTAACAGCTCGTGGGCCCTGAAATGCTGAAATGTGCTAAAATGGAGGCAACGCGCACGAGCTCTGCGCTCTCGTTGTCATTCCGAAGATGTCTCTGGGAGCGCGCGCCGCCCCCCATGTCTTCCCGCATGCTGTTTACCTTAAAGAAAGAGTGCGGATCAATGCTCTAATTATAAAAGGTGGAAGCCTATTGCCAAGGGAGAGCCCCCCCCTTTCGACTCACTGCTAAGTGTACACTGCTCGCGCAAGAAAGCATTGTCCACACCTTCTTTTAGGAGCAAGAAAGGCCACTTTTATTTTAGGACAGGTGCATCATAAAACATCATAAACACATTCATTATTTATTTATTATTTGCATATTTCAACTCTACAGTGAGCCTACTAAACCTAAATCCCAAAACCCCGAACAAACTCCTGCCTACTACCCCTAGCCTACCCAACGCTACCCTTCAGGATGGCCAACCCGCTCCAGGCTGCCCACCCCCACTAACAAAACCCGCCTACAAAAGAACAAAAGCACCCATCCTAACAGTGGCAGAACCTACCTAAACTAAACAGTGCCTAGAGCACCGCAAAATAAAGAACCCAGAAATAAATAAGGAAAGAAAGAAAAAGAGGGAGGGTGGGTGGGGCAAAAACAACCTCCCTTCGCCTCCCGCCACGCAGTTAGTAAAACCCGCCCGACTTCCCCTTTTAAACCCTCTGCTAATCAGCCACTCCACCTGGTCATGCTCCTCGCGCGAACCTGCCCAGGGAGAGACCGGCTCGTGCCTGGCTCTCCCTGGGTCCCCCCTCGCGCAAGAAAGCATTGTCCACACCTTCTTTTAGGAGCAAGAAAGGCCACTTTTATTTTAGGACAGGTGCATCATAAAACATCATAAACACATTCATTATTTATTTATTATTTGCATATTTCAACTCTACAGTGAGCCTACTAAACCTAAATCCCAAAACCCCGAACAAACTCCTGCCTACTACCCCTAGCCTACCCAACGCTACCCTTCAGGATGGCCAACCCGCTCCAGGCTGCCCACCCCCACTAACAAAACCCGCCACCCAGGAAAACCTTTAGCGTTTTCCTGCCCCACCTAAAGGAAAGGAAGGAGCACACCACAATTGTACCTGAAGAACCTTGCTAATCAAGTCCCTGAGTTCAAGGAGGTAAAAAGAGAGGCCCAAAGCTGAGAGATGCACACCGTCCTCACAAAATAAATGATGTTCAGATACTGTCAAATGATAATGGTCCAAACTGTAGATACCCCAATGTTGACAAAATGGGCGCATTGTCCTGTTCACTTTCCTTCTAGCCTTTTCCAGGGCAGAATGATTCCGCGCCCCACGCCATTGCAAACGAGGCACAAACTCAGTCCATATAAGCATGGTGCTCACCCATGTGGTCCTGATGATTTCCAGATCCTGCTTCATCAATTTTAACAAGGTCAACCCCGAGAGGGAAACCAAGTCATTCTCTCCCAAATGTAGCACCAGGAGATCCGGAGGGCCCCCCAAACACTGTGAGACCAAAGCAGCCAAGGCGGGGAAAAGCCCGCCCCAGCGCATTCCCCCTGTTCCATGCCAGGAGACTTCGTGTGTCATACTGTTCAGACCAAGTGATCTCCCACAGAGCTGTCTGGCAGCGGCTAAAGCTGCCCGTTTAACAAAAGAGTGCCCCAGTATCCACACCCTTCTTTTGCATCCGGCGGCTGATGGCCAAGGACCTAGGAGAGAAAGAAATGTTAGACAAGCCAAAATGCACTATTTCCTCACATACTTCTCACAGCACTTGGAACGCCAACGACCAATGCGCCGGATCTGGGACCAGTCCCACCCCAACCTAGCGGCCTCTGTTGCCGCGCCAATTCGGAAAGAATGAGTACCAAATTGAACAGGATCCTTCCCCAAACGCAACAAAACCTTGCGTAGCACAGCCAACAATTGAGATGGCACTATGGGACTACCATCCGTATGACAAAATATGGACCCCTGGAGAAAATGCGGAGAGGACACAAACACCTCCCATTCCCCAACCGGGCAACATGCAGAGACCCCACTCCTACCAAGGAACACCCACTTACCCCTCCCCATCTGGTCGGTTTTAGATGCCCGCAGCCACAGCCGCACTCTGTCGCTTTCCAACACTACCTCATCGCTGGTCATACCTACCCTGCCCCGCAGCCCTAACAACTCTGATGCCCTAAATGCCCCAAAGAACAACCAAACAAAACACAAACGAAATTTGGCACTTTCTAGGGCATCATAACAACACACCTCCAATTCCGGCAACAGCAACTGGAGCAACTCAAAAGTCACAGGCTGCCGGAGCCGCTGACCACCAGTCCGGAGCCTGGCCAAACCTTTCAGCACTTTACGAACCAACACCCCCCCAACCGGATCCCTCCCCCAGCAAAGCTGCCCATAGAAAGAAACCCCAGCCAATTTGCCAGAAATGGTAGTGGGCGATAGGCCTTTGTCCGACAAATGTAAAACAAACTGCAATATGCATTGTTCATCAGACCAACCAGCCCTGGACGGCCCCATCGAATCCGTACCAAACTGCAGAAACTCATTCCAGGCTTTCACATAACCCCGCCGGGTGGATTCAGCCACTGAATTTTCAACCAAGTGGTGAACCCTTAATCCCCCAGGTCCCATACGTACTGTGGGATCGGTGTTGGTTCCAGGTCCGCCCCAGGAGCTAACTTGCGAAACTCGGACCACTGAAAGCGAGACAAAGAGTCAGCGATGCAATTAGAAATACCAGGAACATGCCGTGCTTTAAAGACAATATTTAATTGCAGACACCTTAGCATGAAGGCGCGCAGGAGCCGCAAAACCCTCAAATCGCGAGCCTTTTGGTGATTGACAAGGTGTACTACTGCCAAATTGTCCACATGAAACAGGACTGAGCGATTCTGAAACTCAACCCCCCATAAGTGCAAAGCAACCAGCAGCGGGAAGAGCTCCAGAAACGCTATGCTGCGACCTTGATCCTTCCAGTGCGCCGGCCAGCCGGCCGCGCACCAACGACCCTCCCAGAAAATTCCGAAGCCGTGAGCCCCCGACGCATCAGTGAACAACTGTACTTGCCACACCATGTCCTCATCCGCAAAAAACAAGGACACGCCGTTAAACTCCTGTAGAAAACGAAGCCAGACAGTCAAATCGGCACGCACAGCGGTGGTAATGCGCACCCTGTGATGGGGAAGGCTTGCTCCGGACATGGACAGACCCAGACGTCTGCAGAACGTCCTGCCCGCCCGAACAACCCGGCAAGCGAAATTGAGGTAACCCAACAACTTCTGAACCATTTTCAAAGCCACTTTCCGCTCCCCCAACACCAGATGTATGAAAGCAGACATTTCCTTCACTTTGGCCACAGGCAATCTCGCCACCATAGACAGCGTATCAATTTCAATCCCCAAGAAAGTCAGGGACGTACAGGGACCCTCCGTCTTATCCTGCGCCAATGGAACACCCAATTCCTCCGCTAGAGCCTGAAAGATGTTCAAAGCCGACTGACACTGCCCAGAGCGACCTTCCCCAATGAAAAGAAAATCATCAAGGTAATGACAGACCAATACGTGGCCACTAACAAAAGTGAATCGCCACTGCAAGAAGGTACTGAAAGTTTCAAAAAGGGAGCATGATACTGAACAGCCCATGGGCAACACCCGATCCACGTAGAAGCTACCATCAAAATGCATTCCCAACAGACTGAAATCCCAAGGATGAATGGGCAATAGCCTGAAAGCCGACTGAATGTCGCTCTTTGCCAGCAAAGCCCCAACACCTGCCGTGCGCACGAGCCGTAAGGCATCGTCCACAGAAGCATAAGTGACAGTTGAGTCAGCTGGATCAATAAAGTCATTAATTGATGAACCCTCGGGCCAGGACAGGTGATGTATAAGACGAAACTCCCCTTCCGCCTTCTTGGGCACCACGCCCAGGGGTGATACAATCAAGTTAGGCAGAGGACAATTCACAAAAGGACCAGCAATCCTACCAGACGCCAGCTCAGCATCCAGTTTCTTCCGCACAACATGGGGACTCTCCTTCGCAGACTTCAAATTGTCCGACCACCTGCCCACCCTGGGTCCCTGATACCCAATCCGAAACCCAATTTTGAAACCCCAAGACAAAATCTTAGCGGCCTCAAAATCTGGATAATCCACCAGCCAGAGATCAAGGACCTCTTGCCTAATAGGAGTAGGAGCCCTTGTAAGCAGACTGTTGGTGCTGTCCCCTACCCCCTGAACCTCTTCCCTGATCACCCAATCGCTGGCCGGGAAAACACTGGGTGAGGGCATGCTTCCCTCCACACTGCGAACACTCGTGTTTGTACCTGCAAGCAGGTCTGTTACAGGAACCCCTGTTAAAATGCCAGCATGTGCCAGAGACGGCTGATTGACCTCTGCCCCAAACCCCCGCTCCAGACTGAGCGGGGCGAGCCGAAAAGGGGCGATAATACACGGGCTGCCCGCTAGCTGTGTGGGCCGTAGCAGGCGGGTTTGCCGATGCCATCCATTGTAACCATAATTCGGAATCAACCTCACCCCACGAACGCTCAGGGAAAGCGCTCATGCGCGCCCTGAATTCGTCATCGTAGGACAACCAAGCAAAGCCGCCAAAAGAACTGTGAGCCTTGCGGATGACATCTGCATATTTAAACATGTCTATTGCTTTTTCAGGATGACGTTGACAATAAACGCTGGCATAAATAAGAAAGGCCGATGTCCAGTTCTCTATGGACCTCGGAACACGAGGCCTCCGAGCCAATTCTAATTCCTCCTCCTTCGACCCTTCTTTTGCCTGGACATCCCTATGTAGCAGTCGAAAAACATCCACAAATTCCCCAGACCATATCCGATTCTTTGTTTTTTCAGACAAATGGGACCCCAGGGGCATCCCAACCCCTGAATAAGGCAACTTTTTTGGACGGATACTATCCTCCGTGACCCTTGTGGCAACCACCCCACCATCCCCCGCTGTAGAAACTTCTTTTGCAACTTGCACATTAGAAACATTCGAAAATACAGGCCGCTCAAGCCCCCGTGCCAGAGCGACTCGCTCAACCACAACCCCACCATCCCCTGTCTTAGAAAACTCTTGTGCAACTTGCACATTAGAAACATTCGAAAATACAGGCCGCTCAAGCCTCGGTGCCAGAGCGACTCGCTCAACCACAACCCCATCACCCGTGCCAATAGATCTTGTACTTTTATCCGGGAGACTCTCCCTGGGTTGCCACACAGACCACCACCCATCCTTACCTTGCGGCAGTTGCTCCGCCTGCGGTTGAACAGCCACTCTATCCCTTGGATGAGATCCAGACCGCACTGCCCCTCGTACTGCTGCATAGTCCGCACTAGACGCCTGCAAAACACGAGAAACAGTGTGTTGCCCAAACCCACCCCCCTGGGCCCGTGCTGCCAAAAGCCCAACCTCTTTGTCTCTCAATTCCCCCTCTTCCAACTCATCATCATGAAAACTCCCACCGAAAGCTTCATCAGAAAATTCCACTTGAGCACTACCACTGGGCATAGCCCCATCACCAATACCCCCATCATAACATTGCCAGTCGAAGTTTTGAAAGCTATGTGCACTTAAAGCTGTAGAAGAGCCGTCCGCTCCAGACAGCCCCCCTGTAAGCCCACCACTGGAAACAGCCGTGTGGACAGTTCCCGGGCCCGTAGAAACAGCCAAGAGCCGCCCAGCCGATGGCGCAGATCGAAAACTGCGGCCGCTCGAGCCAGACAAAGAAACAGCCCCTAAAACATTGCCCCCCACCTCTAAAACGCAATCACCCCCCGACGCCAGGGCAGTGCCACCCACCGACCCATCCTCAGGTCCACCCAGAAAACCACCCGGACGACCCCTGGGGGCCGGGCACAGTGACTGGCCAAGGACTGGGGGCGCTCCCTTGCGTAGCAAACCTTTGCCACCCGTGGGCAGGGAGGCGTGGGAGGGGGGCTGGGAGCCAAGAGCACCAGTTGGGGCCACCGTGGCCGGAGGGGGCAGCAATGCATGCGCAGTCCCCAGCATAACCCCAGCAGGTGACGGGGGCAGGGCCTCCGGGTGATGGGGCGACGGAAGCGGGGCGCTAGTGCGCTGGGCGACTGCGTCAACCAGGGGGGGGGGGCCAACATCAGGGGGGGGGGGGACAGGAACAGGCCTGGGCAATGCCGGGGAGAGCAGATAACACTGCCCGTTGAGCCATAGGCATGGGGGAACCCCATCTGCCAAAGGCGATACCAGGATGGGAGAGTAAGGGGGCACCGCAGCGGGTAGAGGGGCGTGCAGGCGTCCTTGCATCTCCAGGCTGCGCCCACGCTTGGGCTTGGGGCCCCCTTTCGACCTCCCCGACTTCCCCAGTGACAATCCGCCTGTGCCCGGGGCCAGCCGGCCCACGGAACGCCCCCGCCTCCCCCCGGGCGCCCCTCGTGCACCAGCATCTGAAAACGGTAAAGCACATACCTGCTGGAGGGCGCCCGGGTCGCACGGCGGGGGTTCTGCAGTAACGGCGGGCAAAAGCAGCCCAGGCCCGTCTCCCGGCATGGCAGCCTCGCCGTCCTCCTCGTCCTCCGGGCCCGTCGATAGGCACGCCTCCACGGCCCTGGCGACGCCCACCGAGGCCTTGCGAGGGGGGCGGGCCATGCCGACCCAAGCTTCCGCCGGGACACCCGGCATCAACAGGTCCTCGCGCCCTGCCGCACAAAGGATTTGTACGGCCCTCCTAACATCTGCAGCTTCCTCCATGGCCCAAGACAAAAGAGGGATCACGAGCGCAAAAACAACCTCCCTTCGCCTCCCGCCACGCAGTTAGTAAAACCCGCCCGACTTCCCCTTTTAAACCCTCTGCTAATCAGCCACTCCACCTGGTCATGCTCCTCGCGCGAACCTGCCCAGGGAGAGACCGGCTCGTGCCTGGCTCTCCCTGGGTCCCCCCTTGTCCCCCTTCAGCCTCGGTGCAGTGTGCGTATCCTACACCAGGGTCATTTACAGAAGTGCAGCCTCGAGATTCAAAGCAAAGCCTGAGAGTTTTGTGCACGGAGAAAAACATGGTGTTCTCAAGACAGTATTAAAATATTATATTCTGTACTCAGCTCTTTTTAGCCAGCAAAAACGCAAATGTTAATTTTGCCTCGGTGGTGTATTTTCACCAGGGAGGTGGTGTGGGCTAAATGTCTGTTTGAATTTAAGATCAAAAAGTTCAGGTCACAGCAGACCCTCCCATACTTAATTTGTAAAAAAAACAAGCATTAGAAATGCAATAGGTCTCGCAGCATTAGAGTTAGTGCTTTTAGAATTGTTTATGGGTTTTTTTGTAAATCTTTAGCATGAGGTTGAGGGTGAGTGAGGGTGAGGGGTTGAGGGTGAGTGAGGGTGAGGCTGAGGGTGAGTGAGGGTGAGTGTGAGTGAGGGTGGGTGAGTGTGGGTGAGGGTGAGGGATTGAGGGTGAGGGGTTGAGGGTGAGTGAGGGTGAGGGGTTGAGGGTGAGGGAGGGTGAGGGGTTGAGGGTGAGGGGTTGAGGGTGAGTGGGGATGAGTGAGGGTGAGGGGTTGAGGGTGAGTGAGGGTGAAGGTGAGTGAGGGTGAGGGTGAGTGAGGGTGGGTGAGTGAGGGTGAGTGTGGTTGAGTGTGGGTGAGTGAGGGTGAGGGATTGAGGGTGAGGGGTTGAGGGTGGGTGAGGGGTTGAGGGTGAGTGAGGGGTTGAGGGTGAGGGTGAGGGGTTGAGGGTGAGTGGGGGTGAGTGAGGGTGAGGGGTTGAGGGTGAGTGAGGGTGAGGGGTTGAGGGTGAGTGAGGGTGAGGGGTTGAGGGTGAGTGAGGATGAGGGGTTGAGGGTGAGTGAGGGTGAGGGGTTGAGGGTGAATGAGGGTGAGGGAGGGTGAGGGGTTGAGGGTGAGTGGGGGTGAGTGAGGGTGAGGGGTTGAAGGTGAGTAAGGGTGAAGGTGAGTGAGGGTGAAGGTGAGTGTGGGTGGGTGTGGGTGAGTGTGGGTGAGTGTGGGTGGGTGTGGGTGGGTGTGGGTGTGGGTGAGTGTGGGTGGGTGTGGGTGAGTGAGGGTGAGGGATTGAGGGTGAGGGATTGAGGGTGAGGGATTGAGGGTGAGGGATTGAGGGTGAGGGTTTGAGGGTGAGGGATTAAGGGTAAGGGATTGAGGGTGAGGGATTGAGGGTGGGTGAGGGGTTGAGGGTGAGTGAGGGTGAGTGAGGGTGAGGGGTTGAGGGTGAGGGGGTAGGTATTTTGGGATGCGAGGTGACACCGCCACGAGACCTTGTCATAAATGCATAAAAACATATCCCTATAAAAAGAAAACAAAACACGAGATAAACAACATCCCTTAAGGAAAGTTACGTGCTGTGAGCCGCGGGGAGGGCTGTCGGAAACACCTACGGAACTGACATTTTAGAAACGCGTGGGCTGCAGGAAGGTCCCCCGGCACCTTGCAGAACAGAGCCTGCTTGTGATTGTGAACAGTGTGTGGTCGAATCTGCCCTCCAGCGGAAGGAACGCATCACATTGTAAATGCACGCAGCAGGGGGCGTCATGATTACCAGAGTGGGCACAAGTTGGTTGTGGGGGTCGAGTGCGGGGGGATGGCGGTTGGGCGGTACGGATAGAGGACTGGCATTTCTCATAGGGCTGCAGTGGGTCGGAAGGAAATGGAGGGGGGGGGTGCTGGCCCAGTGGTTAGTGGAGTTGGGAGTGTGCCGTGGGACGGTGGGGGCTTGCAGTGGGTGTTTGGCGCCCCCTGGGTGGGGGAAGGATGGGTTTGGACCGGCAAAGCGGGCCCTAGTGTGCTAATTGCTGCGGTGTTGACGGTGCAAGTAATACCTGGAAAGACAGCCCCTGCTGCTCCCCTCCGGTGCGAGAAAGGCTGAGCAGACGGTCTGTATCCCAACTTGAAAGAAAGCGAGCCCCAGTCTGCGTTCCCGCCCAAAGTCATTGAACACGAGGAGAGTGGGAGGGTGTAAAGGACTTTACAGGAGACGCCGGAAAGTTGCCTGGAGGCTGCGGCTGCCCTTGATTCTAAGTCACTCACATGCGCTTGCACCACCCTGTTGTCCTTATGCTCTCCGCATGCCAGTCAGCCCAAATGCCACCAGTCATGCGCTCCACCATTTCTTCATCATGCTGGCTGGAGAGGAACGTTAGAGCTGTAGGTTGACTTGTGCCCGATCGGCTGGCAAATTTCGGACCACGGGAGATTTTGACGGCGCCTGCCTTTTGTCAAGGGCAGTTGAGTTTGGGGGGGGGGGTTATTGGTGTCCTTTGGGTTAATCTAGTTGCGGGGGCAGGAGACCAGTCTCCCGCCAGCGATACTTTGTAGGCCGGGTTCAAAACTGGTGTGGCAGAGGGGCGTGTCTTGGGGATTTCTCGGCAGGCGGTGTGCAGAGCATGAAGCATCGCAAGTTATGCCAGGATCGGAGCCCGCGGGGTGCCAGGTGGCTGTGCTCTGGGGTGGGGGGGGGGGGGGGGGATACGGGCTTCGTTCCCGACCGTGCAGGCATGGCATGTATGAGGCCCGTCCCCCACACCCGAGCAGGGCTTCGTCATAAACAAACGTGCAACTTTAGCCCACGCAGCTTGTTTGTTTTACGTTCACACAAATGCAAAGCATGACTTTGTCCTAAAAATTAATAAGAGATATAATCGCAAACCAAATTTCTAGCCAATTGCATAATGTCTTGTGATTTTGAACAATATTCACAAAATTTTATGAGAAAATCCTGTGATTCGACTGCTGGGAGGCAAGTTCTATTTCGACTATCCATTCCATAAAGTGTGACAGTCCATCTGGGCCATTTAATGCCATATTTCTCCCAAGCGAACGTACCTGAATCGAGATGAAGATTGTCACCACTTCTGCCACCAACATGAAGTCAGACTCCCCAAGAAACAGGAAGAAGAAAGTAGTCGCAAACGTGATTCTGATGATCCATTAGAAAAGGCTTGTAGTAGGAGCAATGAGGGGGAGGAGAAATGCGCTGGGGTCAGGCGGGGGAGGGCGGGTTTGGAATGACGAGCTCGCGAGGCGGTGTTGGCGGGGAGGGGGCGGAGCGGGGGAGAGGGTGTGGATACTTTGTAGGCCGGGTTCAAAACTGGTGTGGCAGAGGGGCGTGTCTTGGGGATTTCTCGGCAGGCGGTGTGCAGAGCATGAAGCATCGCAAGTTATGCCAGGATCGGAGCCCGCGGGGTGCCAGGTGGCTGTGCTCTGGGGTGGGGTGGGGTGGGGGGGGGGGGATACGGGCTTCGTTCCCGACCGTGCAGGCATGGCATGTATGAGGCCCGTCCCCCACACCCGAGCAGGGCTTCGTCATAAACAAACGTGCAACTTTAGCCCACGCAGCTTGTTTGTTTTACGTTCACACAAATGCAAAGCATGACTTTGTCCTAAAAATTAATAAGAGATATAATCGCAAACCAAATTTCTAGCCAATTGCATAATGTCTTGTGATTTTGAACAATATTCACAAAATTTTATGAGAAAATTCTGTGATTCGACTGCTGGGAGGCAAGTTCTATTTCGACTATCCATTCCATAAAGTGTGACAGTCCATCTGGGCCATTTAATGCCATATTTCTCCCAAGCGAACGTACCTGAATCGAGATGAAGATTGTCACCACTTCTGCCACCAACATGAAGTCAGACTCCCCAAGAAACAGGAAGAAGAAAGTAGTCGCAAACGTGATTCTGATGATCCATTAGAAAAGGCTTGTAGTAGGAGCAATGAGGGGGAGGAGAAATGCGCTGGGGTCAGGCGGGGGAGGGCGGGTTTGGAATGACGAGCTCGCGAGGCGGTGTTGGCGGGGAGGGGGCGGAGCGGGAGAGAGGGTGTGTGTGAAACGAGACGGAGGGGAGAGAGGGGAGGGGGAGGAGAAATGCGGCAGGCAGGCAGGGGAGGAGAGGAGGGGGGAGGAGAAATGCGACACGGCGGGAAGGGGAGGGGGCGGAACGGGGGCGGAGAGGGGAGAGAGAGAGTAGGCAAGGGTAAACAAACACGGACGTGCACGCGCCCGTGACTTTTAAGGTCAATGCGCATGCGCATAAGCTTAATGCGCATGCGCATTGACCTTAAAAGTCACGGGCACTGCAAGGAATCGCCACGATTCCTTGCAGTTAGATAAAGAGTGGATGAGCCCCTATAGTCTCGCTTGCTCGATGCGCATGCGCATCGACAGGCGAGACCTAAAAAGTGAGTGTCAGGGCCCTTCTCAGCAGCCACTGCACCTAGCACCAACCTGCCCCTGCCAGATCTGCCAATGACAGTATTACAACCACTACTAACCATCGCATGCCTACAAATGTGACATTTCAGAATATTCCAGGCCACCCAAAGCTATAAGGATGGCGTGGCCAACAGGTATTATTCCGTTTTAATGAACATTGAGGTATTAAAAACAGTTATTGTGCTCATCTCAAAATTAGACAGACAGTGCCACCATGTGGTTGACTATCATTAGTACTATTGTTGGGAAGTAAGTGCCGTTGCAAACACTGGACACCACTGGTTCAAATTAGGTAAGCACTGCTTGGTGCACAGCTTCTTCTGCTTGAGTGAGTGAGTGCTCTCACTTACAAAACACACTTTTTTGCAAATAACCTCTTGTTTTTTGTTTGTAGGCTGTATTTTGGAATAACCAAGTGGTGCATTCTTGGGATTTTTGCTGTTTCTAAATGCCACACACACACAGAGAGAGAGAGACAGAGAGAGAGCGAGAGAGAGAGAGACGTCAGAGTATATACATCACATAAATGTAAATACATTTGAGTGAAAGAGTTATGACAAGGCAACAGATTTATTATAATATTTTCTTCTGCTTCAGTTTGATACAAAAGCTGATCACAGCTAGCACTGTGTGCATCGTATTACTATATAATTACTAAATCATCCATAATCTGTTACCCCTCGCAGCCCAACACTGTTCAACATCTACAAGGCACCGCTCGGAAACATCGGCAGACTGCATGACCTCAACATCATCTCCTACGCCGACGGCGCCCAGCTGATTCTCGGCCTCACCAAGGACCACCACATTGCCAAAACCAACCTCCACGTAGGAATGAAAGCCCTCGCCGAGTGAATGAAGAACAGCCGACTGAAGCTAAACTCGGACAAGATGGAAGTCCTCATCCTCGGATCCACCTCCTTGGCCTGGGACAAATCCTGGTAGCCAACCACACTGGGAACAGCTCCAAAACCCACCGACCACGCATGCACCCTAGGGTTCATCCTCGACTCCACCCTCTCCATGACTAAGTAGGTCAACGCAGTCTCATCCGCCTGCTTCAACACCCTTCGCATTCTCCGCAAGCTCTACATGTGGATCCCCACCGAAACTAGACGAACAGTCACCCAGGCCCTCATCAGCAGCAGGCTGGATTACGGAAACGCCCTCTAAGCAGGAGCTTCGGCCAAACTCTTGAAACGACTACAATGCATCCAGAACGCCTCTGCATGGCTGATCCTCGACATCCCTCGCCACAGCCATATCACACCCCACCTATGAGACCTGCACTGGCTCCGCGTCAACAAGAGGATCACCTTCAAGCTCCTCACTCATGCACACAAGGCACTCCACAACACCGGACTAGCGTATCTCAACAGACGATTCAGCTTCTACACCTCCCAACCACCAGCTCCGCCGACTTCGCACTCGCCACAGTCCCCCACATCCAAAGAGCAACCCCCTTTGGCAGATCGTTCTGCCACTTCGCTGCCAAGACCAGGAACACCCTCCCCCTCCCCTCCCCCTATGGCAAATCCAGGACCTGCTGACCTTCAGAAGACTCCTCAGACCTGGCTATTCGAGCAGTGGCATTCCCCCCCCCCCAACGCCTTGGGTAAGTAGCGCGCTTTACAAACGTGTTGATTGATTGATTTATTGAGAGGTTTCCCTTTGGATTTTTGACTCATACCAGTCTTTCGGCCTTGGTGGAAGGAGGCATCAGTTGCTGAGATTTGATGATTGCCATTCTGTGATGATGACATCTCAGTCCCCATCGCATCACCCGTCCACAAACCTCTGGAACCACCACTTGACTTGTAAGTAGAATAAGAGTTGGCCTGCTGTGATCTGACATTCATAGAAGGAGAGTAAAGCACTCACACACTATGACTGAGGCAGATCCACTAGATGCCCCATCGTTGCAGCACTCTGAAAGAGTTAATTAGGACCACTCCCTCAGAGTTGATTAGGTTCTGGGATTCCCTCCTCCTGGGGCAAGCAATGGTAGGGAGGTTGTCCCCGCCAACATTTAGGTGGCAGCTAACTCTGCAGCCCTCCACCTTACCATGCTTGTGCGAATGAGAGTTACTGCTAAGGTGAAATGAGTAAGACTAGTGGGTTTTGTTCAGTTCACCACTCTTTTACATGTTAATACAAAGAATCCTTCTTCACTTAACAAGGATCTTCCACTAATAAAGCTCAGTAGACTGAGTTTCAGTTTACATCTCACAATTCATAGACATAAACCATTGCATTACAGCCTCTGCTGTTCATCCATCTAAGAATGAGGACTGAGAGAATCAAAATCGTGCTTCATTTGTCAACTATGGTCCCTGTGCAGCTGCCTTTCTCCCTTTGCCACGTTGGTTGATCCCTTGTTAATTAATTGCCTCACTTCTCAGTTCTGCTGCTTGTCACCAATGCAAGTGCTTTGAAATGGACTGTTTTAAAGTTCTTATTAGAAACAGTGCTTGAGGTAAATATTAAGCATTTGAATTACATAAATTAATAGAGACTGTATGGAATAGCATGATATTTTAGCATCACAAACTAAAGATCTCTGTTGAGTGTTCTAAAAATGGCAGTGTTATTCTTAAGTCCAGTCTACCACATAGCTTTCTGGTTGCGAAAGACATATCGCAAGCTTACAAAGAACAAGCAGGGGCTTGGAGCCTACCCATTGATTACCATTGGTCACCTTTCCTGTCATTTTCATTTGTCTGCTTCTTATTTGAGTTCCTGCTTGACAATCTTGTGTTTGTAACTCCCATGAAACATAGCTCTTTTGCCACCTCTTTTGTTTGGCTGGCTTCCACTGCTTATTTTGTCACTGCTTATTTTTTCAACACTACCTTGAAAAATTTTTTGGTTAGGCATTTGGTATGCACAAGAGTGTATTTGTTTCCCAGCATTATCCCTCATGTACTTCTTTCCACCAGTACTCTGTGTTGCTCTGTGTCACCTGTATGCTTCTCTACCAGTAATGCTGCACAGTATGGCTAAAAAGCAATGACAAAGCCAAAATATCTCAAAGGTGACTACTGTTGGTTTTGCCATGGCTTGTTGTATTGTAGTGTTTATAGAGCGCACTGTGACCAGATTGGCATCCTGGTGCTAAGATTGCTGAAGTCATGGTAAGAAGCAGGAGAAAGAGGATAAGGAAGGGGGACGGGTGCTGTCATCTTGTTCAATGCTATTTTGGGAAAAGCCAGGTTTTAAAGACTTTCCTAAACTTAAACCACTCCTTCTGAGATCTTAGTTGAGGCGGTAACTTGTTGCATACCTGAGCAGCCTTGATAGAGAAAGCTCGCCTTCTTGACGCACCCTACTGAATCTATTTTCTTGAAAAAGATTAGCTGTAGCTGAACGTAGCGACCTTCCTGGAGAGTATTTCCTCAGTCTGGTCTGCAGAAGCTTCGGGCCTTATTCTGGAGTTCTTTGAATACAATGCAAAGTGATTTAAAGAGGATCCTCAGTTCAAAGGGTAATCAGTGAAGATCCCTAGGACCACTGGAAGCAGAAGAATTCTGCGGTTCATTTAGCGTCAGTTTGGCTGTTTCAACCTGCACTCTTCCAATTTCTTAATCAGATGATTAGGAGCACCCAAAAGAAGGGAATTACAGTAGTCCAGCTTGTTCTAGGCAGTATTATCATGATCAGTAGAATTCCTCACATTAAAAGATGAAGTATGCAGGATCACAACTCCTACCAAACTACCTGCCTATGTTCAGTAGGACGGTATTTGTTGAGTTTTCCACATTGCAATGGACTCTTATTTCCCTGCACTTTCAACTGGATGGCATCATTATGCTGATCCACTGCCCAAGATTCATCATTTTGTCCTTCCCCTGTAACACTTGCATTTGCATCTGGCTCTTAAACTGTGGCCCAAGATATTATTTTTAGCATGATTGATTGTTTTAAATAACAACATGGTGAATATTTGTCAGGATTAGAAATATGGAGATGTGTTTATTAGCTATTGAACTTACATATGCTGGACATACACACAACGATTCAGAAAAGGGGGTGGTGATGGACAGAGTATCTGAATTAAACAGAACACTCATACCCAGTCAACAGATCAGGGCTTGATCCATCACCGTTTTTTAGCTCACTGCACCATCCCAGCTCAGAACCTGGCTACATGCAAATTAGTCTGTCCCTGGCCCAGTGCATCATGGGAACAGGGCAGACCAGACTACTAAGCCAATTCTTATACTGGTAAGGAAACAAGCTTCCGGGGACCGGTTTCTGGCATTTCAGCCGTCTTCGGCCCGGCTTGCTTGAATCCTGATGGTGCAATGAGCAAGGGACTCACATGTGAGTATACCCTTCCACGCTTATGGTGGACAAAACGATTCAGAAAAGGGGGTGGTGATGGACAGAGTATCTGAATTAAACAGAACACTCATACCCAGTCAACAGATCAGGTCTTGATCCATCACCGTTTTTTAGCTCACTGCACCATCCCAGCTCAGAACCTGGCTACATGCAAATTAGTCTGTCGCTGGCCCAGTGCATCATGGGAACAGGGCAGACCAGACTACCAAGCCAATTCTTATACTGGGAAGGAAACAAGCTTCCGGGGACCGGTTTCTGGCATTTCAGCCGTCTTTGGCCCGGCTTGCTTGAATCCTGATGGTGCAATGAGCAAGGGACTCACATCTGAGTATACCCTTCCACGCTTATGGTGGACAAAACGATTCAGAAAAGGGGGTGGTGATGGACAGAGTATCTGAATTAAACAGAACACTCATACCCAGTCAACAGATCAGGGCTTGATCCATCACCGTTTTTTAGCTCACTGCACCATCCCAGCTCAGAACCTGGCTACATGCAAATTAGTCTGTTCATCACCACCCCCTTTTCTGAATCGTTTTTGGCCACTATAGGTGTGGCAGGGTATACTCAGACATGAGTCCCTTGCTCACTGCACCATCAGGATTCAAGAAAGCCGGGCCGACGACGGCTGAAATGCCAGAAACCGGTCCCCGGTAGCTTGTCTCCTTTCCGGTGAAGAATTGGCTTGGTAGTTTAGTCTGCCCTGTTCCCATGATGCACTGGGCCAGGGACAGACTGATTTGCATATAGCCAGGTTCTGAGCTGGGATGGTGCAGTGAGCTAAATAACGGTGATGGATCAAGCCCTGATCTTTGGACTGGGTAAGAGTGGTCTGTTTAATTCAGACACTCTGTTCATCACCACCCCCTTTTCTGAATCGGACATACACACAAGCACAAACAGAAAATTCCTCACATGCACACACATATTCTCTCTCTCTCTCTTTTCTCTCTCTCTCTCTCTCTCTCTCTCTCTCTCTCTCTCTCTCTCTCTCCCTCTCCCTCTCCCTCTCCCTCTCCCTCTGCCTCTCCCTCTTCCTCTCCCTCCCCCCCTCCTTCCCCCCCCCCCCTCCCACTGCTGCTCCCCCACTGCTCCTTCAATTAAGGTTACCCATATTCCATAATAGATTCTATTTGCTGTACTTGCACTGCTCCCGCAAATCAAGATAATGATACTTACTTATTGTTAGCTTCCAATTGCAAATTTCTTCACATATGCAGAATGTTAAAAAATGTCTATTTATACTTTACTGATCAGCTAATAATATTTAATTTAATGACGAGTCGGGGATCACCTAAATAGGCATTGTGGACTTAGGAGTCAGTGGACCACATGTTAAGAACCACTGTATTATACTTTTTGTTTAAGCTTATTCTGTGGGTTACATGTCTCCCAGCATGTGCTCAGAACCCACTATTGGTGTTCGAGTGTTCTATAACATTAATACAACTCAACACAGCACATAACACAAATTTGAGCTCTTAAATAACAACATGGTGAATATTTGTCAGGATTAGAAATATGGAGATGTGTTTATTAGCTATTGAACTTACATATGCTGGACATACACACAATGATTCAGAAAAGGGGGTGGTGATGGACAGAGTATCTGAATTAAACAGAACACTCATACCCAGTCAACAGATCAGGGCTTGATCCATCACCGTTTTTTAGCTCACTGCACCATCCCAGCTCAGAACCTGGCTACATGCAAATTAGTCTGTCCCTGGCCCAGTGCATCATGGGAACAGGGCAGACCAGACTACTAAGCCAATTCTTATACTGGTAAGGAAACAAGCTTCCGGGGACCGGTTTCTGGCATTTCAGCCGTCTTCGGCCCGGCTTGCTTGAATCCTGATGGTGCAATGAGCAAGGGACTCACATCTGAGTATACCCTTCCACGCTTATGGTGGACAAAACGATTCAGAAAAGGGGGTGGTGATGGACAGAGTATCTGAATTAAACAGAACACTCATACCCAGTCAACAGATCAGGTCTTGATCCATCACCGTTTTTTAGCTCACTGCACCATCCCAGCTCAGAACCTGGCTACATGCAAATTAGTCTGTCGCTGGCCCAGTGCATCATGGGAACAGGGCAGACCAGACTACCAAGCCAATTCTTATACTGGGAAGGAAACAAGCTTCCGGGGACCGGTTTCTGGCATTTCAGCCGTCTTTGGCCCGGCTTGCTTGAATCCTGATGGTGCAATGAGCAAGGGACTCACATCTGAGTATACCCTTCCACGCTTATGGTGGACAAAACGATTCAGAAAAGGGGGTGGTGATGGACAGAGTATCTGAATTAAACAGAACACTCATACCCAGTCAACAGATCAGGGCTTGATCCATCACCGTTTTTTAGCTCACTGCACCATCCCAGTTCAGAACCTGGCTACATGCAAATTAGTCTGTTCATCACCACCCCCTTTTCTGAATCGTTTTTGGCCACTATAGGTGTGGCAGGGTATACTCAGACATGAGTCCCTTGCTCACTGCACCATCAGGATTCAAGCAAGCCGGGCCGACGACGGCTGAAATGCCAGAAACCGGTCCCCGGTAGCTTGTCTCCTTTCTGGTGAAGAATTGGCTTGGTAGTTTAGTCTGCCCTGTTCCCATGATGCACTGGGCCAGGGACAGACTGATTTGCATATAGCCAGGTTCTGAGCTGGGATGGTGCAGTGAGCTAAATAACGGTGATGGATCAAGCCCTGATCTTTGGACTGGGTAAGAGTGGTATGTTTAATTCAGACACTCTGTTCATCACCACCCCCTTTTCTGAATCGTTTTTGGCCACTATAAGTGTGGCAGGGTATACTCAGACATGAGTCCCTTGCTCACTGCACCATCAGGATTCAAGCAAGCCGGGCCGACGACGGCTGAAATGCCAGAAACCGGTCCCCGGTAGCTTGTCTCCTTTCTGGTGAAGAATTGGCTTGGTAGTTTAGTCTGCCCTGTTCCCATGATGCACTGGGCCAGGGACAGACTGATTTGCATATAGCCAGGTTCTGAGCTGGGATGGTGCAGTGAGCTAAATAACGGTGATGGATCAAGCCCTGATCTTTGGACTGGGTAAGAGTGGTCTGTTTAATTCAGACACTCTGTTCATCACCACCCCCTTTTCTGAATCGGACATACACACAAGCACAAACAGAAAATTCCTCACATGCACACACATATTCTCTCTCTCTCTCTTTTTCTCTCTCTCTCTCTCTCTCTCTCTCTCTCTCCCTCTCCCTCTCCCTCTCCCTCTCCCTCTGCCTCTCCCTCTTCCTCTCCCTCCCTCCCTCCTTCCCTCCCCCCCCTCCCACTGCTGCTCCCCCACTGCTCCTTCAATTAAGGTTACCCATATTCCATAATAGATTCTATTTGCTGTACTTGCACTGCTCCCGCAAATCAAGATAATGATACTTACTTATTGTTAGCTTCCAATTGCAAATTTCTTCACATATACAGAATGTTAAAAAATGTCTATTTATACTTTACTGATCAGCTAATAATATTTAATTTAATGACGAGTCGGGGACCACCTAAATAGGCATTGTGGACTTAGGAGTCAGTGGACCACATGTTAAGAACCACTGTATTATACTTTTTGTTTAAGCTTATTCTGTGGGTTACATGTCTCCCAGCATGTGCTCAGAACCCACTATTGGTGTTCGAGTGTTCTATAACATTAATACAACTCAACACAGCACATAACACAAATTTGAGCTCTCAAAAAACGCCTCAAACCTACTTCAGAAAGTGATGTTAATTTTTGGAATCCTACTGACGGCTAATATTGATGCGGCATACTAAGATAAAAAGCATTTGATTGTTTTTGTTTTCGGTGGATAATCCCTTTGATTATGACCAGTCATTAATTTATGGTGTGATATTGGGTAAAGTTCTTATTTGAGCCAAACCCTGGGTGGCATAAGACGTTTTACAAGTAATGGAGCTTTAAAGTAAGTTTGCCAAGGTTTCCGGCACTATGCACAATAGCAGCTCATTGTTGTGTCATGTTTCTTTAAAGTAGAATTGTTTCCTCGTGCTGCGCGCGAGATGTATATATTTGTCATATGTTTTCTATCAATTGAGCATTCTCAGCTTCAGTTGTTCTCCCTGGACAAACTGTATAATTCTATACAGCTGTTCGGAGAGAAGGACTGAAGAGTGGCAGCTCCGTCGTGTTTCTTGAATCCAGAATAAATACCTTGAATTCATATCATTTCCTGGATTCATTCTTAACAAATTGGCGACGATGTCTTCGACGGAGTGAACCCATGATTTTTTTATGGATTTGGATTATTTATTTTTTCACAAATTCGAAAATTATCGGATTCTATTTCCTTGGCACTCAAACTTTACCTCGTAAAGCAGTGATGGACTTCTGGTGAGACAAAATGATTATTCATTCAGAAGTATAAGAGAAAGGATTTATTTTACCTTTGGCATCTTTTAAGGCGTGTTGCGAACCTTAAGCCTCGAGCGGACTGCTTGCTGATGCGTATGTGTTCCTGCGCACTAGCTGCCCGTCACGGCTGACGTGTGTTGGAGGTCACGTACGCTAGCGAGGTCACGCATGGGTTCATTTTACGTGCCGCCAATTTTGAGGAAGTGTTTTCTACTTTGGATGTCAATTAACGAGTGTCATTATTTTGAATTTACCGATCAGCCTAATTTCGTTTTATTTACGAAAAGACTTGACAGTAAGCCTTTCTTCAGCCTCATTTAATTTCATTTAAGGTATACCTTACCGATCAGTTTAATTTCGTTTTATCTATGAAAAGATCTTGCAGTAAGCCTTTCTTCAACCTCGTTTCATTTCATTTAAGGTACAGTTTAAGTCTATTTACAATCATTTTTATCTGTTTGTGACTTTATACCTTTCTTGACTTTCATTTTATTTTGCATACAACATGGCTTCTCAACAAAACTTTACAATATTACCTACACAGCCTTTCTGGTCTTCAGGTTCAGAACCATCTACTAAATGGTTAGAATGGAAAAATTATTTTTAAAATGTTATAAAAGCTATTGACTTAGATAAGAAGATGCCTGCAGAAAGGAAGAAAACTCTTTTATTATATTCTCTTGGTCCTGCTGGTTTAAAAGCTCATGAACACATGCAAAAGAGCACCACTAGTGGAGATGTTGATGAATTTCTTGCCGTGTTAAAAGATTTTGACAATCATTTTGCCCCTAAAGTGTGCATCGGAATCACACTATATAAATGTTTTCATAGAAAGCAAGAGGCAAATGAAACTGTAGATGAGTATGTTTCCACTTTGAGACTTATTGCAGAGGATTGCAAATTTGATCACTTAGAGGATCAATTCATAAGAGACCAAGTTGTTATGCATGCCAGTGATTCATCTATTCAAGACCGTTTATTGATTAATGGTGATTCTGAATTGAAAGATATTTTAGCGCTTGTAAGGAAGGAGGAACTCTCTAGTCGCAGTGCGAAAGCATTAAAGAAAGATGGTAAAGTTGATGAAAGGAACAAAGCCACTGTTAGTAAGATAAAACAAAAATCTGTGGAAAAGAACAAAAAGACTTATACTAAATCTTCTAAATTTGATTCATCAAAGAAAAATGAGAATTTGAAGTGTTTTCGTTGTGGAAGTAGTACACATCTAGCAACTAACAAACTTTGTCCTGCTTTAAAGCAAAAATGTTCGAATTGTAATTTGATTGGACATTTTTCTAAAGTATGTTATAGGAAAAAATCTTTAAAAGTGAAATGTGTGGATGATGAGAATGAAACAGGCTCTGAAGATGATGATAATGCTGTTAAAACAAATTCTTTTCACACTGTTCTAGATGATGGAACCTCTAATATTAATAACAAGGAAACATTTATTTTACTTAATATTGTTGACAAAAGGAATAACAAAAAGAAACCCTTATGTTTGTTATCTCTAGGTGGTGTCAATATTCAAATCTATGCGGATTCAAGGTCCTCATACAGTATTGTGAATGAAGAAGTTTGGAATGATAAGTTTGTTGAAAAATTAGGGAATGAGTTATTACCTCCTGATATCCGACCAGAAGGTTTTTCAGGAGAAAAGATCGATATGGTAAGTTTTAGGTCTCTCCTATTTAGGTTTAAGGGAAGAGAAGCATTTGGGAAGTTATATGTTTCAAGGAAAGGTCCATCAGTTTTAGGATAGATGGATCAGGGCAACCTTAGAATAATTCTGAATCCCAATAGTGAAGATCCTGTGATGCTTGTTGATGATAACACTGATTTTTGCAAATACATTTTAAACTCATACCCCAAAGTCTTCAGTAAGGAAATTGGAAAGTTAAATGATTGTAAACATCTAATAGTGTTAAAACCAGATGCCTGTCCAAAAATCCATAAAGTAAGGAATATTCCTATTGTGTTGAGGAAAGAAGTAGATTGTGAACTAGAGAAACTTGTGAATGCTGATATTATTGAACCAATTGAGTCGTCACAATGAATTTCTCCCATTGCCGTTGCACGCTGTAGCAATGGCAAATTAAGGTTATGTATTGACTTAAAACATCTTGATAATAACATTGTGGTTGATAAATTTCCTTTACCGAAAATCACAGAAATGTTAAGTTTGATTAAGGACGCTAATTGTTTTTCAACTATAGATTTGTCAGCCGCATACCATCAGATTCCACTCACTGATGAGAGCAAACCTTTAACAGCTTTCATTACACCGTCAGGTTGTTTTTAGTATAAGCGTTTACCGTTTGGACTTGCATCTGCGGCTGCGATTTTTCAAAGACTGATGCATCAACTTTTTAAGAAGTTTGATAATGTAAGATGCTTTCAATATGACATCCTTATTTTTGGAAAAGATAAACAAATACATGATGCAATTTTAAAAGAAGTCTTAGAAATCCTAGAACAGAAGGGTTTAACAGTCGAACACACTAAATGTAAGTTTTCTGTAAGTTCTATTACTTATCTGGGACACTTCATCAGTGGCGAAGGAATTTCAACTAAACCTTCCCTTGTTGATTCTGTATTAAATGCACCACATCCAAAAAACAAAGATGAAGTAAGATCATTCGTTGGTCTAGTTGAATTCTACTCGAAGTTTGTTAAAAAAATTTCGAGTAAAATTTTTAACATTCGCCAGTTACTAAAGAACAAATCTAAATTTTTATGGTCTGCAGAATGCGTTAGTGAGTTTGAGAATATCAAATGTGAAATTGCTAAAGCACCAGCTTTGAGTGCAAGTGCGTTTGATCCTGACCTTGACAATGTGATAACGGTTGATGCCAGCAACAAGGGGTTAGGAGGTGTATTTTCACAAGTAGATCATGATGGTAGATAATCTATTGTAGCTTATGCTTCACGTTCTTTGTCATCTACAGAGGAAAAGTTCTGTGTGATTGAGAAAGAGTCTTTAGCTTGCGTTTGGTCTCTTGAGCATTTTAGAGCTTATGTTTGGGGAAAACCATGCCCCTAGAACTGATCATAAACCCTTGGTAAGGTTGTTAACTACAGAAGGTATTTTCAATGCTTCCCCAAGGATTGCGAGGATGTCTTTGAGGCTACAGGATTATATATACAAGGAGGTCTATGTTCCTGGAAAGGAAAATGTTGTAGCTGATTTTCTGTCACGTATGCCGGTTACTTTGTCTGAATGGGAAAACATTCAGGTAGCTTTAGTGCATGATCAGGGTCTATCCAGCATTGGGAAGAGTGAGTGGGCGTTGTCATGCAAAAAGGATAAGGTTCTTATAGAATTGTCTTCTTTCATCAGTAAAGGTTGGCCTCTTAAGTGTAATTTGTCAGATGATTTTAAGCATTTGTGGGAAGTGCGAAATGAACTCTCTACGTTAAATGGTAATGTCATGCGTAATGATAAGGTCATTCCCCCCACCAATCTTCGAGAAGTTATTGTTAAAATGTGTCATGAAGGTCACGGTGGAATAGGTAAAACTAAACAGAGAGTGAAACAATGGTATTGGTGGCCTGGTATGGATTTATTTATTGAAAGAATCATCAGAAATTGTGTTTGGTGTGCAAATTCTGACAAGAGCCTGGTGACTCTGAGACCTCCTATGGCTGAACCAATTGCTCCAAAATCTCCTTGGCACACAGTTGCTATTGATATAATGGGACCAATTGGTTCTCAAAATAAGTATGTTTTGGCTGTGATTGATCTTTTTTCCCGGTGGGCCATTTTAAAAATTGTGGAGAAGGTGAGTTCTGAAGTTGTCATTAAGTTTTTGGACTGCATGTTTTCAAGCGAAGCATTACCGGCTTTACTAATCAGTGATAATGGTGTACAGTTTATGTCAAGAGTTGCGACGGATTATTTTGACAAGGTTGGTTTAAGACACTGTACCACATCTCTTTACAACCCAAGTGGCAATGGCATGATTGAGCGTTTTAATAGAGTTTTGAAAAATGCCATACAATCTGCTGTTGCAAATAATTGTGATTGGGAATTGCAATTGTTTAAAACAGTTTGGACGTATAGGACTTCACCTCATGATGTGTTAGGTACCTCTCCGTTTGAAGTTATGAGAAGAAGAGCTGTTCAAACTAAATGCAATCCTGATGGATGGCAAACAATGTAAAGCCCATCACCCCGTTGGAAGAGTTGATAGATAGGATTAAGGATAAACATTTAAAAAATAAAGATGTGTATGATTTGAAACATAATGTCAAATTTTGTGATGTTAGTGTGGGGTCCTGGGTTAAGGTTAAAAAACCTTGGAAAGTCAAAAAAGGAGAAAGCCAGTTCTCTGAGCCTTTGAAAATTGAAATTTCTTTCAGGAATGCGGTATTGTTGAGTGATGGAAAGGTGTGGAATTTAAAGCGCATTGCAGTTCTTAAAAGTGATATTCAGTTGTATAATAAGAATGGAAATTCAGGTTTGTCAAGGAAAATGTCTCACCAATTCATCATTGATGATGATCTTATCAAAAATGATAACACAAGTGTATCTTCTCCTGGATGTTCAAGTTTTCATGATGAGAGCAACATGGGTAATACTGGAACATCTGGAACATCTGGTGTATCCAATAGTGCATCCAATAGTGCAGATTTAGAAATGAATTTAGAAGTGTCTGATACTAGGTTATCGAACACTAATGTTGATCCTGATTCTGTTGTTAATTCTGATGTCACTTTGGATACCAACTTTCCACAAAGTTATGATACTCCTTTGAATCGTTCTGTGCGCACTCGCACTAAACCTTTTTGGTTAAAAGATTTTGTTTGTGATGAAATGTCTAATTAATATTTGTTTATACTGCATTAAGAGGAAGATGTGTTGTGTCATGTTCCTTTAAAATAGAATTGTTTCCTTGTGCTGCGAACGAGATATATATATTTGTCATATGTTTTCTTTCAATTGATCATTCTCAGCTTCAGTTGTTCTCCCTGGACAAACTGTATAATTCTATACAGCTGTTCGGAGAGAAGGACTGAAGAGAGACAGCTCCGTCGTGTTTCTTGAATCCTGAATAAAATACCTTGAATTCATCTCATTTTCTGGATTCATTCTTAACACTCATCATTTCACATAGCAATTAATGGAAAAGTCACCGAAATCTGCATTGAGGTCTTATGCTTGCCTTCCAGACCTGCACTGATTTTACGGCAAATACAATCTTCGCACTATTAGATATTCTTATTCCTTTATTTGTTTATTTATTTATGTATGTATGTATGTCTGTATTTTGGATTTGGTATAACACTGACACTTTGCCCAGGTCGCTTCATAGACCTATATAGAAGATGCTACATTGCGCAGGAACAAAATGTATGCACATATTCTTTACGCCAGCTTTGAGTTGTATTTTGCTTGCAAGCCAGGTGTCCAAGGCATGCCCAGACTGACGTCAACAATGAAGTAGATTGCGGTGAAGTGAAAGGGTGAAGCGCAGTGAACAGGTGGAGAGTCTCAAAAAGGGGTGGGCATGGAATGGGCCAGAAAGCACCAGAGGCGCTTGCGCTGGCAAGCAGCAGAATCAATACAGCTGGGCAAATATTGTGTTTCTGCAGCTCGCCGCCTGCTGCAGTCTTAATATCAGAGCGTTGAGTTTCCACTAGAGAGTGCAAGCGTGATGTGGGAGCAATTACCTATGCCTTTTTATTTAACTTTTTATAATTATGTTTATTAAATTTTGCCTGCACAACATAAGTGGGGCTCGAGGGAGACACAAACATTTATGTATACATTGTTAAAAAAAGGCACTTTAAATTAAGAAAACATGGATTCGCTGGTGCGATTCGCCAGTCGTAATGTAAAAATTGAAGGTACTGTGCATGATAAGAGTGTCTCTCTCTTATCTTAAGTTAACTCTTTGTCTTCTCTCCCAAGTGCACATTTTTGTGCCTGACGTTCAAATGCAATACTTTCATTATTTCAGGAGAATAAAAAGTACAAAAAATGTAGACTTGGTTTATGTAAGGATAGCAAGAACTGTTTTCTGGGTGGGTTATATTCTTTATAAAGCATATTCAAAAGTATCAGACTTGTTGGATATTAAATTGAATAAACCCATCAGACTAGAGAAAAAGCAGTTCTTTATTCTGTCCTGTTTTGCTAAAAATCGCTAGTGTTATGCATGCTAGAGCCAGCCTTATTTTAATGTCACCTTGGATTTGGAATTGTCTTATGACAACATTCACCGGATGGACAATTTAAAGCTAACGAAAAGAGCAAACATTGTGCAATCCTTTTTAGTCTTTCAACATGGTGTGAGATTATTGCAGCTATATTCGATCTGAATTGAAAACAATTTAGCAAGAAATCAGATACAATACCATATTTGTGAGAAAACCAGCCAATGCTTGATTGCCATTTATTTTTTGCAAAATCAAACTTTTTCTCGCTCAGTCTTCTAAAGTTCATTGGTATCACCATTGTTTTATGCTGCACGTCATTTGTCCCAAAAGCTCCCTTCTATGATTTAAATAATACCTTCTACCACAATATATAGAAGGTACATACATTTATAGTGCTAGTAGTAGATAGTTCATTAATCCCCGTTGGGTGAAAGGCTGAGGGAACCTTGAAAAGATCTCAGCCTGTAGGTTTTCTCTACATAGCTGCTAAGAGCATTGGAAAGAGTGAATACTTTGAACTCTTGGTACAGGAATTGCCCTAGTGGCTGCCCTGGATGACCTCACTTTGTGCTGTATATTGGAGGTGACACAGTTCTGATATTATTAAATCCTACCACAGCTATTGATATGGTTTGAGTATCCAGTACTGACCTAAAAGCTCCACCGCATTGGCGTTCATGACAGAGGCTTCGGTGGCGTGTTCCCTTTCAGTCAGAATGTACACAAGGAGCGGCATTGCCACCTTACTTTTGTGACTTAAGAAAGTTTATTGTGGAATTCCTCCACTGTTATTTAATATCAATAATTCTCCTTTCGTATCTCTCATAAAAAGCTTTGTGCAAACAGTACACTAATACACAGAATATATTATTGTGTTCCCTCCTCCGATAGCTTTCAGAAATTGTATTAACAGCGGCTAATTGGACGGACACTAACACCCTGAAGTTAAACTGCGACAGACACTAACACCCTGAAGTTAAACAGCGACAAAACAAAGGTTTTTGCATTAGATGGTGCTCCTTCAGAATGGAACTTTGCCTAGTTTTATGGTGCTCTTCTTCTGGTTGTTTTTGTGCTTAATTTAGGCATGATTTTTGATAGAGACCTAATCTGTGTTCACCCACATAAATACAATCGCCTGTTTCCTTCTTAACAAGATGTTGAGAAAAGTCTTCCTCTTTTCAGACTTTGCTGGCAAAAGACTTGTGAAACAAGCTGTTTCTTAAACCAGGATTATGGCAATATCATACATTATGATTTGCTAAAGTATCTTGTAAATAGAATGCACATCACCTACAGCTCAGCAGCCTCCCTTTGGCTAGGCCTATGCAAAATTAGCACCTATCTCAACAACTGCTAAAAATGCATTGGCTTCCTGTGGCTAAAAGATCTTTGCTCACAACACTTCGAATAGTTCACTAAGCAGTATATTTTTTGTACCACTCTATCTTCATGAAAGATTTAAAAATACTCCCCTTATGTTGTGCTCATTCACTCAAGACTTGTTAGTTATCTCCAGAACCGAGAAAGCATTTTTAGGTGAAAGGGTGTTGGAAATTTGGTTAATGGTTTAGTGGGGTGAAACCCTATTCAAGCAGCAACCACAATCTCTGTCAGGGTGAAACACAAGCAAACCCCAAATTAACCTGTGCTTAACACTCTGGTAGCACAAAGCAGCTAGTCTTAACTTAGAGGAAGTGTGATCAGTATGTGTGCAGTACTTCAAACTGTAATAAAAAGAAAACACAACACAAGAAAAATCCCATAGCAATTTAGAAAGAAAGATTAAAACTTAACAACCAGTAGCACTGGAGAAATACAATTTTAAAATTGTAAGTACTAATAGTGGCTAGAAGCACAAAGCGTCAACTGTGGTTATCTGGTCGCGCCAGACCAGGATAAAGTCACTAGTTCAGGCTGATCATGATGCAGATTTGGTCAGATACAGGGAACATGTTAGGCCCGCTGAACAATGTACCTTAAATCCTGGTTCCAAAGCATTGCGAGATCCTGTCATTGAGGATGCAGTTGACGGGAGGCTTATGATGCGAAGTCCTGCATTGAAGATGCGTTGTGCAGCAGTGGTTCTGCAGCGTAGCTGCAATGAGTTATGCTGCATAATTTCTGCCCACAGGACTACAGCTGAACTGTCAGAGCGCCTTTAATCCCACTTGCAAATGTCCAGGACTGGGGTAGCACCACTCGGGGGGGAGGAGACTCACAGCAGACTGAGTCCAGGTGTAGGATTCAAGATGGTTTTAGCTTTTTCTGTCTCTGGGGCTCTGATTAGGTGGCCAGCTGAAATGAAGATTATTCAAAGGAATTAAAGAAGATCCTTTATTCACTCGAAGAGCACAGTACATGTAATCCAGCAAGATCAACATCAAGGAGTAACTGATCCTTACAAAGGATGCACATCAACATGACATGTATAACATTCTACATTCAGTAATGACATAACTTAGAATGAGTATGATTAAAGGAACAGTGCAATAAGTAAGAACACAACACATCCCCCTTTCTAATAATAAAATAAAAATGAAAGAAAAAGAAAACTACATACATTAAGTGGATCGAAACTTTTCCAATAAAATACAAAATAAAAGAAAAAACTACTACCTATAGTTTGTGATAAAACCCTTAACTATTGTTAGTGATATAATCTTTAAGCCACACAGGAACCACCCTCTTCCTTGAGCAATGGCGGAGAGTAGGATCCTCACCAGTAACCAAACAATCTTCCATAGGAGTGACAACCGAATCCTCCGAGATGTTGCTTGCGTGGGTTCGTATCCCATCCTCGTCGCCAGTGAAATGAAGATGATTCAAAGGAATTAAAGAATATCCTTTATTCACTCGAAGAACACAGTACATGTAATCCAGCAAGATCAACATCAAGGAGTAACTGATCCTTACAAAGGATGCACATCAACATGACATGTATACCATTCTACATTCAGTAATGACATAACTTAGAATGAGTATGATTAAAGGAACAGTGCAATAAGTAAGAACACAACACCAGCCAACTAGTCCTTGGAGTCACTCTTGTGGTCCCGGGTTAAACATGCAGGTCCAGTCCTTTCACACAGGCAGAAGGGAAGCAGGGCAAAAGAGTAGCAGGGCAGAAGAGTAGCAGTCCTTCCTGCAGCAGAGCATAGTAGTCCTTCAGAGTCTCCATAGGGCCGAGGTACACTGAAGAGGTGGAGTTGTTGGTCCTTTATTTATACCTGGTGCCCATTTTTAAGTAGAACATGGTTGTGGAAGTTCCCCCCCAATAGGTGTTTGGAATTGCCTGCCTCCCTTCCTCGGCCCCAGCTTGTCTGGTGTCACAATAGACTAGAATCAAAGCCTTTGTGAGAGTGCTGAGGCATATTCTTTGTGATGTATAAGTGTGGTAGGTGACAACTCCGCCCACTCATCAATTCAAAGATGGCCCATATTGCCAACACCTAAGCTTCTTTGTCTCACTGTCTGGGAGCATACAACTAACTGCCAGCTACAACTAGTCATGTGACCCAGGAAACAGGGTTTATGCACCAAATGATTGGGACAAGAAAATGCCAACTTACTACAGGTAGCATCTTCAGAATAGTAACTTGAAATCCGACTTTACCATTAAAGAAGGGTTTACATTATAATTCTTTAGACACCAAAACTCAACATTCCTACCTGCTCCCAATTGAAAGTTATCACTTATTAAATGTAACCCAATGTTTTCCTATTGGAGAGGTAGGCCTTGCAGTGGTGGAGAACAAATGTAGGAGGTTTTCACTACTAGGACATGTAAAAGGTATACATACATATCTATACTTTTAAATACACTTCATCCTGCCATATGGGCTGTTTATGGCCTACACTAGGGGTGATTTATATGTATTAAAAAGAAAGGTTTTAGCCCTGGTAAAGGGTTTATTTTCAGGTTGAAATGGCAGTTAAAAAAGCTGCATACACAGGTTGCAATGGCAAGCTTGACATATGTTTAAAAAACAATTTAATTGGATGGCACAATCAGTGCTGAAGGCCCACTAGTAGCATTCAATTTACAGGCCCAGTGTACATGTTTACTTTTCTAGGGACGTACAAGTGAATTAAGTGTGTTAATTGGGCATAGGCCAATTTCACTTTTAAAGGAGAGAGCACATGCACTTTAGCACTGATTAGCAAGGGTAAATTGCACAGAGTCCCAAGGCCAACAAAAATTAGATCAGTAAATAATGGAGGAGAAAGGCAAAAGGTTCTGGGGGAAGACCACCTAACACTGACAGGTCTAACAAAGGGCTTTCTACATCCTTGAAAGATGCAAACTATTCAACCCCACCTGTTTATCTTCTATTTTTTGTTCTACTTGGTGCATCGTTTGATTTCCTGCACCAGGAAACAGTTGAATACACTGCTTCAGAATTGTAACAATCAAAAAAGCTCTTTGCTCACTGAGCTATCTTGCCTAGATTTTAGGAATTATGCAGAAGTCACATATGCTGGATAGAAAAACCACCCAATGAATGAGTGGACCAGGTTCTGCTGACCCAGTTTTAAAATATGAGGAGACCATCTGTTTGACTACAAACCATTTTTCATTTCATACCTGCTTGGATCTATTGGCTATAGTTTCCAGGTGTAAAACTAGGATTTGGTAAGAAATGCTGAAGGCATCGCCAAGCACCTGGATTGAACTGAACACATCATATAGAGGTGAATATCATTTTGTGGGGAAACAGTGTAATCTTGGGGACCAAATCTATGTATGTATATATTTATCTATGTATATAGGCATGTTTTGATACTTGCATAGCTCATACCTAGCCAAAAAGCAGCAGAGTTCTATGCATGATCATAGGCAAAATATACAGTCAACAAGTGAGTAGACGGGTAGTTGGGTTTTGTGAGTGGACGGGAACAATTACTAAATTGTAGTGTCATGATACAGCTACCACATTTCAGAAACATCTCATTACATAGAGAGTGCCTGCACATAGAGCGTGTAAACAGGGCATGCCAGGTGTGCAGTGCCCAGAAGATATGGCCGTAGATCACACCCCGTGTTCCTTATGCCCTTTTATTCTTTGTTACTGTGAATGGAAGACAAAGAGTGAGGCCAAGGATAATACTTTCTGCATACTGGAGGGCATGTCTACAGCCTAAAGCCTATCTGCCCAGTGCCCTGGCATAGCAGTCTCAAGGGATTGCTGCTTGTAATGGACAATAAATGAGGGTAGTCCATTCTTTGGAAATTCAATGTTGTATTTATTTAAGTAGTATCCAGATGAGAGCCCCACCAGGAGCAGTCTGTGCTCTGCTCAGCCCATTCAGTAACTGATTCAATCATACCAACATTCTAACATTCTACATTCTAAACTTCACACGTCCTGGCTGAGCAGCATACTACACTGGTCTATACACTTCTGCTGCCCACCTGACATTAATGCTGGCCATGCTGTCTACTCTTTAGACCTTGTTTGCTCTGCACACTAGTAAAGAACTGCGCCATGATGCTACATAGAGTATTTCAGAGCATGTTGTCTATGTTCGGCGGCTATGACCTGCTGGTAGTGTACAAAAGGACATAGGAGACTGGATATGGCCTTAGGCCTTAAAATGTATCTGTTACGTTCGGATGGCAAGACTGGATCCTCGTGTTCCTTTAATTCATTTGCTATGAATCAATCGAGCAAATAATTAAAATTCTGTTCTGTTGAGTCTCACTCAGCATGTAATTGACTAAGGATGTCTCTTGGCGGTATCTACCTCCCCACACCTGTTTTGCAGCTATAAAGTAACCCCTTATGGCGGTAAAAATTACAGTCCAGGAGGGAGTTAATTGCCCGCTGCAGAGCCTTTTCGCTCGATTCTCAGGGATGCCTGGAAGTGGGTAAGCTATACTTTTCAGGAATTCTATTCATGCTGACCTGGTAACGGCGTTTCTGAAAAGCTCTCAAAATGACCCAAATCCTGAAATAAACCTAGACTAGTCTATTTATATTTCATGAAGTGTGTATGCCTAACCTACTTACTCGTCTTTTTAATTATTTGTGGCTGTCTCAGAATAATATTAATCTCACCAAATACCAAAGGTTCCTTCATAAAAGAAGACAAGTGTGATAGCTGTGACATATCTTTTATTAACCGAGAATTATTAGTTACTGGTTATAAAATACTGCATTTAGCTCGAAGTCCTTGGCATTTACTTATGCCATACATGTGGCAGAGGCGCACTGAATAATAACGCCCCATTTATCATTAGATTAGAGTCAGTAATTATATATATAGATAAATATACATGTGTGTATATATATATATATATATATATATATATATATATATATATATATATATATATATATATACATATATATATATATATATATATATATATATATATATATATATATTATATATATATATATATATATATATATATATATATATATATATATATATATATTACCTACTGGCGGTCGCCAGTAGGTATATATAGTTAGGATTTTTTCTCTATGGGATTTTTGAAAATTCTATGTCTAATAACTTTGGCGTTTGTGGACGGAATTGGCTGAAATATATATATAGCTGCAATAGCTACATTACACCTACTACTCAAAAAAGGTATGTAACCTGTATGCACCCTGACATGCCCGACCAAGCAGTCTAAAAGGTGCCAGTAAATATCATGAGGCCACTGGGTGTTCTTGTACCCCTGTGACAGGGAGGCGAAACTAGCCATGTGGTGCCTAGAGGTGCAGAACTAGCTTTTCACTGACCACCACTGAACCTTAGGTTCTAATTAATGAGTGATATAAGTAAACAGTTCAATAAATGGCCTTTTTATCGAAAATGGTGCTCTTTTGGGGGCAACGTGTCCGATCCAGATGAAGACCCTGATGACTTGTACACTGCTAGTGATTTTCAGACAAGGCTATTGATCAAAGAAATCCATATGACCTTATTTTTTGACTACTTGCCATAGCCAATGATTGCTCCTTTAGGGGCACTACATCAGGGCTCCTCCCACCACCTGAAATGCACCCAATGGAATGCCGTCATCCTGGTAGTGGTATGCCATCCTCAATGCCACCATGGTCAATTTGCTTGGGTTAGGACTATTTTATCTTTCCACTTTGGAAATTCTTTGACATGCTCGACAGCTTTATAGACTTCATTGAATAGTCCATCTGTGAGCTCCATAGTTAGACTTGAGCTTCAAAGTGTCAAAATGTGGATATTTTTGTGAGCTTCACAACAGATTATGAATTAAGGTTGCCGGATTTGGCTAGCCCATTGATAAACACCTCTCTATTGCAGTACAAACGAGGTCAGTGGACAAAAAGACTGTGCAGACCTCAAAAAGCACTAAAGCACCATTTATTGGCACGTGCCAAGAGGAGACAGGTTTTCACGGACCGAAATTCACCCTAACCAGGCATCTATTTGGTAGATTGCTTGAAATAGCTTGCATTATGCCAGTCTAGTTGTTGGGATGTGGATGACTGACCAACACACAAGAACATTTCAATGTGGACCGAAAGAGCACTTGCTTCCAAAGCGTGAAAATGTACGCTCTTTTATCATTCCTTCTATTGTGATATTAATTCCTTCGTGTCATCTAGTTATAGAAAACTAGCAGCTAAAGGCTTAATCTCCATGTAGACGTGCTACCCTTCCAGAAACATTCAGCATCTGGAGAAACGGTTGATCATGACTCGCACCTTTTCTACAAAGCAAATGCCAGTGGTTAAAGAAATTGCAAGCATTTCTCCCATCACCTTTTGTGCATTTTATATACCAGCACAAGTGATAAAGGGATTCCCAGATGGTTGTCCCGTGCTCACTGTGCCACTGGAACTACGCTATACATGGCTGAGGACCCCTTATCAGGGTAAAACCAGTCCTAGGTTGCTTGTTTTCTGGTTCATGGAGGACCTGGCCAGGCAGTTCAGGATGGACTATTCCCATGAGGAGCAGGGTCTAGGCTGATTTGCATATAACGGTGTCCAAACTGAGGAGGCATGGTGACTAGAAGAACAATGGGATGGGATGCTACCCAGAGCGAATGCCAGTGGTTAGACAAATTGCCAGCATTCCTCTCATCACCTTCTATGTGATTTATGTACCTTTTCTACATTTACATTTACAAAGTCCATGAGAAAACGAGTGCCTCATGTTGGTTGCCGGTTGCCACCAGCAACACCTTCTAGAAACTTGCTTTTTTTCATTCCTTCTCCACATGAAACCTTTTCTCTACACAGTTAAAGTAAGCAAATATGACTCAGAAGGAGCCGTGCCAGAAAAGACTGTTGGTGGTCTCACCTATCAATGAAGAACTTCAAAAACAAATTTCTCCTGCATTGGGCATTAAAGCTCCACAAATATCTCTACCTTAATTTTGAGAAGCTATAAGGACTAGTTATGAATTAGGAGCCAACATGCGCATTTTCTCCTAAGACAAGGTGCAATTATTACCTAGTTTGGTTTTACTCATCTTATATATCACTCAGAAAGCAGATAGCCGGTGGTGTTGAGTGGTGTGACCTGCAAGTCCCTGGGCTTGCCATGATTGGTATGTTATGGGCCAGTAATTCCTTTCCCTACAGACAGAAATCTAAGTCTCAGCTCTTCAACATGTGGGCCATGCAGAAGGTTGTGTATTGGGTCCTACTGAAAATAGGTGAACAGTGCCAAGAAGTGGGTTGGTCCACCACACATGTTGTTTAAGTGCCTACACTCTGCATGAATCTGGAGGTCAATTGCACAATGGTTATGGACACAATCCTGTCATTATATGATGTTCTTTCCATCACGTTCTGGCCATGCAAATGGTCCATCTGCCAGTAGGCGAACAGCACCAAGTAATAGGTCCTTCCACCGCATGTGCCTACACTCCGCATGACTCTGAGGCCCAAGTGCATAGCAGTTACAGACACAAACTCTTCCTTTGCATGAAGGCTGCTGTATGTCACATTGATGTATGTTTTCTGTCACTTACATCGCTTTGAAGTGGCAGAAGTGTGGTTCGAAGTGCTATATAAACAATTAGCTATTATTCATTTATGCACACAAGAATTCTCTATGCTAATGACCTCTTTCCACAATTCTCCTGCGCACAAATGTCCTTGACAAAGAAAATAAAAATCATGCAGAAATGCTCAATAAAGATCTTCTTCACGAGGATGCAAAGCTGAACCATGGGACATGGAACCTTTATTTTCTACTTTAACGTAAATCAAATTCCTGTGGCATACGCTGCTACTGCGAGGAGAAAGACCTGTCTGCTTCGCGGCTGCTTTTGCAAAAGCCTAAACGTCTGCCGTATTTTATTTTCCTATTACATTTGAAGAGGCCTGCATGCAATTAAAAAAAGACAAACCACGCTCGCCACTAGGTTTGTATGCACAAAGCACGCCAAAAGGTAGGCAGACCGAGACAGATCACTTGGCAGTTCCACTTCCGCAACCTTAAATGTATCTTGGCACCAAAATAGCATCAAAGACCTACAGTAAATAGAACCTAGTACCAAAAATAGCTCTCTAATCACATAAAAAGTCAGTAGATATATATCTCAGCCAAATAATATGATTAATGTGCCGGCTCCTTGAAGAGGGGAGGCTGGAGAATTCAAGGCTAGAGAGGCAGATTTCTCAAGGTGACATGATTCTGCAAGAAAAGCTCTGACACCTTGTAAACGCTAACTGGCAGTGTCAGCTTGTGAGAATTGGCTGCAAGGTGATTTTATTCCCTCCATTTTTAAAGACACCTTGGATGCTTGTGCTGAGTTTGCGGAATCTATTTCCTGGATGTCTAAATAGAATTATATGTTTCGTGCTCCCCTCGGCTAGTTGTTTTACTTGTAGGGAAAACCGAATAGTTCAATATTCCAATACCCGTTTGGTTTGTAATCGAAAAAAAAATCCTCAATTTTTTGTCTGTATAACCATTGGGATTTATTAGAGGGCCAGTGGTGGCTGGTGTTTGCTAAAAGTGGCGAGGCCAAAAGTAACAACCCAAGTGGAACATGCGAACGAGCACACAGAGAGAGCAGGAAATTAAAGAAGAGGGTGAGGTGGGGTGTGCAGAGTGGGTAATGGTGTTCACAGCATACATATCTATAAAACTCCATAGGAAGTTAAACAACACGTGCATTTTACAGCCAAAACATTGCTTAGACCTAACCCCCAATTTGTCTTTGTCCAACATGCCCTACTAACCCCAAGTCAAGCCCAGAGCTACACAAACAAGCACACAGTGTATTTCCTACATGTAAAGCCTACCCTGCACGTTCAAATAAGGTGATCAGATCTCCATTCAAAGAGAAGATGCTGTAAGGAAGATTATCTGTAAGTAATAGATTAATTTACAGCTGTAATGTAAATGTATAAATGCAAACACCTTTCTGCATTAGGCATAAGATGTAAACTGTCACCCTCAGCATCTCCACATTTACCTGAGAAAACTTTTTCTCCAAAAGAGTGATGCCGCCCCTCAAGGAAGCTTCATTCTCTCACTGTGCTAACTTCTTTCAGACAAGCGAGCACACGGGACCTGCCCACAAGTAACAACTCCTGGGGCAACAAATGATCGATGCAATGCTGAATGAACAAAATATTCAACCCCAATGAAGAGATCTGGGTTTAATCCATCACTCTTTTGCTCACTACGCCACTACAGTTTGGACCCAGCCGTATGCAAATCAGTCTTGACCCTGCTCCTCATGGGAACAGACCAGCTCAAACTGCCAAGCTAGGTCCTTCCTGGACCAGAAACAAGAATCATGGAACGGCTTTGGGGGTAACACTCCTCATCAGTCAGGCTAGCTTGAATCCAGTGGCACAGCGAGCAAGGGGTAGTGCTGCAATATCGGTCCCCTGTACCAAAAGCAGCAGCAGTGTTTCCCACCACCACGCTTCTCCCCTCCCCACCCCCCCCCCCCCAAAGGCTGGTCAGAATTAATTGCCAGGGCCGGTTTGCATTCCCAGTCCATCCCTGTCAGACACACTAGTGGGAAAAGCATGATGGAAGTGTGGGATAAATGCAATGAAAGGAAAGAAAGACTGAAGAGAGGTATGGATGGTGGATGAGAGGTGCCTGGTTTGGAGGAACCATGGAGAGAAGTATGGGATGACGGGAGGACAGATGGAAAGAAGTATGAATGGTGCTCATCACACTTTGCATTTGCATAGTTGCACAAAAGTACTGGTTGTGCTGAAATTTCTATCCCTTCAATTTAAATCTTTATTCACCTATACGTTATCCCCATGGTTTACCAATCTGTATTACATCCCCTTAACACGAACATAGATGTAAGACATGAAATTCACCTTAAAAACACAATACTAAGAAATACCAAAGTTCAACCCGGCATCAAACCAGCAAACAAAAACATTAATAATGAATACTAGATGAATATCGTATCTGCCTTTTGTCTGTTGTTGTATTTCTGCATATTGGCCGTAACACATTTCTTAGATCACAACCTCTCTTTTGAAACTATTTCCCTACAATTTAATATCTAATCTCGTCTACACTGTCTGTTCTCCATCAAACATTGGCATGAACTCATATACCCTTCACTAGTGATCACACCATAATCCTCTTGATTTAACCTACTACATCATTCATCCATGCATTCACTCATCAGCCAGTCTGTCATCAACCCCTTCTTCCAGCTGAGCATCCATACATCTCTGCACACTCCAGACATCTGATTTCATCCCAAAAACAGAGCGTTGGTCCTCAGGACCCGTGTATCTGTTTGATGCTTCTGTTTACAGGAGCCTAGAAAACATGGCTTTATAGCACTTTAGATCAGTGTACTCCTATTACTGAACATTTAAATTTCAATTTTATACCAGAACTGGCGCATTGGACCTCAGCCCTGTAAGTATGGTTAATGCTTGTGCTTACAAGAACCCAGACATGTATGTTTTTCATAACATCCTATATATTTTTGTATGGGTATATTACTGAATATTTAATTTTTACCTGCAAAATCAGAGATCAGGACCTCTATGCCAGTGTGTATGTCTCAGAATTTATTTTTTTGTAGCACCTCATGGGGGTTGAAGTGCTGCTGCTTCCTCAATATCTTCAATATCTCCTCCGTGTTATACCGGATGTGGTGCCGTTCTTCCTCCATGCCTGGACGTAGCTCCATTTTATTCATTTTTAAAGTGAACTGAATGTTTGATTCTTCAAAAGAGTTCATTATTCCCCCTCATGTACTGCCTTTGAATGTGAGGCCACGAGGTGAGTTAAAAAGGAAGCTCGTGATCACAACCAATGCTTGCCTTACTACTAAGCTGTTTATAAAGGTAAACTGCATGAGAGCCACTCTAGGATTGGTTGGAGCTGGGGCATCCAGCGCCCCAATGGAGACTAGGTGGGAGCGCTACCTTCCCCTAGGCTTCCTAACACAACGCAGGTTCAAGGGGCTGAAATGTGTGCATGTCAGGCAGAACACAGTAAGAGATCAGTCCAACCCAACATGGGCACCTGCCTTTTTCCCAAGCCAGCAGCCTGCCAATCAGATAGACTATCCCTTGCCCAAACAGAACCACTGTAGATTAGGTAGTTTACAAAATAAATAAATAAAAAAGGGACATAAACAGTACAGCATGTGGCAGCTCAGAAGAGGCAGTTAGGAGACGCTCTTACACTCCTTAGGAGCAACCGCCCCTGTAGAAGGTATTCAATTAAAAAAGGCTAATGCAATAAAATATGTAAAAATAAATAGCGTACCAAGTACTATGAATAACAAAGAAAAAATAGTCCCCCTTGGGAATCTATAACATAAAAGCAGTTTCCAGGGCTAATAGTGTGACACTGTGACATTATCTGGTTCCCTGGTGCATTTTAAAAGTGTATTATAGAATTTGCATGCTCAGTACACTTTAGTAAGAGAGTGAGAGAGACAGAGAGAGAGAGAGAGAGAGAGAGAGAGAGAGAGAGAGACAGACAGACAGACAGACAGACAGACAGAAAGAGACGTGAACAGAGAGGAAGTGTCTGTGTGTGCGTGCATTCACATATAAAAGTCTTCCGAAGACCAACAAACCAAAAGGAACACTGAAATTTACCAGTTATACATAACTGAACCATGTATAATTTGCAGTGCTATGATGTACTGTATATGACATCACATATTAGCTCTCCGAAGATATCTGAAATCTGTAGCTGTGCAAGTTATACTTAGGTCAGTTACATTTAACTGGTGAATTTCAGTGTTTTTTTTAAGTTATGTTTTTTTTACTATTAGGAGACCTATGCATAACTTCTCTTTAACCTTTGTGTTTTTTTCAGTGAATTTCTAAGGTTTTGTTTTAAATATAAATTAAAATCATAATACCATACTTATGTATAACAGAAAGCTGTATGCTGTCCTTGTGTAGTTGACTTACTGTACCATATTAAAAATAATTTGTCAGCACCAATCTCATTCAAGTGGATGTGTAATATAAGTCACAAGAGACTGGATGTAATTTCGATTCTACAACCATGTTTGAGAAAAAGTAGGAATAAAAGAAACTATTACCAAAATTTAGCTCCAGTGTGCAATATCAACTCTCAAAATAATGCCCAAGTGGACAGTATCTTCATACAGTAAATCTCATCCAGATAAACTATTTTCTCTAATCACTGTATTTGCACATGTGAAGTAGCACATGAAAAGTCAGTATGACACAGGAAAATAAAAAAGCCAACTGATCAAAAAATCTAACAAATCAAAAGAAATTGAACAATCAATCAATATGTTTTGCCCAAGAGAGCCAACTCTATCTTTTTTAAATAAATGACTATTCCTCGTAGGCACATCATACACTTGTGATTTAAGGTGATGTGTAAATATAACATCTTTAAAACTCATCTACGCAATAAGACTCTTCGTATAGATCATGATATGGAATAAAGGTGCATAAGAGTTACATTTTTTTAAATATAATAGGGTATCAATGAAGTCACCAGATATAAATCAGCACAGCAGAGACACATTATGCAAAAAAGATGATTTTAGATTTTGGATGTGAGACACACACAATATCCCGTCAACTGCCAAATTGCTAAATATCACATAATTTGATCTAAAAATGTATTCCCATTTCATCATGGTCATTTAGGTGTCCAATTTAATAACATACCAAGGTTAAACTCTGTGTAATCTAATTTCTCTAACTCCACCCAGCAGGTGAAAATGTACTTTAAATATACCAAAGAATTTCAGCTGTTCTCGATTTCCAATGTGTTTTCCATTGAAATGCCTCATCACAGGGTAACTTTGAGTGTTTTTGTAATGGCTGTTCAATGTTTTAAAATGTGTTTTTTGACTGGGAAGATGGTACAAACCACATATTTCAAATGATAGGCTCATTCAAGCATGTATACCACAAAGGGGCACATTTAATTTACATATAAGTCCCTTGTAAGGTGAGACTATATATATAAGTTAAATGCTACTAGTGGACCTGAAGCACTTAGCGTGCCACTTACTTAAGCTGCCTTTTAAAACATGTCTCAGGCCTGCAATTGCAGCCTCTTTGTGTGCAGTTTTAAACTGCCACTTCAACCTAACTTAATAAACCCTTTCTCAGGTCTAATCCTTCTTTCTAATACATATAAGTCACTCCTACGGTAGGCCCTAAACATCCCACTGGGCAGACTGGCATACATTTGAAAAGTTGTACATGTACTTTTAACTTTTACATGTCCGGGTAGTGAAAACTCAAATTAATGTTTCACTACTGCAAGGTTTGTCTCTCCCATTGGATCACATTGGGTTACCTTATTACATTTAATAAGTGATAACTTTCAATTGAAGGCAGGTAGTATTGTTAAGTTTGATCTCTAAAGAATAGCAATTTGAATAACTCTTTAACATTAACACCTTGGCTGCTAAGGGGTTTTCCCGTTCTGTGCTGATATTCCTTGAATACTATAGAATCATGACAAGGTCAACTCGTCATAAGCACAGGGCAGGTAAAACCCATGACGAGTTGACCTTGTCATGAGCACTGAAGGGGTTAAAGTTGTATTTTAAAACAACATTTGTAAAATGCCACTTTTTGAGAGTTGGCATTTTCTTGTCCAATCATTTGGTGCATACAGCCTGTATCCTGGGTCACATGACTAGGTGTAGCTGGAAGTTGGTCTTTGTGTATTACATTGAGACAAATGGAAATAGGTGTTGGCAGATTTGGCCATCTATAACTTGATGAGGGGGGAGCTTACACCTACCACAACTGCACATCACAAAGGTTTTGCCAGAGCACACTCACAAAGAGTTTCAACACTAGTCTTTTGTGCTCCAGACAAGCTAGGGCCAGACAGGGAGGAAGGAAGGAAATTCCAAAATCTCTCGGGCTAGAACCTTCTAGATACTTCTCCTACTTCAAATCTGGCACCAAGGATAAATAGTGGACCCTCAGACCCATCTCTTCAGTACAAATCTTCCCCTGAGGAAGATTCAGAAGGACAGCTGTGCTGCTCTGCAGCAAGAAGGACTGCTAATCTGCTGCCCCATTCCCCTGCTACCCTGATGCCTGATTGAAAAGGACTAAACCTGCATCTTACATACATACACTTACATCTTGCTCCCAGGACCACCAAGGGTTAGTTGACTGGCCTGATCAGAGTCTCAGAGACAGAAAAGGCTCCAACCACAATGAACCTTGCACCTAGACTCTGATGTGATTCTTGTCCCCCAAGTGCTGCAACCCCAGTCCTGGACACTTGGACTTGGACTAGAAGGTGGCCTGCCAGCCCAGCTGTGGTATTTTATTCAGAACAGATGCAGCGTGATGCCTCTTCTTGCTGCTACACATTGGAACCGCCACTTAACGACGAATCCCGAATGCAGGACCCTGCAGCTCTTCAGAACTGCTGCTGCATGATGCCTCCTTGATGTATGACCTCACATCACAGTCCAGCAACTCCCCAGAATCTCTGCTACAGGACGCATTCTTTGTTGCAGGATTGAGCATTGCAGCTCGCAGGTAAAATGAAAAGCCACAGACTGAATCAACCTCAATGTGGGATCTTGCAGCGTACCGCAACCAGGATTTAAGGTACTTTGTACAGCAGGCCTAACTTGGCCTCTGTATGTGGCCTGTGTTCCTTGGTCCTCTGCAATATGCCTGAACATATGACTTTGTCCCTGTCCAGCGTGGCCAGATGTCCACAGTTGGCACTTTGTGCTTTTAAGCACTATTTTTATTTAAATCTTTAAAACTGCATATCTTCTTGTCTACTAAATGGTTATTAGTCAATTTGGTGCCAAATAATGTATTGCATTTTTATGCTATTATTCTAAATTGGGGTGGGATTTTTCTTGTGTAGTGTTTTCACTATATTACTGTTTTTGTCCTGCTTACATACTTTTCACATTGCCTCGAAGCTAAGCCTGACTGCTTTTGTGGCAAGCAAATGGAGGGTTAACAACAGGTTAATGTGTGTTTTTTTTGTGTTTCACTCTAATAGGATGTGTGGTTGCTGGTTGAGTGGGATTTCAGCCTCCTCAACCAGTAACCCAATTCCCTACAAGGTTCACTAAGTAGAAACATACACTGTGTAACAATTTGACTCTCACGTATTTACAGATAGGCCTAGGGAACGAGTGCTGGGAGTTCAAATAACGTGTCTATTTCTATACCAGAGAACATGTGTGACTATTGACAAAAAGTGTGGCATTGAAATGGAGTTATCTTACTCACCCCTTAAAATGTGACATTTATGATGTCTTTTTTAATATTAAAGTTCAATTGCAGCATAATGTGGTGCATAGCCCTTACAAAATAAGTAGTGCGTACAAGCGCAACTGGTGTTTTCTTGTTGCAACGTTTTCTGGATATTTGATAATTCTTCTATTGTGCTCAGCAGAATAGCAGGCAATCTTTTTGCTTATTAATGAACTCAAAGAAAACAGTCACATTTGGAAGCAAAGAGATGCCTTGTTAGGGCTAATAAGGTAAAAAGTTATTATTTGTGATGAATGCAGTACTGTTGCCTGCTGAATATTTGTATTGTAACATAGCTCGAGAACAAAGTGTAAGCAAATGTTTACAAAACCTAATTCTTGAATTTTCCTCAATACATTGATTATTCAAATAATTGCAAGCAAAACTGTGTATGATGATCAGGGCTCATATTGCTGCGTGATTGTGGGAGTGCAATGCTCCTGCAAGCCATCCAGAGGATGTCACGGCTAATGTTCCCAGACAAAGGGATGGATATCATTACTTTTGTGAGTAACATGAGATGTGGCCGATGAGTGCACGGGTTAAGTCTGGTGTGAGTAACAGGGCGTGCAGGTGATTGATTGGTTTTGTGCCTCAAGGAAAGAACCATAGTAAGATAGATGTGAAAATATTTTTGAATGAAAAGTACATGGTTTGAGGATCTGCTGACCCTGTCAGAACTGTGGGACAGAGTTCGCACTATACCGTACGGGGGCCGATAGCAAGATATGAATAGCCCTCGACATTTTCAATCTAGGAGGGGTGCCCCTGGAAATGTGCCATGACTCTCTGGGGGCCAAGGTAAGACAGGACAGCACTGGGCTATCATGGGCGACCATGGGTCTACTTTCTGTGGTCCTCTCACTCCAAGAATTAACCTTCTCCTGTCAGGTTTTCTATCTCCTGCCTGCAATGGTTGTACAAAACTAATTGCCCTACAAAAACATCTTAGCCCGAATGCCAAACACCACAATATCATGAATGTATGTATATATAGGTAAATATAGATGTAATGTTGCAACTCTACCTCTGTGTGCCTTGAAGCTAAATGTATTTGTAAGGGACACGTGTGGAGTTAACAACAGTAAATCAATAAATTCATATGTATGATATGTATACACATATATATGTATATATATAAATGTATATACAGATATATATATATATACAGGTATATATTTAACTTCACAGCATTGTGGTAGTCAATATTCTTTCTACAATATTTTTTTAGGATGATATTTATAATACAATATTCTGGTTGGATACACACTTGATAGGGTCTAGCATTGTGCTGCCAAGTTGTTTTTTGCTCATCGAATCTATCTTCTGTTTTTCAAGATTTGGGGATAGATGTAGGTAATTTCTATTTACCGATTCCTAAATACCGAATTTTACCGAATCCGTATTTAAGAATCGCTAAATAGAATGTAGGTTAAAAAATCGGTATATTTTACCGATTCGGTAATATTTATTCTTAGCGATTCAGTATTTACCGAATCGGTAATAAGGAATACCTTCCCTATTTATTCATATGGGCCTGGAGGCCCATAGGAATGAATGGGAAGCCATTCGCTATTACCGATTCGGTAAATACCGAATCGGTAATAGGTGGAGCATATTCAAGGGTGGCAATGTGTCACATTGACACCCCGTTGAACCCCTAAATTGTGCATGTATGCACATGTGTTGCACATACATGCCCTAAGGGCATGTATGTTTGCCACATGGCACTTTTAAAAAAGCACAAAATTGCTTTTTTAAAGGTATTCGTTATTTACCACCAACTTGTAGTTAGTGGTAAATAACGAATCCTTAAACCAAAAATGCACTCACTTGAGTGCTCCCTACATAGGATTTAAGGATTCGGTAATTTACCAATTCCTTAAATTAAGGAATCAGTAAATTACCGAATCCTTAAATCCAGCCTCCTACATCGCAAAGGGCTAAATACCGGTCGGTAACAGGAAATTTACCGATTTTCAGCCGTTACCGACCGGTATTTGCCCACCTACATCTAGCCATTAGTGTCAGCGCCTTTAAATACCAATCAGTTTCTTAGCAGCACTGCCTTCTTGTAGGTCGTACATCATCTGACATTCCTGAAAGGGCGCTAAACTTCGATGTTCATTCGTTCGGTGTCTCTTGTACCAAGCTTGAATCCTGTAAACAGGCACGGGCCGTGCCGGGCGTTACACTGGGGCGGTGACGTCAGGCAGGGGAGGGTCAGGGTGGGGGGATGTAAAATATGGGATAAGGACCATTAGAGGTAAGTATCGAAAAAAAAAAAACGAATTTCGTTGCCCACTCTGCATCGCCAAATGTGATGCAGAGTGGGCAACGAAACTCGTTTTTTTTTCTTCGATACTTACCTCTAATGGTCCTTATCCCGTATTTTACATCCCCCCACCCTGACCCTCCCCTGCCTGACGTCACCGCCCCAGTGTAACGCCCGGCACGGCCCGTGCCTGCCTGTAAAATGTATCTCTCTTCTGCAGTCCCCAGAGATGCTTACAGGTTAAATGAGCTGTATACACATACATATATTCCATATATATCCTTTCAACAAAACATACCATTACAAATGCAAAAGAGAAACATTGACCTGTCCCCACCATTGTTTTCAGTCTTAGTGTGATGGCTGTACTACTCGAAGAGTATGCTAAATGAATATAGTCACTCACTTCATTCCCTCATCTGACTGTATTCTTGTGCAGAATGCTTATTGCTTTGCAATGAGCATGTGCCCTGCTGCTTCGGTTGAGGTGATACTTTCTGTGTAAGGAACATTTTTTCCTGACATTGATCATCACCGCCTCTAGGCTACCAAAGAGTTGAGGACTTAAATGCAGCTTTAAAAAAGACGTGTGATTTCCGCATGGCTGCTTGCAAATAAATTAAATGCTGTTTATTTTGTATTTTTAGGTTGCCGCTGTAGCACTATTCGCATTGTCATTATCTATGGTTACCTGGCAACCCAGAGGAGAACTGGGAAAATAAGGGAGACTGTTTTAAATATAATGATATCTCCAAACTATTTGAATGCAATTTACTCAGATGTGATGATGCTGCTGGTTTCTAATAAACGTTTAAGAATCTGAAATAAGCCAGGTTGGAAGTTTGTGTATCATTGTTCAACACGAGAACATTACACCGAGCTCAGGTGATTAGCAGGGGCTTCAATTGCCAAGCAAGAGGCTCCTTTCCCAGAACAGGTCTCCGCCAAGTATCTGTCATACTGATGAAGTGGGGCGAAGCAACTTAAAGCCACATGGTTTTAAGGTGTCCAGCCTCAAGCATGTTCTATTTCTATGAACAAATAGGCAACAAAAATCCTCAACTGTATCAAACGGTCGCTCATTAAAAACACCATATCTTTTTGCAAAACGTACTCTTTTGCTTGTTTTCGTTTTATCCTTGCAGCCTTGTAAGTAACACCTGTGCAAGATGGCTGACATTGAAACAGAAGAGCCGCCATCTTCTCTTTAATTGGTAGCATGGGCCATTTGCAGGGAAATGCCATGAAATAATCCTCATCCAATGGGCTAGTCTGCCTGACTACCTGTCACTATAATTGTTGTGCTGGGAGACCCCCTTCACAGAGCATGATCTGGCCGAAGTATTCGTATGAATATTTTTAGGTCTAAACTCTGCAATACAGTTATTTCTAGTGCAGCTCACAAGGCAGACATGGTGCGATTAACCATCAATAACCTGGACATTCCTTTACCTAGTGCTATGCCCGCAGCCCCACACCAACACTGAACACCATACGACTGACCCTGTTCATCCTCGCAATCATCTACATCATCACCACATGAATGATGACAAGCTCATCATCGCTCTAGGACAGCAGCTGGCCATCTATGGCTGTGAAAGCAAAACCAGAAGCCTTAGACATGAGAATGAAATCTTCAGAAATCTAAAACACCTTGCGAGCCAGCCTTCACAACCCGTGCCCCTTCACACCTTCATTCCTCCATATATCGGACTATAAGATCTCTCTGGAATTCAGAAGTTAGCTCAAATGATCAAACCCCACTTCTTCCACGAACTTTTCTTGTTTCCCTTCAACCCACATCCTTCCTTTCCTTGCCCTGAAGCTCACTCTACAAAGTTAATTGTGCTTCTATCTTTTTGATATAATAACTTCATGCCCGATGCCGTTTCTCTGTATCTAATCACTCAGTCAGTACCCTACACCCTTCTGCCGTTGACCTGTCCTGCTTATTCTTCACTCCACTACATTCATAGCTAGGCTTCTTGTGTAAAAACTAAAATCAGATTCACAAGTGCCAGGGTTCAAGCCATAGACTTGATGTGTAGAAGTAGGGTTGGGGCAATGACTTAAAATCTGTATTCTTGCCACTGGTATATGCTACAACGTTCTATGTCACTCCATTCTTTCCCCTCGCAAATCTTGACCTGCTGATGTTATGCTAATTATGCTGGATTTATTTGTGGCCCTCATTTGATGGACATTTTGGGACACAACCCATTAGTACATAGGTCACATTGCAAAATGACAGTAAGGTCATGAAAAGTTAGTACACAATTTGCATCCACTATTGATGACCTGCCTGAACACACAACCTAAGATTCCCCGTGGTACTAGACCTTATGTAAGAGAAGTCTGTGCTACTTGGGCATATCTTCTAGTACACGTTTTACACAGGACCATGTCAATGGCCATGGTTCAGGTGTAAGGTATAAGCACACATTTATAGAGTGATGTGTACATGAATTTTCTCTCTATAAATTGTTCTGTACATGCCTAATGCAAGTACTACACATACATGTGTGAAATAGAGAGTCCAGGAACGGTTGACATTACTTCTCCAGACGCGGCCGGTTCAGGTAAGAGTAGTGGGGCGGGGCTGGGCGGCGGTGCGAGGGGGGAGGAAGGAGTCGACAGACAACGAAATCGGGAAAATAAAATAAAAAAATAATAAAACCACCTACCTTGCGTTTGGCGAGTCGGTGATCGCAAGGCAAGTGGTTTTATTTATTTTTTATTTTTTATTTTCCCTATTCCATCATATGTCAACTTCCCCTCATGCCACACCCCTACCCGCCTCCCTGTTCTTACTTGAACCGGCCTCGCCTGGCTTCTACTGAGTTCACACGCATCTATGTGTCGAACTCTCGTGCAATGCATGTGGCGCTAGCAGACAGCTGTTTCATTTGTTTACATATCTTGTGAGGGGGCGGGAGGGATCTCTCTACACCTGCTTCAGTACTTCAAGGCACAACAGTGCAGCTGCTGCTCACAAAGTACGCTCCAAAAACAGCTGCTTCCATGTGATAAATTTAGCAGAAGAAGGTGTTCGAGGCACTAAAAGCAGACGCACTTTATAGCGACTCATTTTGAAAGCACTGACAGTGTTTTCGGTGAGGCAATGTTCGTGTATTCATAATTTATGGTTGCCTGGTTGCAAGGCTACCTGCAGGGCACACATTAAGAGAATTAAAACAAAACACAGGAATTGAGTTAAAGAAGGCTTTGTGGAAAGATATACGTTGTGAAGCAGCAGCAGGTGACGATGTAAATAATAAACGCAATAATAACGGTAATAATAATAATAATAGTAGCAATAATAACAGTAATGTTACATTTATCATGTGCGTAGTTGTACATTATACAGATGTTCAGTAAATATGCTGAAGTTTCCAGTGGGTGAAGTCAATCACTACTGTAGCATTTTGCACAAACTGCGTGTTCAGTTTCAAAATGAGCACCACGAAGACTAGCTTAGCAAAGAACTTTATTCGAGGGGGGCTGAATGATGTAGATATAATGCCGTGCATGCCCTGGGGTGCGGCGAGCAGGCCCTGGTGATAGAGCGCGCAGGTCACCCGACTATATTTTTACCATACTCACCTGTACCCATATACAATAAACATATAATTTAATCAGGTAACTTTTGCTTTACTACCAGATATTTTTCCCTACTAGGTCCTGTACCATTAACTTACCAACCCTTGTTGCTGGTACCTGTAAACCTATTGGACCAGGGAGTTAGTTTGAAAATAGGCAGCGAAAATGAACATTGCACTCATATAATAACCACAGACTCGGGAACTTTTTAACTCTTTATCTAAGTTTCTTAAATGGTCATGATCCAAAGATTAAACACCAAAAGTCTTTCAATGATGAAGATCAGAATCAAAATGTAACTATGCAAAAGATGTATTAGACTAATTTCAATCATTTAGCAATAGGGTGGGTAAAGAAAATGAACATGAAATACGATCAAAATGTTTAGGCATTTAACAAAAGGGAGGGTACAAAGGGAACATATCAAACTTTAATAGTAGGAAGGGTAAGGAGAAGGAGCATGATATGCAAACATGCAGCAATTAAAACATGTAGCGATTAGGAAAGGGTAAGAGAGGGAACAAATCAATGACGAAACCACACATAGATTTTATATTTACCTAGAATGGTATGAAGAACTAACCCTGGCCACGGGTCAGTTTAAAGGATAGAACCCCAAAAGTTGCAGTCACCAGTAGGCTAGCAGGTGCAGATCAGAATCTAGACAGGTAAAGCCAAATTGGATCAGGACAGGACCACCAAAGGTTAAGACCGGCACCCGCAGTTAAGTTGCAATGCCTGCGCTACTCCCTCTCTGCAGCTAACAGCCAGACCCCCGATTGGGCTATCGATTTCCCCGACAAAGTGCTTCGCCAGCACTTCAGCTTGCAAACCCCGATCTGGGTTTCGAACCTTCTGACAGAGGGCTCCGCCAGCACCTCTGCTCACAATCACCTATTGAGTGCGTTGGGTCAGTGACCGGTCAGCTATTCAGTCACGTCAGACAAATTAACTAGCTAAGCCTACCCTAGTTATACTATTTTCCAGGTCAGTGTACCACCCCCCAATGGTGCAAGCGTAAGGGTCCCAAATTTTGATTGGACAAGGAATGAGGAGAGGTCATCACACCATACCAGAATGACACTTTTCTTTTGAATATTCTATTAACGTTCCCGCCCATCAATTTTTATTTTCCCATGTATATTTTATTCCACCCGACAATGAATGTTCGAATATTTGTTACATTTTAGTTCATATTAGAATTCTCTTTCCTTCGTAAACTTCAGGAGGTGAGGTTGCCAGGTGCATCTTGGTCAAGACTGTCCATGGCACTCATTCAATGGCATAACTCCATTGATTTTAGACTCTGGTGCGCAGGCTCAAAGGTTTCAATATGGAGTTTAGCGACAGGCATCAGGCCCATATTGGTTCACATGTAAGAATAGAAAAAGGAACAGTTTGAGAACACAGAATAGAAGAATGCACTGTATACCACTTATCTCTACTCTATTGCCATTAATTTATATTTACATATTGCGTTAATGTTAAGCAGAACAAACAGCTTAGCAAAAGCAGCAGTGCAAGCTTCATGCATGCTGTAACACAGATCAGACATTTTAATTCTAGTGCGCAAAAGTGAAAGTTTCCCTCCAAAGCAAAGAGTACGTCATGTCACGTGAGTGTGATATTTTATATCATCACTGGGTCAATGCTCCTGTGCTTGCTACACACTATCTGACATTACAATATCACAAAATAGACCTCCCACTGCGGGACACATGCCTGCACCTTCCATTGGTGGGTCCCCAAAATTGTGGAGGACACTGAAAGATTGCTACTCTCGTGTCCTGCTCTCTTATGCTGTGCCCGTGATCCACTAAGGGCTTGAGGGGGGTGGAGAGTTATGATTCTCCACTAGCATCATCAGAGCCCAAATGGCTGGGTGACTGGGTGCCCTAGAACAGATCCTTATTACAAGGCTTCTGGCTTTAATGGTGCCCTCTTCCCATTACAAGGCCGAGGTAACCATCTACGCCATGCCCTGCATTCATCAGAGCTGTAAGGCTACAGGAATGGCGGGATCGTGAAAAGCCCTGATGAGTTACACCTCCTTCACGGTGTGACGAAACACGTGTCGGCTGGCTACTATTTTACTGTACTGTCCACTACATGACTTATAAAAAACTTTATTCACACGAATCTTGACATTCTACGTTCTTTTTTGAAGCAATCACTCTCTATGAGTAGAAACCTCAGTCCACATACTCGGACTATTTACCACACGTGCGTGTGCACAGGATCTGTTCTCCTTCCAGTTGGTCCAGGCCTCCCTAGACCTATCCAGGGGTAATTTTCCTGAAGGGTTTGTGTTCCCCTGTCCTGCTTTGCAATGCATGCCTACTGCACACCGTTCTCAGCCACATTATCATACTGCTCAGAGCGCCACTACTTCCTACTCTCCCAACACAAACCCATTCTCCAACCAAAACGCATTTAATATTGGACCATCCAGGGTAGCATCTGCTGAGCATCCTAGTTACAACTGCTTAGTAATGTCTCAGTTGTATACCCATAGATATTTAGTCCTTCCATCTTATGCCATCCATCGACATATGTGTGATATATCCATCGACGTTTAATGGCATGTTCCTGGTGAGCATTCTTAAAGTCATGTAGCTCCAAGCCTAGTGTCCATGTCCCATCACCCCACACCCTCCGGGACCAAGCCACTTGCTAGTTGTAAATTAGTGCCCTGTCTTTTAGATTCCACATATGGCCGATATGGGCCCCAAATGTCCTCGGGGCGCGACAAATTCGGCATGATGCTGGCATAAACCTCGCAATTTATGTTACAGTATGCCAAGCTATGTAGTAATCCCTGCAGAGTAGGAACCTTCCTGGTGCCTCACACTAATGCTATTTCTCTTTTGGCCAATAATAGACACAGGGACGCAAACCTTCTGACTTTCTTGTGAAAATTCAGAGTATATCCTAACAACACCACTTATGGCATGGGGATTAGGGTAGATTAATCATGTTACCCAGTACAAAGAGTGTTTGTTCCCAATAGGTCTGCAATCTAGGACAGCACCATGTTAGGTGCGCAAAATCTGCATGAGGGGCGCTGCATTTCTGGCAGGTATGAGGTCTGGAGGGGTCTAACCGGTGTGTTTTGGCCAGAGTGCAATAAACGCTGTGCAAAAAACTTGAAATGTAGCAGCCTGTGTCTGCTGTTGAGTGAGACTTCCCATGTTACCACGCCGCATTTGGCCCATTGCTCATCGGTAATGTCTCGACCCCGGTCCTCTTCCCATTCCTTGCGTACCTTATCATCGCTTACCTGACGGAGCCTGAGCACTCTTTGTATAGTTTCGAGATAAGGTGTGCACCTGTCTCTCCCTCAATCATCGATGTTAGTGGAGCGAAAGAGTTGGGCTCAATAGGGTAGGAGGGTAGAGTGGCTCTCAGAACTAAACGAATTCGCCCCAATATGAAATTGTTCATGAAAGGGACGATCTGGAATCAGGCGTCTTTTGTCACTGAGAAGACATGTCCATCCGGATAAAGGTCTCCCACCTTAGCGATGTCGAACTTGGCTAAGGTTAGTTGTACTAACATTTCTCCTGTAATTGTCAAGCAGGGGGGATTAGGGAGGGGCAGGGCAGGTGAATAAAATGTAGAGGCACCAGAAAGCAGCAACAGCTTATTCCACGCCCAACTAGTAGTTGATACTGTCTGTACATCCTTTGGTTCTCTGGGGACCCCCTTCGGCAGCAACAAGGCCAGCTTCTCGTGCAGTAAAAAGTCTGCCTCGGGCACAGATACGGAATCCGGGCATTGGGATGGAAAATTCCATAGAAACTTTTTATAGTCTGGCTCAACTAAGCAACTGTCACCAGACAACTATTTGAGCATCACTAGAGATGGGCTGTGGCTCTGCCCACATATTGGGAGCCAGGAGAACGTTTTGATTGGGCAGAAGTTATGTGCTTCCGCACATAAAGTGCCCACTCGCCACGTAGCTGTGATTATTTGAAAATTTGTAAAGCTGCTCGAGCTAGAACTGTCAGGGGCACACCCAACACTGGAATGCTATTGAAACTTCTTAGAAAACAAGATAAATTATGTTGGTTTTCTGTGGCAGCAGCACAGGTGGGAGGAAAGTAGTCCTTAACCTACTGGCTGCCAGTGTACCTTTCACCAGACTTTTTAACCTTCTCCTCCAGTTCTCTGCTTACACACAAATGCATATCTATTCCCAACCTATTTTCTTGTAATGCTTCTCATTATCATACAACATACCTTTAAAGCCAGACTTTTTGTCATTGCCAATGACTGTCTGTTGTGGAATCAAAACCTTGTCACTAGCTTTTTCACCACAAGTAGCCCTACAATAAAATGTGCATTCTCCTATCACGGAGCTTCCAAAAGATTGTATACATTTGGTATACATTATTATAGATTCTTTTCCAAAATAAAAGGCCCATGTGCACATGTGTAAACTGTATTTCTTGTCTTCCATGGCCATTACCAATATGCACAAACAGGCACACGTTATTTGCTTACAAAATTGTACTCTAGTTGGTAGAGGTATGCTTCCTTTTCAAGCAGGAACCACAATCTTGGTCAGAGTAAGACACCAAACACCCTAATGGTCCTGTGCACACCCTCTAGTAGCTTGGCACAGAGCAGTCAGGCTTAACTTAAGTTGTGCAGCACTTCAAACAGTAACACAGAAAAAAACACCGCAAATAGACTCCACCAGCTTAGAAAAAAGAACTTAGTTTTGTAAATGTTTTAACTAAAACAAGTATATGAATATGCTGTATGAAGTGGGATGGCGGCACGCCTTCTGTAAACGTTCAACAAGGTCAACTTAAATACGATTATCTTAGGGTGCCAAGGAAAGAGTCCCTCCCAGCCAGTGGGGGCTCCGAATTTCAACAAAAGAACTGGGGGAGTGCAGGAGCCACCTGCACTGCTTCCTATGGCACTCCGCGTAGAGAAAGAAACTTCTTCAGTGGAAATTCAATGCTTGTAAGCAAAGTCGAAAAAAGGAAGATACACTGTTCACTGATGATCCATTTCAGGTGTATTTATTTTGAGGGTCACATATTAAATCATAGTGACTGCATCGAAGAAATGTATACACAATTCAAAGTTCAAAAGAATCTAATTGCATTGGTGATGTCATTTCGGGACGTGGCCCTTCATCAGGGGAAAATTTGCAATCTGAAAGTAAGAGTATAGCGTATCAGGGAGGGAAGCCGCCTCCAAAATCTAAGTACATCAGCAAGGGTGAAGCCAATCTAGAAATGTGCTGGGGTAGATATCAAAACCAGTGAATCAAGATTAAAACAAATACAGGTATGGAAAACAGCATGCAGAGAGGTGCATGTCAACCATAGAGTTGCTGAAAGACCATCGGAAAAAGTAAAAATCGTGATGAACGACGGAGTTTAAATGCGGTTAGAAATCCCAATGGTGGAGTGAACACGGAGTACATGCATGTTGAATCAGAGAAGAGAAAAATCATAATAAGAGAAGCGATAGAATAAAGCTGAAGGTCCCAGGAAGTTTAGCGGTGAACGAGACAGAGTGTATACCGGTCGAAAATGTTTACTTAACTGGCAGGTTACGAAGACAAAACAACGAGCGTATATCACCCGTGTTACAAAAGGTAAAAGAAACAGAGTGTTCAGAGCTTACCGGATGATGTGCGGGCAAGGCTCGTAACGTATCAGTCAAGTGAATGAAAGTTCCGTGAGTGAACACGGAAGTGGATAGAAATTGACTACAATTGTAGAAATAAACAATGGACACAAGAAAAAGAACGATTAACGGGAACGGAAAACTTAAATAAAGGTGACAGTGGGGTGAAGCTGTAATCAGGAAAACATACATTAAAGACAGACGCATGCAGGAGGGCATCTTAGGTGAATAAATCACTAGGTTGTGTTAAACAAGCTAGGTGAAATCGAACTATAAACAAAAATCGTGAGCGTAAGAAAGATGGGAAATGAAGACTTAAAGAAAAGGTCATGTGATGGTCCAAAATAGTAAATGAAAAAAATGCAAAACGAATGCGCGAAAAATGGTCATTAGAGGTAAAACATAGATAGATCAAGAGATGAAAAAGTGTGGGTAGAGAGGAAATGAAGGGAAACAAGATCATAGGGCACAAGGTGACACGATGTACAATGAAGTAAGGTATCAAGGATGAAAAGATAAGAAAGTGACGTGCAAGAATGTAAAGCATCTAGGATGATAAAATAAAAAGTGAAGTACAAGGGCAAAAGACTGTAGGTGAAACAGGAGTGTGTGGAATGTAAAAGGGATAGAGAGTGCAAAGTAAACAATAGAACAAAGGTTCATGAAGGTCAAAGGTAATTGTCAGCAAGTAAGACAGCAGCTGGATTAAAGAAAACAACTATATTCAATCCTGTCATTGAGGCCTTTAGGCTGGCAGGCATCAAGTCTCTTTATCCAGACCGTTTCTCTTTGTAGGAGTCTTTTTTTGTTATCCGTGCCTGGTCTCAACGGTATAATCTCCAAAACAAGGAACCGCAGTTGACTCACATTGTGGTGGTGTGCGGTAAAGTGAGCCGCTCCCTGATACGCTATACTCTTACTTTCAAATTGCGAATTGACCCCTGATGAAGGGCCACGTCCCGAAATGTATAGGGACATCACCAATGCAATTGGATTCTTTTGAACTTTGAATTGTGTATACATTTCTTCGATGCAGTCACTATGATTTAATAAGTGACCCTCAAAATAAATACACCTGAAATGGATCATCAATGAACAGTGTATCTTCCTTTTTTTGACTTTGCTTACAAGCATTGAATTTCCACTGAAGAAGTTTCTTTCTCTACTCGGAGTGCCATAGGAAGCAGTGCAGGTGGCTCCTGCACTCCCCCAGTTCTTTTAACTAAAACAAGACCATTACCAAACTAAGTAGAACTTTAGATCTAAATTATTAAAGAATAACTCTTAAAATAGCACTTGCAAGCAATACGAGCCAATTTGGGATATCTTGTTGTACCGGATCGGGGCAAGTCAAAAGTTCAGGCTGACCGCAATGGAGCGTGGACCGGATACAGGGACCCAGCCAAGCAATGTGTCATTATTCCCAAAGGCAGTGGTTCCCAAACTTTTGACTCCTGAGGACTCCCATTGAGTCACCACTGGAAGCCAGGGACCCCCAAGACATCTGTATGATTTAAATTTCAAACATTAAAACAGTAATTTAAAAGAAATAAACGCAGGTGTGCACACAAAACAAAGGATTTTAGTATTTTATATTGAAAGAATCAGCAAAAAAAGAAAAACTTTATTGGGAAGCTTGGTGCGGCATCTCCATGTCTAACTTTTAAATGGTTGGTTTTATTTCGCAGTATGAGGCTCCAGTTCCTGCTAGAATGGAAACCCAAAGCAGTCCTGGCAAACATTTTCAGACAGTCCCCATACGGTGTGCACCAAGGACCTCATTTATGAAAAGTGTTGCATCGCTGCTTGAAAACAGTGATGCATCGCTTTTCATTACGCCCTCCTTACTACACCAATGATGCTTCATATTTACAGCCTGAAGCATCAAGTCGCAAAAAATTACAGATACATCAGTATTGCTGACGTATCTATATGCGCAAATATGACGCTTTGCTGGAGTGTCTCACAAAAGTGATGCAACTCCATCAATGTGTCATTTCACATGGGCAAGTCCCATTTCAAATGTGCCTGTGTCAGTCTTACGCATGCTGTGAGGCAGGCGTAAGATATTGATTCATTTACATCTTAGAAGTGAAGCAGTGAAATCTCAAAGATTTCCGTGCGTCACTTCTACGAGGCTTACTTGTGTCAGAACACCCACCCTGCATACATTATACCTGACGCAGGTATAATATGGCGCAGGGGTTTACAAAGTGATGCATCTACCTAGATGCATCACTTTCTAAATAGGACGCAACATGGCGCAACATGCGTCACAAAAAGTGACGCATCGGCGGCAGAAAAGTGACGCAAGGGATCATAAATAAGCCCCCAAATGCAGTGAATGAGCCTAACCACTACAAAGGGGGCTTTGGGAGGCTCTCCCCCCCAAGATAATGTAGGAAACAATAGTGCATTCTACAACACATTTATCATTATATATTGACTTGTATTAGCTTTAAAAGAATAGTATATGATGACCTTACTATCCACCAGGATACAACAATCTTTGTTGGGTTTCCTCAATGATTCCTTTATTATCAACCTCCACAGTGCCTCTCATCTCTGTCCAATGTATTTCATTTGTTTCATTTATAGCATCTCTCACACCATTATAGGATGTCAGAGCACTTTACAATACACACATATACGTGTAGATTTACAAGCCACTTGCGCAACCAGTGCGTCACAAAAAGTGGCGCTCTGGCGGTGCATTTTAGTGCCCATTATTTACAAGGACAGGAAAAGCCACTGTGCATGACTTTTCCTGTTCTTGTAAATACAGCCCCTTTGCATGCAGCACTTTGCGTGAAAGTTGCGAAACCATACACATTTCCAGATTTACGAGAAATCGCAAATCTGGAAATGCGTCTGAATGCTAAGCCTCTCCAGGGGAGGCATAGGGAGGCGCAATGAGGAGAAGTGTATTCATTTCTCCTCATTTTTTTCCTCATTCTATGTATGCATGCATAGAAAGATGAAATCCCCTCTGGTGATTGTTTATGTGCAGAAAGGGAAACCTTTACTGCACATAAACAATCTCCCCACAACGCAGGCATCCTTGCACTATGGTGCAAGGGTGCCTGTGCCAGTGCATGGTAGCAGTTTGTCCACCAGCGCAGGGGGAGCACAGAGATGCAACATGCTGTAAATAGGTTGCATGCCTGTGCTTTGAAAGTGACTAAGCGGTCGATTATGATGGCAGACGGACCTGCGTCTGTCCGCAGGGGCAGCGGCGTTCCCTCCATTGCAATTAGGATGTGACCGCGATATTCAAACACAAAAAGATGGTGGATGGAATGCTTAACATTCTCATTCGGTATGCAATGGTTACCACGCATTTTTTACAACGCGGTACCGTTAGCACGCTACTTTTACCACGCAGGTCACTACAACGAAATGCGCTGGGGGGCGCTCCAGCATAGTAAATACTTTAATTTACTATCCAACTCCTTTCCCTAGAGTCCACGGGGACTGGAGTTGGAATAGTAAATTAAATAATTTACTATCCAGTGCCCCTCCACGCAAGTCGTTGTAACGACTTGCGTGGTAAAAGTAGCATGGTAACGGTACGCGTTGTAAAAGTACGCGTGGTACCGTCATACATCCTTCTCATTCACTCCCAGTCAAAGATCTGGCTGGAGTATTCCAAGGGTCAAGACTGATGTACATATGGCTGGGTCCAAACTGGGGTGCCATGGCGAGCAAAAAACAATGGATTTAACCCTGGTCCGTGACTGGGGGTGAATGTTTGACAATGTTCAGCATTCCGCCTACATGTCCCTGCCCTGTGGGATATACAAGACCTACCTTGGGGGGACATATGTACAAAAAGGGAAGGTTTGAGCTGGGCAAAAGATTTGTTTTGACAAGTTGACATGGCAGTTTAAACTGAAACCACAGGGTCTGCAGTGGCAGATCTGAGACATGGTTAAAGGGCTATTAAAGTGGCTGTCACAATCAGTGCGGCAAACCCACTAGTAGGGTTTAACATGCAGGCCCTCGATATAAAGGGCACCACTTTACTAGGGACTTAGAAGTTCCTAATATGCCATTTGGGGATGAAGCAATACTACCATGTTTAGCGGAGAAAGCACAAGGTCTTTAGCACTGGTTCACAGTGGTAAAGTGCATGGAGTCGTAAAGCCTGCAAAAGCGAGGTCAGAAAAGAGGAGTAGGGAGGCAAAAGGTTGGAGGAAAGCTATCAGCTCTAACACATGCTGCAAAGAAAAATAGAAATTAGATATAAAAGCAAAATATAGCGGCATAGTAAAAATAAATTTGGAGCACTTAGGGCACAAATTTACATAAACGATGTGTCACCTATTGTATTTTATTTTTTGATAATTTACACAATAGATTTGAAGAAGGCCAAATGTCTATTAATTTAACTGAAATTATACTGTAACATTGACTGCAATTTATTTGCCGGTATCTACAACAAATGGAAATTAAAATATTTGTAAAATCTTCCCCAGTTTTAATTCCATTATGAAACGAATTTCACTTATTTTAAACAGCCCAGATATTAGGAAAACCCATCCACAATATTAACTGTTTCCAATTCTGACAGAGGCACTTCCTACAGATCATTTATTCTTGCTAGAGGAGGACACCCACATATAGCCCAGTGGAAAGGGCAACTGCTCATACTGTAAAAAAAATGCTCATATAACAGTGGCTCATTGGACGAAGGTACTACACGCGGGGCGGTAGCCAGAGTGAGGATGGGACCCCTTGTCTCGCACCAATACCCGGTGGAGAGAGGTACTCGACAGGGCTGCTCCCTGTCGCCCCTTTTATTTGCCCAGGCTATTGAGCCTTTAGCGGCAGCAGCCCGCACAGGCGAGTACTTTCAGGGAATAGATAGCAGAAGGGGGCACCAATTCATCTCCCTATATGCGGATGACCTGTTGCTATTCTTGGAAGACGGAGCAGAGGCCCTGAAAGGGGCGGAACACTTACTGGAACGATTCGGGGCACTTTCGGGACTGAAGGTTAACTGGCTGAAAACCTGCTTGTTCCCCCTGCGGCGGACCTCAGTACAGCCGGACCTTCATCTGGGGCTTCGATGGGAACCAAGCTGTTTGCATTACTTAGGAGTATATATTTACCACAGACCATCGGACGTGCTGGGGGGCAATATAGGCAGATGCATGCGCGCGTTGAAAGGGTGCATGACCTTCTGGGCCACGCTGCCATTGGCAGTCACGGGACGTATCTCGCTGCTGAAAATGGTGGCCCTGCCGCGCCTACTCTATTTCTTTCGCACCCTACCGGTTTGGATACCTAGAGCCCTGTTCACGCAACTGAAGTCCCTGATGACCTCCTTCATATGGGGGGCGAGCAGACGTAGGATCGCCCTAGCGACCCTCTCCCGTCCGAAGGACGAGGGTGGGTTAGCGGCACCCAACTTTGAACTCTACTACTTAGCAGCGCAACTACAGATCTTTACGCAGGAGGTAGCGAGAGTATATCGCGGGCCGGAAGATGAGAGGAATAGGGGCACCCCGCGCCACCTTTTAGCTTATATAGCTCTACAGCAGAGGATAGCACGAGGAGATATGACGCCTGAGGAATGAACGTTTAAGCTTTGTTGGGAACACTCTCGGCGCCGAGCGGGAGTGTCCCACCCGTACGCCCCGGAGATTCCCCTGGGCATGTTGACAGCCCTGCCTCACGGAGGGGATTGGTCCCAGCTACAGGACTGGGAGGAAGCAGGAATGCAAGTGGTGGGAGACCTCTAGAGGACGGGGCACTGGTACCGTTTCAGGACTTACAAGCAGAGTATGAGCTACCCAGGGGAGGCTACTTACTACACGCCGCGGTGACTACAGCCATCCAGGCTCACTGAAGGGAGGGGCTTATAGAGCCAACGACAACTATGGCCTGTCAATACACCATGATGGCAGCCAGAACCTATAAGGCGGTGACCTGCTTGTACTCGAGGATGCTCCGGGAGAACTTGCCTCCGCTGGCGCAGCTGAAGGCTAAGTGGGAAGCAGACCTGGATAGAGAGATACCGGACACGGTTTGGGCAGGGTTGGTGCGGAGGGCCAGGAATAGCACAAGGAATGCGCGTTTTCAACAAATTCATTTTTATGTGTTGCACAGAGCATATTTGACTCCGGGGAAAATCAAGAAATACTTCGGGCGGATACTGCAGCATCTCCGAGATGTACTTCTGAGGGAGCGGAACTGGCACACATGCTATGGTCTTGTCCTGCTCTCCAGGAATACTGGCGGGAGGTGGGAGATACTTTGACGGAGGTGACCGAGAGAATGATCCAATATGACATGGCAGTTTGCTTGCTACACTGGTTCCCCCACACGCCTAACAATAAAACAACGAGCAAATTCATTTACATGGGCTTACTGGTGGCTAAGCGGGAAATTACGAGAAACTGGAAGGCGAGAGTGGGTCCCACACACAAGAGATGGACCGCAGAATTCTTGAAACGGGCCGTGTGTGATAGTACGCACAGATACCAGATGGCTCGCCGTACACCAACGGAAAAGGCACTGGACACGGCGACAGCCTGGGAGGTGATGGTTCAAGCCTTGAGAGATAGCGGGCAGCAGGAGGAGGAGGCGGGCCTGGACGACACAGAGGTAGACCCTAGCGCAGACCCAGGGACATCGCAACACTAGACCACTCCTGAACACGGCTACTATTAGCACCCATAGGTGGGAAGAAGTACATAATCCGAGGTGGGAGGTGGATCCGGAGGGAGAGGGGAGGAGAGGGAGTTGGCGGGACTTTGGGAGGGGGGTGTTGATGGGGTAGTTCTTCAGAAAAGCAGACAGGATCATACTTCAGGAGAGAGGGTCACACAGACCACACAGGAGTAAACAAAGGACATTCTCCTATGTATCGCCGCCCGACCTCCGGGTTGTGGGCCGAAAAGCTGTGTACAGAAACTGAAGAGAAACGAACGAAAAGAGCAATGATCGAAGTGACCCAATGTAACTCATGTGTCAATGTAAATCTGCAATAAAAATTATGTTTAAAAAAAAAAAACAGTGGCTCATTGTGCTTGCTTACAACCTTAAAATGATCGCTTGAGCTCTTTGAATTGTTTGATACTGTAGAGTTTTATTGGCAAATCCTGATAAAAATTATTTTATTCATTTAAATATGGTCTTCAATCAGTTCATTTCTATAAGGAAGATGTTATGTTATGTTATGTTATGTTATATTTGTATTTGTATAGCGCACGGCTACTCAAAAAGAGTGTCCCGGCGCTTTAAATAAGGAGACCTACAGTAAAATAACACAACACAGTAATAAAAAACAAGGTGAAATGCAGAAAGAAAACAGAGAGAACAGCAGAACAGCCTAAAGGGTAAACAGCCAGGTTTTGAGGCCTTTCCTAAATGCAAGTAGGCTGGTGGCTCCCCGGAGTGTTAGCGGCAAGATGTTTCACAACTGTGGCGCCAGCAGTCCGAAGGAGCGGCCTCCAATACGGCTCTCTTCACTCGCGGCACAGACGCCAGGAACAGAGAAAGATGAGTTGAAAAGCCAAATCACTCCTCATACATTAGTCATTGATTGCTGCCATTACTTTTACTGTCTATCTTTAAACATATTTCAGTTAATGAATTTCTTTGCAATCCCAACGCACTTACAGGCACCCACCAGTTTTAGAAACTGGTGTCTACTTAGCTCCTTGCCAAGTGACCCTGGGTAGCATTCTACAAACGGAGTAGTTGGTTAGTCAAATGTGGTGCTCTAAATTAAAATTCCATTTTTAGATGTGCTCTAGCATGGGCATTGTTCACAAGTATTAAGGCAAACTTTTGTGCCCCCTTTAATGTGAGATGAGGGATGATTCTTAGCCATTATCAAAGAAATGGACCTTGCCTCTCCTAAAATCAATCTCCGGATGGGATCCCTGTGGAAACTGCCAACAATATGGCATTACACATTCTGGGACTGAGTCTCAAAAGGAGTGATGAGTCGCAAAATCAGTAATCTACTCCCATAGGCTTATATCTAGATTTCTTAATATATTGGGAATCCAGAATTCCGGGACTACGGCTAGCAATCTAATACAGTAGTAAATTTCGAGGTCTAGCTCCGTCTCACACAATTTGTTCATACCAAAGTTAAACCTGGTGGACAGACTTAAGTCCGTCCGCCATCGTAATGAGCTCCTAAGTTCTCCCTTTCTTGCAGGCCTCTTTTGGCAAATAATCTTATACATACTAATCTAATGTTTGTTGCAAAAATCTGTCAACTCTAAAAGCATCATTTTGATCCTGGTACCCACACCATGTATTTCGCTGCACTGGCTTAGGATTGTCCACCCTATTTACAGATCGCCACTTCTCCAAGGATATCTGTGCTGTGAGGGGAGCCACTGCCACAGCAGCTAACTTCACAGCACTAAAGGGTGGCTGAGCCAGTACCAACTTTAGAGCAAATGCTCACTAACAAAAACTCCAAAAGTATGAGTTTGTTTTCCGTAAACAGAGAACAAATGGCACTAATTCTCAGGGGGTTTCTCCCTATGTGTTGTGGTCATTCTTACATTTCTGTGCCCATGCATCGCATGACAGACACAGAGAATCAGTGACAATCAAACTGCCTTCAAGAGGATGACCTGGCACCCTTTTACGGTTAAACTTTAAAGTCATAGGTTTACTGTGGCAAAGCCAAAGGAGGTTTCTGTGGTGTAAATCTTGCACTTCTTCCAACTAGAAATTGAGCAAAGGAACCATGAGTTTAACAGGGTGAAAGCTCTACCAAACTTAGGCAGGACTCCCATTCCACTAAACTTCAAGTAATTAAGACTCTACATCATTAGACATTTATTCATTCTTAAATAACTATGGGCCAGATGTTCATGCAACTGGTCTCAAAATACTGGTCGCAATTTGTAACCAGTATTTTTCTGACCAGTGTGGTAATTTGTGAACTGACCTATGTAGCTATAGGTAGGTTTGCAAATCAGTAGTTCGCAGTGGGTCATAATTCAACCTACCTTATGAATATTGAGGAGGTAGGTCTCAAATTACAACCCACTATGAATCACAGCCATCACAGTGATGGTGGCCTGCTTGAGTCAGTTGACCACCATGTCTGTGATTGCTTTTTAATGCAACTTTAAAGAACACAGGACAATATTTTGAAGAAAAAGTCCCTTAGTTTTTTTGTTTGTTTAAGTAGACCTGTGAACCACTGCTTTGACTATTTTTTCCACATTCACAAAGGGAAGAGGCTCCCCTTTACCATTTGCAAATGGGTTATCAGTACATCATTGTAGTTTGTAAAGTATTAATGTTTTGCGAGTTGCAAAACATTAATACATACTATTTTGATATGGTATTTGGAAGGAATGCCCTAAATATGCCCCTTCAAAATACCAAATCAGTATTTGGTTGCAAACCCAAATTGCAATTCAGTAACGTGCTGCGGAATCTCAGTTTGGGTTTTATACATACCAAAATACTTTTTTGCAGTCGCAAACAGGTCGATTCCATGAAGTAGCCTGTTTGCAAACACAAAATCAATAAAAAGCTTAGACCAGCTGACCATGTGTACTTCTACTAGAAAACTTGGAGTGGACAAATCGCTTATTTTTTTCATGCGTAAGAACTATAGATATTACGATTACTATGTGAGAAGGGATGGATTTTAAGATTCCCATTTTCCACATCTTGCATACATTCACCTTATTACGCTCCATTGTTGTTAAACATTTCTGCTCAAGCCAACGGCCCCTTAAGATAAAGCAAAGTGATCCCTGTAAGCATACGGAGAACTAGAATTATGCAATCTACTCTCAGTTCCAAAATTGGACTTAAATTATGAAAATTATTCTTGGGCCTTCTCCTGCCTTATCTCAAAGATTTATATCAGAAATGCCCAGAGTCAAAAGCAATAAGGCCCAGCCTTGGAGAAGGATACAGTTTATAGGTTTTAGAGGGAACAAGTAAGTTATAAATTATATTTACAATGTCCCAGACAATGCAGATTCAACAGAGATTGCATCTAAGGCATATTGCCTTTATGTGTGTATTTTAAAATTTAAATATCCAGTTCCTGTTTGCCAGGAGATAGACTAGGGAAAGATTTAGATAAAATTGTATATTAAATATTTATGAAGAGAGTAACACATCTTTCAGCACTTTCCGTGCTCATTTAACAATGTTCATTTATTTTTCTCTTTCACTTTTTTCTTCAACTAAAATAGAAAGCAAAATGAAGATTTCCCAGAAATGATTTCACAAAGCTCAAACTGCCACATTTCCCTCACCTGTTTCTCCTTTAATTCGACAGTTTCACTCCTATTTAATCGAAAGGGGAATGTTTGCATTCCATTTTCTAGTTTATTGCATACAAAATACTTTCATGTACACATTTCAGGGTACGTATCAGTAGATTGAGGAGGCAAGTGAGTGGTGCAAGTGGTCCTTAGAATGGCTCAGCTAAAGGGAGGATAACACAAAATCTGCATGTCATGGAACAGAGCTATTGGCCACCTTGGTGACTCACTATTTCAAAAGATTACAACGTCAAACATACAGGACTATTAACTTGTAAGAAAGCTCCACTAAATTTGTAATTTAGTGTCTTCATAAATAAAATAAATAAAACAGGCATCTACAAAGAACCCTAAACTCACTCCTGTTATTTTATGACTTAAGCAACAAGCCTACCTCGGAGAAAATATGTGAATTAGGAAACAGCATCAAGCAACATTACAGTAAAAAAATCGCAAAGCAACTCCAAGAATGTTGGTATCAGGTAAACAGATAAAACTATATGAATGTGTGAACTTTAAAAGTCAAAAAGTGCAACGAAACAACAAATCTCAAATGTATTGCATAGGTACAGGAGACCTGGCCTTAGCATTTCCTGTCTGACCATGATGGCCTATGGGATTGGTAAACAGCGGAGTTTCAAGTATTAACAAAGATACCTTCTCATTTAGTCACATTCATGGAAGTCATAATCCACCAGTGATGATAGTTGACATCCTAAATTCACAGTGTACAATATGCCAAAAGGAAAAATGATGTGCATAAAAAGGTTCTGCAGTAATAATTGCAATTGTATTTATATAGCGCTTATGACCCCTGACGAGGCTTCATAGCAATTTATAGAGAGTAGCACCCATCTCCGGAATCCAAAAAGTATTAGTTGGAGATAAGTATAGGGAAATGTGAGTTAATTTAAGCAGTGGACATACACATCTGTTAGTTGGATTGAATAGGCTAAGGGAAGGATAGAAGTGGGAAGAGTCTAGAAAGTTTTTGGGGGAAATTATAGCAGTAAAAGGAGGGTTTGAATGTGTAAAAGGAGAGACGGAGGAGGAATGAGTCTCTAGACAGAGATTAGTAAAATGAGATTTAGGATAAGTCAAAGGAAGCATACATTAGGGAAGAATTTAGAAAGGATTGTTTGGGAGATCATATTAGTAAAATTAGGCTTTTGGTGAGCCAAGGAGGAATATAGAAGAGAAGAGTCTATAAAGGGTTAACTTGAACATCATAGTAGTAGAATGGGGTTTGGGATGAGTCAAATAGTGGAGGTAGGGGATATATTGAGAGGTCCAGGGTGAGTCATAGAGTAGTGCATTAGCATAGTAAAGTAATAAATATATGGATACATAACTACTTAGAAAGAGAATATATGTATAAGGAAGATGATATATATCCAGATTTAAATTTATATTCTAAAAATTCAGACTTTCAAATTATGCTGTACTTGAATCTAATCAATTTGTGTCCTCTTATTTATATTTGTTATTCATTTATATTATTTTAATGATACATTTTCCTCAATATTTCAATAATGAAGCACATCTTACATATTGTGATAGATAAAAACAGAGATCCATAAGCATCAAATCAAATAACTTATTTGAAAACTATACAATAACCTATATACATGTTAAGCATAGAACAATATATAAATGTTTAACCATAAGTAAAATATATATTTTTTAAGCAGAACTAAAGAATATCTCTATATTTTAAAACTGTAGTTATTATACATATTTGTACAAAGAACTACAAACATCTAGATTCAAACATATAATCAAATTATAATATAAATGTTTAAATACACAGGGATATGCAGTACATTAGAGTTTGAGTATGGTGGTTATGTAGAAAAGAGGTAATTCTTTAGTAGTCTTCTGAAGATAAGAGAGTTATCCATGGACATTTTGTTTGGGGTAAAGAATTCCATAGTTTGGCTGCCTGAACAGCAAAAGATGTACAAAGTATGTTTTTTTCATGTATGGATGGATTTTGAGGTGAGGTGCCAATCTGGAGTGGAGTTTGCTTTGTTGAATGTATTTGGCAATTTTATGCCTAATGAAAGGTGGTCATGTTCTATGTGCTGCTTTGTGGGTTATACAAAGCAGCTTGAAGGTGGGTCTTCTGGAAAACCGGTAACCAAAGTTGAGCACTCAAGGCAGGGGAGATGTGGGCTTGTGGCTTTACATGTAGGAGTAGTCTGGCAACAGTGTTCTGAATTTGTTCTAGTCTTTTCATAGTTGATAAAGATGATCTGTGGTAGAGGCCATTGGAGTAATCGAGTTCAGACAGTACTTGTGGGGAAAGATGTGTTGCAGAGTTTTCATAGTAATGAAGCTTGATCTTGCTAATTTTTCCACTTGAACATTCATTGATAACTTGTAGTCCATAGTAATAGCAAAGTTTCTTATTTTCTCAGATACTTCTGTAGGTGGTCTTAGATTTTCAGGCCAGGCGAAGAGTGGGTCATAATTTTTCCAATTGCCACATGTAAGCATTTAAGTTTTGGAAGTATTTGACTTGAGATGCCTCCATGTCATCCACTGATCAACATCCCTTCGGATGTTTGAGTTTCCAATGTAATTGGGACCTTTTTCAGTTTAAGGAGGATTTTTGTGTCATCTGCATAGTTATAGCATGTGGGAAGAAATTCATTCATCATAATAAAGGATATGCTTAAAGAATAGAGCAATCAATTGAATGTCTAACCAAAATACAAAAACTGTTTTAAATTACAAGAACAAACTAAGAAATCTAGCACTAAAAATCAGAAGAATCACAGATCTGTAATACTTGAGACAAACATAAACTGTAAACCCTACAAAAAACTGGGCCCTGTTGATTAACAACTCTTCCTTACACCAACGGTCAATGGGTTGTTAAAAATACCTAACCAAATATGTGTGCAGATGATCAAAGGCCAATGGTAACACGGACCAATAAATTTCCTCTCAGGACCTCTAACTTTCCACACATGCTGCATTTACGCAGAATTCACACAAAGAATCAACAGAAAATACATTAAAAGGCCAAAAAGAGGAAAGAATACATAATAAGACAGTTGTTAGACTGAATAAGTGCCCATTTAATTTACCTAATATATTTTGCCTACAATGCTCCATATGCAAGAAGTGCAAGCCATGCACCAAAAATGGCATAGAAGAGCATTGCTGAAATATACACAAACTAAGACCAGGCAAACCACGGTCAGAATTTTAATCCAAATTTCATGAACATGATCGCACTTTTCATTTCTTCGTAATCAACCATGTAAAACATATTAATAAACTCTCAATGTGTGGTAGTCAAAAAACATTGTTCTGGAAAAATGAAAAAAATGGATCATGCTTTTTGTAAAATGTGAAACATAGCCTGAACCCACATGCTGTAATGCTGTATTGGCTAATCTGAAGTTACTTGAACACAACAGTAAAATGCTAGACTTGGGAGACATTTTCATAATGCTGTTGTAATATAAAAAAATCTGATCGCCATCTCTGAAGCAGGGGTGACCTGGCAACTGCCATTGCAATATATAATAGTTTAACCACCTTCAGAGACGGCGATCAGATCTTATACCAACAAAAGGCGAGTTGGTTCGGAAATGAAGCAGGTTAAAAAATGTGAGCGACTGTATTTACTGCGAATTGGGCAGATCAAGAAGTTTGAGAATATCTGTGTGGCCTATTTTGATTACATTTTCAAACAAGAGCTTATATTTAGGAGGTACTCCCATTATGCTGGAATCTCATTCACTGTTGCATCTCTTGATATAATTCCACACCTTCTTTGACTTGATTGCACTATAGACACCTATTTTGTAGCACTTTATTGCACTATAAACACTTTAGTTTCTATTCATAAGTCCTTGAAGTTGCTTTTATAGGATGGAATATTATCTACGGCACACATGTTGATATCTCTGCATATTTTAATATACCTAATGCATAATCGATATTTTAGCTTGTTTCTAAATAGGTAATCAACGTTGTATTGGATCTTAAAATACTATTCGTAGTATTACTTAAGGTTACATTTATAAGATTCACTTGCATGTATATTTTAATGAATTATGGGAACGTTTGCTATCATCTTCTTAATGACGATATGACACTGTATCTGGTCTCTAATGATCTTTTTTAGTCCTAGGTCATCTTGACTTAGGTCCTGCATTAGACTTTGTATATGGTGTTGGACAACTTTATTATTTCACAATTTGAATGAATCTTATGGATGAATTTATAAAACTTTCTCGCTGGATTTCAATTAAAAAAAATGTTGATGTAATATAGCAAGGTTTCTGAATATTTGCATTACTTTTCTTACATGAAATTCCCAACATTACATTATTATGCTACATTGTGTTTTTACGTGCGATTTACTGTAAATCATTTGTGATAAAAATGTATCACAAAAACCTATGAACAACAGGACACCAGCGGCTAAACCTAATTTTTACACTAAGTTTTGAATGCAAAATGCATCACTGTGTCCAAAATTGGGAGGAGTATGCATTTCACCCTAAAATACAGTGTCAAATTGCAGTTTTTCAATTCTTATAATTACAAGTAATTTTTCAAAATGTTGCAGAATTATGCAAAGGCTAATTATACACATTTTACACACCCCTACAAAACACCTTACTACTAATTCCCCTGAAAACTAGCCTCTTTCAAAGAAAATCAATAGAAAGTGACACCTAGGGCCAGATGTAGGAGCCCAAATACCGGTCGGTAACGGCCGATTTCGGCCGTTACCGACCAGTATTTGGGTTTTGTAATGTAGGGGTAAATTTACTGATTCGGTAAAATACCGAATCGGTAAATATACCGATTCTGTAATTCAATATGTAGGTGGCACAGTTTACAGTGCCACAGGCCCTTAGAAATTCGTTATTTACCACCCAATACTATTGGGTGGTATACCATCAAACTGAAAGCATGCAGTTACTAGAAACACTGTGCAAAAATCTCCTGTACACGTGCAAACTTTATTAATGTACTAAAGAATCTATTCTGTCTCAGGCCACATACATTTTATTAAAAATAATCTGCAATACCTTTTGGACACTACACCTAAAACACCCTATTAGTAAACATTGTGGAAAAGAACTTCTGCAAACATGCATACTATACAATTGTACTAAGGAATTCAGTGTGTTTTAGGCCACTGCCCAAACTTGCTGAGAAACTAACTGGCAGCAGGTTTTGACAGTTTGTACGGGCAAAAGATAAACATCTAAATTGTGCACAGTGAGGGTCCTTATTTGTATAAGGAAGACAGCTATCTCATGTAATTTTGAAAACACTGTAATCTAATAACTATGCAAGATAACACAGTTAATAATAGGAACAATGTAGAAATTGCATCCTGACATTAATTGTAGTGCTGTTATAGAAATCTTAAAATAAGAATCTATTATACATACTATCTTACAAAATGGGTTTTCCTTAAGCTTTTTCTTTAAAAAATAATCTACCTGTTCACAAGCCGTGCTGACATTATGTATGTAGGGCCAGGTAAAGAATGGTTGTCTAATTTTAGAACAGCTGTGATTGAGTAAAAAATGTGTTGCACATTTAAAGGACAAGTACACTCAAAGTACATCCATCAAGTTCCCTTCCCTTCCATTTACCTCGCTAGTATGGCACTGTGATCCCACATTTCACGGCACGGGTACACTCCGAATAGAGTAACCAGGTGCTCTGCAAATTCCTTTATTAGTATAATGAAGATTTGAATGTGTTTGATGAATGTTACCCTATCAAATTTATGAGGACTTTCCCCTACTCTTAAATGGAGAACTTGACTCTTCTTGCCACAGACCAGTCTTTGGCATAACTATGTCATCAGGAATCCTATGCTCGAAAGAACTTTGACATATGTTATTACACTATAGGAATGAAGACTCCACCCACCTTCCAATATGGTGACCTTGATTCTTCTTGCTACAGATGATATTTTGATGGACATAGATCATTATTAATTATATGTCTGAACCATGACCATCACCTTTTACACCTATTGCCTCCTGTAAAGCATCTGATGCGAGTCAATGCCAGGATGCAGCCACCTGAACGGTCAATCTGCTTATCATCACACAATTTTGGGTAATAACCCACCCATGTTTTCCTCTGAAAAAATATCCAATCTTTTTAATTTTGCCTACATTTCTATGTATGTGATCCTTCAGGGCAACATAACTATTAGGACGAACACAGGCAGCATTATCATTTAGCTCACACAAATTGAATTAGTTATTGCTTTATCACTCAACATTTTCTGTTTATGTCTTCCAGCTGCTTTTGATATTAAATTAAACCTGGCTCACTATTTCTTTGTCTAACAGCCTCACTTTTGGTAGCATCCCCATAAGGTAACATAATTCCCCGTTTGCTTTAATTTCATTAAGGACAGAATATAAAGATACTGATACTGTAGCAATGCAACATTTGCCATGTTCAAGCTGGGGCAGGGGCCAGGGGGTCTGAAGGTGGGGGTCTCTCTGAAGTTGGATTTGGCATCTAGCTTAATCTGGATGTTGAGGTGTTCCATTATCGGTGTTGTGTCATCATCCGAGGCAGTGCTTTAGAGGGAGTCCTTGTGGATGACGGTGATGCCTAAGTCGGGTTTGTGGGTGTGGTCACAGTGCATCATCTTGTATCGGGGCGGAGTACCGGTGGCAGTGTATGGTGCCGATGAGGGGGTGAGCCAATTTTCTGTGATGAAAATCACATCAGGAGCGAGAGTGGTTATTGTGTCCCAGAGTTCCATGGTGTTCTTGCAGAGGTATCAGGTGTTAAGCAACATGCAGTGGAATTGTGGTCTCCGGTCGGGTGTCGCCACAGGTAAAGCGAAAGTGGTGGCAGGAGAAGGGTCCTTCTGTGGAGCGAGGCAGGCGATGCTGCAGTTGGCTATCCGGGTTCTAGAGTCGAGGGTATGGATCTCTTCTTGATCCAGACATGTGTGTTGAGTAGTGTTCAACCAAACAGATAACACTATGAGCGAACCAAGTAATATTAGTACTTGAAGACTATGTTCTATATGCAGTTCATTGCTCCAGCAGAGAGGCTCATATGTAAATACTCCTGCTGAGACCAAGATGGAGAGAAGTGATAACTCAAAGTTGACATCAACTTTCAATATTCTTATCTTGAGATAATGTAGTGGATAACACGCAATCCCTGTAAGTGGGGCGCGGTAGTACAGTCACTGTTCCAGTTAAATGTCATAGAATATACTAAGCAGGGTTTGTTTGGAGAGACTTCAAATCAATTCAAGCAGCTCAACAGTTTCCAATTCTAGCTCTTTGGAGTTAGTGAATGGTATATTTAGCTGCTTAAATTTGAAACTTGCTTTAACAACGGAAATTAACAACAACAAAAAAAAAAGAATGGATGGATGGATGGAAACAGGTACGAACACCAAGCCAACCTCAATCAACTGGTGAGGGGCATTGCAAGTTCCAGCTGTAGAATTTAAAACGGTATGTGCATGTGTCCCCATGAAAGTGTAGCTATAGGCAGATGCTATTTTTGTGATTACCCCTGTTTTTTCTGGACTGACCCTGCTGTTTTGTTTTTTACTCTGGCACTGGAACATTGCTGATAAGTTCACAGTGCATGTGTTCAGACCTGTAAAAATAGGCTAAACCCTAACTGGCATATTTAACTTAGGCATGAACAGTAAAATGTCATCTGTGGACTGGGCACTTATTGTTCCATCTACTAGTGTGACAAAAGAAACATGGCTTCAGGCCTACCATTATAATCTGACTGCTGCAGTGCAAAGCCTGCAGTGCATTATATCAAAATAACCCTTTTTTACAGGTTAAAACCTCCGTTTTAAATGTTACTAATTCATCCCTGTGTAGGGTTCATAGCATACAACTTCGGTGTATGGTATTTAAAAGTGGGACATGCAGAAACCTAATGCTACAATGTCCCTACAATGATGAAACTATAAAAGCTACTTTCACTGTGGCAGGCTTAGCTGTCCTATATGGAAAACAGAGTACACTAATAAAATGGGACCAGCTAAAAAAAGAACTAAGCCACTATCTTACAAGTTCTTTAAAAAAATCATTGGTGAATCATTGGTGAATTCAAATTTATAATACTTATTAAATAGAAGTAACCTTTTGAAATGTACATTTCCTCTGCCTGAGATAGTCTGAATGAGGTGTGAATATCTTACCAGGAGCTACACAATAGATTCACCTGAATGGGTACAGATGATTTCTCTGTGCTTAGCAAATATGCTAGGTGGGGGGCTGTGGAAATCCTTTTGACACCACAGTGTCAACTCGTGCCTGAAGGTCTCCTTTGGGCTACATGTAACAATTTGGTGCACCTGAAAGGGAGAGAAATGGATGCCATGACTACCCTAGCTCTCCCACTTGATTTTGAATACCCTTGTGTATCCCCTGTCTGTGTGCTGTAAGACCTTTCCTTTGTCCTACTAGACTTCTGTCTTTTAGTTTTTTGTGGGTACAGGGCCAGCTTCAAAATGAACTTTAGTGTTAGATGTGGGAGGACTGTGGGGATTACAATTGGGCATTACTCTACACACCAACAGCCCTCCTATTCCATATTTAGAATGGCGGAAGACTTTTTTGAACGTTGGAAATGCCCTTACACAGGCGGGTTGGGCTTGCTTGTAGTGAGGCAAACAGGAACTGCTGAAGAAGAGGTAAGAATTATCTTGAGAACTTTTATCCTATTGGTTAGGGAGTGTCCAAGAGTTATCCCCACCCACTTGCTAGTGCCAGGCATAAATGTGGCACCCCAAAGCGCCCCATCAGAATGATTTCTGGCCTGTAGAAGAGCAGCAGAGGCCAGCACCTGATGTTTGTGGAAAATAAGGAGCCCTGAAAGACATGACCTGCTTTCTCTTGGACCCAGGGAAGCAAAGTGGACTCCAAGGGTGGCTGACCTTCTTTGTGGCTACAAGGACACACAAATCTGCAAGAGGCTTTTTCCCTAAAATTCTGAGATGACCAGTGTCAACTGGAATTAGCTGGTGGCCCATGCATTGCATCCTGAGAGTCTCTGCATGCCTTGCTGAGGTCCTGCAGGACTCTGAAGAACACTTCTACAGTTGCACGGTCATCAAGAAAGAGTTTGGAAACTTTTGAAAACATTTTTTCTAGAGCTAAATGGATTCGCTCAGCGGTTCCACAGTAAATAAAAATGTAAATCCAGTATTTGTAAAGCGCACAGCTACCCGGAAGCATCCCGGCGCCAGGGAACGCCACCTCACTGCTTTCTGAGCAGTGCAAAAGGGAAAAATAAAATGATAATAACACTATGTCATTATCATTTTATGTTTCAGTCCTGAGTCTGAGCCAGTGTAGGGCGGGGCAGGGCTGGGCTGTCGTGAGGAGCAGGGAGGAGGAGTGCTGGGCACCATGAGTGTGCATGACGATTTGGCCAGCTGTCTTATGACGGCCAAACCATCATGCGCACTTAGCATTGTACAACACAGCCAAGTGGAAGAACAGTCTCCCAGACACTGTCTGAGCAGCAAAACAGGCCACTCAGACCAATCACTATGCTGCTGTCATGTTGGTAATACTATGACCCAGAAAAGGGGGTGTTGATGAACAGAGTGTCTGAATTAAGCAGACCACTCTTACCCAGTCCAAAGATCAGGGCTTGATCCATCACCGTCTTTTAGCTCACTGCACCATCCCAGTTCAGAACCTGGCTACATGCAAATTAGTCTGATCCTGTCCCAGTGCATGATGGGAACAGGGCAAACCAAACTACCAAGCCAATTCTTATACTGGGAAGGAAACAAGCTTCCGGGGACCGGTTTCTGGCATTTCAGCCGTCGTCGGCCCGGCTTGCTTGAATCCTGATGGTGCAATGAGCAAGGGACTCACATCTGAGTATACCCTTCCACGCTTATGGCGGACAAAATGATTCAGAAAAGGGTGTGGTGATGAACAGAGTGTCTGAATTAAGCAGACCACTCTTACCCAGTCCAAAGATCAGGGCTTGATCCATCACCGTTTTTTAGCTCACTGCACCATCCCAGTTCAGAACCTGGTAATACTATGGCCAGCATGACAGCAGAGTTGTGATTGATTTAGGGGAGTCTGGGAGCCTGTGTGCTGCCAGGAGTCAAAAGAGGATGGAGAAGAGGCGGCAGGCGGCACACAAGTCATATTTCCTTATTTTTCAAGGTTGCCCACCCTGCCCCCGCTGCCCTACCACTTCTGTATTGGAGCAGCCGCCACTGCGATTGAGTCCTATTGGCACTGTGCACTTTTTTGGATTGATATTTTTCCATAATGTAGCTTTAAAAATGAATATCTGCAGTTGCTCTAATTGGAGCCTTGTCATTTAGGTGTCATTTTGTTAATTAAATGTACCTCTATTTTTGTAAACTGGAGTAGGATTTTTATTGAGTTTTGTTTTTGAAGTTTTAACTGTTTTGTTTTTCTTAATGATTTGCATGGTTTTTTTTAAGTTGAACCTGTCTGCTCTCTGTCATAGCTGCTAAAGTTTAAGGTTAGGTTTAAATTAATTAAATCTTTTTGATTGGACCTAACAAGATAGAGACTTTATTAATTGTGGTGGATGCAAATCCAGCCCAACTTATGAACCATTTTCTCACAGTGGATTTTTGAATAAAACACAATCATTTTGCCATTTACAATTTCCATTTCTATTGCTTCTCCTTTCCAAAGTGACTGCCTTCACATGTATAATTATAATATTGGCATGCGTTAGTCATCTTTAAACCCCTTCCCCGATTCAACCCCAAAACCGAATTGGACAGATAGCATCACGAAATTGTATTCTTAGTAATTCGCCTTCATTCACTTGTCCCAAAGTAAATATTTGGTTAAAAAAGAAATCAAATAAGGGCATTGAGTCATAATATACTTTCAATCGATGTATAACAGATACATGTTGATTTATGAAAAACAAGACATTTTCAAACCCACCTACAAAATGATATATATTCTTGAGAATCCATTGAATTGTAATATTTTCAACCAGACTGTCAATCTAGAAATAAATGATAGAATTACACTTTTAACAAGCATTTGCAATGCAATAAGTCTCGCAAGTACACGATTTTGAGCTATTGCAAATAGCAATGCCTTTTATTTATATTTTGGTTTTTAAAAACATAAATAAAAAGCACTGCTATTTACAATACCAATAGCTGAAATTTACATAAATGCGAGACCTATTGCATTGCAAATGCTTGTTTTCTTAGACAACACTTTGGTACAACAAGGCTTTATCGCGCTGTACCACGGATTTAACCCCTTTTGCTCAGGATCTGCTAAATTATGCCCAATGAGCAAGCCAAACTGGGAGGGCACGCTCTGCAAGGCATGAGAGTGAGGGCTAACAGGTTGGTTGATTAACTGGACCCTGCGTTGTGGGACTCATGTTATTTACTGCTGAAATAAGCAATGGTTGCTTTAAATTTAAACATTCCTTGGAACTTACTATGTTAGAATATGAGGTAATATCTACTTGGCGAGAAAAAAGAGGTTGCAAAAATGGCTCAGGTAAGGGAGGTAACCGTTGTTAGTGCAACTGGTTCAGTGGCACCTGGGCCCAAATGTTTGACTCCCAATCAGCAAGGTTTCTTTTTATCCAACTGGGAGGGGGGAGGCGGGGCGGGGGGGGTTGCAAGCGTGCATTTTCTTTGCTGCAAATAGGGCCATTGACACTTATTCTAAGCTTACGGCGCTAATAACATTTAGACAAAAATACAATGAGTGACGGTGAATGAAAGAACATATTTGTCGGTGATTAGCGTGTTTGACTAACTCTAATCCATGGCATTAGCACAGGTGCACACAGGCCCTAGGCCCAGCTAATAATAGTGCACCACCAAAGCAGAAATGTTGGCAGGCTGTACCCGAGCATGCCTTTGGCCCCGGGAAGCCTCTGGTACACATGCCAGAGCTGCTGAGCTGGCTTCTACTTTTAACAAGAGTTGAGCCCGGTATCAGTAGCAGATAAGTCAGGCTGTGGGTGAGGCCACTTACACGCTGGGCCTATGCCACTTTACTGGTAAACTTAAACACGCCGCAAATGTGCTGCGTTTCCTTAAATGCCAGGGACCCAGAGCCTTCCAATCTGTTTTGTTACCAGCGGGGCGGGGACCACGGGGCCGTTGTTAAACACCTCATCACTCCTACTTGTAGGGAATGGCTTTTAGTTGAGATCACTGACCTTGCTTTTATGAGATAAATCTCCATGAGCACTAATCATCACATAACCTGACAAAATATAAAATAAGAGAACAGGTATTTGTAAAGCACATGTTTAACCAAAGTTTAGCTCTAAATACCCAGCACTATATAAATCCTCCAAATAAATATATATCAAATGGTATTTCTACCCAACCCAATGGGGTCATGTTATCAACCTCGGAAGGATGAAAGGTGAGTGGGTCTTCCAGGATTCAAACCTGTGGGCATGGGGCCAAACATGAGTCCCTGCAGTGGATACATAAGTCCACAATGGCACAAACCAGACTGGGGGGGGGGGGTGTTGTGAGTGTTGTGAGTGAGGGAGGGTGTAGGGCAGACCAGGGAATAGAAATGCTCAGTTTATGCTCAGAGGGTGGGGGAGGGGCTCACAATGCAAAGCAGGAGTGGGAAAGCAAAAACAGCTTCAAGGAAATGCAGCGCCTTGCAACAGAAAGGCGGCATGGCTTCAAAAAGTTTGTTTACCCACGCTTCTGGTGTGCACCCTTGTTAGAAATAAAGACCTGAATGCGTTTTGGGTAAAATAAAATGTTTTTTTTTAAAAAGCAGGCGAGATGTTACAGATAAAACATGTGTGTATTCGGTAAAAACAAATAAAATGTTTCAGCTATGCGATGACCCCTCGCGTCATGCCGCTCCTTTTGCTGTATAACATAACGCATGCCTGCCGGTTTAAAAAAACAAGCAAACATTGCTCGGCGTACTGGATGGTAGGTTTCACTTACCAACAACAGGGGCTTGCATGGCCGTTACTTCTCCGTAGTGGCAGCCTTCCAACTGAACGGCTCTATGCAGGTGTATGAATAAGTGGAAATAGTGTTTAGCGGGAGGCCCAGCCGAGGAAGCCTGCAGTGACATAGACAGTACGCTCCCCTCCCAGCACGGACTCCCCACCAGGAACGGACGGGGTGTGTTGTGAAAAGCAGCTTTTATAGTATGCTGAGAGCAGGAGCACCTCATTTACCCATTCCTTTTTTCAGCTAAAGGCTAAAACATATGCTTGTGTCATGTGTGAAAAGCTACGCACTGTCCAAGATAGCTGGAAAACAAAGCGCTGTATAAAGGTTGACAATCTCCATTAGACACGCCGTGAGCGTGCACAATGGCTGTCTGGGGAAGTGCACATCAGAACACGCCGTGAGCGTGCGCATCTGATGTCCGGGCGCACATCGGCTGGCGGGCAAGTGCACACCAACTGTCCCCTTTCCGACGCAAAACCCAGAAAAATAGGTCTTGCCAAGGCGTGCAGCGCATGAACTGCATAGCTAGGCGAGACCAAAAAATGACCGTTTATAAAGCTAACATTAGGAAAGAATTGCCTCTAGGTATTGAAAAGATAAGTAACAATATTACATAGCTTAAATTAAAGGCTCTTGATTTTATATCGACCGTAGAATGTTGACAGACTGATTGGCTTATGCAAAGATAAAATCCTTTTACTTGCAGGGCCTTGCTTAGACTTTTGCTTCATTACACTTTCTTCATTTCTGTCTCATAAGACCCCTGCGATGCCAGGTTTCCGTTTTCACATCAATATTCTGCATCCATAAAGGTATTTTAGGTACATGGAAATATCACAAAATGTAAAGTTGAGTGCTAATACATTTAAATTTAAAGTGTCACATTATACATGGAGATATATGCTTTAGGTGCGTAGAAATGTTCAAGTGTAAAGGTGCGCGCTACTAAATTTAAATTTAGAGTGCTGTACTGTTTCCATTTTTCATGTCACAATTTGTCTAATCGATGTTGACACGTCTTCAGGCACGAGCACAGCTACATCTGTTAACGATGCTGTTCAGATGTACACCTGTCTCACTCGTATTTACGTGTTAAATGCATCCTCTGCGCCATGCTCCGTCAGAAATGAGTGCCTCTCTTCTGGATAAGTGAGACCTCGTTCTTATCTCCCTGCAGAGGCCTCTGTGTCTTATTTTCTGCGTCTGTGCAGTGCAGCACGTCTCATAATCGGACTCCCTTTTGCCGCATTGGAAGCAGAGATTCTTCAATGTCGAGTTGAATCCTTACACAGCACAACGAGAGCCTCTGTGGGTGAAATTGTTTCATTCTACAGGGAATGCGCTATGACAGGAACATGTTTTCCCTGTAGGATTACATAAGCCTCTTTTCTTTAACTTTCATGAATAAAAAAAGCTTGTCAGAAGTGGCAAATCTCATCAGTGTAAGTGTACATTTACCGAAATTGAATTCCATGTGTTCTTCGATTCTTTCTAAAAGTAATAGTTGAAAAGAAGTTCCTATTTGCAAATGCATTCCTCTTTTCAGAGTTCGGCAAAGCTGGCTTCAAGAGATGGAATGCTCAATTCGCAGGCACCTGCTCTGGGAGCCCTGCAGGACTGGGAACCAAAACTAGCCCTGGCACAAGAGCTCAAAACCGGCCCCTCGCCTTCATTCTTCGCGCTCTATTTTCTCTCCATCCATCCATCCATCCATCCATCCATCCATCCATCCATCCATTCTCTGTTCTATGTCCATCCTTCTCTCGTTCCCCTCTCAGATCACTCGCTCACTCTCCATCCCTCTCTCTGTCCTGAAGCTCCCTGGGCCTGCTGCAGTTAATCCTGGGAGCTGAAGAAAGAGACAATAGGAAGAGCCCTGGACTTTCCTGACCGGCCCCCACTGGCTCCAGCCCACCAGAGAAATGGCTGATTGAGCAAAAGAACAGCCCAGCCCTGTCTAGGAGATGGGGATGACCTCTTATTGGAAGAATTGCGGCCACTAGAAAGAATGATGGCCTTATTGGAAGAGGAGTGTTCGGATGACAATAGATTTGCACTGATAGGAGAGTAACTGCTTCACTCAGAACATAACTGACGTGCACATTAATCGCTGGTCGCTTGGCACAGGTAATATACTAGTACCAGCCTCATTCATCCTTAGCACAGGTGAGACTGTAAATGCTTTACCTGTAGGCAATCCAGGAGATGGGTCAAGACAGAAGGACAGAGTCAATTCCAGAAGATGGAGCCCTAGCATGAAAAGGCATTCCTCCCTTTTAGAAGAGGTTGATCCAAGGCCGGTAAACCAGGTGGAGAGAAGTGCTTCTTGGATTTGTCATAGACGCAAGAACCTGGATACGGTGCAAGAGAAAACCATTAAAAGGCACACAGCATTCTAACACAGTCCTCCGCCACCCTCAACACAACTCTCTCCTCCTTGGCCAATCCTAAAGATAAATACCTGGGACCCTGCCAGCCTTCCCATGGCAATACCTTTTCCCAATGACGGCTCCTCCGCTAAGGCAGAGGAGCGTCGCCTTACTGCTTTGAAGCAGTGCAGCAGAAAAAATGAAATGACAATAACATAAGTTATTATAATTGTATTTTTAATATTCCAGTTGCTGCCAGGTTAGGGCGGGGTGGGGCTGGGCTTGCTGCATCACAGGAATGAGTAGCTCATGTGGCACCTAATTTGCACATTACTGTTTGACTGGCCGTCTCAGGCCGGCCAAACTGTCATGCACTCTTTTCATGTTCTCCATCTAGGCTGTATTACAGTCTGGGTGGATAACATGCCCAGGCTCCCACTCCCTCTCTGAGCACTGAACCACAGCACTCCGACTAATCACGATGCTGCTATCGGTAGCGTTGTGATTGGCTGGGGGAGTCTGGAACCCTGGGAGCTTCCTGGTCCTGCGAGGATAGGAGACCTCTGGCGACCAGAATGCACGTTTTCTTTTTTATTTATTTTCTAATGACCTCACCTTCCCCCGCCCTCGTCCCCTACCAGCCGCCACTAACTTTTCCTCCCCAAAGACAAAGAAACACTTTGTCTTGAACATCCCCCCAATCTGTCCTCAGCAATACTCTCCCAAAATCCTCCTTTGCAATAAAAAAAATTTATCAGGCATCATGGCACCCTACCTAACCACCCCCTGTACCCTCCTGTCTAAGTCCCACTTCAATCTAAGAGTGAGAGAGAGATGTTACCATGCTGATGGTTGCTCTTTGAGAGCTCAGCCAGTGCATCAGTTTTTACCCTGCTGACAGCTGGTTGTTGATGACACAAGAGTGCCGCCTTCTAGTCTTGGCCTCCATTGGGTTTGGGAAGACCAGTGCATCAGATGGGAACCCTATGTTACACTAGTCTAATGTCAAAGCAGTAAAAAAATACCACTAATTTTTTCACTGCTTTGACATCAGGGTACTGAAGAACTGGACTTTGAAGCCAGTGTTCAAGGTAACCATCTATTATTTGGGTGAATTTATGTCCCAAAATGGAATCTAACTTATTGTAAAAAAAATAGAAAATTTGAAAATCAACATACTTATTGCATTAGCAATAGTATGGCGCTATACAAGTACTCTTCAATTCAATTCAATTCAATTCAATTCAATTAGCGAGTTTGGAAATTTTTTATCACTCTTTGAAGTGTACTGAATCAAATAAAGCAAAGAAGAGATCAATCTTGACAAGTTGTCTCCCTGTGCTTCATCCCTCTGTAAAATTAATAATAATAATGATAATGGTATGTATGCATGTATGTATATGGTATTTCTAAAGCGTGAACCAAGCCAAAAGGTCAAAGACAAGCCAAAAGTTAATGAGTCTTTGAAGAGGAAGCTGGGCTGTGGACAGGTAATGCATTGTGATGTAGAGTTTTTAAATAGATTACTTGGCATTTGGTGAGAACTGACAGATGGTTACCATTAATGTGACCTTTGCATTGAAGATAGACTGCTTTTTCTATGCTCTTGGCAATGAATGGTAGGTGAGTGATGAGCCGGTAGTTGGTGAGGTCAACAGGGTTCTTGGAAGTTTATTTAGGAGTTCTAGGATCTGGTTTGTCTTGAGAATTTATTGGGATGATGCCTTGAGTGAGGAAGGAATTACCAACTTAAGCAACAATATTAATAATAATATGAGGGGTTGCAGAATATGACCTGCTATTAATTAGCCTTCTAGCACCTGTACCCATGCCACAGCTGTCAACTGTGCCTCGGCAACCTTTCATTGACACTCACATTCCACCAGTGAGCCAGGGATGCGTATGGTAACTAGTCACAGTCAGGAGGCAGGTCACGTATTCATGTTCGAAGTCATGAGAAATAGGACCTGGGCATCTGGAATCAGCTGCAGACAAACTCACATTTACGACTCTCAGCCTGGCACCGAACAGCGGTGGAAATTGGACGAACTGCGCCCCGCTCTCTGACACCATTTTAGCAGCTTACCCAACTATGACAATAGATAGAATCCCTTTTGTAATGAATCTCAAGGCGCCAGAGCTACCTTTTACGCACTGCTTCGGCTCTCTCGCCTCCTGACTTTACATTCTGAAAGACTTTTTTCCTCCTAGAGGCTTTGTTTGTAGCAGAACGGAGATTAGAGGGCTTGCATTATTAAATGGAGCTCCAGTGGCGTCCTAAGCTGCTGTGAGGTTGTGATAATGGCTCATGCGTGAAGCTATCTCATCATTAGCGGCGCAGAAGGCCTGCTTTGCACCGCTTAGGCACTTCAGCACCTAGCGCTTTTGGTACCGTAACACAGACATTGGCCAATTATTTGCAGTGAAAAAGCGCTCTGGGCACAGGTGCAAAAATCTACAATAATTGGAACCCCGAGAGGTTGCTAGGATATATCGTTCTTGTGACGGCAGCGAAAATATTAAAGCAGCCATCGTGTCTATAGGAACTTTTAAAGGACTTGCCCTGCTTGTTCAATAGATTCTTACTACCTTTTGGGTCAAGTTATTGTTCCTCTTGGCACTAGCCTGTAAACTTGCCCTATCCTCTAAATGAATAATAAATTTCTATTGATATCAAATGTGTGCCACTCTTATTTCCGCCACTCGAACAAAATTGTATAGTGTTATTTCCTCAAGTACTGTATGTGTATTTTACCATGTGTTTGTGGAAGCTAGTTCAATGGTTTAGAGCACCCAAGGCACACATCTATGTGCAAAGTCCTTACAATAAGTCTGAATCCAAGGTAAATTATATGAGCATGCTTGTGTTTGACAAGAATGTCACCTGTTTTCAAGAATCTGTGAATAGTCCTGCCTCGCGCATGCTGGCTGGTGAGGGTCTAGGCACTCGCAGTGCACGTTTATAATTGTTTTTCTGCTGTCCTCCTCTTAATAAGTGTTGGGTTTCCACTGATCCCCTCCCCCCATTTCCTCCTCTCTATTTTTGTACCATTACATGTAGCACTGCTCGCCAAGTATGGTCTTCCTATGCCTACCTGGTTGTATACTGGTACTTGTGTGTTGTACGTTGATAAACTTTCAATAAATAAAAGTTAGAAAAAACAAAAGAATCCATAAATGCACCACCTTCATTCTGGTACTTCAATCTTCAAGGGCAGGGTTCTCCAAAGTCGGTCCTGGAGGGCCGGATCCATGCAAGAGTTTTAGCATATCTCCATTTAGATAAATGTAGTTATCTTAAAATCTGGCATGGATCTGGCCCTAAAGGACCGACACTGGAGAACCGTGTTCAAAAGGATAGAGGTCAATAAACATTTATGGGAGGGGCTTAGAAGACAGGGCTTCGATAACTACGAGATGAGCATTCACCCCTTAATAAAGAGCAGAACATTATGTCCATTGCACAGGGTCTGGTGGCAACACCATCTTCATGGGTCTTGCAGGTAGTAATGTATTATGAGGGCAATTGTGAGTGTGACAATCTTCCACAGACATATGCTGCTGTGAGACGTCATTTAAGGACCACAATCACTTTTACGTGAGAGTATATGGGAGAGGGCCCCCGTCTTGCTATCTGTTGGGTTGGTGAAAGGTGTGTGCAGAGCTGCCATGGTGACACAAGTGAAGTGGCCGAATGAGGACTCCAATGATGCTCATGTCACGTAATTGATATATCTGTTGCTAGCGGACCCTAAACCTTTCTCACAGCTGTCCACAGAAGAATAGGGGGCTGACCAGGTGGAGGCGTGGAGCTGGCGCACATTAAGTCCCCCCCCTCCCGTAAATGTGCTTTGGAAACCCAAGGGTTTTAAAGCCCACTGCAAACGATGCTCCGAGTCTGTGTACATTCTGGTGGGCAGCGTCCACAAGGACATTTATGTTCAGCATTAAGTGATCTGTATGTGATCAATGCAATGAGGCTGCTTAAAAGCACCGTTATTACTAGAGTGAGGGAAATCATATTATGTTAAGTAATGCTGGTTCTGAAGGCTGCTTCCAGCTGTGGGTGTCTTGGCGCTACAGTTATTAAAAACAGAATTATTGCTCAGCAGTGATTTGATTTGTCACAGGTACAGCTGATGCTTCCGGTCTTTTCAGGAACCCGTATCAGAAAAGATGTTTCTGATTTTCGAGACACGCGAGTTCCAAAGAGTCTGAGCTGAGACCGAGAAGCCTCGACCACCATCTCAGACCTTACTAAATCTCGGAACTCATTAATAATATGTGAGGAAAAATGAAGGGCTTTTGAAGGCGCATGTTACTAACTGGGTAGCAATACATCTGAGAGCTGAGCCGGAGGAATAGTGAACGAGACAGAGTGTCTTGAAGATTGAACAAGCCCAAACAGGAAGCCGATGTAAGACTTTAAGTATTAGAAGAGTGTGACAGTAATGAGGGGGGAGGGGCGGCTACCATTGCTCGTGCAGGTTAATTTCTTTTTGCAATGGCGTGTCATGCTAAACAACAGTATGCCATGTTGTAGCATGCTAACAAGCATCCTCTGTCTTCAGGGCACATTTGATTAATTTGACAAGACTCTGAGGATGGGGCTACACCCCGTGCTGTATCTTTACATATAACTGGGATTATAGCAAGGCGCCCGTCATCAGACGTACAACCTCCTTGTAGTGATCTGCTGATCACTGTTCTAGTTGTTGCCAGCACCAGCCACTCCCTGAGGGCTGGGTAACACTCACCCCACACCCATCCAGCACAGGAGTCACTGGTCAGGTGACCCTGGCAATAAAAGGGGCCCGACACACGTGCCCTGGAACAGTTCTACCATCTCACTAACTGTGTCCGTGTCCAGTCATTGCAGCGTGCATGAGGGGCTAGGGCCCTGCACTAAACATTACATTGGCGACAAGTGGGACTTGCCCGCGTGTGCAGCTGCTGTTTTGAAGGTGGTTGAAGGGGAATCTGTGCTGCCTGAGTCGAGGGCACTCCCTGCAGCTGGTGACAAACTCATCGGAAGACCTGTGGGGGTTGTGAAGAACTCCGGGGTGAAGAAGGTGATCGGTAGCCCGCGGCTCAGGCCCGGACTGGCCATAGCGGGCACCGGGCAATCCCCCGGTGCGCCACGTGGGTGGGGGCCGGTTTTGGGCCCTTGGGGGCTGATTTTGTTACAGGGCCGTTTTTGTAGCATAGTTGTACTAGGGGTAGAACAAGACCAGGGAGGCATGTGTGGAGTGCACGCCACAGAGAGGCCTGGGTAGTGAAGACAAGCAAGAAGAGGGGACCAGACTGCGTCGAGAAGGAAAGAAAGAGAAGAAGGAAATTGTGTGGCATGGTGCCACGGTGATGAAGAAAGCTCAAGCAGAAGAGTAGAGAGGAGTGTGTGACATGAAAACTAGCACACCAAAAGGCAAAAGTGACACGTGCCAGCCTCAGGGACGCCAGTGGCAACGTGTCCCAAAAAGAGAGATGGATCCACAGACGCTCTTCTGCAGGTCCCAGGAGGACGAAGATCTCAGATGAAATGACAGGAGCCAACAACTACCCTTCGGGTGGAGCTAAGGACACAAAGGTGGGACTATTAGCGCTTCCTCCACACATCCCGGTGGTTGTGTTGGAGAGACAAGTCGAAAAAGCACCTGTCCCGTGGAAACCTGGCAAGGAGGGCCTCCGGAACACCCAGTGAGAGGGAAATACCTGTGAGAGGGGCATATTAGTGAGAGGGATGGCTTACAACTACTCCACAATTTAAAAAGAGAAGCAATGCTGCTGGTAGGGAGAAACACGACAACCAGGACTGCTTGGTGGGAAGGAGCATCCATCTGATCCGCCTTCACTCTACCTATTTTATTCACCACAAGAGCAATAGCAAGGAAGACTGTAAGAACCACTTTCATGCAAAGAGTCGAGTAGAGACTGGACCCGCCGAGAACCCTGAACTGTGCCAAAGTGAACTGGTGGTCCTAGCAGCTGTTATATCATTGTCTTTTTGTTGCAAGCAGCTGAAGAGACTCATTGGAAGTTCCTGTTATTGTATTTTATGTTGTTTATTCTCTCCCACAGGTGCAGACTGGATTGATTGCTGTTTGAATAAAGTTTGGGAGGGATGTAGTGATCTGCTGATCACTGTTCTAGTTGCTGGCAGCACCAGCCACTCCCTGAGGGCTGGCTTGCACTCACCTCACACCCATCCAGCACAGGCATTACTGGTCAGGTGTCCCTGGCAATAAAAGGGGCCGGGCGCACATGCCCTGGGCCAGTTCTACCATCTAACTAACTGTGTCCTGCACTAAACATTACACTCCTAAGAGGCAGACATTGTGACAGGAAAAGGACTCGCACTCACTTAGAAAGGTCTGCACACCGTGTGCATTGGTGGGAGCCGACTCCTGAGCTGCACACTATGCAGTTGCCAGTATGGCATTCCCCGTGGATCTGTTTTGTCTCCCTCATGTTTCAAAGCACCTCCCAGCATCTCCCGGCCCATATTGTGTGGCTATGGCCATTTCACAGTGTCTTTCCCATTTCACAGGAAGAATGTGATGACACAGTCTGCGGCCATGCATTCCGCGCAGCGGAAGGATGTCAGCTGGCTTACAAAAGGCAAGGTTGAGCCCTTCCTGAGAAATCATGTGAAATGCATTTTAGGCACCCCGGTGTGTTACTTTCACAACAGAATGATCAAATGCGAGCATATATAAAACTTTAGACAGCGCCAAGAAAATAAAGTGAGTGGTTCCAGCTGACAGCTCAGTTCAAGTAACTCCAGCTGTTAAGGTATAAAGGTTTAGAAACACTGCAGTAATTAAATGCCACATGCTCGATTACAAAATGGCGGCTACATCTAGACCCCTGCATGCACTTCAGTAATGTCAAGATGCAGGCAACTGGTACTTAGGATGATGGTAGCTGTACCTCCGAATGTGGTTAACCCACTAACTGCTCTTTTGGATGCAGTTAGGGTCCTTAAATTACACCTTACCAGGCCTTAGAATGCAGTAAACTTGGTCGCGCGATTTAGGAAACTGTTCATGTGAATAATGGCACACGACCTATCAATGCAGGTAAGTGATAAATCAAGTGCAGGTACTGATATGAAGGTGTGAATCGCTGCTTCATTAGTTATAAGTGTAGTTTCTTCTCTTCCGTATACAGGTTATTGATTCTCAGTATGCAGATAACTGTTTCTTAGAATACCGGGAAAGGGGCCTCAGAACGTAATGAACTGCCCACAGAATTCAGGTTAGTTTTCCTGAAGATGAAGTAGAGAAAGTACTAGGTCGCTAGGATGAAAGTGTGCGTCCTACAAATTACCGGTGGGATGAAGGGCTGGATGAAAGACAGACAGATGTATTAATGAATGTATGGATGAGAAGATGTATGGTTGAATAGGTGGTCCATTTACCAACAAGCCAGTGTATCACACTATTCATCCATTCTGCTGCTTATGTATCTTCACACCCATTTAACATGAATAATTTAATCCATCAATCTCTTTGTCTATCTGCCTATCTTGCTTTCCTTTGGCCATACACCTTTCCTTTCATACACTCATTAATATACCTAGCGCCTTGAGACCCTCTGGGTGAGTAGTGCGCTATATAAATGCTTTGATTGATTGATTGATTGATACCTGTCTTTCTGCCATCCAACTATCCAATGTAATCTGAAGGACAATTACATTCACCCTAGCGACCTAAGCTGAGGCAGTGACCTTAAATCTGAGTGCAAGGTACCAACATCCTGCCTTTCAATCCAAGGTTGGCTTTTACAAAATGCTACTTCAAAGTCTACCATGAGATAACAGTTTAAATGTTGTCATTTTGGAAGCATATTTACAACAAGGGGTGGTGAGGGACAGAGTCTCTGAATTAAGCAGAAAGCTCTCACCCAGTCAAGAGATCAGGGCTAGATCCAACACCGTTTTTTAGCTCACTGCACCATCCCAGTTTCAGAACCTGGCTGTATGAAAATTAGTCTGTTCCTGTCCCAGTGCATGATGGGAACAGGGCAAACCAAACTACAAAAGCCAATTCTTACACTGGGAAGGAAACAAGCTCCCGGGGACCGGTTTCTGGCATTACAGCCGTCTTCGGCCCGGTTTGCTTGAATCCTGATGGTGCAATGAGCAAGGGTCTCACATCTGAGAATACCCTTCCACGCTTAGGGTGGACAAAAATATTTACAACAAGGGGTGGTGAGGGACAGAGTCTCTGAATTAAGCAGAAAGCTCTCACCCAGTCAAGAGATCAGGGCTAGATCCAACACCGTTTTTTAGCTCACTGCACCATCCCAGTTTCAGAACCTGGCTGTATGCAAATTAGTCTGTTCCTGTCCCAGTGCATGATGGGAACAGGGCAAACCAAACTACAAAAGCCAATTCTTACACTGGGAAGGAAACAAGCTCCCGGGGACCGGTTTCTGGCATTACAGCCGTCTTCGGCCCGGTTTGCTTGAATCCTGATGGTGCAATGAGCAAGGGTCTCACATCTGAGAATACCCTTCCACGCTTAGGGTGGACAAAAATATTTACAACAAGGGGTGGTGAGGGTAGCTTGTCTCCTTTCTGGTGAAGAATTGGCTTGGTAGTTTAGTCTGCCCTGTTCCCATGATGCACTGGGCCAGGGACAGACTGATTTGCATATAGCCAGGTTCTGAGCTGGGATGGGGCAGTGAGATAAATAACGGTGATGGATCAAGCCCTGATCTTTGGACTGGGTAAGAGTGGTCTGCTCAATTCAGACACTCTGTTCATCACCACCCCCTTTTGTAAATCGATTTTGGAAGCATAGTAAGTCTATATTTACCATGCCTCGCTTTTACAAATAAGGCACCCTGGCCTTATGCACTGAAAGGAACTACTTGCAGGGACTAAGTTAACCCTACGTTTCAGCATGCCAAAAGTAGTTTCCCTTGAAAAATGGAAAGTGCTGGCTGCAGCTTTTGGGGCTGCAGTGGTTGAGACCTCAATAGTTAGGTGTCTTTTAGCCTTGCTATTATACACATAATTGTGGTATAAGGGCACATTGCATCCCAAAATTGGAATCGATTTTTCCCCCGCTGGTTCTTTTGCACTATATTGCTGTTTGTTACTAAAGAGTATAATATGCCAATTGTTATTGAATTGATATCTACTAGCATGTTTAATGAATGGAACACATGAGCTCTGCAGCATTTAGCATCCTGTCATGCAGAGAATCAAAAAGATCTGCACATCGAGGTAGAAAAATAATGGGTTGATCACGCAAAAAGATACACATTCCTATGGGCGCCAATTAACAAGAGATGGAGAATTTGTGAAGTAGGAATCCTTACCAGCTTAATCTTAACACATCACAGTGCAACTCTGCTTAACACCTGGTAGCTATAGAACAAGTCGCAGGCAATTTCCCAGAGAAATGCACATTAAGATCAAGCAGTATCAAACAATGAAACAAAAGAAAAAAAACAGCGCAATACAATTCCTAATCCAATTTAGAAAAATAGAGAAACATTCCATGAAGAAAACAAAACCATCTAAAGGATACCAGGGATATGATTTTTCATAGGTTTAAGGCAAAACGCCATTAAAACAAATACCAGTTTGTGGTTGTCCAGGTCCTAGTCATGATTTCAGGTTGACTGTGATGGAGCAGAGGTCGAATACATCAAATGGGTCATCCAATTCAAAATGTTATCTCTGATTTAGTCTGCTTTTTCGAATTCTAAATCCATTCTTCTTTTAGATCTTTGCTCATCTTCTTTTGCAGAAGCGCACATTTGCTTTTCTGCATACATTTTCAGAAAAAAGTAGAAACAAAGCACATTTTCTAAAGACAATATTTGTTTCAATAACCCTTGAGTCAAAATTAAGAAACAGCCTTTTCCATTTTTATTTGCGGGTTTCTAACACGCTAGAATCAACTCCTGGAGGAGTATCTCTGCGCCATAGACCACTGGGGAACCCATCTTGGCTTTCCCTGTGAGATGGTCCCTACTGGGTATCTCCACAGTGAAACCAGGCATCCCCAGCATATGTGGGGGGCCGTTGTGGAGATGAGGCAAGCTAATGCCCAGAGTTGCAGAGTGTGATTCCTGGTTAGAGAAGGCACCGAGGTGAGAATTATGGAATCCGCTGACCCTGGTCCACACCCCTGCCGCGTAGGGAATTGAACCCTGGTCCCGGGCCGTCCTTTGCTCCCGGGTCTGCCGCCTCTAACCAGTGAGCCACACCACTCCACATTCAAGTAGTTGAACTAATAAATGACTACTATGCCGCATGGTAAAAGTTTCCTTCAAAGGTGTTTAAAGAATATTTCCTCTTTTTTTCCTTCAGTTAAGTCCTGAATATTGAAGCAATGTTGTGCAAGACCTTTTAAATAAATATCCTCCCATGCCAATAGATCAAACATATAGCCAATGTTAAAATAAGAACAGCACCCGAAACTCCCCTTGAACAGTTCTATAATATATCTAAGGTTGTATGCAGTTCACCATACAGTTCTTTAATCCCACATTTTTCTTCCATTTCAGAGGTTGTGGTAGGAGCCAACAAAAGGTATAACAGAGAGAAATTAACCATCTTCTTAAAAAAAAAGACTGCTACATTATCTACATATAGAGATTCACATGAACAACTACTGTAGGGTATTGATCCCAGTATGGCGGTACCTGGTTTTGTCCATTCTTTTTACAGATATATCAAGATCGGGGCATAAAACAGAAGCTTCAGTCCTCAGTATTAATTGGACAAAGGCTAATGGAAAGTAAAATGTTGTAGGATAGATGGCACCCTTACACAGACCCTGCCAAAATGGGTAAAACAAAAGTTCCATGTTATGAATTTAATTTTTCATAAAATGTTTGCAATTTGGCAAATGAGGTGACCAGTTGATACTGCAAAAAACAAATTGCTGTATGCCCATTTTCTGGTGCATTGAAATGAATTATGTGAGTTTCTGTGCGTGACTGCATGTGACTATTTATTTTATTATGCATTTGATCTACATTTAGCTAATGCTGGCTGAGCCTTAAAATATCAAAATAAGTACAATATGCAACTGGTGTTAAAATGCTCCCGGCAAGCAATTTAATTGCAAACAATTTAATTGCAGAAAAAAGTAATCAAATATCAAGATATACGCAGAGATCTTTGTTTCCAAACAAAGCAGTCTTCAGTAGAGCATGCTGACGACTTATGGTAATATTTGCATTGAAAGATGATTGCCATCTTTAGAGTAGTGCACGCCTTAATTGCCTGCTTTTGCAAAGTTCGCTGGGTCAAGAACGTGCTGCATGGGATTGGATTTGAGCATGAAGGGATACATCCTAATCACTTTGTGCTTTCAAGACAACATCCTACAGCTTTTTAATGTGATCTGCACCTTGAATTCAAATTATCCGCATGATTGCGAAAAGCAATCCGGACCAAAAGAGATCCTATTGAAAACACCAAATTGGTTACAAACAGGCTATGCAAATATCTCAGCTTTTATTTTTACAAATGTTTGCATTTTTCCTGCATGTTCTTTGAATAATGCCACCATCTCTTCAGATTGTTTGTTGCATCCCCTAGTCCATCTCTTTCAAAACTGCATTGTGATCAGGGTTGGATGGGGACAGAAAAAGGCCCGGCACCAAAATAAAAAGTATACCCAATTAGTGAATTAGATAGCTTCAAAAGTGTCCTATTTTTTAGATTGGGGCAGTTTTCAACTTGTAAAGATACACTGAATACATGTTTTGTGAGGTATGGGAGGCTGCATGTATTTGTGCTTTCCACAGGCAATGTTTTATTTTAATATCATGGAACTCAACAGTAAAAACCGGCCCAGCAGAGAGTAAAACAGGCCCATAAATAGCAAAAAACAGCCCATATACTGATCTGTCAGACCAGCCCATCGATCAATATCTGATTGTCCTATAGGCCAGTACGAACCTGGCTGTGACAAAAACTTAATGACAAGTGTCAATAAGGTTTGTAAGTTTGCGAGAGACAAAAACTCCTACAACAAAAGAGAAAGTAAACTCGAAATGTTTATTTAGCCACAGAGCTGAGGCACAATGTATTCCTTCACCCTCCTCATTCCCTCTGTTGTGAAAGTTGAGTGTACTGAGTGTAGGTAGCAAGTAGGAGTGACTCTAGGTTGGTTTGGAGACTTTATGAGATATGGTCCTGCTAACTGGTAACATACCCACTCCCTTTGAATTATGCATATTTTGAATCCATAGAACATATATTATCTGTCTTCTAGGGAAAAGCCACAACTTGTATGGGGAACATGCCAGAAAGTCAAGGGAAACTAGTGGTGCATCATGCAGAATCTGGGTTCTGCCCATCTTCTGCAGCATATTCATTTTCAACTGACTCTTTTGAGCACTTTGACAACCAAATAGCAAACTACAGTTTAATTTGAGGTCACTCACAATGCTGTGAGAGGATGGAGGCAAGTGAATGAATGGAGCAAACCAAAGTCAAATAAGAGTAGCAGCCTGTATCATTCTTTGGATTGAGTACACAGATGGACCTTGAAAGATTGTAGAAAACCTGAAGGCTACATTGCGAAAGGAGAAAAATATATAGCTATGTAAGGAAAAACATATTGGCGGTATTGTAACTGCTCATTAGGATCAGAGCAGTGAGGAGAGTACATTCCTAACTTTCTTTATTTCATATTTCTTTCATTCTGAATCAGCACTCGTTTTTGTTAAAGTTATGTCACATAACTATTTAGTTTAGATGAGTATGCATTATTTATACTTTCCCCATCAAGACAACCACATTATCTATAGTTCAAACAACTAAAAAGCAGCCAGGATGTCCTAACTTTTCCAAAAGCAAAGGTAAGACTCCACCTGCCCATGGCAGGTCTACTTGGTGACTGGCTGTTGACATGATTTCCAGCTATGGCCATCTACCAGCTTTCCACAATACAAAGTTGTCAACGTTTTAAAAAACATGCACAATTGTGAGACAAACTGCTTAGCTACTTTGCACTCTCTTAATCAATAAACAAATAATCAATGTTTTCTTTAAATCATGTAACTTTTGATTTCCTAATATATAATTTACTTCTAACAATTTAGGGATGAATCACAAATTTTTCAGTCACACAGTTTGAGGTGCAATTACCGTTATAAATGTGTAAATGTAATATTGAGGCAAAACCGTGCACATCTGAGGAGTGCACCTTGTAGTTGGGACAGCAGTGCACGGTGTAGTTGGGACATGAATCCAGAATCTAATCCATAGGGTCTAATCATGACATAATTTATTAGGTGGAAGACTACTTCATTTACTCAGATAAGACTTTTTGAATTATCCCCCAGATGTTTTCTAAGTTTTTGTCACCTGCCTCCATTGTAAAAGCCTCTGCTTTCATATGCCAATCGCCAATTCTTCAGATTGCACCTTTGAGACCCCCTGACTTTATCCTGCCAAAGGGTGTCTTTAAGTGTGTCCTACTCTTCTGCCATTAGTCCTTTAGGAAAGCATGCAGTTCAAACAGAGGGATGCTCAGCTAGAAGCCACCATCTTGAATCACAGCAGAAGAAATTGCTACTGACCTAACAAAAACACTATTGCAGTACTTGAGACCATATGTAAAAAGAAATTGTCAATGCTATTCTCCTCAAACTATTTGACACCAGGGACACATGCATAATAATTACTGATGCTAGTCAATATGGATTAGGTGCTGTGTTACTACAGAAAAGAAATGGAAGAGGGGAGGTAGTAGCATTTGCCCGCCGTGGTCTCAAAGGTGCTGAGTCATCATACTCTGTGATGGAGCGTGAAGCATGAAGCATTGGCATGTTGGTGGGGAGTCAATCATTTTCGCCGATATGTGTGGGGTACAGAGTTTGTAATCAGAGTTGATCACAATTCTTTAATCAACATGTTCACCACAAAAGGTGCTGGTAGAGCTATACTCAGAATTGCTTCAGATAGCAAGAATACTGTTACACAATGGAGTATTTTCAGGGCATCAGAAATGTGATGGCGGACTACTTATCTGTGAAATCCCATGAAGTAAATCTGAGAATTTTCGATGAGGATGTTGTTGTAATAAGTAAGGTGTCCAGTGCCACTCAAAGTGCCATATCTGAAGCTGATTAGAAGCATTAAGTCATGACAGCACTTTAACCACAGTCATGAGATATATGTATGAAGACTGACCTAATGGTAAAAGACAAGATGAACAAGTGGATGCATTTAGGAAGATTGAATCTTGCCTGTGATGGGTAGTGTGTTGAGAAGAACTGATGTACTAGTTGTGCAGGGTGCTCTTAGACCTAGGATTTTGGATTAGGGCACTTAGGCATGAGGGCTATGAAGAGGAGTGTAAGAGATTCATATAGGTGACCTGGTATGGCTAGACAGATTAAGCAACATGTGAGAGCTTGCAAGCCCTGCTTCGCCAGTGATAAGACACAAGTGACTGTACCTTCTTATCTTGTTGCTGTGCCGGTGCCTGAGGTTGCATGGTCGAAGCTGGCTATGGACATAATAGGTCCAGTTAGTGTGGACCATGGTCATGTTAAATATGGTATTGTAGCTGTAGATTATTTTTCTAGATGGATTGAGGTTGCATTCATGAATAGCATTACTTCTGCTGTGGTGTAAGAGGTCTTGAAGAAATTATTTCAATGAGAAGGTGTTCCGGATGAATTGATTACAGATAATGTTCCCCAATTTGTGTCATGTGAGTGAGACTTTCCTTCCAGATTTTGGTGTTAAGCATATTACCACTTCATATTACCCCTAAGGAGTAAGGGTTTGATTGAGCACTGCAACAGAATGATTAAGGAGAATATACAATTGTCTGTGGCTAGTGGTTTGGATTGAGAAAAAAACTTTGTTTGGGCATATCGCACTACACCCAATTCAGATACTAAGGTTTCAGGATATTGTTGAGGGCTTACACGGAAAATATCTACACACAAATCAATCCAATCAAGCTGTTTTTAGTTTCTTTTAATGGAGACAACATAGCATGCATGACGCGTTTCGCCTTCCATTAGACTTATTCATATGCAGCATTTACAAGGGATGGGTTTGTTTGCTTCTAATATAACATCTCTCTAAACATTGAAGAGGGACTAGTGCCCAACAGTTCAAATTTAAGGTGACAGCAAGGTTTTCATAGTTCTTTCTTCAAGGCGCAGTGTCAGTGAGTACTCAATGTTTACTTTTAGAATAGTTAACTTTTAGGATAGTTCCATTGGAATTAGTAGTATTCCATCATACCTGTGTCCCGACACTGTTCAGATTTTCTACTGTGTCAATCGAACCACAGTGCCCAGAATGCACCCTTGCTGCTTCTCTTCGTGAGTACTGGCCTCCAATGTTGTTCTTGGCCGAATTATTTCCTTGAATCAACCCGCAGCCTTATACCAAATGCCTTTATAAGGAAAAGTTCCATGTGTGGCTATTATTCCCCGGCAGCGGCATATTGCAAAGATAATCCCGCTACCATCCGTATTTCGTTTGCTTTACAATTCGTCTTCCAAGAGAACACACTCCTCAGCATGACGAGCTCGGAGATAATCTCCTTCGCCAATTCTGGCTGCGTCCGTTTCGCCTTCCATCAGGCTTATTCATATGCAGCATTTACAAGGGATGGGTTCGTTTGCTTCTAATATAACGTATCTCTAAACATTGAAGAGGGACTAGTGCCCAACAGTTCAAATTTAAGGTGACAGCAAGGTTTTCATAGTTCTTTCTTCAAGGCGCAGTGTCAGTGAGTACTCAATGTTTACTTTTAGAATAGATCACTTTTAGGATAGTTCCATTGGAATTAGTAGTATTCCATCATTTTTTTTTTTTTTTTAACATCGTTTTTATTGCAGTACCAAATCATTGTGTATACATTACAGCGATAGATATTTTGTCAATGCAGTGTTGTGATATAAATTTGTCTGAGTGACACCTTTACACAGCCTGTATGTCCACATCCAGAAGGCCGGGTGGCGACGGTGATATATCCATCTTCTGCATTTTCTTCCAATTCACGTTGGCTGGGACATTAGGATAACGTGGTCCGCTTTTAAATTTTCACCCTGCCCCCTCCCCCTAACAACAACCCCCCTGAACTCCCAAGAACACCCCTCCCCGTGGCTGCGCTATAGTGGAGTACTAGAGAATGTAAGTTCCGGTGGGTGCGAGGAGGAATGTAACATTCGCTAAGAGTGTGTTCCCGGTGTGCTAGTGGGTTCATCCATGTCAGTGTCTGTGCTTTCGCCCTCCTCCTCTCCAGTGCCATCTCGGAGTGCCTGCACTAGTGTCTCCCACGCTGTCGCCCTTTCTAATGCCTTCTCGTCTGCAGCCCGTCTAGCTAGTTGATATCGCAAGATGCTTTCGCTCGCCGCCCACTTTAGACATTCATTGTACCATCGCTTGTATGTGGGCCCCCTCTTGTATTTCCAATTCCTAGTGATTTCCCTCTTTGCTAATATCAACCTCATATCTATAAACTTACTTGTCGTCTTATTTTTGGGCGTGTGAGGAAACCAGTGCAGCACTCCCACCGCTTTGGTATATTGCAACTCCCTGTCTGTAGCGTTGTTCAGTGCCTCTCCGATCTCTCGCCAATAATCCCTCAGTTGGGGCAATCCCATAACATGTGACCCAGATCCGCCTCCATCGTATTGCATCTAGGGCAGGTCGCCTGTTCTCCTCCAAAGTATTGCTTCAATTTCCCCGGTGTAAGGTACGCCCTATGAAGAATGTAAAAGTGTATAAGTTGGAATCTGGCGTTTCTCGTGCTCTTCCTCGCCCTCCGCAGCAGCTGACCCCAAGTGGTGTCGGGGATCTCCATTTGGAGGTCCAGTTCCCATTTAGCTTTCAGGGCAGTGAGTGGCTGCAGGGTTTCTCGCAGCATTCGGGAATATAGGCAGGTCACCGCCTTAAAAGTTCCTGCCGCCATCATCGTATATTGGCAGGCCATAGAAGTGGTAGGTTCCTGCAGCCCCTCGCCCCAATGCTCCTGCATGGCTCCGATCACTGCCGCGTGCAACAGATAATCCCCCCTGGGTAAGTCGAACCGGTCTTGCAGAGTCTGGAACGGAAGCAATACCCCGTCCTCATAGAGGTCACCTAACATCTGTAGGCCTGCATCCTCCCAACCCTGCAGTCTCGACCAATCCCCGCCATGAGGTAGGGCCGTGATCATTCCCAGCGGAATCTACATTCGCCGAATTCCCACTCTTCGACGCGCACGGTTCCAGCAAAATCTAAATGTCTGCTCCTCTACAGACAAGTCTCTGACGAGAAGCCTTTGGTGAAGGGTAATGTACGCGAGCACATGGCGTGGGGTACCCTCGTCTCTACCTTGCTCTGGGCCTCGGTAGACCCTCGCAATCTCCTGGGTAAAGGATTGCAGCTGTGCCGCCAAATAATAGCACTCAAAATCTAGTAGTATTCCATCATACCTGTGTCCCGACACTGTTCAGATTTTCTACTGTGTCAATCGAACCACAGTGCCCAGAATGCACCCTTGCTGCTTCTCTTCGTGAGTACTGGCCTCCAATGTTGTTCTTGGCCGAATTATTTCCTTGAATCAGCCCGCAGCCTTATACCAAATGCCTTTATAAGGAAAAGTTCCATGTGTGGCTAGTATTCCCCGGCAGCGGCATATTTCAAAGATAATCCCGCTACCATCAGTATTTCGTTTGTTTTACAATTCGTCTTCCAAGAGAACACACTCCTCAGCATGACGGGCTCGGAGATAATCTCCTTCGCCAACACACACACACAAAACACTATAATCTTGCAGCTTGCAAGATTGGATTAGTGAGAACAACATCCTCTCCCACCTGCAAGCAGGGTTACGTGCCAAAACATCCACCATCGACCAATTACTACGGCTCCAGGTACTATACTGGAAGCATGTGGTCTTGGAAGGGGGTAGTCTCTACCTGACATTTGTGGACCTCAAATCCGCATTTGACATGGTGGACAGGAACCAACTGTGGAGTATATTAACAACAATGGGGATTCCACCCTACCTATGTCATCAATTTAAAAGACTCCACGAAGGAACCTATGCAAAGGTACGTTATGGCAAATATGGCCAGCTGACGAGAGCTTTTCCTATTGAGAAGGGAGTTAGGCAGGGATGCGTACTTGCCCCTACTCTATTTTCCCTTTTTTTAAATGGCCTTGTCGACGACCTAAATAGTGTACATAACATTGACGCCCCTAACCTAGCTGGTGGCAAATTCCCTGCACTTATGTTTGCGGATGACACTCTGCTGCTCTCAAAAACACCTATGGGGATGCAGCGGGTGTTAGACCAATTCACCAAATTCTGTAGGAACAGGAATTTGGTGATTAACATAGACAAAACAAAGTATATGGTGTTCAATGCCAATGCAACAAATTGTCCACGCCCGTTAATGGATGGACGACCCTTGGAAAGGGTAAATAATTTCACTTACTTAGGTCTGACCTTAAATGATAAAATGAGTTGGGTAACCCAAATGACTAAGGCTAATTTAACCCTTTCTCAGTCTACGGGTGGGATTCTCAAGGTGCAGAAGTCTTGTGTCCATAAAGTAGTCAGTGTTCCACTGGAAATATATAAAGTCCAAACCAGATCATCCACCCTTTACGGGGCTGAACTCTGGGGCCATTGTCCAGCAAGTGAGATTAGTATAACAGAGAATAATTTTATTAGACATCTGCTCTCCTTACCAAAAAACACTCCTCTAGTTCCTTTAAGGTTGGATTTAAATTTGAGGCCCATTGCAGAAGCTATTGCCTCTCGCCCGCTCCTTTATTGGCGCAGATTGTGGAGCGTCCCGGAGCTCGAATGCTATAGAGAAGAATTGAAGATTGTGATGGCACGCCCGAGTGTAGGGAGGATAAAGTGGTTATCCTTTATAAGGGGGCAGGCGTCTAGGATTGGCATGGAGAACCTCTGGTCCAACCCGGAGGACACATGCAAATCTATCTCAAAGAAAACCCTGGCAGAGTCTATAAAATATTACAACCTAGAAGAGGTCCTTCGATCAGCCAGGTCTTCTAGTCTCACTGACAGCTTTTTGGATTTCAAAAATGTCTACAGCTTTGAGAAGGAATTAGACATTATAGAACCTGTCTTAGCAAAAAAACTGTATCTACAGTTTAGATATGGCACACTACCCCTCCACTCTTATACTGATAAATGGAAAGTGGGTCCAGTTCGTCCTTGCCCAGGTTGCAATGATCCAAATGAATCCCTAATCCACGTGATCTTGTTTTGTCCTGCTTATTCTGTTAGCAGGAAAAAATGGATTATACAGCTATGTGTGAACTTAGGAGTCAGGAACCACGTAGAGTTTTTTAGAATTTTAAAAACTGATACTAATGCACTAATAGTTACTGCCATTGCTAAATTCTTGTTTTCAATGTGGTTAATTAGACGGAGATTGATTCGGTAGTACCAAGCTACTCTAATTCAGTAATACTAGGCTTTCACTGTGTTCTGAATATTTAATCAATGTATTTTCTTGCCTTAGTGTTTCTTTTCATCACTCTACAACCCACATGCTAACTGTTTTTATTGCAAAAATTCAAAATGAGTTGTAACTGTGTACTATTTTAAACATTGTAAATGTATTTTTCTACTTTGATGTACTTTTATGGTTCTTAAACAAGCCGAAATAAAGTTAAATTGATGATGATGATATATATATATATATATATATATATATATATATATATATATATATATATAGTGTTTTGTGTGTGTGTGTATATATATATATATATACACACACAAAACACTCCCAAGTAATACGTACATTAAAAATGAAAAAAATGTGTTTGTGCCGCATGCCTCCAAATAGACATCTCAGTGGAAACACAGCCTCTGGTGCTGATGCTTTGCAGAGTTGAACAGCCAACCACAGTTTGTTAAACTGTAAAGGGGAATAGCATGTAGCATTGCAAAACACACCTGAGGCTCGGAAAGTAATTATGGGCTGCTAAGTCAGAGAAGGAATAAGTGAGATCTAGCTAACAGCCCTCTTTAATAGGTGATAGCTTTCTCCATTGGAGCTAATACTACTGAAGTTATTTATATTAGCATGTTCTGTGAAATATGTGCAAATATTAAGCTTACCTCTTGAGTCTCCACAGCTTAGTTCTTGTAAAAACGAAACAATCTAAAATATATCTTCTTTATTCTGAATGCCCCAGAGCAATGTACTTCAGTCACTGAATTCCAAGAATTCTACCTCGATTTCACTGACTTATGGGAATAAACCTGCAAATTCATGCGGATATTCAGAATATGAAGAACAACCAACCACTGAAGATCCAGAACCAATAAAAATGTGTGAGAGTAAATTGAGCATGTAAATTACGCACATGTGTAAGTTACGTTTGTGAATCGCCAAGAAGTTTGTTGTTATGGGTGTTAATGCCTATCGTTCCCCTATGCACACATCACAAATCAGATTGCATCCATGCACCAAAATCTGGCGTGATCACACAAATGGAAAACAAATGTTCAACAATAGACAAAACTAGTATTAAAAAAAAAACATTAGCAAAAACTGTATAGAATTATAAATAGTGAAATAAAGGATATAGAGACAAAGGTCTAAGCAGCGTTAGTAAGAACAGAGCCACATTAACTGACAGAGTCTCAGTCACCTGGTATCAACAAAGACATAGATTGGCTAAACTACCACCAATGTAGAAAGACAATGTGTATTACAGCAAAAAAAGCCAATAAAGACTATATATACAAAAAATGAGCCTGCTTGCCAATAAAGACTGTATACACAGAAAAAAATGAGGCAGCTTTTAACTGTTCTGAAAGTATATTAGGCCTTAATTCTTAGATAAATCCATTGCACCTTTGCACCATTAGGACAAAAGAAAAAAAAACTAAAAGCAGTGCTTAATGTGAGCCTGTGGTTTCCGGTGCTCGGCACCAGCATTTAATTTTCAGCAATGACTAATGACAGTCCTCCACATGCAGGGTCTGTCTGACTGTTTGAGATGAGCACAACAACAATATTAATATTTCAATATGCATGCAAAATTAATAGCACTTGCTGCCCACACCCTTCCTATAGCTTTGAGAGGCCTGGAATAGTCTGAATGGATACACTTGTAAGAGTGAGATGGTTAGCAGCTGTGCTGGTATTGTCATTGCCAGCGCTGGCATGCGCGGTAGGTGGTGTAATGTGCAGTGGCCTTCCTTTTTTTTTTTTTTTTTTTTACAAATTAAGTACAAATTAAGGAGAGGATGTGGTGTACAGTCAGAGCTTACGACTTCTGAACTAGGGCACCAGGTTTAAGTCTCGGCGCTGGCTTAACATCCTGTGAATCTGGGCAAATCACTTAATCTCCTGGAATATGATCTGGTGTAATGTAACTGCCGCTCGAGTAGGGTGCTCCACTGCCTTTAGAATGAGACTGTACTATATCAAACTGTAAAAAGGATGAAAAATGAAAAGACTACTCCAGTGCTTAATTCATGTACTTTACAAAGTATATGCCTTTATTCTAAGCTACTGTCCAATAAATCTAGCTAAGGAGAGGGCAACACTTCTTACTGTGTGAATATGGAAAGCCACATGACATATCAGGTGGGAAACCGGGTCTAAATAAGGAATGGGAATGACGTGAACAGCGGCATCCCAAAACCATAAGGGGTCAACCTCGGTACATTAAGAGCAGCATCAGAAGGCGGAAGCTCTTGACAACGGCAAGAGGCAGTTCCCAGCTCCAGCAGCTCCCCATTGGCTGATTGGTGAATCTCTGTAGCCTCACTTCCTATTGGGAGAAATGTAATTACCTGCCAATTATTTCTAGCTACAACTCTTTAGCAGTGGATTAGCTGCGTTTAATGTTTTAAATGGAATCTAATTGGCTGTACAAAATCGGCTTCCGGTATTACATGCGATTATCCTAATTTTTTCGTTGTATCATGGAGTCCCTCTGGCAGCTGTTACAGTACAACGCTCTCTTAAACAACTAGTTTACTTCTGCCAGGGAAATTGCTTGAAAATGTGTTGGCTTTCCTATACTCCCTTTAAGCTCTCGCTTTACGTTCGTGAATTGTTTCTACGCAAGTACAAGGTGAGTCACATCCAAGATGTACCTGTTCAAGTTAATCTGGGGGTACACTGCCGTATGTTTGGTGCGTACATAACTAAGGTAGTGCAGCTGTACTTCTACCAGTCAAATGTAAAAATTTGACTTATATTACACGTCTAGGCTGGAGTCCCAGAATTCATGTTTAGTACAATAATTATACCGCAAACCGGAGGTCTGACAGGCATTCAGGATTGCATTATGCCAGGTTTGGAATCGGCCTGAAAGTGCCAATCAAAGCAAGGTTGTTGAACATGACGACTTTTAGAGCAACACCTTACCCAACACAGTGGCGGCCCCGCTGTTAAGGAAGGGTGCTTTACTTCTGCTTGCTGCTAATTTAAAACAAAAAAATAATGTAACCTCCCACCGACTGTACATGATTCTCATAAGAAATATAACCTTAATAAAGGCGCCAGAGAGGAGGCTTTTGATTAGACTGTGCAGTTGTGTCTATAGTGACAAATACCACGACTTCAGTGGTTAATATAACGCCGCAAAGCACACACTCAAAATTGAACTGTCTTCAGGAGCTGTCACCTGCGGCTCCTTTTCACCATCTCAAAGGCAGTCATGGTATCAATCTCGCGAGAATGAGAGGACCATAGACGCATTAGTATTGCACCCTCCACCCTCTCATCATGCGCAGATCTCAGCAGTGGATGCATTGAGCGACCATGGCAACTAGCCCTTGAACTGGACATTATCGCAACTGTGGTGTTGTATTCAGGGAGGACCAGCCACCATTGCAGTGATACATTCTAACTCATTCGTAGCCTCTGCGGCCTCTCCTGGTTGGTGTGAATGAACGATTTGTAGCACGCGAGGTCCGATCTGAAAGGTTGCATGTAAAAAAGAAGATGTAGGCAGGTCCAGTTCCACATTCCTTTATTCCCTATTTTTTGAGAAAGTAGTACAAGCACAGCGGCACCGAACACGCCTCCACCTCCAACCCTCCTCCTTCAGCAACTGCCTTCCCAAGAACATCAACCTTCTAGTATCCCATGCATTCCACATCCTACACACGTGCACACACAACACGTGCTACCATACACTCTCATACCACGAGACTTGCACACCTCCACCTCTCACAGAAGAGGAGACCAGTAGAAGCTCAGCTCCATCTTCTAGTTAATTTTTTTCTTCATAAAGGGGCATAGTAGTGGCCTCATTCAGAGACCATCAGGCAGCACACCCGCTTGCCAGGCTGGTAGAGGGTCTAGTCTCCAGCGAGGGCATAAGCCTGCCTGTCACATAAGTGATTGACCCACCCCCACCAAGCTAGGATGACTTTAGCATAAGTGCATCTGCTGGGGCATCAGATGCACTTTCAGCAAAGCGGAAAGCCGGGATATCTGCCATGTTGCTGTGGCCAATGCATCATTCTCTTCCAAAAACCTACTAAAACATATGGTCCCTTATACTCAGGGAGTTTCCTCTCTGCATATTGGAGTTCTGGACTTTTTGGTTCCGTCCAGAGGTGTCAGGGAACAACACCCGAAGACCCCGGAGTTCCACCTGTCTTGGTGCACAAATAAACAGAAACACGGGCTTCTCGATGGTGGCGTCAAAGACCAAAGGTTTATTACTGCAGGGACACAGAAGTCACAGAAACTACGCATGGGCAGTGTCTAGGAGCCTGTTCGATTTGTACAAAGAGGGTTGCTCCTTATATACTGTTAATTGGGCTTCGGGCAAATTCTTCACATGTTACTACACTCCCAAACCTTTGTGTCCTAAACAATAAATATTTGGTATTGTACAGGAATCGTCGGCAATATCTGATGATACAACATTACGAATAAGAGGTTCCCACCTTTCCATCATAATCTCATGTCAACTTTTCATTCAGGACCCGGACCGCCTCATCGTAAATTTCGTTACCTCCCCCTAATAAAGGCCCAGGAGCAAAGGAGCAGAGCCAGGTGCAGAAGATAGAAAAGCAGGATAAGAGATGTTTGTGGGTTGTAAATGGGCAAGGCTACCAGCTTCGGCCGCCTAATCGTGATCAAGCCAACGGACACGAGAACCAGTATAGCAGGACTGGCCTCGGGCAGAGGAGGCAGCCTTTGTCGAGTCATGCAGCTACAGCGTGATCTGGTCTAAGGTGCACGTGTCATTAGAGAGGTGAATCTCCGGCTAAGGCTACGTGTCCTTAATCGAAATGAAGTGATCAGAGGTTATTGCGTATGTGAGGGCAAGAAACACAAAATGGCTGCCATGATCTAAGATGGATGCCATGGGTAGATCAGAAATGTGTTTGTTACAGGAGTACTCTTGCTCGTAGCGTAGTGAAAACACCAGGATATGCTAAATGGATCATTTGCGGTTCGCTGATACCAATATTATGTATTTCCGACAATATTGAAAACACGGGTTCAAATCGTCACGGAACCTCAGACCCTCCTTTTGCCCTTACATAGGCAATTACTCAGTCTATGTCAGAGTCTAATTCTATGCTCATCAGGTCAGTGACATGTTGTTGTATCATCATCCTTTCTCGCGCCTTTTCTCCAAACGCCGGTGGTTTCCTAAAACAAGTTGCAGCACAGAGACTACACAGAGCTGGACCACACTGGATAATCAGGCAACATGAGAATAGGAATACTAAGATGACACCAATGACCATCAGAACCTTCCATCCCCACACTGAGATCAGAGTCCAAAACCACTCCATGAAGGACCAATTTCCCTTGTCTACGTGTATAGAGTCGGAAATCTTGTGTAGCTTAGAGATCGCCTCATAGACTGTTGGAGCATTATTGGGAATAAAGACACAGCAGCTCGATTGGATCATTCTGCATACCCCACCTCGATCTGCAAGTATTACGTCTAGAACCATACGGTTCTGCAACGTCATGAGTCTATCCCCCTGAAGCTCAGCTGTCAAGTTGCTAAGGGCACCAGCAGTTTCGGTAATAGTAGATTCAACTACCCGTGTTAGCTGACGTATGTTTCTACTATTGGCCATAGGCCCCCAGAACGGAAGGAAGCCTTTGAAGAAGTCTCCAGCTTCCTGACCAGCAGTATCTTCCTTGCTGAAGACACCTCTTGCTACTCTGGTCTTGTGATAATCAGATGAAGCAGTGTACGTTGGAGGCAACAATCGAGCAATATAACATGAACCTGAAAAGTCAGCAGGCAACCATGTATACGCTCTATCTTGACAGATGAAGTAGGTACCCCTAGCAGTAAGGAAAGCAGGGGAAGAGTTAGACGGAAACACGTAAGTCTCTACGCACTCACTCCTCCCTAGCTGAGCTCTCGGATTTCTCCCATTACCTTGCAAACAGACCTGACCTCGGTGAGGTACGACCCAGACTGGAGTTGAGCTTTTACGCTTGCTTTCTCCCAAACTAAGGCGATACTCTGAAGAATTCCAACTCAAATATACTCGCAATTCGTCTCTAGGGTAAGATGGAGTATTATTGACGTCTTTGATCATGTCAATAATTCCCTGGACTAAAGCTTTGTTGGCAGAGTTATATTTAGTGGAGCGTGGTGGACGTGGAGGATAGGTTTCAAGGGCATAAGCAAAGATGGTTTGAAGGGCCTGAAATGATCCATTATAGCTAAAAGGCAAAACCAGGTAGGGGATGCCTTTATCCATAGTGTGGGGTATCAAGCCACACACCCAGCAGTCTGTAGTGTTAACTACCAGTTGGTGTTGGTGCAAGAGCTGTACAAAAGTGTTATTGATAAATTCTGAGCGTCGAGCTTGCTCATGTTCAGGAAATGAGTGAAAAGAGTGTATAGAAGAGACAGTAGAAGTTGCAGGATCAAGGGGAGGTACTGTAGTTACTGGCATAAAAATCAAACTCATACCAAAGACGATTCCACCCACCAACGTTATCAAAACAATCAAAAATGTAATGGCACATTGTATCAAAAAGCATTTGCTGTGAAGAATTCTGTAAAGTCTGTTTCTGCGAACATAAATCATATTTTCTCGTTGCAGCGCAGGAAGCTCCATCTTCTACAATCCGCTCGCGACCACTGATGATGTGTACGTAGATGAAAATGCCTCTATCAGCCCTGGGAGTTCCCAGAACCAACAGAAAGATCGACCTTGTGTCAGACCCCCGCAGATTCAACTAGGTACACAGCCACGACCCTACGGCTACCCAGACGGCAAGGCAATTTTTAAAAACAATAAAGCAATAGCAAACTTCCTGGCTGAAGGCAAAAGTTCAAAATTTCAAAATATCCCAATAGGCAGTTTCCTGCTTTATTTGTCCATATTACGAGGTCGTAAGTTGTATCTGAGTTTTGCCGGAACTGTTTGATCGGCAAATAACGTATCACTAGTAGCTGTTGAAATGTTCAGGTTCGCAGATGACAGAGTTTTTTCTGATGCAGAGGACAAATGTTCAGAGTTCAAAGGAGTCTTTTCAGGAGGAGAGTCAGAGTTCGAAGTGTCAGTTACCAATTCGGCATCGCTGAAAGGGATAAACTTGGGCGTTTGCTCGCATTCAGAGGCACCAATTCCCTTCTTCACCCAGTCGTCGTAAGGAAGTGGCAAAGGTACACGTTTGACATGAGTTGCGTGTATCCAGTGCTTACGTCCAGCCACACGAACGGCAGTTCTTGTTGCAAGCAGCACTTGGAAAGGTCTGACAAACTTGGGCTGAAGGTTCTTTGTCCTCGCGAAATTTCGGACCACAACGTGGTCACCGGGTTTCAGCTGATGCCCTGGACTCTCCGGAGGCTTTGGTAAAGCATCGAAAACCTGTTGGTGAATAAGACTCAATTTAGCAGTCAAGTCGTAAAGGTAATCGATCAACATGGGATATTCTAGAGAACAAAACTCCTTTGGCCTAGGCACTCCCCAAACATTTGCCGGACGGCCAAAAACAATTTCATAAGGACTAAGCCCTACTCTAGAATGCACAGTTGCTCTTGTTGATAACAAAGCCAAGGGTAGTGCGTCTGGCCAGGATAAACCTGTGGATGCCTGTATTTTAGCTATTTTTAGTTTGAGGGTGCCATTGTAACCCTCAACTAAACCAGCAGACTGAGGATGGTTTGCACTGTGAAATTTCTGTTTAATGCCCAAACCGGCACACACACTCTGCATAACTTTCCCTATAAACTCACTTCCATTATCTGACCATACAATCCGTGGCATTCCATACCTAGGGAAATATTCTTTGAGAAGAATTTTGGCAGTTGATAGGGCAGTATTGTCCTTTAGTGGATATGCTCCGATCCATCTGGAAAAAGCACAAACTACCACCAGGACGTATTTTAGATTATTACAGCGATCCATGTGTATGAAATCTAGCTGAATCACTTCAAAGGGGCAGGAAGGAGGAGCGAAGTGACCAGCAGGAGTTGGGGTTCCCTTGCCAGGATTATGCATCAGGCATACCATACAATTTTTCACCACTCTCTCTGCACATTTACTGATCCCATCATTCTTCCAGACCGGAGCCAACATCTTACAGATTCCTTTAGAACTTATATGCGCTACTCCATGCGCCATTGTCACCACTGCAAGCACATACGCATCAGGCAACATCCACCGCTGTTGTTCTGACAAATCAATCCAACACCCACTCGAATCCAACTTACCCGTACTTTCTTTCCATGCACGTTTTTCCTCCTCAGTTGCCTCTTTCTGAATCTCTTTCACACTTTCCACTGTATCCTCACACATCCCAGACTCAGAAATCCATCTTGCAGACGTAGCAACATACATTCTACTCATCATATCTCTAGCTGTCTGTTTAGCGGTTTCATCAGCAAAAGCATTCCCACGACCAACATCATCCGTGATTGCTTTATGAGCACTGCACTTTACAATCGCAACTTCAGTCGGCAAGGTTAGAGATTCCAACAAGTCGTTAACTAGCTGACCATGTTGAATCTTAGTCCCATGGGACGTAATGAAACCTCTTTCTTTCCACAAACGGCCAAAACTATGGGCCACGCCAAATGCGTACTGACTATCTGTAAACACATTCACTCTCTTTCCCTTAGCTAAAACACACGCTCCTGTTAGAGCTATTAATTCTGCAGCTTGGGCAGAATTCTGACTCACTCTTGCAGTCTCCACAATCGTACTCAAAGTCGTTACTGCATAGGCAGCAGTCACATCACCATTCTCCAATTTAAAACATGACCCATCAACATACAACGTGCCATCTGGATCTGACAATGGGGTGTCTTTTAAATCAATACGTCCTTTTGTCTCTTCCTCAGTTCTAAAACAGCAATCATGGGGCTCGGAATCACTCGACTCTTGATTAGCCGGCAACAATGTTGCTGGATTCAATACATTGCATCTTTTAATCTGAATATGACTTGCTAGCAGTGTCAGCTCGTAGCCAGATAATCTCGCACTGGTAAGGTGTTGCGTCTTGGTTCGATTCATGAGTGTATCCACAGCATGAGGAACCATGACCACTAGCATATTGTTCTTCACCAAACCAGCAGATTGTCGAATGGAAGCCGCAGCTGCCGCTGTAGCTCTCAAACAACTAGGTAACGCTCTAGCTACCGGATCTAATGTTGATGAAAAATACGCACAAGGGCGTTGTTTATCACCAAATTTCTGTGTCAGAACACTCAACGCGCAACCTTCTCTCTCGTGAACATAGAGCGTGAATGGCTTGCTGTAATCAGGTGTGCCCAATACAGGAGCTGAACACAATGCTTTTCGTAACTCAGAAAAACTCTCCTGACATTCATCAGACCATGGCACTGGACTCGGAACATTTTTCCCAGTCAAAGCTACCAACGGTTTTGCTAAAAGAGAAAAATTTGGGATCCACTGCCTACAGTAAGAGGTAATACCTAAAAAGGCACGCACTTCTCTCTGCGTGCGGGGAACACTCATTTGCGTAATTGCTTTTATTCTCTCTGGGGTCAACTTCCTTCCCTCCTTTGACAAGAGATGACCTAGGTAGGTCACTTCTTGGCAGCAGTATTGCATTTTCGAAGGTGACACCTTGTGATTCAATTTGGACAAATGATGCAATAACGAAATCGTAGCTGCTTTGCAAGTTTCCTTGTCATCGGCAGCCACTAGAAGATCATCTACATACTGTACTAGAGCAGAACCTTGAGGAAGTACAAAAGAATCTAATTGACTTTTTAATGCCTGACTGTAAATGGATGGGCTCTCACAATAGCCTTGTGGAGCGCGTTTAAATCTGAAGCTTCGGCCTCCTAGACAGAAGCCGAAAATATCTCTGCTTTCCTTGGCTATCGGAATGCTGAAAAAGGCATTTTTCAAGTCGATGACTGAAAACCATGTGGCTGTAGCAGGAATTAATGTTAACAAGGCAGTAATATCTGGAACTACAGGAAACTGCGGAACCACAATCTTATTAACTTCTCTGAGATCAATAACAAACCTATATACTGGAGGTTTTGTCGGGTCAGTACTAAGCATGAGCGAATTTTGCGGATCTCGCGTTCGCGAATTTTGCGGATTTGCGGATTCGCAATCCGCAAAATCCGCGAATTCCCGCGAATTTGCGGATTTTTTTTTTTTTTGTGTTCGCCCGTGTTTCTGCCAGTTCGCGAGGGTTTTGTACACTTTCGCAAATTGCGAACTTACCTGTCGGGTCGCAAGTTTCGCGAACTTGTTGTTTCTACGTGTCCAGCCTTTTTGGGACACTCTTCTTCATCACTGCCACTCTCTGTCACCACTGCCACTCTCTGACTACTCATGCCACCCTCTGGCCCACCCATGCCACCCTCTGTTTCATCACCACACCCTCTGGTTGTCCAGTGTACATTATTTTCGGCAAAGCAAAGCACACCTTCCCTGCCTCAAGTGACCTGAATTAATTTGGGGCTGATTCATGTGTCACAGAATATTTTTTTAGCTGGCACCTGCTTCCTTAGTGCGCCCTGATTAGTGATCTTTTGCACTTGCTAAGTGCTTTCATTGTTGCAAAATTAGTTACAACACCTGCCCTGCCCCAACTGACAATAATGAATTAGGGGCTGATTAATGGATTTTAACTTCCAGCCTGGCTCCTGCTTGTCTCCCTTAGCTGTAATTCAGGACCTTTGTGGCATATGTGTAACTATTCTGAGGTTCAGAGCAGGGTCACATACTAGTTTCAACTGGCAACTGAACTCTGGAGGGGCCCCTCAGGAAGCACTCCAGGAAATGGCTACTAATGATGAGCCTGAACTTTTGAACCTGGTAAGTAGTTACTTTCAGTTTTGCTAAGATCGTATTTCTGCAATTTTGCACTTATTCGCGGGGCGCGAACTCACGCGAACAGTGCGAGCAGTGCGAGCAAAATCCGCTGCTCGCGGATTTGCGGATTTTGCGGGAAATTCGCAAATCTCGCGGATTGCGGATTTCCCGAAAATCCGCAAAATCCGCGAGCGGAACGGATTTTCCGCCCACGCCTAGTCAGTACGTTTCAAAATCGGTAATACAGGACTGTTACAGACATTTCCTTGAGTTTCTTCAACCACACCTTTCTTAATCAAATCTTGTACAATCAGTAAAAGTGCACGTTCACCTTCATTAGATATTTTGTATTGAGGAATTCGTGGAAATTTGACATTTGCTTTCAAAGTGACTACATATGGTGGTATTTCTAAAAGGCCTACATCGTTAGGACCAGTCGCCCAAAGAGTATCAGGGAGTGAACGCAGCTCTGGCGGGAGTGCATCCATTGACAAATACATCGGAGAGGTGATTCTTTTACCCAATGTAAGCTGTACTCCTTCCGGAGAACAGTACAATGTCGCATATAGTCGTTTTAATAAGTCTAAACCAAGTAGATTCTCATTACAACCTGTCGTCAAAATCAGGGGTGCTTTCATTTGACATGGTCCAACAGAAATAGACAAAGGACTAGATATGGGGTTGTAAACAGGGGCGCCTGAAAAACCTACAGAAACATTTGTTGAGCCGGACAAAGGTGCGCCAGGGAGTTTCGCATGAATGATAGAACTTTTTGCTGCACCAGTATCCAACAGAAACGGTTCGACTACACCTGATGTTGCTACTGCGACATAAGGCCCACTCTGATCCACTGGAACTGATACTACTCCCTCTCTCTGTCCATGGCTGTCCTAGTACCCATTTTGCTGAAATCCCTCATCATTTTCACAATAGTCTTCAACATGATACTGTTGAGATCTATTTTGCTGAGCAGACTGTCCATTTTGTTGATCAAAGTGATTAGAAGGGCGATCATTTGTCTGTGGAGGCATAGCACCTCGTCCTCGACCTCTAGAATTCTGCACAAAACCACCACGACCCCTCTGAGCTGCTGCTGCATTATTTTGCGCTAGGACTGGACATTCATTTTTATAGTGACCCTCTTTCTTACAGTACGCACACTGGTTCCACTGATATTGAGGTCTCGGTGAAGTATAATCTGTCCTTTGATATGACCCTTGTTGCGTATTAGTCTGATTCATGCGAGGCGGATACGCCTGTTGCAAAAGAACTTTAGTCTTTAAGTCTTTCGTTTTCTTATCTGATTTCTCTTTCTCTTCTTTATCCCTATTTTCATAATACTGTGCAGTTGCAAGTATTTGCGCAGTTGTAGAAACAGCCCACGCACTCTCGGAATCTTTTAATTTATTGCATAGCTCAGGTAACAAATTATGTACGAATTTATCGACAAATAATCTCTGTCCTCCTTCTGTGCTCATATCTTGACCACTATGATCTACAAAAGTCTCTTCGAACCTCGTGAAAAAGTCGGAGACACTTTCGTCTTTCTTTTGCCTGCATGCGGACAACTTGTCCCAGTTAACGCGCAATGCTGGCATCAGAGTCTTCATTAAGTCTATTATCCTACCTGGAAGATTAGCAATTAGAGGTTCAGGTTTGGAACCACCTACTTGCTGACCATCCGCTGCAATGATAGCTGCCCAATCACCACCTAGGGCAACTGGATGATTCTCTTTACGTATCTTAGCCCAAATTGGTTGCGGAACCACATTGCCAAATAACATGTCAATGTCCGCTAGATTCATCACACAAGCCTCAACTGTTTGTGCTAACTCCTTATAGTATCCAGCAGGATTCTTTCGCGGGTCTGGCAAGGCCTGCTTTACTGCTAACACTTCGGCTCGCTTCCACGGAATGTGTATCCACACTCTCTGGAACTGCGCTGGAGCGGCTACAATACCATTGACAGCATCAGCTTGTACAGCGTCGCGCCAAATTGGAGGAACCTCCCTCATTGGATATTGGCGAGTCTGCTTCGTACTACCTTTCTCTAAATCCCTCGGTGAACGAAGTGATGGATCATTTCTATAACTTAAAATCAGTTCCATCGCTTCTTTTATATTTTGACCTACTATCATTCCTGCAGCAAACTCTTTCTGAACCTTAATTAAGTCTTCTAAATTCGATTCAGAGTCATCTTCTTCTAATTCCTCACGTAAAAGGGAACACATCTCGTCAAAAACATATCGTTGCGTTGGTTCATTCCATTGCATAAATGTATCTAGTACATCTCTCGTGCTATATCTTCTACTCTTCGAAATCCATCTGAGAGCCGTGGAATCTAATATTCCCCGTTCCTCAGTACTTGGAAGCTGACTACGTCTTTGTACAGAGTCAGAAGTAGGAGTATTAATTAAAGTTTTATAGAGGGGAGACAGAATGCTAGAGACAGAATCAGTGATTCTTCGATGAACAGAGAGCGGAGTCAACATACTGGCAGATGCAGAGAACACAGTAGCAGTTGGAATAGATAGCGGGACGGTAGGAGTATCGAGGAAGATAGCTTGTGGAACAGTAGGTGTAAGAGACACAGGTATAGGTAAAGAAGTCGGCAACCCAGGAAGAGGAGGTGCCGTAGGAACATTCACATTGACCACAGGAGGTACAGGAGCTTGATTCTGAGGGGCAGGAGCAGGGATACCAGGTTGTCCAGCAACCGGTAATTGAACATTCGGTACAGGTGGAGCCGTAGCACCTTGTGCATACGGTGGAGGTGACCGTAACAAATAAGACAACAGAGGATCGTTTTCGGGGTCCTCTAGTATCTTAGTTGTTTTCGATGGCAAGGCAGGATAGCACTTGTCAATCGCTAAATTATGCTCTCTAATGGCCACCTCTATGGCCTTCTCAGACTCGTTAACTTGCAGCTGTTTAGCCGCTTGTTCTAAAGTCAACTCTTCTTGCTCTTTCTGTTCTTTCTTCAACCTTTTAATCTCTCTCTGTTTAGATTCTTTTCGCCAGTAACGGAAAGAATCAAACATTGCCGGCCGGGCTTTCTTCCTAAACAATTTCGCTTCTAAATTATCAAGGATTTCGGGTTCAAAACTAACATGCAGTGGCCAACTAAGGACACCGTCCTTTTCCGTGTAGCGGACCCACACCTCATTATAAGATATAGGGCCCACACCATGCTTACAATAAAGATCATACAAGGGAGTCCCAATCGGAGGAACCAGACATGAGTCCTCCAATCGTGAATCACTGTTGCAACCAAAACAAGACAACATACAATTTCTCCGACTTACCATTTTGCAATCCGGAACACAGAACGAACAAACAAGAAACAAATATGTGCACCTGAACCAAGAACTTAGGCCTACCAAAAGGGAACTGATGTATCGATACCCAAACTAAACCAAATAGATTATCGTAACCAGAACAACCAGTGATAATCTTACGAAACCAAACCAAACCAAGAACCAAAAAGGATTTTAACAACCCTTACGAAGTAACTAGCTAGCAACCACTAAATACTTAACTGAGGCACTGAAGACGTCACCAAAGAGAAACCCGTCACGTTTCGCCGTACTAAGGACTGCACCTCGGGTCCAAGACAGGGCGACGGTCAAGGCAACGGCCCACTGCAGCCGTCTTGAACGGGAACCCTCGTGGAAGAGAACGTCGGGCCACTTTTGCGATATGCCGGGATCGATGAAGTGGGGCGCCTCCCTCAGGAATCTTCACACGAAGCTTCTCGAACTCTTCAGGCTTTTGGACCGGTACCGAATGACGTCGCCCCACGTTGGGCGCCAATTGGAGTTCTGGACTTTTTGGTTCCGTCCAGAGGTGTCAGGGAACAACACCCGAAGACCCCGGAGTTCCACCTGTCTTGGTGCACAAATAAACAGAAACACGGGCTTCTCGATGGTGGCGTCAAAGACCAAAGGTTTATTACTGCAGGGACACAGAAGTCACAGAAACTACGCATGGGCAGTGTCTAGGAGCCTGTTCGATTTGTACAAAGAGGGTTGCTCCTTATATACTGTTAATTGGGCTTCGGGCAAATTCTTCACATGTTACTACACTCCCAAACCTTTGTGTCCTAAACAATAAATATTTGGTATTGTACAGGAATCGTCGGCAATATCTGATGATACAACATTACGAATAAGAGGTTCCCACCTTTCCATCATAATCTCATGTCAACTTTTCATTCAGGACCCGGACCGCCTCATCGTAAATTTCGTTACCTCCCCCTAATAAAGGCCCAGGAGCAAAGGAGCAGAGCCAGGTGCAGAAGATAGAAAAGCAGGATAAGAGATGTTTGTGGGTTGTAAATGGGCAAGGCTACCAGCTTCGGCCGCCTAATCGTGATCAAGCCAACGGACACGAGAACCAGTATAGCAGGACTGGCCTCGGGCAGAGGAGGCAGCCTTTGTCGAGTCATGCAGCTACAGCGTGATCTGGTCTAAGGTGCACGTGTCATTAGAGAGGTGAATCTCCGGCTAAGGCTACGTGTCCTTAATCGAAATGAAGTGATCAGAGGTTATTGCGTATGTGAGGGCAAGAAACACAAAATGGCTGCCATGATATAAGATGGATGCCATGGGTAGATCAGAAATGTGTTTGTTACAGGAGTACTCTTGCTCGTAGCGTAGTGAAAACACCAGGATATGCTAAATGGATCATTTGCGGTTCGCTGATACCAATATTATGTATTTCCGACAATATTGAAAACACGGGTTCAAATCGTCACGGAACCTCAATGTCAAAAGACCTACTGCACTTATCCTACTGGGACTGACATGCTTTGCTAGTGCCACTGGGCTGTTCGTAGCCTGGTGCTTCCCACACTTGTACATGAGGTCGCAGAACATGGGCTGGGTGGGTGGCAGCCCTGCTAATTTATAATGTTGCTCCTGCTTTGCCGTGCCATAAATACGCAACAATCAGTTGAAATGCTTAGGGGAAAACTAAAACACAAATTCGAAGTAAAATACGCCCTTCCTGAGCCTTCCTGAGAAGTGGGAAGGTCTAGGAATCTCTTGCTGATCTCCCCCAGCTTCCGTCCATCTGACCTTCACCCTCCCCAACCTTCTTTGATTCTAAGCTGAACGGATTTTCTTATATAAGACTTTTTGATGTATTCCAAGTAATGAGGGGTTCTTGAGGCACAACGAAGAAGCCAGAGGCCAAATAAATGAATTAATGAAAGGTCTTAATCTGCTCACTGTGGGGTGAAGCACTCAAGTCTCCAGCAGGCCACATTACCTCTACTCTGTTCTACATGTAGCTCGAAAAATATATGGGGGCTGAGATGCGCCATTATCAATTTGCTTTTATTGCCCTCTCTTCTTACAGACTCTGGTCTTCTCAACCTTATTCACGTGAATAATCATACTGCAGTCTTCACAATTTGATTATGCACCTGTCATTTCAGTCTGGTGCCATTTTGTACTGTTACTGTCATTGTAACTAGGTCATTTGCATTAGTCTGTTTAAGCTTCAGTGGCATGGCAGCTCATTGTGGCACTAAAGAAAATATACTATTTCTAAAACGATTACATTTTAAAATGAAATAAGTACAAACGCCCTGTGCTGTGTTGGACCGTCATATGGTATGTACAGTATGGCTCATATTTCCAATGCTTGCGTGCTGGCACTGCCTTGTGATTCTGATCCATACAGCCACTAATTGAATGTATGCAGTTCTATAAGCTAAACTAGCCTCTTCACAGTACTTGCGAAATACCAGTCTTGAAGACGGAAAGTGCGTTAGGGTGTTGGAGTTGAGCTAGCAGGAGACAAGGAAAGATGGGCACTAGGTCACAGAAGTGGGAGAACAATGTAGTCCTGTTAACTGTTAACACACATGCATTTCTTACACAGAGATTTGCCAGGTTTTTTTTCAGTTGCAGAGAGTTTGGGGAAGTCTGTGAAACGCGTGCTGCAACAATTTGCTTCCAGAAAAATGAAGGACTTCCTCCCTGTCTAAGGGGTTTGGGGTCTGAAGTCTTAATTTGAGCAATAGTAGCTGCTGAGTTGGCAGTAGTTGACTGTGTGATGGAAGTACAAAGGGTCATGTTTCAAGGCGCTTTAATGCATTAACCATATAACGTTGTAGTCATTGGGCCCTGAGGAAGGTGCACACTGGGGTGAACTGTTTTCTTTTTCTTGCACCAAAGATGATTACTGCAGCAAGGTTTTTTTAGTAACTTCAATGTACTTATTAACCTTTTGTGCGTTTCTGAGTGAAGCACATTACAATCGTCCATTACAGCGGCAGTGATTGCGCTAGTAGAATGCTTTGGGAGAGTCTGAGATGAGCAGAGATGTATGTTCCCTGGTGTGGAACAATTCCTTGTGTTATGATATTGGCTCCTTGAGGTGCAAAGGAAAGGCTGGTATAAAATATGTCTACTAAATTCCTGCTTTTGTGAACTGTCAGTGCTGGAGATCAGAGGGATTTCAGCAAGTAGGATTGTTGATGTTGACCTTCTTTACCACCATCTTGAAGAATGTTAGTCTTTGCAATGTTAAATGTAAAACTGTTTGCCTTCATCCGTGCTCAAATGTGTTTTAGGCATGCTGCGGTCAGTGGTGCATGGAGAACTTTCTTTGAGCTTGACCATTCTGTGAGCAAAGTCGTTTTGTTGTAGCTCTGTTCTTTTGGCCATATACAGACAGCGTTAAAATCTGTAGTTCAACGATTGAAACTTCCTTCATCAATATCTTTTTAAAATGTATTAGGGGATGTAGTCCATGCTAGGGAAGTATATTACCTAATTAAATATGTGACTGTAATTAGCTTGACTGTGACAGCCCACTACAACCACTACTATGTTTTTATACTTCACTTTGCTTCTGAAGTGTGCTTAGCTAAAACACTCAATATATAAGCTCATTTGGAAATTTTAATTGTCACTGATGTACACGATGAAATCCAAAGAATTGATAGGTATGCACTACTGGGTGGGTACTAATTAGAGAAACTGTTTTCATTGGAACTATATTGCTGAATAATCAATAAATAGTAAAGAAAATAAGCAGAAGGGTTTAAATAGGTGGACAGAGAGGAAATTTTAAGGCAAGAAGGTGGCTGTGGTTTTAGATATGCCCTGCTCCGAGGGATTTCTCTTCTACCTCCCATCCATTAATTCTTTGATGCACCTTTTTTGTCCTTACAAGAGAAAGAAAAAGGCGGGGGTCGGAGTAACCACCAGTAAGCCACTATGAGTCTAAGGCAAACAGAACAGTCCATCTTGAATTTCTAGGTCATGTCTTTTCTACTTGGAACAGAAGCTATCCCACCTGCCTATCTTTCTTTTAGGGGATCATCTGTCTGAATGTAAAATCACTTGGTTTTTATCCCTATAAAAAGTTACTGCAGACATCTGCACCTTTTAACGTGTATACAAACACAATTGCTTCATTTCAAAAGCTTTAATACTCAGAGGAACATACGAGGAACAAAAAGATATTTCATCCTCCTTCCTGTAAGTTTGGGGCTCTGCTTATGTGATATGAATGAGAAAAGACTGGGGTACCAGGCCTCCATTCCAGTCAATTGCTGCCCATGAATGCCAACCATTAACCCATCTGTAAATATAACTGTGGGTCCTGAACACTAGTTGGTTGTCTATTTTCTCCTTCTGTATGAAGATCACCATTATCTACGTCTCTGACAGGCTGACCACTACACAGAAGCTGTTCTTTAACACCCTAAACCACCAAGACAGAAATATGCATTAGTGGCCGTGTTATATACTAGGATCTGTGATAATCTAGTGAAACTGAGCCTTGCCAAACTTGCCACATGACGATGAGGGGAATGATGTACCATTTTTGGGCACATGGACCCAATATTCTGTTGCTATACAGAAGGACTCAACAAGATATAATACTTACATCGCTTGAATGAGTTATGAACAAAATATACTCAATATAAAAACTGGAGCCCTGCAGAAATCAGAGAAAGGACGAAACGCGATGGCGATGACATTGCTTACTCAAAAGCGTTTCTTTTAAAGGTGAAAACAATGAATAAAGAACATTGGAATTGAAATATTGCTGCTCGATGTAATGATTTATTGTCGGGTATTATTCACGTTTGATATGCTTATAGTGCAAATCTTTGTTGAATCTATTTCGGGCTCCCAGTAATTTGGATATACTGTTTACAATTTTGTGTGTGCTGGACCACTAGTGGCTTATATAAACTTCAAAATATGTCCAGAGGCTTGAGCAGACCCTGGATCCACAATCAAATTAGATTAGAAACATTGAAACTTTGAACAAAATAGACTCTTGGCAGTTCCTTCTCTGATTCCACAGTATCAATATAGAATGTCCTCCCTTCTAACTCACATACTCAACTTACTCTGTTATTCCCCTTGAAGAACCCTAAGACCTTCCATCTGCATCTCCTCATCTAAGGATAAACTCGTTTGCTGTGCTCTATAATGGGCAGTGCATATGTTCAGTTTCGGCCCCCTCAATTTCCTCTTCTCTGTTGTCACACCTTCTGTTCATCTATATTCCTTCTCCACCCATTCATCACCCTCTATCCCTACTGCATGATACTGTTAATTTGAATTAATTGATAAAGACAGAATATTCACCTTCATCAGGGATACTCTGCGTAAAGCAGTGCGTGTTACCTTTTGTGGAGGCACTACAGAAAAGCAATAGATAAATAAACGAAAATATGCATGAAGAGCATTCTGAAGGTCTGGGCTTTGAGACTCGTCTCTGGGGCTACCAAACAAAAAATAAATAAATATGCACAACATTCTAGAGAGAAAGATGTCTAAAGAGCAATGCCTTGGAGGCCCAAGCACATGGGGTTATGTCAGAGTTACCTCATGAGTAAAGGGCAGGGTACCCCAAAATCCACTTTTAATCGTAGAGAATTAAATGGTAACATTTTATCTTTCATTGTGTTGTTCATGAAAGCTCCAATGCTGTATTTTTATTCACTTATTGAGCGGTGTTACGAGTAGTATTTTATTTAGTGCAGCGACCAGAATCACTAAACAACGGGCTATTCAAATTATTGGCCCTGGATTAGGGAATAAAATGCAGACTCATGAATTATGAGTCTTTTTCCTCATGTCTTTCCCTATTCCGGGCCAAATAACTGGGCCTTGATTGCGACCATTAACCACCTTCTTTGAATAGGTGGTAAATGGCAGTAAGTGCAATGCTATGGGTGGGAGGCGTGGGCAGGGTGATGGCAGCATGCAGAGCCAGGCAGGGCACTGTCCAGGGGATCTACGGGGCATATTACCAAGCAGGGCGATAGGCAATTATCGACGGTTTAGCAGCCGTTTTCGGACGCTAAGCGGCGATAATTCTATTGCTCTATTAGCAAGCTGTCGCTCACAGCAGTTAGCGACAGCTTTAGGCGATAGCGAGCGGTTTGGGGCCCGCTTTGCATGTCAGCGATATTTATCGCTAATGACATGCAAAGTGGGCATACCCAATCTGTTAGCGACTGAAAGCAGTCGCTAACGTCGCTATCGCCTATTAGCAAGGCAGGCGTAGCAATGGGAATATTCCTGCTATCGCCATAAACCAACGCCTGCTCAGACCAGTTCTTAGCCATGTTATCAAATGGGAGGTGGATAACATGGCTAAGAGCATTTTGTCGCTAATTCGTGAATATTGCTGTATTCTCAGCGATATTCACGCATTTTGCCTGATTTTTATTGCTTTTGAGATAAACCTTGCTAATAGCAAGTTATCTCCGCAATAATTTCCGGCGAAGCTTAGCGATAAAAAATTCGTTGCTAAACCTAGTTAGTGACAAATATAGCTAATTGATGGTAATATGCCCCTACCTTCTTCCACTGTAGTGGAGGAGTAGGGTGCAGGCAGGGCTCTTTGAGCCCCTGCTACAGCCTCTGCCAGAATTCATTATGTCACATGTTTTCAAGTGCAGAATTATCAGGTGTAAAAACACCAGGCCACTTGTAGTTGCACAGAACAGCATACGCCCAGGGATCACAAGGCTCTTCATATGTTGCTGCACTAAGGTTAGGCTGTGGTTTACAATTCTTGACATTACAGAAATCAGGATGCAGGAAACCTTAAAAAACTCTTTTAAGCCCTGGTGGATTGGCTGGTATAGGTCACACTTTAATATGCAAAAATATTGTTTGACATAGTTATGTTGTCCTAAATGTCGTTAGCAGACATCATTCCATTCCTGTAGATGTTCTAACTCCGCTAGGTTGATATTTTTGTAGATGATATATGCAGCGTGATACTTTTTGCAAACTAAGGGGCGTATTATCAAGAACATCGATAAAATTATCGCCGCTTTAGCGGCAGGAAACTGCCTCTAAAACAGCGATAATGGGCTTGATAACAGGCCCGGCCCGTGCAGGGCGTTATACCGGGGCAGTGACGTCAGGCGGGGAGGGGCAGGGTGGGGGGTTTGAAAATGTGGGATATGGACCATTACAGGTAAGTAACGGAAAAAATAAATAAAACGAATTTCGGTGCCTACGCTGCATCACATTTGGCGATGCAGAGCAGGCAACGAAATTCGTTTTATTCATTTTTTTCGTTACTTACCTGTAATGGTCCACATCCCGCATTTTCAAACCCCCCACCCTGCCCCTCCCCCGCCTGACATCACCGCCCCGGTATAATGCCCTGCACGGGCCGGGCCTGCTTGATAATATGCCCTTGTGAATTCCAATAGTAACCCAGGTTCTAGAGTTAACCTGGGCTGCTATGGGAACTCACAAGGGCATATTATCAAGCCCATTTTCGCCGCTTTAGCAGCAGTTTCCTGCTGCTAAAGCGGCGATCATTTTATCGCAGTTCTTGATAATATGCCCCTATATTCTGACAATAATGTTCTGGTTCCACACAGGACCATATCAAGGTCAAATTTAATTGACACTTTCTCCTTTAACCTTTTGTGAACCTGTAATGGTCCACATCCCGCATTTTCAAACCCCTCACCCTGCCCCTCCCCCGCCTGACGTCACCGCCCCGGTATAATGCCCTGCACGGGCCAGGCCTGCTTGATAATATGCCCTTGTGAATTCCAATAGCAACCCAGGTTCTAGAGTTAACCTGGGCTGCTATGGGAACTCACAAGGGCATATTATCAAGCCCATTATCGCCGCTTTAGCAGCAGTTTCCTGCCGCTAAAGCGGCGATCATTTTATTGCAGTTCTTGATAATATGCCCCTATATTCTGACAATAATGTTCTGGTTCCACACAGGACCATATCAAGGTCAAATTTAATTGACAATTTCTCCTTTGGCCTTTCGTGAAACAGAATTTGAGATAAAGCTTAAAATAAAAAATTTCCAAAAGTAAACAAATATAAATATACAGGCTCATTGAAATTCATGGTGGTGTTAATGGCAACAAACTGTTAGTTAACTGTAAAGAGCTACCTGGCGGAAATCAGGCACATATAGGTTAGGTTAAAGAATAGTGGAAAGTTATGGTGAATTTGAAGATAACAAGTAGCTGGCATACTATAAAAGGTGAGGACAGCAAAAAAAAGCTAGACTAGAGTGACTGAGCTGCATAATCATACCTTGCTATTAGTGTTTACAGGCTAGTTAGACCTAACTTGATTTAATAGAGTTAAACAGCTTGCAGTAATTTGGTTTATCTGGCTAAAGGACACATGCAGTGCTGAGGTTTCAAGTATTTTTCAAAGTTTTGATGCCTTCAGGATAAAAAAGAAAAATAGAGAGTGTGTAATAGTTAAATCAGGCCTATTAGAGCTGGCCTAATAATCGTTCACTGGTTCAAATATCATACAAATTGGTAGCTACAATCTCAATTTGTTCCAGCCAAATACAGGGCATTAGATAGAGAATAAATGGATAAAGTTTTGTCAAAGTTTTGCTACCACTGATTCACCATACTTTGTTCAAGAAGCATTCTTGCATAAGATAACTTCCACTGATTTCTCAGACATGAGCTAGATCATTGCTAGTTTGGTATTTTGGAGCTCTCTGCAGGTCAATCTGTGTTCATGCTAACATGGTGGAATCATTTGTATACAAGAGCATTGGGATACTTCTGTTGTTTATTCTTTAAACATTTGAGGCGGCTGCAAATAGTTAGTTGTACATGTAATTTGTGTAAGGATTAAACATGGTAGGAACCAAAATGCTCTATAATGGGCAGTGCATATGTTCAGTTTCGGCCTTCTCAATTTTCTCTTCTCTGTTGTCACAACTTCTGTTCATCTATGTTCCTCCTCCACCCATTCATCACCCTCTATCCCTCCTGCATGTGACTGTTATTTTGAATTAATTGGTAAAAACAGTGCTTGTTACCTTTTGAGGAGGCACTACGGAAAACCAGTAGATAAATAAACGAAAGTATGCATGAAGAGCATTCTGAAGGTCCGGGCTTTGAGACTCGTCTATGGGGCTACCAAACAAAAAATACATCGATATGCACAACATTCTAGAGAGAAACATATCTAAAGAGCAATGCCTTGGAGGCCCAAACATATGGGGTTATGTCAGAGTTACCTCATGAGTTAGCTTGAATCCTCTACTTGTGGTGAACCTCTCATTCTTGTAGCCCTTAGGTCCATCCTGGCTTGCACTTTTGGATGTCCTTAGAGACCTGCTAATGTTCCTAAGAAGCACAATAGAAGACCACTATTTACCAGGCCAAATGTTTGGGTGAAATTTAGAAAGTGGCAAATCGGGGCATCTGTCTTTTGATGGAAAATTCATGAATTATATGTTAGAGTTTAAAGATCTTGTCTGTGATCGAAAGACCACCCTGTATGTGGTTTGAGGTGATATTTTTTCAACCATATTATTAATATGTTCTAGGATAATTTTTTGAAAATATTCTAATAAGGCTGACTAGTATTTGAGAAATTGGTTCAGATGTTTTATCTTTTTATAGCATGATAAAATCTGGTTTGTTTTCCACAACTCCAAAAACCATACCTTAGTGGCAAAGTATGTAGAAGCCTTGGATAAGAGAGACGACCACCACTCACTAAAGTTTATAAAACAGACAGGTGGAATCATGTTTGTTAGGAGCTTTGATTGCTTTTAGCCCTCGTTATTTCTCCAGTTATTTTTTCATGTGTAAACAAATCAATTAGACTGTCAATATTCGGTTCCAAAGGCCTTGGGTGTTCGATTTCTAGACTGTTATTATAAACGATTCTATGGAAATGCACTCACTTAACTCTGCTGGTCCTTAGTATATTGTGAGTACTGGTATTTTGGAAGTTGTATGTTTCATTTACCACTAGGACCCAAAAAGACTTATCGTTCTTGGCCTCTGCTGCCATGATGAGAAGGTACAACTGCTGCCTTTCAAGTTAATTTTCCTTAGTTCTTTCATACCTCTGTCTTACATTTTTGACATTTGAAGCTTCATTTTGCCTAAAGGGCAGATGGAGTTTCGATTTCTCATGTTTTAACTCCTCATGGACTTAGGAGTACTTGATTTTCTGCTGTTTAGGTCAAAGCCTACAAGACAGCACAGCTGTCTGGTTTGATAAAGACATCTTGGGGACATTCAGAAAGCTTTCCTGGGAATGCATTCTGCCCGCTGCTTATCTTTGGCTTTGTGGTTTCTAACTCACATTTTATAGCTTTCTATTTGCTGGCTTTATTTATTTTAGGCTGTCCGGGGTGAGTTTTTTTCGCTCCCAATGAGCAAAGCCTTTTCACACCAACTCCCCTTGTATTCTTCTAGGAATGCTCCTTTCTGCAAACAGCTAGATTGCTCACAGGTGTGAGACTTTCCTCTTTAAAAACGGCACGAGCGTGAGTGTAAAACATCAAGAATTCTTGCCATGAGGAAGTGAAGTGAGGTTATGCTGCTGGTTGCGGCGCAGAGAAGGTACATTTGTAAGAAGGGTGGCTTGTAGCTCAGTGGGAATCGTATAGCTGGGAGGGAGTTGAGATATGCTGTACATATTGAGCAAAATGCCGATTGACACTTCGGGATAGGGGAGGGTTTGAGCACCGAGAGAGAGTTATGGGTAGTGCAAATATTTGATGATTTTAGTTTAGTATGGTTGAGGGTAGAGTCAAAGTTATCAGTTCGTGTTATGAATAATGGTCGAGCAGCTAGCTTAATTGTTTCTTTATTTTATTTTCAGTTAAACCCCATGCGAAGAATTTTTATAATTCGAAATGCATCGGGAGCACGTTGATGTCATTCAAAACACTGTTGAAACATGTTTGTCCTCACAAGCCTCCGTAAAAGCTTAGAATGCCAACGTTTGGTATTTGAAAATGATGAATAAATAATTCAAAGTACAAACATGCTGTCTCCGCAGTGATGTAATCAACGAAGATGCATGAGTTAAGATTTTGGATTAATATGGATAACCAGGCAACAATGATGTGACTATGGAGGAAGAGTTTTACAAAGGAATGATTTCCCCAATTGCAATGCGACAGTCGGGTGCAGGAGAGATGTGCCCTATCAGATTCCTTTCTGCAAACAGACATGTAAATGTTGTTCTTATCTTGTCACATTTGTTGTGCATTCAATGACCGTGGTCAAATGTCAGGCTCTGTCTTCTGAGAGAGCTTGGTTTCTTTCTCTGACTTCAAAGTGAGAGCATTTATGTAACAATCTTTCTGGATACTGGGGGTAGCAATGGGTTTTTTCCAGCACACAACAACATTTAAGTGAACTGTGCAAGTATTTCAGAATGATCAAAACTAGCAACACAAATGAAGTACATTTTTTTTTATTTTCTGCGGTGAGTTGGAAACAAATAATTTAATGTGATCAAAACAAATCATTACACTAGGTGATACCATTTCAACATAATATAGTTTGTGCACTGTATAGTTTTATTAGTAAAATGTATGTCTGTGCAAATGTAATGGTCCATTTTAATTGAAAATGTGCTGTCTGTAATAGCAGTGTGCTACCTCACCATGCATACTCCAGTCTATGCCATTTCACTCTACTCTGCCCCACTCCACTTTACACCACTCCATGCCACAGCAGTATGTGCTACTGCACTCTACTCCACTCTTCAACAGTCCACTCTACACCACTTCACTCTAAGCCGCTCTATACTACTACTGTGTACCACTCTACTCTTCGTCGATGCACTCTACACCACTCTACTCTACACCTCTGCACTCATCACTACCGCACACTATACCACTCTTTCTGGGCCACTCCAATCTACTCTCCACATCTTCACTCTATGCCACTCTACTCTACACCACTCTACAACACTGCATTCTATGCCACTGCACTCTATGTCAATATACTCTATGCCAATGCACTTTACTCTGTAACACTTAACTGAACACCCCTGAACTCTATGTCAATCTACTCTATGCCCCACTAATCTACTGTGCACCACTGCACTTTATGTTACTGCCCTCGGAACCACTTCACTCTACGTAATTACACTCTATTTTACATCACAGCACTCTTCCCTGCACCATTCCACTCTACGCCACTTCACTCTACTCTGAAACAATCTACTCATACATCACCCCACTCCACTCTGGATCACTCTACTCTATGCCACTGCACTCTACGCGTCTGCTCTAAACCACTGCACTCTACGAAAATGCACTCTACATCGCTGTACTCTATGTGACTTCACTCTATGCCACTACACTTTACTCTGCACCACTGTACTCTACACCACTGCTCTCTATGCCACTCTACACCACTGCACTCTCTGACCATCTACTGTGCACTACTATCATAGAGATGCAAATGCACTCAATGCCACTGTTCTCTGCATAACTGCACTCTATGCCACTAAACTCAACATCACTCCATTGTACACCACTGCACTCTCTGCCACTCTTCTCTATACCACTTTACTTTACGCCACTGCACTCTATGCCTCTTCACTCTATGCCACTCTACTCCGCACCACTCTACTCTGCACCACTGCACTCTATTATGCACCACTCTACACCACTGCCATATGTACCACTCTACTCTACTCTGGACCACTCCACTTTACACAAGGACAGACTAGGAACCTAAAGCAGCCTTGGCAATTTTGCCGGGCCAGCTCCCTGGTGGGTGGCGGGAATGTGAGTCACTGCTACTTTTGTTACTGGGCACTGGTATTGCAGCACCACTGCAAAACCAGCCCCCCACCCTTCCAAAACAGGCCCCCACCCTTCCAGCCCCCCGGGGAAACTCCTGTTGCTCTCTATGGCCAGTCCAGCCCCGACTCTGCACCACTGCACTCTATGTCACTGTGCTCTACTATACAACACTCTAATAAATGGCACTGCATTCTAAGATGCTGGATTGTACACAGCTGAATTATATACCACTGAACTCTACGCCACTGCACTCTGTGCCACTATACTCTGCAAAACCATATGCCAATGCACTTTACACCAAGGCACAATACTCTATGCCACTTCACTGTACTCCACTTTGTATGACTCCACTCTATGCAAATAGCGCTGGCATAGGCAAGACCTATCACTATGCCAACGCTCATTTTATATAAATTGTTTGCAAAAGATTTTCGCATGATAGCTACGCTGGTTGCCAAGCACTGATATGATGAAGCAAATTAAAGTTTTCTGCTTCCACTTGTAAGTTGGGTGGGGAAACCAACAGGTTTAGACTTGGCCCCAGCATTTTAAGAAGAGTCCTGAGTGAATGCTCAGGTTTTAGCAGCTCTAGAAAAGCTGGGACAGTTAAAGATATGTTATCATTCAAAAGACATGAATCTACAGAATGTAGCTGGATGCTAACACAAGCTTTTGCAATGAGTTGTACTTCTCTAATATAAGTGCAATTTCCCTCTTTCTTACCTAGTAACAGAGCCCCATGTGATCTTTGAAAAACAAATTGGCTTCTCCATAGTGTCACACCTGAGGCAAAAACTAAGCTTGCTATCATGGCAAATCTTAGGATGAAATCTTGGCTGAGTCAGTCTTTCCAACAGGACAAGGTGAGATCCGAGGATTTGAGAGTAAATGTTACTGGTTGTAAAACAGCTCTTCTGCTTTAAAACAGCAATGAGAATCATCACCTAAGGTCTCATCCTCTTTTAGTAACCTAAGTGAAGGTTGAAACACAGAATAAGGCCTTCGAGATGCAAATATCCAGACTTATGGAGGACACAAACACTGACTTGTCCAAAGTTTAGATCATTTCTTGGCTTAAACCAAGTTTCTGTAAACCATACAGTGAAAAGGCTGCTGTACTGCTTAAACTCTTAGTAGAGGAAGACAGTGAAGAATTTAACCCTGTCCACAATGCCAAAGAAAGGACAAGAACTGACTCTAATTATGTTTCTCTTATAAGTAATGAAAAAGGCCAAACTGTACAAAGTAAATCAAGATCTTTAAAGCAAAGGAGTAATGAGTGAGTCTTCACATAGCAGAGGAATCACTTCTAGGGAATATAAAGTGCACTGTGAAAAATTAATAGACTTTGGTTACCAGAAACTGAAATCATTCGGTTATCCTTAGACTAGCCATGATGTTGGTAAGGCAAAGTTTCACCACTAGAGTCAACCATCCTGGACCAGTTCTACTGTGAAAGGATGCAGATGGTTGACAGTATATTTAAAATCTTCCTGCAGCCGCAAACTTGCTTCACCCAACAGCTCCCATATATCACATGTTCAATAGATATTGTAGTGTGGAGTATATAGATGGGTAACAAGGGTTTAAGGATATCTCCCTACTTCATCACCTAAGACTTTAGAGATCAATTTCATATATGAATCCACCCTGCTCTACAGTATGTACGAGAACGTCATAACCAAAATATGCCGGACTAAAATATCATGCATTAAATATCCTTTACAAAATGTCACCCCTTTGGCATTAATATTAAACAATCTACACCCAATGGGACAATATTTTTGTAAGCAAAATTTAGAACATGGTATTTCAGCTAGAAGATATTTTTTGTTATTTTGACATGCTGCTCTGCCGACCTCAAGGCAGAAGTATTGCTAATGACAACTCAGAAAGAATTTGACTGTTAACAGCGGCAGCTCCTATCGCGGAGGAATGTTCCCCCCCCAAACAGCACTTGCTAAAAATTAAACTATAATAAATCTGTTTTAAAACCTTTTTTATTATCGGTTTATTTTTCTTGTGCCAAGTCTTGGGGGTGGGGCTAGGGTGGCGACATGCTGGAGGGAGAGTGGTGGGCACTGCCTTCTCTGCGCATGTGGGTTTGGCTTGCCTTCTGAGCTGCATTGCAAGGTTTGGCGAGAGCAGGCACTGACTCCCAGTCTTTACTGGAGTGAAAATCATTGGCGCTGAAGCCAATCCTGAAGCTTCTCTCAAGCTCCTGTCATTCATCAGAGCAGCTTCAGGATTGGCCCCGCAGCAGGCTGGAAACTTGTGCCAGGCGCGCAACACCCATAGGGCTTCACCCCCCCCCGTCATGTGTCTCAGCCCGAGCTGCTGTGGGCTCGGCTGAGCAGTGTCTGGAGTCTTATCTCCAGTATGCCCTCGTTTTTCACAGGTCTTTTAAGGCCATTTGCATATATACATACCTTTGTAAACTGGTAAACGAGGCTTGTTATGTTATGTTATCAAAAGCTTATAAAGCGCACGGTCACCGAAGGTTTCATGGCGCTGGTCCTGTGTAATTGTGTTGCGTCCTGGCTGTTAATAGGCTTGCTCAAACAACCAAGTTTTCAAGGCCCTTCTAAAGCCCAGAAGGTTATTACAGCTTCTGATTGTCAGTGGAGAGAGAGTTTGGGGGCAAGGTAGGAGAACCTGCAGCCTCCCTGCCTCTTGAGTTTGACGGCTGGGGTGGACAGTAGGTGTAAATGGGCAGAATGTAGGTTACGCCTAGGGACATGCTTTGTGACCATGCATTGATGAACTTAGGGCTCTTACAATGCAGCGCTTTGAAGGCAAGACAGCCCAATTTAAATGCTGCCCATTGCGCCACAGGCAGCCAGTGGAGTTTTTGCAGACAAGGCCTGGCCGATTGCCATCTCGGCTGTTTGTAGATTAGTCTAGCCGCCTGATTCTGGACTATTTTAAGGCTGTTAAGCAGAAACTGTGGCAGGCCAGTGTAGAGCGCGTTTGAGTCAAGGCGTGAAAGAACCAATGCTAACACCGCCTGTACAAGGGCTGGGTTATGTTATGTTATATGTTAAATAGGTATTTATTACGCGAGCAACTACTCTTGAGTATCCTGGCGCGGAGCAAAACCACATAGAAATCGAGAGAAGCAGCATTTTAGTAAGCTTGATTGAATAAGTGGGTTTTAAGGAGCTTTTTGAAGCAGCTAAGGTCTCTGGTATCCCTGAGTGTGAATGGAAGGGAATTCCAAAGGGTAGCCGCTTTAACCGAGAACGATTGACCGCCCAACCTAGTTCGCCGGAAGCGGGTAATTACCAGCCGACGTTGGGAAGCCGACCTGAGGTATCGACTGGGGACATGAAAAGCCACTCTCCTCTTGAGATAAGCGGGGCCAATATCATGTAAGGCTCTATGAGTGAGAACCAGAGCCTTAAATTGAACTCTTTGGGCCACCGGCAGCCAGTGGAGTGTGGCCGTTTGCGATCTTATGCTGATGCATCTGGGAATGCCCAGCCGAAGTCTTGCGGCCGCATTCTGGATGAGTTGCAACTTGTTTAACAGAAAGGAGGGGGAGCCCAAATAAAGAGCGTTAGCATAGTCCAGGCGGGACAATATGAGGGCTCTGGCGACCGTCTCTTTGGCCGGCTGGGGCAATAAAGGGAAGAATCTGCCCAGAGATTTAAGGGTCTCAAAGCAAACACCGGTCAGTCTTTTAATGTGCTCTGAGAACCTTAAATCCTCATTGAACCAGATGCCCAGATTCTTGGCTGGGCCACCTTCAGAGAGGGGACGGAGGAAATCAGGAGGCCACACTAATTCAGTAAATTGGTTTAGAAATTGTCCATATAGTATGATCTCCGATTTTCCCTCATTACATTTAAGTTTGGCATGGGCCAGCCAGGTAAATACGGCCGCCAGGCACTTTTGTGCCGCAACCGTTTCCACTTTCGAGTTACCCCAGGTAAACAGGAGCTGGGTGTCGTCGACGTAGGCCATAATTTTTGCACCCAGCTCCTCGGCCAGGTAGATCAGCGGGGTCATATAAATGTTGAAAAGAAGTGGGCTCAATGTTGAGCTCTGTGGGACCCCTGTCTGAACTGACCTGGCCGAGGAGGAGTACGGGGGCATCCAGACTTGCTGGGAACGGGAGTCCAGAAAAGACTCCAGCCATGACCACACAGCCCCAGTGAGGCCGATAGAGGTGAGGCGGGCCAGGAGGAGTTGATGAGGGACCGTATCAAAGGCGGCAGAGAGGTCCAATAAAATTAGCGCCGCTCTGCCACCCTTGTCCATACACTCCCTACTGGCTTCCACCACCTCCACCAAGGCTGTCTCCGTGCTAAAGGAGGCCCTAAAACCAGACTGGGCTGGGTGAAGGGCCCCGGACTCTTCCACAAAGGCGTTCAACTGCCGAAAAACAACCTTTTCGCAGACTTTAGCCAGTGCCGGAAGCAGGGAGATGGGGCGGTAGTTGGCTGCAATAAGGGGGTCCGCTGACGGCTTCTTCAGGAGAGGCAGAAGTTTAGCTTGCTTCCACTGCCTAGGCACCACTGCTGATTGCAGTGACCAATTGACCATAGCTGTAACTTTAGACCCGACACAATCTGCTACTCCTGCCAAAACTCTTGCCGGGCAGGGGTCTGAAGGGGAGCCGGATTTGAGAGATTTCAGCAGAGCAAGGTGGGTCAGCAGGTGGGCGATCTTCCTGATTTTTCGCAATTGGAAGAGACTAGCAGACCCCACTGACCGCACTTGTCTTCTAAGTGATAGATCTGCATTTATAATGACCCCTAAACTTTTCACTGAGAGGGAAGGGGTAGGGGGGGCCAAATTCACTTGGCCAGAAGTGCGGGCCCCAGCAGACATTGCTTTTCCCGGGCAACACAAGTTCCATCTTGCCCGGGTTAAGCTTCAGATGATTAAGGTCCATCCATTGCTGGATATGGAGCATAGTGGTTTTAAATTCTGCTACGGAATTAGGGGAGTCTAGAGAAAAAAAACAGCTGGAGGTTGTCGGCATAGTTAAAGATGGTCACCTTTCTGTCCTTCAATGAATGATCAGTGGCCTGAGGTAGAGATTGAACAACAAAGGGGAGAGGTAGGAACCCTGTGGAACCCCGCAAGGCAGTAAAAGTACCAAGGTGTACTGCTTGGGTTCTACCTGTGAGAAAGGACTTGATCCAGTTGTAAGCAGGACCTTGTATGCCTGCTTGTTCGACACGGTTCAGTAGGGGGTTTTGGTCGACCATGTCGAACACGGCCGACAGGTCCAGGAGCACCAGCGCCTGGGAAGCCCCCATGTCAACCTTAGCTCTCAGCGTATCCATTACCGCAAGAATTACAGATTCCATTGAGTGCGCAGGCTGGAAGCCAGCTTGATTCGGCTCCAGGTATTCTGATTGTTCTATAAAGTTGAAAGGCACCTGGCCACATGGGTCTCCATAATCTTAGCCAAAAAAGGGAGAAGGAAAATAGGGCGATAATTCGGGGGGTTCGCAGGGTCGGCTCCAGGTTTTTTAGCAGTGGGACAACTGTAGCATTTATGAAGGTGCTAGGTACCTTCCCTTTACTGAGAGGCTCATTCAGGAAAGGGAGAATACTATGAGGCAGTGCAGAAAAAATGTCCCTGAGGACCGGAGGTGGACAGCAGTCACTGGGAGACCCGGATTTGACACGGGTCAAGAGGTCTAGTAACCTATTGGGAGATATAGCTGACAGATGATTCAGGGAAAATGGGTTTCTGGAGATGTCATCCAAAGGTTCACTGTTGACATTAGGTGGAATACACCACCTTGATGACGGCGATTTTGTCCAGAAAAAAGTTGTTTAGAGAATTACACCTTTCTAGGGTGGCGGCTAACTGGATAGGTAATATTCTCTCCTAGCTGCTCAGGTCGTTCACAATTTGAAAGATTTCCTTAGATTTATTATGAGCATTCAGTATTCTTGTAGAAAAATAGGCTGCTTTGGCTGTCAATACAGTTTTGTTTATAATCATTGCGAGCAAGCAGGTACTTCTGTCTATCTACACTTGAGTAGTGAAGCCTCCATTTCCTTTCAGATTGACGGAGCTTAAGTTTTAGGTCCTTTAGTTCACTGGTGAACCATTTGTGGGCGTCGGAGTATCTGGCACGGGAAAATTTGGTAAGAGGGACGTATGTGTCACTGGCCGACAGCAACCAGTCTGCAATGTCCTTTTCCATGACATTAATATTTGAGTTAAATATAGGTGTAAAGCTGGCTAAGGTGTTAATAAAACCAGTTTTATCAAGGGTTCGCCAATTTCTTGTCGTGCCTCCCACCTCTCTGGGGATCTTAGTCCTGCTGCTAAAAATAACCGTGAATTCAATCAGGTGGTGGTCAGACCATATGCAGAGAGAGATAGAAGGTACTGACAGAGTAAGGTTATGGGACCAAATTTGGTCCAGGGTATGTCCTTTCATATGAGTGGGAGAGGATAAGTGCTGGGACGAGTTTAGATTGGAGAGTACTTCGGAGAGTTCGGACGCCTGTGGGCCTCCAAGGGCGTCATTAAACTAGTAGTTCAAGTCACTGATAAGTAAAATCCTAGCATGGTTCATGACGAGGTTGGCCATTTGTTCGCTTAGGGTGAGTGGAAAGGAGGGCATGGGCTGGGGAGGACGGTAAATAAGCACCAGTGCGAAAGACCCAGTCAGTGCCTAGTGTGATGACCAGATTCTCAGCCTCTTGCAGTTTGAGGGAGGTCAGAGTGGCAAACTTATGGTTTTTGTGTATAATGGCCACAACCCCACTGCCCATCTTCCCTGAGGATCGATTGACAGTCAGGATATAGTAATCCGAGGGGAGAGCCGCTAGAATATCTGGCGTAGCATCCTGTGTAAGCCAGGTTTCGGTAATCAGCAGAACATCAGGTTTTTCTGAAGTTAACAACAAGAAGATGTCCAGCTGATGCTTGACCAGGGAGCGAGTGTTAAGGTAGAGAACGCAGAGTGGTCGCATTGTTTGAGGTGGGGCCAATGATGGAAGGAAGGGGGGATGGAGAAGGTAGAGTAGAGTAGCCCCCCTGCTCTTGCAAGATTCCATTGGCCAAGATGCAGTTATAGGTGATAGGATCCAAAGGAACTTGCTGTTGTGCTAGCGCTCTTAGTGCCTTAGGGGAATAGAAGGTAAATTGGCCATAGTTCGTGGCCCCTAGGCCCGATCGGGTATGGACAGGCGCAAACGGGAGCGCCGGCGGCGCCCGCTGCGCGCGTCCGCTGAGCTTCCGCCTAGTGATGGACATTCATGCCTGGCCCCGCCTTCAAGCTCCACCTCCTGCCGGCCGATTGGGTGAGGCCTAAGGTGGGGAGCTGGACGATTGACAGTGGTGCGGCAGAGGGAGCGAGAATTCAATTTTTTAAAAAGTCAACGTGATTCGGGTAAGTGCAAACAGATAATTTTTACAGCATTACAATTTTTAAAACGAAATCGCTAATAGGCCAGGTCCGCACAGCAATAGTACAGCAATTGCCCGCTTCCCGCGCTGAGGCTGCTATTGAGTGCCTGCCCCACCTCCAAGCTCCGCCTCCTGTCAGCCGATTGGGTGAGGCCTAAGGTGTGGAGCTGGACGATTGACTGGGGTGCGGCAGAGGGAGCGAGAATTCAATTTTAAAAGTCAATGCAATTCGGGTGAGTGCAAACAGATCATTTTCACAGCATTACAATTTTTAAAACAAAAGCGCTAACAGGCCAGGTCCGCGCGGCAGTAGTACAGCAATTGACCGCTTCCCGTGCTGAGGCTGCTTTTGAGTGCCTGGCCCCGCCTCCAAGCTCTGCCTCCTGCCGGCCGATTGGGTGAGGCCTAAGGTGGGGAGCTGGACGATTGACAGGGGTGCGGCAGAGGGAGCGAGAATTCAATTTTAAAAGTCAACTCGTTTCGGGTGAGTGCAAACAGATAATTTTCACAGCATTACAATTTTTAAAACAAAAGCGCTAACCGGCCAGGTCCGCGCGGCAATAGTACAGCATTTGCCCGCTTCTCGCGCTGAGACTGCTTTTGAGTGCCTGGCCTCACCTCCAAGCTCCGCCTCGTGCTGGTCGATTGGGTGAGGCCTAAGGTGGGGAGCTGCACGATTGACAGGGGTACGGCAGAGGGAGAGAGAATTCAATTTTTAAAAGTCAACGCGATTCGGGTGAGTGCAAACAGATAATTTTCACAGCATTACAATTTTTAAAACAAAAGCTCTAACAGGCCAGGTCCGCGGGGCAATAGTACAGCAATTGCCCGCTTCCCGCGCTGAGGCTGCTTTTGAGTACCTGGCCCCGCCTCCAAGCTTCACCTCCTGCCGGCCGATTGGGTGAGGCCTAAGTTGGGGAGCTGGACGATTGACAGGGGTGCGACAGAGGGAGCGAGAATTACATTTTTAAAAGTCAACTCAATTCGGGTGAGTGCAAACAGATAATTTTCACAGCATTACAATTTTTAAAACAAAAGCACTAACAGGCCAGGTCCGCGCGGCAATAGTAATAGGCTTCGTTTTTTTCTGGTTCCAGTACCCACCCCCTGGGCCCCCACTCTGCCTATTCCTTACGATGTATTTGACATTTACTGCTGTAGTTTGAGAATGCATTTCATGAAAAGGAATGTAAAGTAGGGTAAAGTAAGAAAAATACCAACCATGTGTTGTTTAAAGAGCCTGCAAAGACCTCGTCTTAACACTTAATAGGGTTATAAATATGTATTCATTTGTAGTGATTTTTCTGTCTTTGTTCCCTTTATTTATCAGTCATGGATCATTCAGGCAGCTCTACAACACAATTTAAATGCTTTCAATTTATATTTTTTGTTCGGAGTATGCACAGAAAAGTGCTGAAAATACAGCTTTAGGTGCCTGCTTATGTTTGTACTGTCTGGGACATCAAATGAATGGGCTGACAACCCCAATCATAAAACTGAAAGTTTTTTGCAGGATCAACACATTATTTATTTCCTCCACCCTGAATCTCTGATTAATGCCATAATAGCAATAGTGTAACTTATATGTGACACCCTACACCGCCATCAATAACAAGCTGAGTTACTTCAAGTGTCTGGGAATGCACCCTGCATTCGGTCAAAACACTCCTCATTCTCGCCCTTCACTTTAACACTCACGCTGCACTCACAGCAATCACAATGCACTCACACTGATCACCATGCACTCACACCATTCCCCCGCTCACCCTGCACTCACAGTGATCACCCTGCTATCACAATGGACTGCAATGTTCACCCTGTACCTCACCCAGCAGTCAAACGAGCACACTACTCACCCTGTGCTCAAGTGATACTTCACTCACCTGACCACCTCACTGCTCAATCAGCAATCTCACTCAAACAAGCCCATCACTAACCATGCATTAATTTGTCCCACTCTGCACTTACATCCCCACCCAAATTCATATGGTCACCTCACTCACCCTGCAGTCACCCCTCTTACCCTGCTCTCACACTGTCACATCTCTCACTGTGCACTCACATGGGCACTCCTGCCACCCACACAGCGTAGAGGGTTAATGTGCCTGCTACAAAGAACACGTACCATGCAGATCACAGAACTGAGTGTGAGTAAACTACGAGTAGCGCTATAAAAAATTAAATGTTTGTCAGAAAGGGGCTATGGAGAGATGAGGTGCATTGTTGGCGAGTGTTACTGAGAGAATTCATGGAGAAGGGAGAAAATGGGGAGGAGTACCAAGAAAACTGTTCCACCGTGTGCGACCAGCGCTAGGGCCAGCTCAGGCTGGGTGTGTTAGCCACCCCACCCAACTCCCCGCCCCCGAAGTTTTGGTCTAGTTCTGCGCCTGCCATGTGCCTACCTGCAGCAGAGAGGAGAGGAGTAGAAATGCGCGATGCGAGGCTGGAGGGTGTCAGGTACGTTTTTTATTATTTGTTTCTGTTTGTCTCTGTTGTCCCTATTGCAGGTCTAGTTGTCAACCATTCCACAACATTCCCCTAGTCCCCCACCTCCCCGATCCACTCCCCACCCCACCTCTTTTCAAGCAGCTCTTGGCTGTTATCACCTTGTAAAATAGAGGTCTCTGTAGGATCGGGCACTGGTCAAATAATACAAATGTAAAAAAAAATGAAACGAGCAATCATGAGAAGCATTGAAATCTAAACCATGCCTCTCTATGATATCTATCGGTTAAGCGGCAGTGCGCTGCGACGGTGCGCGTGCCTATCATTTCAAACTCGAGGCCTGCGGAGGAGGCGAGCGCGCGCAGCCGCCGTCTCCACGTGAAGGGCCCACAGCAGCGAACTGACAAAAGAACATCAAGGCATTAACCGGCTCTTTTTGTGCTCATCGTCGCTCACTGGCGATGCCTTGTGCGGGTTCTGCACGATTAGACAATGCACTTAGCCTATGCTGATCGCACTTCAGATAGAGGCTGCTTGCCGCCTTTTTCACGTAAATGATGATGTGCTGGAAACCGTGGAAAACGGCAAGTTGTGGTGGCTTCTGTAATGTTATAGCCGGTCCCCAACTGTGAGAGGCCTGACATGTCTAGACAGCACTGGAGCGGGATCAATAAAGCCCAGACCCCTTCGGTGGCCTACCTGTGCTCGGAATAAACAAACAGACGGCGTGCCCTGACATTTCAGATGTACTGGCTGGCTCCCCGGACCGGCCAGGGACCCCGCACAAAAAGGAGCGGAGCACGCTGGATTGGAATTGACAGGGCAATCTCCGACTCACTTGTTTGGATGTGATCCGGTTTACAGAAGCGGGCTCGGTGGAATGCTGATCTCGAATTTGGAGGATGAATGAGCTAAAAAAACAGAACAGAAATGCATGGAGTTCATTTCCTTCACATGACTCCCGTTTGTGTATTATGCATTTCTTGTTGTTATACATTGATTTGTGATCTGATCTCTTTTGCTGACACTGTTTACCCATATCACTAGTCCTGTGGTTCCTATACGATTGGCAAGAGACTCAGTGGAGGGTGTGATGGGGTCCAAGGCGTTAAGCCCGTTCTAACCAAGGGCTTGTTTTTTGTTTCAAGAATCTCCAGGTGTGCCCCTTGTCTGGTCTGCAGGTAACAAGACAAAATGAATTGCCTAAATGTAAAATTAAAACTCGTAAGGTATTTATTTGCAAATGTGGGTCTAGTCTGAAGGCTAGTGACTTACATTTTGCAAATGAATTGCTTGCTTTTAAGACAGGTGCTTTGCAGTTAATCGTGTTCATTGTTTATTAGTCCGTGCTGGGCCCAGGGATGGTCATGATCTGGCGGGGGGAGAAGAGAGTGCCTCGTAGGCCACACTGCTGTAACACCGCGAGGAGAGAACCTCAGGAGCGGAGTCAGCCAAATATGCTCTCGTTTAAGTTATAACAATCCATCAGGATGGTCTGTGCTGCATTGTGCCTGGGTCCGGCTGGACTGGGGCAAGCTATTTCACTTTGGTTTTTCTAGTGGTGTGGAGGTATATTGTAGCTTGAGTAGGGCCAGGAAGTTGGGGTGCAATTGTAGTGGCTGAGGTGGGCCAAGGGTGTGGCTGTCATGTGGGTGGTGGTAGGTGCGACTCAGCAGGGCTATGGGGTCTAGAAGGTTTTGTCTTAGGTGGAGGCGGGATGTGAGTGTTGGTAGGTAGTTAGTGAGTTGGGGCAGAGTTGTAGGGGAGCCAGGTAGTGAATTAAGTGGGTACAGAGGTGAAGCGGGCAGGTGGCTAGTGGAGGGTTAGGTAGCCATATGTGTTGGCAGAGGGGGGTAGTGACTGAGAAAGGGCCAAGTGGATTTTTACTGAGTTGAGGCAGGGTGTGGTGGGCAGGATGGTGGGTGAAGGTGAGAAGCGGTTAAGGTGAGAGCAGGCATAGGAGTCAGCTGAGTAGTGAAAAGGATGCAGAAGAGATGTGGATGGGTGGATAAACACTGGGTTGGGACCAGTGGAGTGGGGGCAGGTGGGTAGTTGTTGACATTCCACTCCCTGTCACTTTCTAAGCCCCTGCCTCTTTACTAGTCCCTGTCACAATCCTAATCCCCCAAAACTCCCAAACCCATCGCAATCACATCCTTGTTACTTTCCCAGTCCCTGTCACCCTTGCGCTCTTGCCACCCTCCGTATTCCTGTTACACTCTCCATTCCCATCACCCTCCCTGTGGCTTGCTCCCAATAGGCTGTCAGCGTCCCCATCCCTGTCACTCACTCCAGATCTGTCACCTTCCCCTTCCATGTCACCCTCCCTGTCACTGGCACACTTCCCTCCCTGACACCCTCCTCATCCCTGTCACCCTGAAGCTACAGTCCTTCCGATCACTGTGACCCTCTCGATCTCCCTCACCCTTCCTGTCCCTGTTAACCTCCCCATCCATATCACCATCCCATTTTACACTGACAATCGTTGTGGCTTTACCAGTCCCTCTCACTCATACTTGAAAAGATATACAGCGATAACTGACCATGGTGCCCCTCAAAGCACATTTTACCACATCTGGACAAAAACCTTCCTCCGTTATGCAACTAATTTTTAGGTCGAGTCTGGGCAGAGCATGCTCTGTGAGGCATGCTGTATTCGGTATATGGTCTACCGGGGACTTTGGACACACCCACCATTTTTGGTTGGTTAGTTGGGCTGCTTTTTAACATTCCTTTTCCCTGGTTGGTTAATATTGCACATCTGTCCCGCATTTCGGTGCTTGGCTAACATCACCAAGTGAATCTTTTGGTTGTCCAACTCTGGCCATCTCTTGACTCCTCCTCGCACACCTTCCCACCCCTCCGTCTCGCACAAAGGCAGTGTCCTTCCATTTTGTTATCGGGAGGGGGAACATTTAGGCCCTTTTCTACAGGCCACAGGTCTGCTGAAGAACTCCATCAAATCCTGGAGGTAAGATCAAGATTAAACAAGCATTTGCAATGCAATAGGTTTTGCATTACTGAAAGTTTGACCTATTGGCGTTGCAACTAATAATGCAACACCAGTAGCTCAAACTTTCAGTAATGCAAGGCCTATTGCATTGCACATGCTAATTCCTCTTGAATTCTTCAGGCTCCAAGTTAACAGACCATTAAGCAGCTTCAAGAAGTGATGAAGGACAGACTACATTTCTAGTGTAAGAATTCATGCCACAAGTCAACAGCTCATATTTCAAACATTAAAAGAGGTAAAATTTTGATCATAACTTATTTAACATTACTACTTACAGAATGCATTAAATGATAAAACTATGAACTCCACTGACAAATAAACATTGGACGGCTAGCATGGTAGAAATTATATTACAGAGTTGGAGTAAAAAATTACAGATGTAAAAAAGATGCTTCCCAGGTGTAGGTATTGTAGGAATTGATGTCTCTTTATGTTTTGAGTGCCTCTCTCATGGGGAAAGTCATTCGTTGTTATCATTTATGTCCTTGTGACCAGCCAATTACTGTCATGTAATGCTTTACTCAGTGAGGAGTGACAGTTGGGCTCTTGTGGTTTGATGTCACATTTTGTCTGACTAAAGATGCATAAGAACCAAGATGAAATCTGCAGGGTGATTATTACAGGTAGCAATACTTCATTGCAAACAAAGTAATGCCACTTCCTTGTTCACTAGCGTCCTGACAATCAGACTTGTCTTGTTCCAGCCACATGCAGTAAGTATTTCTCATCCTTTCATGGGGATAGGGGCAGTCTCCTTGCTCCGGCAGTGCTCCAACAGCATCTCCTCGGTCCTCAGGCCTCCTTGGATACAAAGCCTGCCTCCTCTTGGTTGTAGCAGCAGTTTTGGGTCACAAGCAATGAGCCAGACTTCTGGCCGCAGCACTTCGAGCGGCACTTCCTGACAAATAGGGTCACTCCAACGATTCTCACTGTCCGCTCATGCTGGTCTCAGGTTGCCTCATCCATGGCCCCTCCTAGCACATGGGGTTGCAGCAGCTTCCCACACAAGGGCAATGGCATGATCGACGCAACACAGTTTCTTCGCCCACGGCTGCCCTGCCTAGGATGCGAGATTAACAATTTACACAATGCTGCACACGAGCAGTGGGCCCATTGATGTGTCGTTGTTCTTGGTGTACAGCAGCCCCTCCTGGTATACAGGATCCTCAATCTTCACAACACGGGACAAAGGCAACAGCCAAATCAATGCAGCACTGTCCTTGGTGCATGGCGGCCTCTCCTGGCGTACCAGGCCATCAAACTTCACAACCCGGCACACAGGCAATGGCCCAATCAGAAAGGCGTAGCTCCTCACACCTCGCCCAGGAGCCCCACTAGTCTGAACTCCTCTATAAGAATGAAACTTCCAGCATCAAGAACGTCTTGAAAACTGTAGCGAAGTAGTATTAGTAGTAGTGATGTATGTAATAAAGTACTTTTCCCCTTTTTAATACGAAAAAGCACTAACTGAAAAATAATTGGTTAAAAATTGTATGTTGTGTTACTGAGTGGTTAGTCTCTAGCCAATAGCGTCCTCTTTGCCCTCCATCCCGAGGAATCTTTGGACTACTTTGCTACCTAGAGTCATGTTTTATGTAAGAGCATTTAATTCCCAGTTTGGGGCTCCACAGTATGGGGCCCGAGACACCAATGACAAAAGTTCCCAGCTATTACAAATGAGACCCTGTATCCCTGTCTGCTCATGGGACCCTCCAACCTGGATCCTAAAAATAATGCTTTATCAGCATATATAATCCCAACAATGTATCATTCCCGCAATAAATCAAAGAGAAGCTTAAGAGCACACAAGTGAAGATTAATCAATGGTCTTGCCACAGAAGCCCAGGAAGCAGCAAACCATGGAAACTTGAAAGAACTCTACAACATAACAAGAAAACTCTCTGGTAGATAGAGCAAGCCAGAAGGGCCAGTTAAAGAAAAAGCTGGGAAGAAAATCATGGGTAACAAAGGCCAACAATGAAGATGGGTGTAGCACTATGGAGAACTAATGAACCAACCCATGCTGCAGTCTCCACCACACATGCTGCCAGCTGACAAGGACTTGTCATTCAACTGCAGCAGACCCACCAAGTAGTCGGACATTGAAATGTCAGTAGACAGGCTCTATCCCATGTTTGGAAAGATCTGGGAAGAGGAAAAGTTGCAGTCAGACTGAAAGGAGGGATATTTCATCAAAATCCCCAATAAAGGTGACCTGAGTAACCGCGCAAAACCACAGAGGAATAACTTTTATATCATTCCCAGGCAAAGTATTCAACAGAGTCATCCTGAACAGAATGAAGAAACAAGTTGATGCTAGGTTACGAGATCAGCAAGATGGCTTCCACAAAGATAGATCCAGTGCAGACCAGACTGCAACAATGAGCATCATCATTAAGCAGTCAATGGAATTTAACTCTGCCACAATCTCAACTTCGTCAACTATGAGAAGGCATTCAACAGCATGGACAGACAGAGACCCTTTGGAAACTCCTCCACCACTATGGCGTGCCAGATAAACTCATAAGAATCATCAGAAACTCATATGAAGGAATGACCTGCAAAATAGCCCATGGAGGACAACTTATGGAAGTCTTGCAAATGAGAACCAGAGAGCGCCAGAGATTTTTGCTCTCGCTTTTTCTCTTCCTGCTGGCCATAGATTGGATGAAGATATAAACAGCAAGGAGAAGAAACAGGATCCAGTGAACACCTTGGACTGAGCTCGATGACCTGGGCTTTGCAGACAACCTAGCCCTACTCTCCCATAGCCATCTGAAGATGCAAGAGAAGACCGGCAAGGTGGCACCCACATCAGCACAACTTGGCCTCAACATTCACAGGGGAAAAACCAAGAACCTGAAGGCTAACATGGGCAGCACAACTGTAGTCACTCTTACAGATGATGCATTGGAAGAGGCTGAGGCCTTCACCTACCTCAACAGTGCCATAGGCAAGCAGGATGGCACAGGCCCCAAGTCAAGGCAAGAATCGGCAAAGCAAGTGCTGCCTTTATTCAGCTAAAGAAGATCTGAAGTTCAACGGACCCAACACTTCAAACCTAGATCAGATGTTTTAACACCAAAGTAAAATCGGTCCTTCTGTATGGAGCAGACACTTGGAGGACTACAGTGACCACAACCAACAAAATACAGACCTTCATCAATACCCGACTGAGAAAAATCCTCCAAATCTGCTGGCCAAGCACCACCAGCAACAACCCTACCCTATGGCAGCAGACTTTACAACTTCCAGCTCATGAAGAAATCCTGAAAAGACGCTGGGGCTCGATAAGACCTCATCAAACTTCACCAGGCAACTCTCAAGTGAAAAGGAAAGCAAAAGAGGAAGGCTAAGAAACACCTGGTGCCGAGGCTGACTGCAAAGAGATGGGTTACACCTGGAGTCAGATTGAAAGAAAAGTCCAGGACAGAGGTGGCTGGAAAGTCCTTGTTGATGCCCTATTTCCCAGGAGGGATAGTAGGCGAAATAAGTAAGTAAGCATGTTTCATGTTAAAAACATTTTGTAATATGCATGACACTACTTTTCCACCCACGCCTACAACCTTTCAACTATAGTACTCCTCTTTAAGCTTACATTAGAGGGATCTAACATGAGGTCATTCAAGTGGCGTATGTGCAATGAGTTTGTCATTTCTACTACAAGGAATCTCTGTCAGACGTGGGCTTGTTGCATAAACTTGCGAACGTTTAAGGGCCAGTGGCTTGCAATGTTTGAACTATGACTGGATATTGAAAGCTCATCGCTTAACAAGTACTATTACATGCAATCAAATTCTGACCTCTGGAACAGGCCTGGATACAACTCTTCATCACTCTAGGTAACTATTCACTGTTACAGGATATGCTGGACCAGATGCATGGCAATATGGAGGATTTATTTTTCCTAGGTTGTAAATCTGAACATTTTACAATGATTAAATCGACATAAACGCTGGTGTGCTGCTCAAGAAGAAGGATACAATTGATTATAAAAATTGGAATACAGTCCAATTCGCCTAACAAATTATAAACCACCAATCACAGACAAATCCATGGAAACCAGATGCAGCAGAGCTCCGCATGCGGTTCTTCATAAAAGCATACCATACTCAGCTGCGGGGATGGTACAATGCATATCTGAAGTTGTTGCTAATCCTTTTGAAAATAGTTCAATGCTGACAGAAATAGGTGGGCTAGTGCACACACGCTGGGTAATTGGTCGAGCTCCTTTGCACGTTGATCCTTACAGACACCATTTTTTCACGAATATCTACAGGCATGAAATTTTGCTAGAATGTATTCCTGCTCACGTTCAAGCATCTCAAGCAAACTGACACGAGGAAGAAAAAAAATTGGCAATAAAGCTATGTTTGTTTTTTTTGCTTTTTTATGAAGTCCCAGTTCAACACCTGTGTGCTCTCTGCTGTCTGCTGATATGCATGCATTCAATTCCCCAAGCAGAGACTGTGCATTTCCAGTTCTAAGTGCCAGCCGGTAGGCAAAGTCACCGTAGTTGACGAGGAAGGCGGTTGCCACCCAGGGGACTGTGGAAACTAAGTGCGGGAACATTTATTAAATCTTCATCCCTCTGCACTTCTTCCTTGTCTATTGCCACCAACCAGGGTGCCTTGGAGAGCTGTAAGCCTCTGGGAACATCCCTCGTTGCACCAAAGCAATTATTGCTGGATACACTGTGCAGCCCACTAGACCGAATGTCACCCAGGCACCGTTTATTATGGCTAAATTGCCTCGTAAATAACAGCAATCAAGTGTGTTTCACTGAAGCAATAGAAACACCTCTCCAGGTAAAAGGAATGCAGTCATACCAACGTCTCAGGGGGCTTAATTTGCTTATTACATTTTATGACAAATGCAAATCATAGGTGGGAGGAATATTTCAGCTCAAATAGTCTATCTGAGAATTGTTTAGGATTCCTGATTAAAAATATATGCATGCATTATTGCCTGGGAATCCAGAAGGGGTAATTGATTGCTCTGCAAGGACATCATCAAGAAGGTACACTTTAAACCGTTGCATTAAGTAAAAACAATATATATATTAATACATGCAACTAATGTTTGGGTATAATAAAATCAAGTGGAATACAAGGAAGATTTCAGTGGTGCAGGATTGAGCTTTTGACCAGTCCATCGTCTTGGAACCACAAAATACCCACAACTGATAATGGGGTTTTGTCAAAAGGCGGCAACACAGGAAGACTTTAGTACCTTCATTGGGGGAACCTCCCCTTAGAGGAATACTATTTCCTCTAAACACTGTTTGTTCATGGGCTTAAACCAATCTGAAACACCTACATTTGTCCGTATTTACTTACTCTAATGCTCTGCATCCTCCTTTTGTCTTCCTTTTTTATAGTTCTGCTCCCTGTCCTTGGATAGTTGGGTGAAGCAAAGAGGAGCCTTTTTCTTACCTGCTCCGTGCACCTTAAGACTGGTCGGGTTTATTGCCCCTTCATTCTGAGGCAGAGGGTACAGACATATGAGGAACATATGGGTGTGAGTGTAAAATGTTTAAGGAGGTCTCCAGACCATGCATGAATTTGAACATCGACATCCTTGAGTAAAGGTGTCTGCTGGTAAGGATGTGAGATGCGCATGAGCTGGCGACCAGTTTCAGTGGATGACTCAGTGAGAGCAAATCTGGTCTTAGAGAGACTCCATGAACATAAGAAACACTTTTACTAAGAGTTACAGGCACAGACACCCTTAAGTCCAAGAAGAGAGTCCAGAAGATAAGTGATGTCATACATCATTCCGAATTGTGTATCGAAAAGTCCCAGAATTGAAAGAAGATACTTTGAGGTGCTAATTCAGAGCAACTGGAAATTCAGAGGCAGCGGTAGCATGAAAAAAAAAAACTTACAGTGACTTATCAGCCACCACCATCACTTACCTAAAGATCCATTAATTGTCCAAAACTTTGCTTTTCTACAGGGGTAGTTCAGAGATTCGGGCAAGGACAATTTATTAATGGAACTTCACAGCCCGGACAATCAAACTTATCAATACGAATTGATCTTCAAAATATAATTTTAGCAGGCCAGTATATGGATGTAAAACAAGGATTTTAGAAAAATCATTCAGCAAATTAATCTAAGAATAATAATTATCCCAGGTAAAAGCACCTATTATACAGTACCCATGTGCAGGATTTATGAGTGCAGAATCTAACGAAATATCCAGATACTGAGGTAAATGAAGTACACCTGAGACAGAAGAGGCATGCTTCTAAGCTTTGTAATATATTCTTAATTAGTGTACCGATTGGCCATCCCGTAGAAAGGTAAGATAGCGGTGTATACTGACATTGGTTCCTGTAATGAAAGCCAGACCTTGAGCAAAATGACCTATGATTATTGGGCTTGCAATGCGTGGCTGTAAGGAGTAAAGACCGCACAATAGTGTGTGTGTGTGTGTGTGTATGTATGTATACATGTATGTATGTTATATGTATGTATCTATGTACTTTAAAACTAAAAGAAAACTTAACAGAGCCAACTTGGAAATTGCAATGCTAGGCGATGGAGTAATGCAATTGTAATCTTTGTGGAGTATTATGGTTCGGAAAACAAACCTGCCCCATCAGAGAGTTCTTTCTGAGTCAAGGTATTCTGTACTGAGGCGTATTATTCCTTGACACCCTACTTGGAGTAGCAAACAATATGTCCGATAACTCTGGACGACATTGTTCAATGTCACAGCACTCTCGGGTGCATTATTCCCTTCTACTGTATTCTGAGTAGCTTTATTAAATGCAGCAGTTCTCTGAAATGCATTATTCTATGTCATCTACTGTGCAATGCCCTGGCATCCTGAATGACGTTGTTAAGTGTAACATTGTTCTTGGGTAGACACAGCATTCCAAGGTGCACTGTTGTATGCTGAGTGGCATTGTTAACACGACAGATAAGTCTAAGCAGCATTGTTCAGTGACACAGCATTCTGAGGTGTATATCCTAAGCCACAGTATCCAGAGTGGGACTGTTCAGTGCCCCGTCATTCACAGTGACCTTGTTTAATGCCATAGTGCTCTGAGGTGCCTTGATCAATGTCACGGTATTCTTAGAGACAATTGTTAAATGTCACTTTATTCTGAGTGGCAATGCTAAAAAAAGCAGTCTCTTCTTCCCTCATTTCCAAATGATAAATTATTAGATATTGTATTGCCAATTGCATTTCAGAACATTACTCTTAACTGGAAATCCTCGGCTAAATTATGATATAAGATTTGGTGGGACTCTGTTTGTTCACATCATAAATTGGGCACTATGCATATGTGGTCTTTCTCTCATAATGCCCAAAGGTTATGGCTGCCTCTCGTGTTTCTTAGACAGGTTGGTACTAGTGTCTTACATAATGCTCCTACATTGTCTGAAATTTTTAATCTAAGTAATTATATTATTCTCTGTCCTTTTTGATTTGTAAGGAATGTTATAGTATTTCGATATATGCTGTAGTTATATTTGCTTATATTGGATATAGTCGAAAACATACATTTTCTTGTCATTATATTTATACTCGGGAACTCTCTTTGTTCTTCCCTCCCTTCCCCCTTCTTCTCTCCCTCCCTTCTTCTTCCCTTCCCAAAATCTACAAAGACTTTAGTATCTTATATGAGATATACTGTTGGTACCTGTGTGCTATTTTACCATTCACATTCATGTACTACTATATATTACTATACTAAATAAAGTATTCTGAACACAAAGACACAGTAAGCAAAAGTGCATTGCTCATTATTGCGGTATTCTTAGGCCTTCGTTACGAGTGGTCTCTTAATTCTAATAGGGGAGTTAGGAGGAGTTACAGGCCTCATCAGAATTATGAAAGCAGTGGTTCAGCAGATCTATTTATTTTTAAATGGAAAGTTCATATGCTGAAAGCAGCCAAATTCCATGTATACATATTTGGGGAGGGGTTATTACCAGGGGAATAATACCCCCAATTACTGATTCCTCTGTGTTTCCTCATTTCTAAGGGGACCCTCAGAGTCCAAATTGTAATAGATCGAATTTTCCATACCCCTGGAGTTAATATTATCCCTTGTGCTGGTAACTGCAGAGAAGCCATTGCTCGATCGCAATGTATTTTTAGAAGCATCTCTAAGAGTCTCTTCAGTCAAAGTGTTGCTGTTCAGTACTACAGTATTCTGGGCTACGTTTTTCTATTCTGAATATCACAGTTTTCGAAATTGCATTATTTGCTGTCTGTAGTCTGAAGAGCAGCATCCTATAGTCTTCCAAACGGGGGATTACTTAATGTCACCTTATTCTGAGTGGCTTAATTCAATGGTTTCTTGAAAAGAGAGTAATGATTCCATGACATGGAATTCTGGGGTATTATTCCATAGCACAGAATTTGAGTAACATATTTGTTATGCTGTGATATTTTATTTATTTATTTATTTATTGAAGTTTTGTATAGCGCTAGCTGGACCCGAGGGTATCAGAGCGCTTCACAGCAAATAGAGAGATGCAACCAGGACAATAAGCATGGAAAACAAGAATCAGAAACGATAGGAGGGAAATATAGCCTGTACACCAACAGAACAACAACAATAATAACGCAGTAAGAGACGGAGTTCGGGGGCGAATCAGTTAGTTCTGAATTCCGCAAAGGCTATCAGATTTCTGCTGTTGGGAGATGGGCTTCTCGCTAAGCACCGGAGCGTTCAAGGAAGAGGGCTTTGAGTAGCGTTTTGAATTGTGGGAAGGAGGCGGTCGTTCTGATATGTGGGGGGATGGAGTTCCAAATCCTGGGAGCGTTCCCCGCAAAAGATTTGTTTGAGGTCTTGCGTTTCTGTGATTTCAGCGGGATGAGCAGGAGTGTGTTGGAGCTTCTGAGGTTCCTGGATTGACCAGCCCTTTTGAGTTTAGAGGCCAGGTATTCTGGTTTGCCTGTATGCAAGGCTTTATGTGTGAGGCAAGCTGTGCGGAAGTTGGCTCGTTGGTCAATCGGGAGCCATTTCAGTTCTTTGAGTGCCGGTGAGATGTGGTCAAATTTCTTTGTTCCTGTGATCATTCTTGCGGCAGCGTTGAGGGTGGAGTTGAGGGGTCCCAGGTGTGACTTGGCTGTTCCAGTCAGTACAGCAATGCCATAGTCAATTCTTGAGAGCACAAGTGCCTGGGTGGCATGTTTCAGATCTTTGGGTGGGAGGAAGGGTTTAATTTTGTAGAGAAGTTTCAAGTTCAAGAACGCGCTTTTGGCGGTATTGGAGATGTGCTTCTTCATGTCCAGTTTGGGGTCGAGAGTGATTCCTAGTGATTTTGCTGAGTCTGTTGGAGTAAGAGAGACATTGAGGGCATTTAAGGCTTTGAGCCATTCCACTATTTGTGGGTTTTCATCTTTGTTCGAAATTAGGAGGACTTCCGTTTTCTCTTCGTTCAGTTTGAGGTGGTTGGCTGAGAGCCAGTGTTGAACCTCCATGAGTGTAGCATTAAGTCTGTGAATGTCAGCGATCGAAGTGGTTTCCAAGTAGAGTTGAGTGTCATCCGCGTACAGGTGGAAGGGGATGTTAGAGTTCCTTAGGAGAGAGGTGAGGGGTTCCATGTAGATGTTGAAAAGTTGTGGGGAGAGTACTGATCCTTGGGGAACACCTCTGTTGATGGGGAGGGGGTCTGACTCGAAACTATTGATCTTTATTCTTTGAGAGCGGTTGTTAAGAAAGGAGGCGAACCATTTTAGGACTGTGTTTTCGATGCCCGCTCTTTCTCGGAGGACATTAAGTAGGAGGGAGTGATCAACTGTGTCAAACGCAGCCGAGAGGTCAAGGAGAATGAGGAGGCTACATTGGTTGGAGTCAAGTGACATGTGCAAGTCATCAAGGACATTTAGGATAGCGGTTTCCGTACTGCAGCCCTTTCTGAACCCGGATTGGAGAGGATCCAGTAGGTTAGAATTCTCTAAGTGTTGGTTTAACTGTGAAAGCACACATCTTTCCAGAATTTTGGCTAGGAATGGAAGATTCGAGACCGGTCTGAAGTTGTTCATGTCTGTGAGATCAAGGCCGGGTTTTTTGAGCAGAGGAGTGACTTGTCCTAGTTTAAGGCAGTCAGGGATGAGGCCCTCGCTTAAGGAGCTATTGATGATCTTGCCCCAGATTGGGGCTAGGGTGAGCTTCAAGTCCTTGGTCAGTCTTGAGGGAAGTAGATCGAGAGAGTGAGAGGAGGGTTTCGCTGCGTCGATAAGATTGCTTATCATTTCCACCTCGACCGGCTGGAAAGAAGACCAGCGGGAAGGTGAGGTTACTGGGGGGTTGTGGATGATTGCAGTGCTCTGGATGAAGGAGCGATCGATTTTGGCGATTTTTTCATTGAAGAAGCTTGCGAAGTTGTCGCATTGGGTTTTGGAGGCAGCTAAGTTGGCTGCCTTGGGAATGGAGGTTTGGTTTCTAATGATGTCGAAGAGTTCCTTGGGGCGGTTTCTCGCATTGTCTAATGCAGAACTGAAGAAGGAAGCCTTCTTACTTTTGATGTGAGTATGGTAGATTTTGCGGGCTGCCTTGAGTTGGTCCCGATGCATGGCGGAGGGGTTGTTTGTCCAAGTTCTTTCCACGGATCTAAGGTGTCTTCTTTCCTCATTAATGTCAGTAGAGAACCATGCTCTGGAGGGGATGCTTCTGGATTTTTTTAGTTTCAGAGGTGCCAGCTGATCTAGGACGAGCTCTAGATTGGAATGGTAGAGCGAGGTGAGTTCCGAGGTAGAGAGGGGCTCCGACGTGTTCGGGAGGAGAGTGCTGAGTCCTTCCTCCAGCTTGTCTCGGGGAACTCTGGAGGTGTTCCTGACCCATTTGGGGGGGGCTTGAGTGGGTGGGAGTGACACAGCCGGCTGGGTGATATGAAGTAAAATTATGTGGTGGTCTGACCAGTCCACCGGGATGATGTGGTCAATCGTGACTGCAGTTTTGTTCGCAATGATGGCATCCAGGGTCGCTCCTCTGTAGTGTGTTTCTTCTGAACAATGTTGGACCAAGTCGTTGTCTTGTAGAAGGGTGTTGAGAGATTGAATCAGCGGGTTTTTGTGGTTGTTCCATCTAAGGTTGAGGTCGCCCATAATTAGATTGTCGTCGCCATTAAGTGCGGATTGGGTGATCAGATCCGATAACTGGGCTTTAAATTTGTTGGAATTGCCTGGGGGGTGGTAGAGGAGGTGGCACTGACGAGAGCTATGACCGTGAGATTTGATGTTAACCGACAGGCATTCGAAGGAGCTGTGCAGGTAGGAGGGAGCTTCAGAGACTGCGAGGTTGCTTTTGTAGATGATCGCTATGCCGCCACCTTTGTGAATGGGCCTGTCTTTGCGGATAATTGAGAAGCCGGGAGGCACCAGCATATCCAGAATGGGGTGGGATAGGGAGTTTAGCCACGTTTCAGTTATGAAGGCTACATCCAGGTCATGGGAGAGGATGGATTCAGCTATTTCCGTTGCATGTTTGACTGCGGACCGGCTATTGATAAGCATGCAATTCAAGTGGGGGGGGTCTTCTTTAGCTTTCAAATTGTCAGGGTTGGCTCTGGGAATGGGGGACAGATAGAGTGGGGGTCTGACGGTTCTACGGGTGGGCAGGTCCCTACCTACTCCGGTGATGACTTGGATCGAGGAGGAGAGGGTCGAATTCACGGGTGGGGCCAGGGCAGGCTGGTTCGGGGGGAGTTCGTATGAAGTGACGAGTGCGCTCACTTCAAGAGTGGAGAGAGAGGTTAAGTTTCTGCTGGGAATGACTGCTCGCGGCTTCGTCTGGACTTTCGTGAGAGGAGGCAGGGCACAAGGGAGAGTATGAGCCTGGACGGTACGGGGATAGTCATTCCTGGGGGGAGGCGGGGGGATGTGGAGTGGGGCGGAGGGGGAGGGGGGTAGCTGGAGATTCCCGAGGGCAGAAAGGGTTTCCTTCAGTCCTAGTATCAGGGTCGAGATCTGTGCTTCAACAAGGTCGAGGCGGTGCGATATCTCGAGTGCGGGGGGGAGAGGAGGATCAGTGGAACTGGGTCCTGGGTGTGAGGGGCTTATGGGCGAGTTTCCACTGGGAAGAATAAAAGGACGGGAGGTGGCAGGATCTGGATTAGGGTTAGGTTGTGAGAGGGCTGTTAAGGGTGTGGTGTTGCGGTCCCTTCGAGGGAGGGAGATATCTTCAGTGGAGGGGGAAGTGAGAGCTAGAGGAGAGAGGGATGGCGGGTTAGGTGGTTGAGTGATGGGGTTGTCAGGTCTATAAATCAATTGTGGGAGGGTTAAAGGGTGGGGTGGATTGCTGGCCAAAAGGGGGTGCGTGTTCACTTCGTTAGAGGGTACAATGTGAACACGAGGGGTGGGGATTGGCGGGGGTGGATTGAGCGCTGGTGTTAATGAGGGGTCTGGGATCACTGAGGGGTGGAGGCAGAGAGCGGGCGGTGCTTCTGGAGCTAGGGAATGGTCTAGGATCACGAGGGGGGGGAGGCTGGGAGTTAGTGGAACTTTGTGGGCTAGGGAGTAGGGGGGTTGGGGTCCTTTGGGGATGAGATTGGGCGCAATGGGGGGGGGCGGGGCTAGGGAGAAAGGGGGAGCTGGGTCTGGTGAGGACGAGAGATTGACAGGTTGGAGGGATAGGGACGGGAGGGGACGCTGGGGCGGGTCAATGAGGGCGTAGGACTGAGAGTAGGGGGAGTTACGGGGGCTAGGGAGGGGTGAGTTGGGGGTCCCTAGGGGGAGCGAGGGGGGCTGAGTGGGGGGAGGTTGGGTGAGGCGGGCGGGGGGCGGGAGTTGTGAGTTATGGGGGGCTAGGGCTGTCGGTATCAGCTGGGTGGTGGAGGGAGTAGGTAGTGTAGTGGAAGGACGCTGGGGAGGCGAGTTCTGGAGAATGAGAGTTTGAGCGGAGCCGGAAGGTTGGGTGGGGGGAGTTTTGAGTGGGTAATGGGTGGTAGCCATCCTAAGAGTGGGGAAGAGAGAGTCAAAGAACTCTAGGTTCTCCTCTTTCGCCTGGATTAGAATGGTGCCGTTCTTATAAATGGTGATGGAGATGTCTCCTGACAGGGATAGATGATTCAGGGGGGCGATTGTTAGTTTGCGGTTGTGATCAGTGAAGGTGGTTTTGGAGACGGGGAGGGATGAATTAAAGATGGTGGCCCATACGTCAGGTCTGTTGGTGTGGAAAATGAAGTCCATTTTCTTCTGACCTCTAGTTGTGCAGTGGTAAATGTCCACAATTAGCGTTTCGGGGTGTTGCCTTATTATGTTCTGTTTGAAGCGTTTTTTAGATTTGAAAGAGAGGGTTTGTGGGAACGATATAGCGAAGGTGTTCGGTCCTTGGGGGGAAAGGAGGTTAGAGGAGGGGCCGAGATGAGTGACCGAGTGTGTGGCTGGGGGCATCTTGGCTGGGCGGGGGGGAGAGGCTCAGCGGGAGTGAGGTGGAGGACAGAGGGGTGGAGGGTTAATTGGGGTGGTGCAGAGAGTGTAACGTGCTATGAGCTGGGGGGAGGTGTATCAGGGGGACACGAGGGTGGTGGTGGGGGGGGGGGGGAGTATCGGCGAGATAGGTAGAATGCGCCGAGGATCAAGGGTGGACATAGGGTCAGCAGAAGGTAGCTTTGGGAGAGCGGAGGACAGGAGGACGCAGGGCGGGCTGAGGCTAGAGAGAAATGGATGTGGCGAGGAGTAACTGTCGGGGACAGGGAGACTAAGGGCAGGGGAGGTTCCGAGGCCCTGTTCGGGTATTATGGACGAGTTCGGAGTAGGCTTAGACCGGCAGATAAGGCCGAGTTTAGAGCTTGGGGAAGCTCTGTGTGAGCTCTTAGCTCACCAGGGCTAAAGTTAATAAATCGGGAGAGCAGGAAGACTCAAAGTCCATAAGGGCAAGAAAGGGCAAGGCAGGTTCACATACCAGGGTCCAGATAGGCATGAAACGGGCAGATCAGCCCCGATTTCGCAGTTGGTCGATGACCTGAGTGGCGGCCAAATTAGGGACAGGCAGCCAGGGCTAAAGTAGAGAAGTCTGCAGTGCAGGGAGAGTAAGAGTCCATGAGGGCCAGAAGGGGAGGGCAGGTTCACATGTTCTGGTCAGATTTTCTGGCGAATCCCAAGTAGGGAGAGAAAGAGCAGGTCCGGTCCAGATTAAAGCTGGAAGATGTCCTGTGTGGTGGCCATATTAGGGACAGTGCAGATCAGGACCGATTTCCTTGCTGGTCGATGTCTTGAGTGGCGGCCATATTGGGGATAGGCAGCCAAGGCTGATGTCGAGAAATCTGCAGACCTGTTCAAATGATTCAGGCGAGTCCCAAATAGGCAGAGAAGGAGCAGATCCGGTCCAATTTCAAACTGGAAGGTGACCTGTGTGGCAGGGCCGATCAGGATCTATTTCATAGCTGGTCGATGTCCTGAGTGGCGGCCATATTGGGGACAGGCAGCCAAGGCTAATGTCGAGAAATCTGCAGTGTCGAGAAATCTGCAGTGTCAATAGGCATGGAGACTAAGAGTCCGTGAGGGCAGGTTCACATGTCCTAATCCAGTGTTACTGGAGGGTTCCGAATAGGGATGGAACGAGCATAACCGGTCCGGTTTTTAAACTGGGAAGATGTCCTGCGTGGCGGCCATCTTAGGGACAGGGAGCCCTTCGTGATATTAAGCGGCAGGTATAAGTGTGGAGGGGTGCCCCCGTGGGAAGGCACCAGTGAGCCCTGTTTGCGGCGGTAGTCTGGTGGAGCGGTGGCCCTTATTTCCAAAATGTTTTGGGCTCACCTGTGACATTGTTGGTTAGGGCTTGTAGGCGGTCGGCCATCTTGGGGACAGGCAGCCCTGTCGGTCGAGAGCGTCGGTACCGGAGTGAGGTCCTCCACCCGGAGCGGGGCCTTCCGCTTCACACTGAGGTCGATCTGCATATGAAGAGATGAGGAGAGGGCGGCCCTTGTCTGCGGGCCGATCCGTGCATGGAATGGAATGGCACTGCTCTCGGTGGTCCTGGTTCGCCGACCCGCCTACCGATGGAGCGGTCAGTAGAGAGTCTCACCCTCAGACCCGGTGAGTGAGGGGAGGGGGCACTCCCTGCAGCGGGAGTATTACAGCGGGTGAGTGAGCGGGCGTAGCGCCGGAGCTGGCTGCGGTGGTCACAGGCGTGGAGGGGTCCTTCTTCTCGACGGTCCTTTTCGGTGGTCCAGCTTCCCTTTCTGACGGCTTTTTGAGAACCCGGTGGGGGCCGGCTTCCGTGAGAAGGGGGGGGTTACTGTGGGGTCGCTCCGGTCGGGGATTTACACAGAAGTGATCCCTTGACCCGGAGCTCGTCCCATTCACTCCTCCTTGCGTACATCCAGTACGTTAGGTTATCTTCTGCATCGGTTCCTATTCAGCTATTTGAACAACACAGCCGCATGTCTGCTTAACTTTATACCTATTGCCAAAGAATGACTTCATGCACAATGATTTCCCAATAAATTATAAGCTAGGCGCTATTTCTACCAAGACTTCGGATGGCATCAAACAGTGTTGGAAATCTAGTGGTTCTACCGCAAACAACATGTTACAGAGTAGAATATATTTCTTGATGAAGAATGGACATATTTACTGCTGAAGAGGAATACAAAATAAGGAATAGTGAGACATTTTGACCTCTTGATGAGGTTTTTTTTAATGTTGCGTAAAAAATAACTTCAATTGAATATCTGCCAGCACACAAGTATAGAACACCAATGTTACGCTAGTTGTTTGCATAAACAATAATAATTTACAAAAAAACCTGCGCTTTGCTCTTTACAAATTGTAGTATCACCTGCAAAATCCTATATAAATTTAAAGGAGTCTTGAAGTATTGCTACATGAAATTATTAGCTTCTCTTTATAACTTGTACAAGGCGTTTCAATTAATTTGATACACAATACTTTGAAAACGTACTTCACAGTGTGTGTTGTGGTATTTGTTAGGACGTTCACACTAGACAAAGCATGCACTATTTGAGGCAAGATATATTGTTAGCTTACAGTGGGCTTAGAGTCTGTCCATTGCTTACAATTGGTTGACTTCAACGTCACTCTCATTTGCTTGTTTCTTCTTTGTAAGCTTGTGTGGGCTTTCCTTCCTCTTCTTGTTTTGTGCCTCCCCCAAGAGCATGTACGCATTACTTGCGTCCTTCGACTGCTGATTTTTCTGGAGCTCCTATTTACTTCTTGTTTGAGCACTCTATGAGTATCTTTGTTTTCCAGATGTCTCCTTAGTTTGCTTCTCTTCCTCCTTCTGCACACCCTGTTGTGCTACCTCTTTTGCCAATGTGCTTCTCCTTCACCCACTCCCATTGTTCTCTTGTGCATTTGTTTCCCTCTCACCATCCTCCTTTGCTTGTTTCCTCCCCACTCCCTCCCTGCATCCACTGTGATGATTCCCATCACTGCGCCCCACTTGTTCCTTCACTCCCACCATTCTTCCGCTTCCCTCACCCCCATCCTTGATGATCCCACTGCTGCCCTCCATTTTGATTCTGCCCCCCACCAGCGGCCTCCATTTTGCTTCTGCCCCCCAACCCTGCGCTCCATGCTGCTGCCACTCGTTCTCATTTCTCCCTTGATACTTGGCTCCCAGAGAATGACCTGTATGAAGTTTAGATCACTGTCCAATAATAATAATAATAGGATAATCATGTAGCTCTACTTCTAGAGGCGTGCAGTAGCTTCAAGAGCCTAGGAAAAATAATCAGAGTGTGGGGTGACACAATGGTTGAGGTCAGGCCCTCGGTTTTCTTTCGCTGAAGTGTACAACTCCTACCTCTAAAGGGTATCACTATCTGTGCTTCTGCCATCTCAGAGATGCTGCACAGTCTGTCTCACGGAGGAGCAAATTGTTTGCTTCATGTCTCTTTGCTGCAAGTTTTAAATTTGACTCCAAGGACCTTACAGTTTTTAACTTTCCGTAGGCAAAAGCCTATTGTGAACCTCATTGGCATAAGTGGGATGAAAAGGTAAGGGCAGCATCTGAAACGAGTGTGGTCTAACCAATGAAGCGTGTAGCTTAAAACATGATAACTGCACTCTTGTGCTTTAGCATCATCTCTGAACAGCATTGAGGTGCCTCTTTGTGAATTTACTACTATTGCATTCAAACAAATCGCATAACAAACATTAGCCTAAAACACGCCAGAACTATTGGCCTTATGAGTGCTTGTTAGCAGTTTGATATAAATGAGTAACAACAATGATTTTGTTGCAAATAATTTGAATTGGTAATTACAAATGGCACATATGTGACCATCATTCAGGCCAAGAATTGGAAGAACATGTAAACACAGTCATGGCCCACTGACTCATTCTACCTAGAGCTTCAGCTCCAGAGCTCTCTATTGTACCCTTTTATGAACACCCACCAACAACCAGAACTCACCTGGATGCCTCAATGCTACTCAGACCACATTTACCACACAAGAACTGGAAAGTCTTATAAGTCAGCCTTTTAGAGCTGAGATCTCTTGGTTTTGACAATGCTTTTTAAAGTCAATTACTATTGCAACACAAATTGCACTAGAGCAACACGTTTACAAATCTTAACACTTTCAAAGTATTTACTTACATAAAATATGCAATGTACATACACAAATATATTGCTAAAATCATTGGAAAAAGCCCCAGTGGTGAGACCTATTGAGTTGACAATGTGTGTGCTTACATGTGCCTCCACCCATGCAAGGGCTTGACCAATTTTGATTTCATGGGCACTCATTTAATATGAAATTCATTACTAGGCTTATGATTCTCTAAACTACCGCAACATTGTTATATAGTCTTGAAAATGGCAAATTTCTCAATGTATTTGAATGTGTTTCCCAAATGTAAATTATTGCACTGAACATTTGTGTGGGAGGAACACAGCAGCTACGTGTATATGAACTATGATAAGCCAGTGAACCATATTGCTTAAAACGTGCCTGGGTTTTTGGAATACAGTCATTTTAGTTTCTCTTTCAAAAATATTCATAAAGCATAAAACTATCCCAGAGGAAGAAGGAGACATCGCAGCTGCATCAAATCCAAACACAGTATGAATAAGTTAAAGAGCAAGGGAGTGAAAGTGAAATCTAAAAATAAACACGTATTTGGAAGAGGAAAAACAAGGACAGAAAATGCCACTAAAAAGGCATCATAAAAAGAAACATTAACATGCACACTAAGAAGCCAATTGCAAAGGGAATTCTTGGCAAAAGAAATTGATATTCAAGGGCTTCTTCAGGGTAAGTGCATAAATGTATGTTCAACAAAATGGAGTTCTATTGCTATGAAACAGCTGTGAAGAGCTAACAATCAGAAAATGTGGTTGTTTTCAATCTTGGAATGACCTGGCCTTTTATAATAGCAGTCTATGTAACCTGTAACCATTGACTATCCTTCAGTTTGACTACTAGCCATTAAGGCTTCCTACTAAAGGATAGGTGGCTTTAAAGTTCCAAAGTAAAACTTGAATTGAATCTGAAATTAAGGACCCGCCATTGCAACTGTAACAAACGGGTGGCAATATGATCAGATCAAATCATAAGAATATCCTCGAACAAAGACTACGCATCAGAGGCTAAATCTGAAGCGACAGTTTGGAAATCATGCCTAACTATAACCAGAAGTTAATCAGGTGAATGGTATCAAGAAAAGTTTTACATTACATAGGGTGGACATTTTAAATGTATATGTCCTTTCAATAATGTGTGAGGAAAGTGCAGAGAGGAATCTAAAATGAAACCTAATCAAACAATATCTAGAAATATACAGAATGTTGATAATATAGGGAAAGCGTGAACAACTATGCTTGAGGAGAAACTACAAATGGTGAGAAAAGATAAACTGTTGTGATAATATTAATATAGATTTAGTACCAGACTTTCAGTGTCACGGACACCGATCATCGGGTGCTGGACGCGATGACACCTGAAGGTACAAATGAGAGTGGTCTGTGTACTCCTAGATAGAGATGTCCTAACCCTGCATACGAATCGTCAGTAGACTGAGTTGTAGTAAAAACATGTAAACCAGATTCAGCTCCAGAGGCACTCTAATGTGTAAACCAGGTAAATTGTGAGCACCCAGTGAGAAAAGAAAAAAAGTCACTACATCACGGTGGTGATCACCACACGTGCGCTCTGCCTTGGAGTGCCTTCTAGTCGCCTGCATCAAACATCTCCCACAGATCCAGAGGATGGAGCATGGAGACTCCTCCATCCAGGTGACATATCAATAAGAAAATAACAATCTTATTCTCAATGTTTTGGAACATCTTTGTTAGATTTGAGGTAAACATAGATATGTGTTACTTTTTATGTAACTCAATGTTTGGATTATGCCCAGTTACCTCACATAGGGGGGGATTAGGATGGGGGTGGATCGAATCCACCCGCCATCCCAACTCGATTTACCCCGCCATATTATACTGGTGGGGGATATTGTGGTGGACACAAAGTGCTTCCGCCCCTTTTCCGCCGGACGGCCATCATTCCGATGGTCAGCCGGGCGGACTAGGGCCTTAATATGGTGGCGGTGCCTAGCAGGCACCGCCATCCATATTAGGATATGTGTTTTCAAAGGCCTTTCCATGGCGGCCATACTACCATGGACAGGCTAGCGAGGAATAGCTTTGGGGGCCTGTTGGAAGCCCCCCGGGCGGTGGGGTTGTGGGGGGCTGCACTTAGGGGGGTACCTGCCACGGTGTGCATGGCAATGCACAACTTGCCATTTTGGCATTGCGGAGGGTGCTGCTTCCGCTGCACCCGCCGCAATGTCAAGGTTGCGGAATGCAACCGCCAGGGTGGAGGTTGCATACTAATCAGTGGTGTGGGACTGCAGCATGTCTGGCGGCCAGTCCCAGTTAAGGTTTAGTCAGATTGGCTTTCGATTGGCATTGCTTCAGTTGTCTTTTAGTAAATGTTGACAATGTTGTGCTATGATTTGCTATGGTATCCAGCTGTATTTTATTTTATACTATTTGGATAGCAATCAGACTGGGTCCTACTAAGCAGTTGTTAACCAGTTAAAAAAATACCTTGCCTCAGATCAAGATTCACTAAGCCATTTGCAGGCTAAAATGTACATGTATATTCTGCTAACTATGGCTGGTTTACATCTACTCAATTTCCAGCAAATTAAACATAGCAGGCATATTAGCATTTACTCTGGTGAATGATGGATATACATCACAACTGGGCACATATATGCAGGAATAAATCACCTAGAAAGGTTGAGAAGTCAGCCGAACCAGGCATGAGTGGTCTCTTGAATGTGAACGCACACAAATGTATGAGCTTGTGAGAATTTACAGAATCCCGCCAACCCACCTGTTCCTGATTGTGTGTCATTACAACACATACACATCAGGAAACACTACTACACATTTATATAATTATTTAGCACCTTTGTTTGACTGAATACTTTGTTTGACTGAATACTTACAAATACTTAACTGCAAACTAATGACTCCTGAAGTACAGCCTTGGATGTAATGTGGTACATCACCATTACCAACCTGCAAACCATCAGATATTTCTTTTAGAGGTGGAAGGGAAGGTCTTTCTTAATCAGAGGAAAATAATGTGCAATTCAAACTTGTAGTATGTATACTGATATATATTTTGAAAAAATATCAATGTCCAGAAATGTGTAGTTTCAGAATATCGAGGAGGAAATAACAAGGTCACAGAATTTCGTGACCAGACTATTGAGGCCCAAACTATTGATAGGTAAGTATTTAAACACTTTTTATGCCTAACGCCACATATACATGCTATGATATTGAATATATATATATGTGTTAATCCACTGAAAATAAACAAAGGTTACTGGGATGGTATAATTAAGTTCACACTTTACACACACAAAACCATACAAATTGAGTGGTTATAGTTACACATATATTAAGAAACTGTAACTCGTACCCTAAAGTTACTTTACACCATGAGTTATAGTTTCTTCCGATAATTATAACGTAAAGCATAACTATAACTGTTGAATTTGTATGGTTTTGTGATCGTAAAATGTGAACCTAACTATAATGTTCCAAAGCCTTGATTTTATCAGTGAATTGTTATGGTTTTGGAACGTAAAGTAATACATAATTACTGTACACTAATCCAGCCATCGCCTCCCAGTGCTTGTGGCTAAACACTGTGGGGGGGTGGCATCAGAGACATCCTTGCGGCCAATCCCTCCCCGTATGCAGCCAACCCCATGCTGTGCATGGCCTTTAGCAGTACATGACAGCTGTTTGGTATGTGAGTGGGTGTTCTTTTTTCACTGTGTTTCAAATCCACTGATTCCCTGTGAAGTTACACTGGGTGCAGGGCTGAGCACTGTGTTGGATCCATAGATCCTCTCATAGGCCCAAAAAAGCATTTTGGGCAATTTTTTTCTGTACTATGGGCCCTGGATACCTCTATCCTGGCCCCTTCTGTTATTTTTCATTTTTCTTCCCCAGCCACCCCCAGGCCGACCAAGAAACTACATGGGGCCCACAACGTTGCAAGCAGGGCCTTGCTTTTCACTCCAGATCCACGGATCCCCCACAAGACTATCCGCAAAGGAAAGTGGGACGACATTGGAAGTAAGCCACAATCTCCTGGCCCATATGTAAAACCAACACCCAAAATATTCAAATGCCCTGCGCTTCCCATTAGGATGGGATGCTTTAGTCCGTAGGGAGGCAGAAAGTCTGTTGAAGTTTTAGGGGTGAGGGTGGGGCCTGATGTTAGGATGGGAAAGACCCACCACACTATTTTATTTTAAATATATATTGCTGCTATACAGTGGGAGTTCTTCCCCCTGAGGGCAGATTAGGGGCAATTATCCCCATCGGCCCCCCTGGTGGGGGGGAGGGGGGGCAGAAAGGCTGTTGCTCCATTTACTTGGAGTGGAGGCATGGTCATATTACTTTTGGACAGCCCCCACAGCTATATATTTTTCTTTAAATCCCTGGCATCTAGTGGGCTCTCTTCTACATCAGAGGGGCATATCGGGAGAAATTACCTCATCCGCCTTCCCAGGGGGAGCACACAGCCTATCTCTCTTATTGGGTTGGGTGAAGGCTATGCCCATGGGGGGCAGCTTCCACCTCTATTTTAAAAATAATAATAATACATTCCCTGGTCTCTAGTGGCCTGGGGCAGATTGGGAGTAATCATCCCCATCTGCCCTCCAAGGGAGGCAAAAAGACTGTCATAATAGTTTTTAGAGGTGGTGACATGGCCATGCCCATCTATAATGGTCAGCCCCCACCCCTATAGTTATTTACAAATAAAACCTGATGTTTAGTGGGCTTCCTGCCCCGCAGGGGGCAGAAAGGCAGATCTGCGCTTTGGGTTGGGGAGCACAAGCCCTTGCCCAAGGATCCCTGGTGGTAGTGGTTGGATTTGGGAATTGCTCTCCTATGGCGATCCTCAATCGGGGATCCACTGTGTAGAGAAATATTAGCATGGGAACGTTCTCCTCTTTTTAGCAACACCTCTCCAACCCCAATTAGTGCTCAGGGACTCATATATGCATCCAGAACACTGATGTAGTGTAGTGTAGTGCTCTTTTTTCTTTCACTTTAGTGTAATGATGTCAGCGTGGCTTGCATGCTAATCATCATTACTGAAAAGAGAAAAGAAAAAAAAGACTCTGACTGCTTGGGAAGCTCTTCCAGAGCAACCAGAGTATAAAAAAATGTAAAGGACTCCCACCAGAGGGGCCTTTGGGTGCCTCCCCAGTGTCGGCCAATGGACGACAAATGCACTAGGGATGCACGGCAGGTGTCGGTCATTGGCCGACACCCGCACTTAACAGGATGAAAGGGTCTTTGTTTGTTTTTGAAAACAGACGTTTCTAAATATGTTGGAGAAGCCAAGTTTGGAGGTATGAAAGGAAAAGTTGGTTTGCATAGTTTGTTAAATGGACAACAATTGGCAATACAGTGCTTTATTGGAATATTTGATATCGAATGAAAAGATGAAAGACAATCCATGACCTCTAAGGAATTGCCTTGTTGACTTGTCTCCAAGTCTTTTCAAACATAGCAGCATATAAACTACACCATTTCCACTTTTCTCTCTGATACATGTTTATAGAAGACAAAATGTGTGTTTGGAAATATACACATTAAAGAGGAAAATGTCTCCTTCATGTCAATTTCTAGTCTTTCTCCAGTTATGTAGCCTGGGTCATTGCCACCACGGTGTATAATAGTATAGTGAGAATGGTCATATGCACTAACAGAGGAAAGAAGAGGGAGAAGCTGATTCCATCTGAAACCTCATTCCCCAATTCATGTAATGTCTTCTCCTTTCAAACTTAAATTTGCTTTCTTGTCATGCTCTCGGGTCCAAAAAATAGACCTGTGCCCGACAAACCAAACAAGAACCGTCTTACACCAGCTTTGGTGAGCAGCCATTTCTGGTCAGATGGGAATAAATCAATACACAAATAGATAAGAAATATGATACAGAACCAACTTTAACAAGAAAAACCTTTGAATTTTCAAAGTTATAGTTATAACTTAGTTTAATATCTTCTGCCCTGCACAATAATGACTATAACTAGGCACTCTACCGTGCATAATTGATGTCATATGAAAGGTTATAAGCAGTGCATGGAGAAGGCATTAGTTATAGTTAATGATGTGTGGCTACTGATTTGATAACACTGTGCTCGGAGCTGTGCGATTTATAGTATTTAAGGAAGGGGCAGAGGATATAAATCTAAGTTATAACTACATCTTTGAAATCTCAAGGTTTTGTGGCCTCCCTGTGTGCACTTACCTCCTTGATACTTTGGTCCTCAATATTCTGGTCATGATATTGTGTGACCTCCATATTGCCTCCTTGATGCACATCTTTCCTGGTGTACTACTGGGCATATTTCTGCATTGCCAAAAGTAATTCATCTGGATCCACTTAAAGGCTTACTATGGTGAGTGCAGGTATCCCACTTTTCTTGTGAATCTGGCCCAATATATTTTTAGAAGATGGTTCAGTAGGTTTTTAACTCCTTCAGCGCGGCGCAAATTCTCACGCTGTGCTGAAAGTTCTAATGAGCCAACGGGCTCATGACGGAACGGTTCCGTCATGAGCATCGAAGGGGTTAAAGATCACTCAAATATGGCAGTCCTTTCCCATTTTTCTTTAGGCACATGTAAAAGTTGTGCATCTGAAAACTGAAATACCTAATTCCATCATTTTACTGGCTTAAAAATTCACAACGCAAAAAGTATAAACTTGCCTTGTAAATTCTCTCTGAGGGTTCTGTGGAAATACCACAGTAAGGAAGCATGTCTGAGGGCTTTCTCTCCTCATGCAATATTTCTGTGAAGAAGTGCTAGCAAAGGAATTAAAGAGAGACAAGCAATACTTAAATATTAATCATACAGCCATTAGGGAACGAATCAAAGGCATTTTGCTGTGTTTAGAAATCGCTTTATGTCTATGTAGATTGGACTGAGGAATCAGACAACACGACCACTTCAGATAGTGTTTAGTTTTTTTCAAGGCAGTCTGTAATACTAATAATAGCTTTCAATGTTTCCTACATCATCCTTCGGTAAAATTACATGTTACATTTCCACTTGTGTATGGTATTCCACGTATCACTCTGGGAGTGATGATGAGCAGAGCTGCCCTGCAAGAGTTCATATCTGCAAACTTATGGTTGTGGCTTCTCTTAGTCCTGAAATAGGGGCCATAAGAAAGACAGAAAAAAGGATGAAATTATGGAATGCTCATCTACTCTAAACATTGCCTGCATTAGACAAGAAAGAATATAAAATGAACGCATGATTAGACCTTCCTTCCACCAGGTTGAAGGACCTCTAAATATGGAAAACGTAATTTGCCTTACATCCTATTTATTCCAAAAAATCGATTTCAAAATATACACAATCCAAATACAAAATAAAAAAGTAAGCAAACTATGTTTCAAACCTAAACTTTGTTTGTGACTAAAGGCTTTATTTAGGTCTTGGAGGATGGGTTACTTTGTCACAACGGTGCTGGATATCCTGTCCGCTGAAATATAAATTCCATTATATCCTAAGGGATTTATTATTTCCGCGGACGGGATATCCGTCATCTTTGTGACGGACTAACCCGTCTGCCAAGATCTAAATCAGGTCCTAAGTTCCTACCATCTTCTTGACATGAATGTGATCTTCAGCAAACCTCTCGTGTCTCCTGGTTAACTGTCGGAAGGTTATAGATAAGAAGCGAGGTCTGCACTCAGAAAATGTATTATACATGTAACTCACCCCCCAAACCACTCCCTGAGCCTGTGCAACCCAACTTCTATTGCTAACTTACCAGACCGGCCAGTACCCTGCGATGCAAGAACTAGTCTGTCGGTAAATATCTATACTGCATGTGCATGCTGGTGGTCCAGTGGGAGAATCACAAACATGTTTCCATGGAAACAATAAACCATGTCTGGGGTGCAATGGAGTTGCACATCGGTCGCTTTATTCTTATTGCCAGTGTAAGTCGCTGTTTCTGTAGCTCATGTGCAAACCCCTTTATGTTTCCCCTTTCATTTTGCCGTGAGTCTCTCTTGAAAAGGCCTACAGTGTTTACTCAATGCCTTTAGAAATGGCTGCAGCGATCTCATTGGTTGGCCTTGAAATGTCCTGATGAACTGCTCCCCAGTGGAATAGTTGTTCCTCGACATTCCCGCGTCCATACTGACCTACTTTCAGTTTTTAACCCGCGTGGCGAGAGCCCGGGAAAATGCAGGCATATAAACAAACACATAATACTTGTCTGGAGCCAACTTTCTCGATTAGCACGAGTCAGAAAGAAGTAATGCAATGTTGTTGTGATTAACAGTTATATCTAAGCGATTTACATCAGTTTCAACGATGTCTCCCTGTCAACAGCTTTAATCCCAATGAAAATATGTCGACGTGATCATCGTGAATCCAAGTTTTAATGTCCCTGTGTCATCAGCTCTAATCCGAGTATCAATTTCTGTGTCCGCAGATGTAATCCCGGTGAGAACGCCTCTGTGTAATCAGTTTTCATCGAAGCGACGATTCCCCTCTTTGATCAGCGTTAAGCCCAAGGACAGCATCTCTGTGTTGCCAGCAATAATCTAACATGTAATGTGTGTGTGTGACCAGCATTAAACCCACTCACAATTTCCTCGAATAATATCTTGTGTGACCAGCCAAGTGAATTAAGACTATTTTGAAGAAATACCTTTATAAATCCATGATGTGGCCAAGCTGTCTTTGGACCAGGATGATCCTCAGTAAGATTGCTCTGTGAGGTCAGCATTCATCCAGCCTCACTTACCTCCAATGGCCAGCATTCTCCCTGAGGGCAATCCTCAGCATCAACAGTATGAATGCAAGGCACAATTGTCCTGTGTGATCAGTGTCTTCCCTATATTGATGGAGCTAGTTCCCAAAACATGTACAAGCCCATGTAGTAGTACTACCGGGGTGCTCTTCGCATACTCCTACATGCTTTTGAGACTTCCCCCTGAAGCATCCAGATGCCCATTAGTAAAAGCACGAAGAGTGCACTTTTTCTATTTACACTAATCATGTATGAAAATTCCTTGATTATTACCATTCTATTCCCAATATAGAGGTTTTGCGGACCAATCCACAAGGGCATATCAAACTAAGATTACTACAGGAGTACTTTATAATGTGCTCAAAATTGCCTTTGTGACTATGAAAAATTGTCGTCAAGTACTTTCTTTACAATCAGCATTAAGGCCAGCACACATGCCTCTGTGTAATCAGCAGTCCCCCGCTGAATTCGCCGTTAGGATCAACATTACCACATCAATAAATTCCCACTAAAATTATCATTAGTTCTATTGAAAAGTTCTCTGCATGTTCACCATGAATCCCAAAGTCTAAAATCTTCGTCGTTCTGCTTTGGATCCGGATGATGTGATGGATACCAACTGGATAGCAAGCACTGGCAAAGCCAATAGGTCTTGCCTTGTTGACCTATTTCTTTGGCAATGTCATTCTGCAGGCACATGCAGGAATATTGATGTATGCCTGCAGGCATCACTAGGTTTGCACAAGCCTCAGGCGTCATTTTCTTTTTTTTATTTACCGATCCAAGATGGTGGATCTACTTAGATTGTTAAATGAAGTAAAATTATATTTTATTTGCACATCGTGATTTCTGGGTAGCAAAGCTGCACAGCAGCAAATAACAGCTGTCAGACCATCCCCAAAAATGTGAATTAAAAAAATTATTTCATTGATTGCGAGGGAAGGAGAAGCAATGGAGAGGTGGATGAGGGGGCGTTGGGGGTGAAGCAACTGCTAGTAGTTGAGCATGGAGATAACTGAGGCAAGTGAAAGCAGCTATTGGAATGCAGAGCAGTCTGGTGGCAAATGACAGCTGCCCGGTCATCCAAAAAGAAAAATGAAAACATGAGTTTCAAGTACTGTGGTGGGTTGGTGAGCAGCGGTAGAGCAGGTTAGGAGCGGTGGGCATGGGTGGAGGGGAAGCAAAGGGTTGGTATTTGGGAGGAGGGAGCAGCGCATGAGAGCCAGCAAGAAAACGCATGCACTGTCATGTAATGCTTAACGAGAAATAAAAAAGTGGCTCACTAAGTATGAGCAGTGGCAGAATTCTTGCCATACCGTTGGACTACAGGTCTCAAGCAGCATCAGGGCAGGAGGAGGAGCCCTGCAACGTCGACATAAAAGATTATTCACAGACAGTCAGGTGTCTGGAGGATACTGTGCTTTTACTTATGCAAAAGGATCATTGGCAAAACCACAGATGAGAGTGGAACACTGAGGGAGGGCTCTTCCCAGGAAATGTGAGCGCGCAAACAAAGGCAAACCAGCCATCAGGATTCTACCATTCCAACTGGATCTCTACATGGTAGATATCTTCAAGCATACACCTGGGAACACAAGCAAAGACCCCCACTAGGCCCTGATTATGAGTGTAAGTGTATAGGTGATGCTTTGCACTTGGCCAAATGCCATTAAATCCTTTATGTTAGTGCCCAGTGTTGCATTGTGCACAGAATCAGCACACACACACACTCATACACATGCGTGCAATTGGCCCAGGATACCACAATATGGTGAAGTAAGGAAGGCAGGATTAGAGTAGAGATTTCTATCCTAAATTTGTAGAAAGCCACAGTATTGGCTTGGCAACATTAATGGATATTTCTTTTGGAGGCGGACATCTGGCAGGAAAACGACCTGCCGGAGAAGCCAATTATAGTGCCCTGGAATTCAGGATTTGGCTTATTAAGTAAATGCTCCAGATTCATAGACATTGCGCTTTAACTTTGTCTCAGATGAATATCCTCAAAATCTATTGTCTTTAGACAGACATGTTCATTTCGTGGCATGCTTTCGAGGTATCTGGAGGGAGACTATATATAGCACTTGCAGGGTGATCGTTTTAAATGGTGAGATTGGTATGTTGATTGTGCAGCTGGGATGAAATAGTAGAAACGTATGAAGTGCAAATGTTCTTTGATTCATAAAAAGCACAAATTCTAAATAACACACATCCTCTATTACGAGAGCAATGGTTGTATCCATCCTTCACATTTTCCTTCAATGTGCCATCAAAGATTACTGCCTCAAGCATGAAATCTTATTCAATGTGAGAGGCATGACTTCACCTGTAGCTTGCATATGAAATATCAATCCATACATTATAAATCATTCTCATAAGGTGAGCTGAAAAAAATCCTTTGGCAGTGCATGCTTTGAAATGAATCAACCTCTGCGTGGGGTGAGCTTTGCCTGGTTTTGGTTATCTTAGAGTTAGCTCAATTAAAGCTAATATCAGCAGAGAATCTTTTTGTACGACTATTATAAAGCTCTTTGTATGTTTAAATGTTTCATTTCAATATTAACAAAAGGTGGATTGTTTATTAGTCATGAAGTGCTCTGAAGCGAGGGGAAGGTTTCATTTTTTCCTAAATTCTAAAGAGGCCTGTCACGGGAGAATGTCAGGCAAAACCGAGCAGTACTGGTTTAATATTAGCCTCAGAATACAGAAGATACGGATTTATTTCACAGCAAGCGTAGAATATTACACACAATGTTTATGTTGCAATCTGACATTTATAATACGCAACCGAATGATTTCATAGTGAGTATAGCTACTAGAGTTTATACAACACTATTAAAATATTTGTGAGAAATATTAATTTATTGTTAATTTGAAAGGTGCTGGATGCGCCTGTAGTAGCCGAGTTAGAGTGCCACAGTTTCCGAGGAAACAAATATATCTTAAGGGTGAAAGTGACCAGCAGACAGGAAAGGTCTTGAGTCAGCAGGAAAGAAAGTTTATCTAAATTGTAACAATGTCTCTTGAGGAAGCTGGGTTCAATCAGCAGGCCTGCCTTTCATTATGGTGTGATAACATAATGACATTTAAAAAAATGATTCCACAGTATGCTACTCTTCTTCTCTTTACCCTCTTCCTTAGATTCTTTCTGTCTATTACCACTACCCTTAAGGCTCTTTTCCAAAAGCATACATATTTGTATCTGTTGAAAGCGGTGTCGTCATCATTACAGTTGAGTCAGTTGAACAACAGCACACCTTTACAGTGGTGTTAAAGACTGCACTGAGCAGAGCCAATTAGTCCCAGGACAGCACAATCATGCCACAATAGCATCTGGAGGATTTGAACTCAGCCTTGGAATTGCCGGTATGATATGCATTAAATATCATAAAACTCATGAAGGATTTGCCACCCACAAAAAATATGAAATACATCCCTGCGAGCCATCAATTACCTCACTTGGACAATTGTGAGCAGTGTGTGCATGTGCGTGCGTGCACATGTGTGTGTGCTCCAGTGAAGAAAAGTATAAGTAGGAAATGGAAGATATTGGGAGATATGAAGGTCAAACTGTCATAGAGGAAAAGACTACTTTATTTATGTGTGTGTGACCACAAGCTTGCTATTGTTTTGCAAAAGTTATTATAATGATGGGTGTCATTAAGTGTTTATTACAAATATGAGAAATGAACGGCAGAGAACATCAGTTTAGTAAAGCAAAAATATAAAATGGTATAAGGCAGATGTTAATGACAGTATTCAAGAGGGAACAACGTCAATAAACAGATGCTGGCAATGTAATGCCTTTGATTCATCTATTGACGTTGGTCAACATTTTGACCCTTGGTAATTTCATTCTGTGGGGTCTTCATCAGGGCAAAAAGAAAACAATTCAGTGGATTATAACCAATGAGTAATCACGGATTATTGAAAATTACACTTCCAGACAAAGTGAAGGGCTGGGGTAACCATTATTATTATTTATTTTTTTTAAGTTTGAAAAGCTTTATTGAGTTGAAGAAAACAATGTAAAACATCAGTACAATAGCACAAATAAAGAGCAATAGGAATTAAAATAATTGTGGAGAATAATGTGCCAATAAACAAGAAAGGCCCCAAAAGGGGAAAACGCTATACAAAGAAAAAATGCTTTTATAACTTTTCATTTTTGGGGTAACCATTATTGATTTTGTCAAGAAACAGTTCAAGTTAAATCATGCAACCAATTGATTTGCACAATTTAGCAGGAAACGAGGATTCAGAATGCATAAGCCGCATGCCAGAGTTTGACACAAAATCCTTAGCCACTGGAAAATGGAGCTGAATTTGACAGTCATAACGTTTACATGAACACAAGACACTGAATAGTGACAACTGAGAGTCTGTGGGAAGTTATAGAACATAAATGAACCATGGCATCCCTCTTGCATGTTCCAGTAATATTAAGTAATAAAGCTCCAACTTCATCTACATTTCTCAAGATATTGAATCACCCTGAGCTGTCCCCTCATGAGGAAAGCGCAAATTGCTTACCGGTAATTGCATTACGGCAAGTCCTACTGCCTCACTTTAATTTATCACCACTGAGTGAGGCCCTGTTGCCTCCCCAGACACCAATACCAAGAAACCTCTTTGAAATAAAAGCCCACCCCCTGCGTCTCCTCCTATTAGATCAAAAGCTCAGACCCAAAACAGCTCAGTTGCTTCGATCCACGAGAGCCTGTGATTTAAAGCAAGGGAACAGGGCTTGCAGTAATTCAATTATCGGTAAGTAATTGGCGATTACCCTTACACCCTTCCCTCGCTTGAAATCATTACTAGTGAGAGCTAGAAAGCAATGAACACAGGATAACTGAAGATGAATGCTCAAACACAGGAGGGCTCTTATTGAAATAAAATTGTACATAAAGTCTATTACTTCATAAAGTACTGTGTATCCCAGTACAGCACAAAGTGTGTTTAATCGAAAATTCTATAGTGCCTGATGAAGGTCGAGGGGCAAAGACCCTGTAGTTGCCCTACAAATTTCAGTGATTGTGGTCTCCTGTAACTTTGCCATAGTAGAAAACATACTTCATGTAGATCTTTCCTATGTCACAAAGGTGGAATCTGATCAGGTACTCCATAGGTCAATGAAATTAGGGGCCTGATCTGTCGACTTAAAGGGGAAATTGCTGGTTTTTCTCCCTTTGTGTCTGGCCCGAAGTTGACAAATGTGACTCAGCTTTCCTAAAAAAGTGGCACTCTCTGTAAATAGTCTAGCAGAGTTCTAATCACAGAATGTATCTTTCGCTCCTTATCCAAGGAGGGCTATGGACAGAACTCTAGAAGAATTATTTATTGTTCCCTATGAAATGAGGAGTTCATCTTTTGGAACAAAGGAAGGGACTCTCGAGAGACTCTGCAAAAAGTGCATTAAAACAATAATGCTCCTAACACACTAACATTCTTGCAGAAGTAATCAATATGATGAAAAAAGTTTTAAGAGGGAGTATCTTTAAATCCACCTTCTCTAAAGGCTCAAAGAGATGATTAATTCTTGTTTCAAAAACGAAAATCAAATCCCATGAGGGAAAATATCTGGGCGGGGACAGACAGATATTTTCTAGACTCTTAAGTAACCTATGGAACAATTCATAACCATCTAGCAGGTTCTTCCAAGAACTTTGAAATGTTATAATTGCTGCCCATTGGTACCTACTCTCAGCCTCATCTAACACCCATTCTGTGAAAACGACATGATTTGAATTCAGCTCACAATAAGAGATTTTTCTTAGCACACCAATGACTATGTCTATTATAAGACCTAAGGCTGGAGTGCCTTCTGTAAGCCTGAAGGATGACAACTAGATCATCTGCAAGACCATGCTCCCCCAGCCCCCTCCTCTCAACCTCTAGGATTTCTGTTTGATAGTCCCCAAAAATTCCTGTCTTGACACAGGGAAGAGTAAGGGGGAAGGGACTGTTGGTAGTCTCCTCTTTTCCCAAACCTTCCGAGTTGTCAACAAGGGGAACCATTTGATACAAAGCCATACTGGTGCTATCATGGTCACCTGAACCTACTCCTTCCTCATTCATTCTCACTAGAAACGCTTGGATTACTGGAAAATTGGCATATACGAAGTACTTGCGTGTCAGAACATCTATTTCTCAGGCCTGTTGTTCCCTCGCCCTTGAAAAATGCCATAACCTTGGCAATCATTGAGAAAGCAAATAGGCAAACGACTGGTCGACCCCACCGATGTACCAGGAGTTTGGAGAAGTCCAGAGATGAGGGAATCTATTTGCTTACGTTTTCCACCATCACATCGCAAACTCCCTGTATAGGAATTGCTGAAAGTGAGATTAGCGATTGTTGAGCCCAATGAAATTTTTGTGTGTGCAATTTTGGCAAGTGGAGGGGATTCTCGTTCCCCACTGCTTATTGATATATGCTGTGGCTGTTATGTTGTCTGTCCAGACAAGGAGGATATGCCTCTGATCTGAAGATCAAATGACAGCAGGGCCTATCTCATAGCCTGGAGTTCTCTCCAGTTTAAGGATCTTTGAGCATCTTTCAGAGACCAAAACTGCTGTATCTGTTGGTCCTCCAGCAAAGGCCTCCCAACTTCACAGACTGGCATCCTTTGTGATTATCATCAATGAGAGGAGAGACAGATATACAGCCCTCAGAAGGTAAGAAGGATTCATCCACCAACCCAAGTCCTTCCTCGCCTGTTGAGTTAGGTTTTCCTCATTGACATGTCTTGTGAACTTGGAGACCAATTTGGTCGAATCCATGTGATTATGTTGTGCAGCTGGAACCTCACCCATGGATCAAGAAAAATTGGTGCTACTGAATCTCATTAAACCCTTAGCCTGGATGACACTAATGGTGTCTTTTCTGATAGCAGGTCGCTGAAATGAACCTCAATCTGATGAACTTACTTTTCTGGCAAAGTAAAATTCACAGTCAGTGTGGAATCTTGCCCCTTTAAAGGAAAGATCTTAAGAAGCAACTAGATTGTTTTTCTCTCAAATTAGAAGGAACTAGTGCTCCTGGAGCCCAGAGAGAAATCTATGGGGCATAGTCTCAAGGAGCTATCACCGAGTTAACAGCACTTTATTGCAGCCAAAGTTGTGATAAATTCATCACCCCATTCACAAGCTGGTGCTAACAGCCCATAACACCAGTTTACCTGCGATTGCAGCTGAAAAAAACATTCTTGGCTATACTCAAGACCAATCAATCAGTCACAACCATTTCTCAAACCTGAAGATACTTCGAAATCTTTTCCACAACTGTTCTGACTCAGATACTCCCTAGTTGTCAAGACTTCTCCTTTGCTGAGCCTATCTCCTATTTTGGAGAGTATCTTTGTGGCTAATGCTTCTTTCTCTGGAATGATGGGGATTTTGATTCCTTTAGAAAAGATTTTTAGGAAAAGACCTAAAAATTTCTGTGAACCTGGATTTCCTTTGTACTGCAAAGGCATACTTGCCATCTTTATACGCTTTAGCTATCATCGCATGCAACTGCTTTCCAAATAGCATGTAACTCTCAAACAAGACCTTTAATTGGGACATATTCTCCATTCCCTCATCGTAAGGCTCCTTTTTGGCAAAATCGGTGCACCAGGTGCAATAGTTGTTGATCTAATAATATCAGATGGAATGCCCAAGATGCCCTGCAGTTGTATCATAGCTAGCAATTCAGAACATTCATGGCCCTCCTGAATGGTTATTGTCAATTTACTAAAGTATTTTACCTTTGATTTGTCCGTATATGTAAAAAAAGTACCAGCCTTTAAAGCAAAATTTCCTGCAGAAAATGTTTTTTTTTTAAGTCCTCATTTTACCATTGGCTAGTGCAAATAAATACTTACAACCCCATTCCGTCCTGGACGCCCAGGGCGGAGGTTCTTGCTTTCGCCTGGAGCCGACCCGGCCTGCCCCTTTGTTCCGAGGCATGGTGTAATCATAGGGCCTTTTTTGGGGGGGGGGGCTTTAGACCATCCTCATTTCTCTTCCCCATTCTATCAGAGGTTCCCTAACCGTGCTATTTACAGTATGTGTAATATCAGATTCTAAACATGCAATTCTCAGTGCTCCTCAAAGCCAGTTTTCATATAAAGGAGGACTAGCATCCTTCCATAACTTACAGATCTCTATACGGGCAATGAGAATAAGGCTAAAGAATGAAGCCACTTGTGTCCCCCTTAACCCGCTAATATGATCAGTGTCCAATTACCGCCGATGTTCTCCTTCTCAGCGGAAAACCAGGAACAAAGTTGGATATATTTAAACCTGGCGAAGGAGTCCCCAATCTTTGATCTCAGAACCTCCCAAGGGAGAACCCCCTCTGGTGTTACTAGATCTGACCATATTGTTATCCCTGCTCTCCTAATGGGAAGGGGCAAACTATCCGTAAGGCATAATGGCAGGCCTGAAGACTCCCAAATTGGAGCAAAGTCGGAGTAGTATTTTATGCCCCAACTTCCTTTGGCTCTGTTCCATATTGAAAGAGCGAGTTTTAATACCTTGAGGTGTACCTTTTTGTAGTACTTTGGTGCGCTGAATTTATACAGGAAGCCAGGCCCGCCCCCTTCTTGATCAACCATTATGTTCAAGATCTGCCCCCAGTTGGAATCATCGGGGCTAGTGAGGAGGCTTCGGATATTTTTTAGCTGAAAGGAGAATGCGTACCAAAGAACATCCGGAAACGCAAATCCCCCCTTTAATAGTTTCCTCTTTAGCTTTTCAGGATAACCTGGAATTGTATTTGCCCAGATAAAGTTGCCTATTTTCCCCTGAATTTTTCACCGGAATTTTATCAGGAAAAGACAGAGGTATCATATTAAACAAGTATGTTAATTTAGGCAAAATTACCATCTTGACCAAGTTGACACGGCCATATATTGTCAGAGGGAGGTTCTGCCATCTCGAAAACAGATGATCAATATCCTTAGCTACCTTCTTAATGTTAGTCTGCGCTATAGTATTGAGATCTGATGTGATGATAATGCCCAAATACCTAAACTGGCTGCTTCGGACTCCTTCCCAGTTATCCACCACCAGCACATTATTTCGGTTTTTGAGTTATTGATCAAATAACCAGAATACAGGCCGAAATCGGTCATTACCTCCTCTACTCTAGGGAACACTTCGGCCGGATTGCTGGTATAAACCAGCAAATCATCAGCGTATAGAGCCAACTTACAGCTGTAGTTCTTGACTCTAAAGGGTGTAATAGTGGAGAAGTGTGGCTCAGGGGTTAGAGGCGGCAGACCCGGAAGCTGAGATCGGCCCTGGACCATGGTTCAATTCCCCGCCTCGGCGGGTCTTGGGCTAAATAATTCCACGGACTCGATAATTCTCGCTCTGGTGCCTTCTCAACTCACGGGTTCACACTCTGCGACTCTGGCCAATAGCTTGCTTAATCTCCACAACGGCCCCTCGCGGCGGGATGCATGGCTTTCACCTTGTGGATACCCTGCTGGGGTTATCTCACAGGGGAATACCAGGACGGGTTCCCTAAGCCAGCGCCGGGAAACCCACTGCGGGTAGCTGTGCGCTATATAAGCTCAAAAAATTTACATTTTAATCAAGTCATTAATCCGCAAGGCCTGAGCCAGAGGCTCGATATAGTGGTCGAGTAGGAGGGGCGAAATGGGGCACCCCTGCCTAGTTCCCCTCTTTATGGGAATGTTTTAAAAAAAACTAGATTTCACCTTCTTATTGGAAGGATCTTAAGGAGAACAATCCTCTGTGATAATTGAGGTTCACCCAATCAGTGGGTCCAAGATCTCATTCAACGTTCTTCCCCTTCAACATGGTAAGCTTCTGTAGGAATATTGGAACTGCTCACTTATTCAATTGTATCCATTACTCCATGAGGTATAGCCATGGGAGATGGTTTGACATACTGTGGGAATAAGTTATGCTCCCATCACCAGACCTGAAAGGAGGGAACCCCAAAGTGTATCTGACGTGAGTGAGGATTCCCCGCATATTGGCCCCCAACATATTTGCCAGTTGATGTTGCTGGTATTTTTGCATCTCCCAAAGAATGGTCCTGGTCATAAACTGCATCCATAGACCCTTTCATCTTATTTGCCTTATCCTTAGCTTCTCTGCCAGAGCCTTTACCACTGCTGCCTCAATCATCACCTAGAACTCAATAGAAGTCATGAGAGGTGGCAAGCTGCTTGGGGGTGACACTCTGTCCTTCAACCTGGAAAATCAAGCAGGAAAAGGACCTTCCTCATCTGAGGAAGACAAGAGGACACGCTCTCTCTTAGGCATTCTCTTACCCTCAATCTTACCCTCCATTGCGACTATAACCAAGAGAAGCCACATCTCTCTCTTAAATTTGTAAGAGGAGACTGCACACACCACCAGTGATAAGGCAGTGACAATCATTTACCCCATAAACTCAGCAAAAATGCTCAGCAATGTAGATTAGGCATCCAAATCTTATAAATATAAGTAGCACCACCCAGCCACTTGAAAATAGGGAGCCCTGTTCTTTCATTATTGCTGTAGTACGATGGCTGTTGCCCTCTCACCTAGGAAGCACAGCTCCATCCACTCAAGAGCTGACCAGACTCTACCCCAGACCCCACTGCTCTGTCGTTGGCTACTCGCCACCAACAGATACCTGCACAGCCCTAAAACTACCTGACAATTATGCTCTCCATCATGCCAGGGAAGGTGCATCCACGCATTGATGTTAAATACCAAATATTCAAATGATAATACCTCTTGCACCAATGAGGCTCCACCACCACCGTCCATTGGTAAGTCCTTAGAGACAATTTTATTTTTGAAAAAACAGAAGAGTCGCGCCTGGCCGGGGTCTTTGATTTCAAAGACATTTCATGTTATTGGTGCCTGTGGAGCCAATAGGGACTGGTAATGAATTTAGACATAAGAAGGATGAATGGGTAATAAGATCACAAACAACTGAAATATTTCTAATCTAAACCATTGAACCAGTATCATACTTCCATGAGTTCTCAAGCACGTAATGTATCATGCCATACAAAAGCTAAGAATCAGTCCCAGGATTAGTCAATGAAGTTATCACTAACTGAGTGGATAAATTATAAACTGTGAAATCGTGCATAATTGAACCTTGGCATTGCTCACCTGCAGAACAGTTTTCAATAAATGGAAAGCTATTAATTAAATGCAAAGCTAAGCTCCATTTGGCATACTGAAGTACCAGATGTGCTCTCCTGTTTTAGAGAGTTTAAACAAGTATTTATTGACATTGATCTTCAGTGCATTTTAAAACTCAGGCTCTAACAAAGAAATTCAGGACTAACCCTGCAAAGCTGGTAGATTTTATAGAATGGATATAAAAACTCATTTATTCCTGATGAAGGCATAGTTAAAGTGATTATTGTTTATATATCATTCAACCATACACCTGTAACAATTCCAATTCAAAAGTAAAAAAAGATTTTTATTATTAAGATTTGTAATGCGCAGCGAATCATCCCCGAGGGGATCTCTCTGTGCCTTTGGCTGCACAGTGCGGGAGCTTATGACATCTTGCAATTAGAACAACCAGGTTTTCAGCTGCTTTTTGTGGGGAAACAACACTTACAACGCAACTTTTACAACGCACTACCTTTACAACGAAACTTTTACACCGCAACATCCATTACAACGCATGCCATTACAACGCAACCATTACATCGCATGTCACTACAACGCATACCACTACAACGCATACCTTTACAATGCAGTCATTACAACGCATACCATTACAACGCATACCACACTATCCAACACTTACCCTACTGTTGCACCCCCTGGAGTTAGAATAGTGGTGTTTTGTACCCCTACACTATCCAATACTTACCCTACTGTTGCACCCCCTGGAGTTAGAATAGTAATTTTAACCCCTACACTATCCAACACTTACCCTACTGTTGCACCCCCTGGAGTTAGAATAGTAATTTTTACCCCCACACTATCCAATACTTACCATACATGCAATGTAATGGTATGCATTGTAAATGTAGTATGCGTTGTAGTGGAATGCGTTGTAAAGGTAGTTTTAAAGTTTCTTTGTAATGGCATGCGTTGTAATGGATTGCATTGTAATGGATGTTGCAGTGTAAAAAATGCGTTGTAAAGGTATGCGTTGTAAATGTATGCGTTGTAACGACATACATCCCTTTTTGTGTAATGACTGCATTACATGATGCATGACATTGATTGTAACAAGTCTTACTATTGGATTGTCCATGAACTTACCTTATCTAATCAACACATGAGACACAAATTGCCCTGTCTGCTTTTACCATTAAACTGGAGGTGGTTACACCACTGTTCTTGGGTATGAATATGGTTAGGACTCATCTTAAGGAGGTGGTGAGGACAGTCATGAAATTAGCTTCTCTTCCTATCTTTCATAGGAGACTTCATTACCTTTAATTGGCACTCATCACATTATCCATTAGAGGGGTGAAAGTGCAACCTCAGATTCCTTTGGAAGTGTGAGGGTTTTTAACGCAGTTTTCAATATATTAATCAGTAGAGACAGTGAGGCATTGACCTCATGTTGAATGAGCAGAATCGACTGGAGCATTATGGGGGTTCAGGAATCACAGAGGCCACGATATGGAAGGCCATCAGATGGTGCATAAAAGTGGTGGAGAAGAAGCATTTCCCACATGCTAGATAATGTCTAACACAGTGACAAGAGGCAACGTGAAGATATTGAGTTACTAGATAAACGGGGAAGGGTAAAACCCTTCACAAGCAGCAGTCACAATCCTTTGCAGAATGAAGTCACAAGCAAACCCCAAATTAACCTAACCTCAATCCTCTGGTAGCTTGGCACTGAACAGTCAACCTAAACTTACAGGCAATGTGTAAAGTATATATGAGGCACTGCAAAAGGCAATAAAGTGAAAACACCACACAAAAAGGATTCCACAGCAGATTCGAAAAATTAAGTAGATATTAAAAAATAAAACAAGACCAAATGACAAAAATATAATCAGTGGAACTGGAGATATGCAGGTTTCAATATTTCAGTGAAAATAGTGCCAAAAAGCACAAAGCGTCAATGTGGAGAAAGTCACAAGTTCAGGCCGAATCTGATGAAGCGCAGATCTGCTTCGGGATCAAGTTAGGCTTGAATAAAGTACCTTAAACCCAAGTTGTGAAGCATTGCAAGATCCTGCGTTGTGGATACATCAATCAGCGGAGGTGTTGCGTTGGTTCTGAAGAGTTGGGGAGCCAAGATTAGCGGTCCTCCATTGTGGTCACCAAGGACCCCATAGATGAGGGCTTACAATGCAAAGTCCAGCATTATGGATGTGGTGTGCAGTTGAGGTGATGCGTCGGTTCCAAAGACCTGGCTGTGATACAAGAACCTGCGTCATCAGCGAGGCTGCAGTTGATGAGACATTTGCGATGCCAGGGCCTGTGTCAGTGAAGCTTATCACAGCAGAGGTTCTGATGCGGGCTTCACTGTTGATGAGGAGTCCTTGCGCTGGGAGAATCCTCCAAGTGGCAATGCATTCGTTCTGCTCAATGTAGCTCTACACTGCAGAGGAGATGTGTTGGTTCTGATGGATCCACAGATGGGGCAGCACAGCACCTTCAGGCCCACTTCCAAGGGTCCCGGACTGGGGTGGTATCACTTGGTAGGGTAGAACTCACAGTTGCAGAGTCTAGGTGCTGGTCTATATGAGAGAAGTTATTGGAGTTACTCTGGTGGTCCTGGGTTCAGGTTGCAAGTCCAGTCCTTCTAACCCAGCAAGAGGGCAGCAGGTAAGCACAGCAGGAAGCCATCCTTCAGGGAAACAGTCCAGCAGAGTGTCAGTCCTTTCAGCAGCACAGCAGTCCTTCTTCCTGGCAGATGCTTTCACAGGTTCAGAAGTGTACTGAAGAAATGGTGTCTGAGGTCCAATGCTTACACTCAGGTCTGTCTTTGAAATAGGAGAAGCTTCTAGAGGTTTCCTTTTAAGTGCACATGTGTTTTGCATTCCAGGTCCTGGGTTCATACTAACTAAATGGGGTGTGCAGCCCTTTGTGTGGTGGCAGGGCTAAAGTAATTCAAGTGTATGTAGGGCTGTGCCCAGGTCTCCCTACCATCCTACCAGTAATGGCCAATCCAGGCACACCTGAGCTCTCTATTGAGTTTAGTTGTCTAGGAGGAATACAGAGAACATAAACAAAAATTATCGACTACACCCAGTCATGTAACCCAGAGACAGGCTGCACGCACCAAATTACTGAGGCAGTAAAATGCCAACTTTCTAAAAGTTTGTTACCCCAAGTGAGAAGGGTATGTTCAGACATAGGTCTTGTGCTTTCCATGCCACTGGAGTCAAGCTATCCTTGCTGATGAGGGGTGAAACCCTGAAACCGGTCCCAGGATGCTTGTTTCTGGTCAAGGGATGGCCTGGACTGTTCCCATGGGGAGCAGGGTCAAGACTGATTTGCATATGGCTAAGTTTAAACTGGAATGGCATGGGGAGCAAAAAAACTATGGATTTCAGCCCAGATCTCGGTACTAGAGTGAATGTTTGACATTGTTCTACGTTCTGTCCATCAATTGTTCTTTTTGCATTGTGCATTCAACTTTCTAAAAGTGGCATTTCTAAAATTGTGATTTAAAATCTATCTGCACCATAAGAGAGGATGTTTCATTGCAATTCCAATGACATCAAACATTAACTTTTTACCTGTTCCCATTTGGAAGTTACAGCTTATTATATGTAATAAGGTTACTCTAATGATATCCTGTGGGAAAGGTTGGCCTTGCAGTAGTGAAAAATCAAAACCTATAACTGCATATTCAACTTTTTAAATACATTGCACACTGCCTCCTGTGCTCTCCAGGGCATACCCTAGGGGTGACTTTCATGTATTAAAAAGGAAGGTTTGGGATTGGCGAAAATGTTTCTTTTGCAAGTTCGAAATGACAGTTTAAAACTACAAGCACAGGCCCTGGGTACATGTAGTACTGATTTATAAGTAAATTAAAGTCAATGTTATAATGTTTTGAGAAATGAGCACATGCACTTTATCACTCGCATCCTAAGGCTAGGAAAAAGCGAGATCAACAAAAATGGAGGAGGGAGGCAAAACGTATGGGGGAAGACCACCCTAAGTCTGTCAGGTCTAACACAAAGCATTACACAAGTGATCAGTGTTTATTTTGTGCAGAGTATTTATCGTTTACATGGCCGACATATCATATTATGCAGTGGGATCATCGTTTACATGGACTACATATCATATTATGCTGTGTATGCATCATTTACACGACCTACATATCATATTATTAGTCAGGGCATTTCATGCTAATTGTAGTGGCTGCCCATAAATGCTCACATAAGTGTAATTTGATGAGGAAATGTGAATATGTTGATGAGGCAATGAGTTAATTTACTGTTACTCTTGAAAACACTCACCTTTTGAAAAGGATGTCCTGTGTGGCGAATGTAAGATTTATGAGCCATTACATCCTACAACTTAAGTTCTCTGCCTTCTGGCACTTTTTGCAGTAGGCGATGGCAGCCATTGCCCTCAAATAGTTTCCTGAAAACATTAAGCTATTTCATATGTCAGAGCAAGAAATGGACTTGCACAATTGAGAAAATAAATTCCAATTCTCCCGGACAGCCCAGGATGTGTCCTTGGCACTAGTTACTAAAAGTAGCTGCACGCTCTGACGTAGGCCTCCGCTCCTCTCTATTTATGCGGAGCAGCACCTGGAGCTATGATTGATAATGCTACATGTTGAAGGTGACTGCTCCACACAGCAATTCTGAATGTCGTAGCGGACAGAACAATCTGATGCCTTATATTCATTCTCCCTACCGCTGGACCTGTCTGTGACAACACTACTGAGGCAGGCTAGATTCACTTCCGTAAAGCTACATCAGAATTATTGTACTTAGCCTCTTGGCACAGTGCTCTGCTGCCTTTTGACTAGGTTTGTGCAATAGAAATGCCATCCACAGACATGCATAGTTAGCAGCCTACTAGTGAACAGCGCCTTGAGACCATTACGGCTGAGTATTCGTGCTTTAGAAGCCACCTATTTGATTGATTGACTCTGGTGGCGAATCATGTTAGAGTGATCCAGTAGAAAAAATGGATCTACATTTTTATTGCATTATTGATGAGCGAAAAAACATTGACCTACTCAGTTCACTACAAGTTGCAAGAAATGTATTTTATCATTGATGATAGGAAGGTGCAGTGAGATCCCAATTCGGCTTCGATTTATTCTGCCCCACCCTTATTGCATCAAGAGGGCTTGCACTGCTTGCAAAATATGAGAACATGAGTCACTGAATGAGGACTTCACAGAGGGAGCTGCAGGCCCTTCAGACTGGGCAGCCAGCAAGGAGAGGCTTAGATTTGATAACAGCAAATTTGTATTACATTTGTTGTTCGAAACCCAATGTCTACAAAAAGAAAATATTCGCGAATTATGACTAATTTATGAAAATAAATATATGTTTAGATTTGCTGCTTTGATAAAAATGCTTTTGACGCTGGGTCTAGTAAGAGTCATTGGGGTCGGTTGGGCACACACTCAGAGTGAAAGCCTCTCTCCTGTGCCAGACCCTAATAGGACTGCTTAATACTTGGGGGGAAAAGTGCTGAATGTGATTTTATAATCAAGTTTAGAATATTAAGGTATGCCGTGTAGTAGTTACCTATCGCAAGAAAGGAATGATGAATGTTGATGAAAATGCATCTGGACAAAGTGCAACGGGCATTCCTGCGGTTCTGGTAAACAGGAGAACCAAGCTGCTGAGGTGAGCAGGGAAAAAAAGCATCAGGGACCTTCATTGCGCATATCGGTTACAAAGTGCCTGCAAGTGCCACGACCATCTGTGCAGGTGGACCATTGTTCGCCTACCTTTTTGTGTTAGTTGCAGTTCTTGATGGATGTATGATGGTACCACGCGTGCTATTACCACGCGTACCGTTACAACGCATGTTTTACAACGCAAGTCGTTACCACGACTTGCGCTGTAGGGTGCGGACTTAGGAATAGTTTAATTTACTATTCCAACACCAGTCCCCGTGGATAGTAGTGAAGGTGTTGGAATAGTAAATTAACTATTCCTTGTCCTTGAGCGCCCTCCAGCGCAAGTTGTGGTAACGACTTGCGTTGCAAGAGACGCGCCGTAATAGTAGCGTGGGGTAACATCCGCGTTGTAAAGGATGATCCCCGTTCTTGACGCTCCTGATCATGTGAGCCAACTGGCATTGTTCCTCGGGAGCACCCTTTAGTGTGTCTTAAAGCAGGGATGTCCCTCATGGGCCTCTTACCTCTCACACTCAAAGGGGCATCTCTCATTGAACCACTCTGCACTGGCTGGTGGTAGTGCTCCTAAGTTTAGGATAAACAGTACCTGCAGTCACAGTATGATGCCTACACATACAAAGTATGTCTAATGGCCCCTTTGTGTTTTTGTGTGCCATAAGAATTCCACACAGTGAACTGTGTGCACGTGGTAGGGAGTTTGCAACCAGTAGTGATGCAGCTGGCTGAAAGGCTCATCACAAGCACATCTTTACTTGTGTAAGTGGTGTTTCTAAGGTGGGGTCAGTCCCATCCCAACTACTTCTTCTGTTTTGTAGCTGCAGGGACTCTCTTTGGATGGAACACACAAGGTGTAAGGTCTCGTCAGAGTCCCTTACAAAGTGGGACACTCTACTCCAACCATGATTGGTTGTATTTTTTCCTCTTAGAGGAGAAGAAGTTGGAAAGCACTGCTTACACTCTAATGGCCAGCTCTGCTGCTACTGCTGGCTAAGCCTGTAAAAAAGCCCCAGGCAGTCCATGAGGTCTAAAAACACTGATCCGTGGCCAGAACCCTCTCTACCCCATACTACAGATTAGTGGAAGGTAGGCTCCAGAATGTAATACATAAGCGTAGGTGAGCTGAGTGGTGACTCTATCTGGTGAGCATATTGCCTCTCTGCACCAACGTTATTGGTTTGTTTTTCATTGAAAAGTTCCTGATCTGTTACCAAAATCCCTTTAAGATGAGCCAAAACTCCCACCAGACAAAAACTTTCTTGCAGGAACACTAATTACCAAAGTTAATATCTTGACATTTTTATTGTTGTCTGAAGACTGCTGGACACACAAGGAGCTCCGAAGTGCATGCTTTTAATCCACATTCTTTTTAAATACAGCAACCCAGGACTCAACCCACCTCCCATAAGCCACCTCCCCACCCTCACCGAGGTGAGCGCCAGGTGTGGTTGCGGCAGTCACACTGCCCTAAAGCCGGGCATGTGTGTAGTTAATAGTGAATGAATTGCACGTTTTGACCATAACCATGGGTCGCGCCCCTCTCTGTCACCCGTTGAGCATGAACATTTGTCCTTCGGGGAGTGTTGAGCTGGTGGCCCATTGATTCCCTCTTGATCACTCAGGTCAGTGGATGCCCCAAAGGGAATGATTCGACTGCATCCTATGGCAGGGGTCACACTTATCTTCCTGGACCGTCACTCCATTTGCCAACCTAGAAGACACCTCTCCTTCCAAGTGACCCTTTATCTCTCTTTCTTCCAGCGTGCTTTCTGCTTGCAACAGCAGGGTCGTGAACAGTAAGCCTTACGGACCTGAAAGAAAGTGACTCAGCTCCGGCAGGAGCATTGCAATCCATTTTGCAGGGCTTTGCTTCTGATCGGGTATCAATTGTCAAAAACACACGTTTGTGAGGATTTATTGAATCCAGTGCTGAAAAACCGAATCATGTAACATTCCTAGCCCCGCCTCTGTGGAATGTGATGAGGTGCCTCCGATTCTCCCGTATCTCGCAATTATTAATTGCCCCAAGGCTTAAAATGCCCCCATGAAGTGAGGGTTGGGGCTCCCCTGCGCCAGGAGGCTGCAGGCACATGTGTAACACCCTGATTAAATCATTCCATTGTCACAATAATTGCATCACAATTATGTTGTGTTCCTGGTATGCCTTAATTTCAGGAGGGCTCCAGGGTTTGTGATCATGTGATATTTTTTTTTATCTCAAATGCTGTATAGTTAAGGTGTCTGGTATATCACTTCACTGTGCTACATTAACGCTTTGTGTTCTATATATTGTGTTTTGTTTGCTTTGTGCAACCTATCCATATTTCTATTGTAAATACATAGGGGCAGCTTTATGAAGGACTTGTGCCGCCGGTGCGTCACTTTTTCCCATGTTAAAAAAGACGCACCGGTGGCGCAAGGCCTTCATAAATCTGCCCCATAAATTTTGGAATCCATTCAAGAATTGTGTATTTATAAAACCTAAGTACCCTAGCTGGACATTCCCATTGTTGTTCCAACTGTACTTGGGAGGACAGCTTTGTCTCACAGACCGAGTACCCAGTGTACCAATTAGTAGGAAACATCGGCGTTTTCACGTTTGTAGTGCAAGTATTGGGTGATAAGCTTGGTTTTACATAAAGAAAAGCAATTACGTTTCTAACTATGCGGCCACACCATTTAGAGTCATTTCGAAGAGTAAAGAAAATGTTTTTGAAAGAATTTCTCATATGGAACACTACTGGAACAATGAACGAAAAGAAGAAAACTTATTAAGCGCAGTGTTCACCCTAGGGCATTCTAGCGCTCAATAAACAAACTGAGTACAGGTCATAGACAACAACCATCCAGCAACATCCTTTGTTGGTAGTAACATACAAGGAAGGTCTTCAGAACCTTCCGAAAGCCTTGCATATGGCTTTGATCTAAAGGGAACGTTTTTTCTTCCCCGGTGTCCTAGATATGAAGGTGCTGTACCACCCACCTTTCTTAAGTCAGGATACAGCAGACAGCTTTGAGTAGGATCTCTGTGGGATACATAGTGGTTGGTTCTGATTGCTGGAGGAGTTGTTTTGCTTTCCCAGAATACCCTAAACATCAGACAACAGTTGTAAACAGAATTCTTTGTCAAATAGCAAACCAATGCAGTGCTGTTCTTGCTTGAGAAAAAAGGCTTGAATTTCCGTAGTTCTAACCACCACATTTTTAATCCGCTGCAAACCTCTCTAGCGTGAAATTGTAATGAAAACCTTTTATATTTTATGTTTGCACAGAATCCCTTTTCGAAGGCATTTCTCAAAATGTATGAGATACATGATGACTTTCATTCCAAAGGTTGTGCTTCTGTTAATATTTAATTCAAGTTTGCAGTTATTTTAACAATTCTAACTTCTGCAGATACTGGTAAACTCTCTGAATGTACATGTATCTGTTTCCCTTTAAATTATAGGCGGTTACCAGCCTCAGAAGGTGGCCTAGACTCAAGGTCTCAATACGTTATTATGCTTGCACTCCTCGCACTCATAAATCCTTTCATCCACCTAGTAACACGTTCTTGCATTCACTCATCTACCCATTTACAATTAAACATGCATGCAAACTCAATAAGCATGAGCAAGATAAAGAAGAAAAGTAGAAACAAGAAAACATGCATTGCGTAACACGGCCGGTATGACTGACAATGTAAAATAGTACTATACATAGTGTATTAATATTTTGAAATTCCATCATGGCCACCACATTTAGAAGCAATTTTGGACTGCAGGACAGGGACAAAGTCACAAGGTCAGGCCAACCACAATGGAGCGGGTAGAGTACATTCAGGCCCACTTCCAAGGGTCCAGGAATGGAGTGGCTCCACTTGGCAGGATAGGACTCAAATATGGGAGAATTCAGGTGCTTGGTTCAAGGTTGTTGGAGCCGTCTGTCCCTGAGGCTCTATTTAGGAGGTCGGCCAACTAGCACTTGAAGTCACTTTGGGTTCCTGGGTTCCATGGTTGCAGGTCCAGTCCTTCTGATTCAGGCAAGAAGGCAGCAGTCAACAGGGCAGCAGTTCCTTCACAGTGGCAGTCCATTCAGTAGCACAGCAGTCCATCTTCCTGTCAGAGTATCTACAGGTCCAGAAGTGTTCTGAAGAGCTGGTGTCTGGAATCCAATATTTATACCTGGGCCTTCCTTTGAAGTGGGAGTAGCTTGTAGAGGTTTCCATTTGAAGTCCATAGGCATCTTCCCTTCCCTTTCTCTGTCTCCAGACTAACAACAGGGGTTATGAAGCTCTTTGTGTGGAGGCAGGACACAGCCTTTTCAAGTATAAGTAGGGTTGAACTCAGCTCAGTCCTCCCATCCTGCTAGTGATGGTCCATCTAGTCACACCTAAGCTCTCGTTTGTGTGAGGCTGTCTGAGAGGAACACACAAAGTACAACTGTCAGCTACACCTAGTCATGTGACTCAGAGATGGGCTGCAGGCTGCAGGTACTAATGGCTATGGCAGGTTAATGCTAACCTTCTAAAAGCGGCATTTTCAAAAATGTTATTTTAAAAATCTGACTTCATCATGAGGGAGTATTTTTTATTGCAGCTTTAAAGACACCAAAGATGAACTGGTTACCTGCCCCTATTTGGAAATTATCACTTATTAAATGCAATAAGGTAACTCCATTGCTATCCTATGGGGGAGGTAAGCTTTGCAGTAGTGAAGAATGAATTTAAGAGATTTTCACTACGAGGGACATGTAAAACTAAAAAGTACATGGCCCATGTTTTAAATACACTGCACTCTGCCCTTTGGCGTGTCCAGGGCCTACTCTAGGGGTGACTTAGATGTATTGAAAAGGATGATTTTGGCCTAGAAAAAAGATTTACTTTGCCAGGTTGAAATGGCAGTTTAAAACTGCACACACACAAGCTTCAATGGCAGGCCTGAGACATGTGTAAAGGGCTACTCCAGTAGGCGGCACAAGCAGTGCTGCATGCCCACTAGTAGTATTTCATTGACAGGACCTGAGCACAAGTAGTACCACTTTACTAAGCACTTACAAATTAAATATGCTAATTGGATAGAAGCCAATTCTTCCATGTTTTAAGGAGAAAGCACAAGCATGTTAGCAATGGTTAGCAGTTGTAAAAGTGTGCAGAGTCCTAAGGACAACAAAATTAATTCAGACAAAAATAGGAGGAGGAAGGCAAAAAGTCTGAGGATGATTCTGCGGACTAGCCCATGTCCAACATCTGATCATCCAGGTTAATGGTGGGGCAGGCCTAAACCCATGTTTGGCATTGTCACTTTAGGAGAGGCACAATTAGTGCTGCAGTCCACTGGTGACATTTAACTTACAGGCCCTGGTGACACTTTGCACCATATAGTAGTGACTTTTAGGTAAGTTTGATATGCCAATTAGGTGTATAGCAATTCGACATTCTTTTAAAGGTCAGAGCACATACACTGGGCACTAGACAGCAGTATCCCATAGTCCAAAGAGCCCAAAAACCAGAAGAAAAATATAGCAACCAAATGGGGGTGACACTGCTCAATCAAATGATTGTATTGTATTGTAATTGCATTTATATAGCTCTTACTACCCCTGAGGAGGCATCAAAGTGATTTTTGGCGAATAGCATGTAACTCCGGAACCCATAAAGGATTAGTGGTGAATCAGTATAGTGAAATATGAAAGTAAATTGAGTGGTGGATATGTTGGTCAGTTATTTGGATCGAGAAGGATAGCGGAGGGATAGAAGAGGGAACAAGTTTGTATTTATATAGCGCTTGCTACCCCTGATGAGGTATTGAAGTGCTTTTTCGGTGAGTAGCACACTACTCCGGAACCCAGAAAGGATTTGTGGTAAATTAGTATAGTGAAATATGAAATTAATTTGCGTGGTGGACCTGTTAGTCTGTTATTTGGATTTTAAATGATAGTGGAGGTAAATTATGGAGCTCATAGCAGTAGGGGGAGGATTGTGATGAGTAAAAGGGAAGTGGAAGGGGAAAAGTCAGAGGGAAGGGATTAGAAAGGGTTATTTTGGAGATCATAGTATGTACACTTGTTTTTAAATATGTGGGCATCTTTCTCAAAAGTGCTTCTGAAAGTTCTTTTTTTGTTGATCACATAAGGTCTGTTGAATTTGGCTTGGGACCATGGTTTAGTGTGATTTAGCAAGTCAAATTTAAATATAATACCATGAATGACCCAATTACCATTGGTTTTCATACTGGATGTTTGTGATCACAAATATTCCGATATAGGTTGAATCTATGTGTTCACCTGTACTAGAATTCATTTAATCAGCTTCTATGGCCATTTGCCCCAAAGTTCTAGTACAAAGTATTTTTGTTACCTGTTTTATTAGTACCTTACACCCAAGTGGTAACTCCTTGTGTCCAATGGAAAAAGTGCATGTTAACACATGCAAATTAGATGCAAAATGCATGCTCATGTTGCTATTTTTTTTTAACTGTATTTATTATTCGAGGGCATGTAAATCAGGGGCCATATTATCAAGAACAGCGATAACATTATCGCCGCTTTAATGGCAGGAAACTGCCGCTAAAGTGGCGATAAGGGGCTTGATAATATGCCCTTGTGAATTTCCATAGAAGGCCAGCGTTCCAGTAGAACCTGGGCTTCTTTGGGAATTCATAAGGGCATATTATCAAGCCCCTTATCGCCGCTTTAGCGGCACAGTGATAATGTTATCGCCGTTCAAAATAGTATGGCCCCAGATACTTTCAGCAAACGCTCGTTGCTTGTTGTTTCCGCTTGCCATAAACATCTGTGTCCATATGATCCAGTATGCATTTCTTAAATGATCCAATAGTCCTATCACCAGAACTCTAGTCAAGTCCATATGCAGCACGTGTAACAGTACAATGTTCATTTTATTGTTCATATCACTACTTTACTGCAATTGGTGAGGCAGCTGAGTGGATTTTGGGCCATATTATCAAGGACGGGCAATACATTATCGCCGCTTTTATCGGCAGGAAACTGCCGATAAAGCGGTGATAATGGGCTTGATAATATGCTCTATGGAATTCCAATCGAAGCCCATGTTAGATGTGAAGACATCTAACATGAGCTTCGATTGGAATTCAGTAGAGCATATTATCAAGCCCATTATTTCCGATTTATCTGCAGTTTCCTGCCGATAAAAGCGGCGATAATGTATCGCCCATCCTTCATAATATGCCCCTGGGTCCTTTCTCTTCCCTAGCGCAAAGAAGCTGTTTAGTTAAGGAACACTATTTAGGAGCTTAAAACATAAATCGTAACATAAACAGTTGAGATTGTCCCTTATTTCCGATGCACTTGAAGTGTGTATCATCACAACCAAAGCCGCAATTCCTAACACAGCGCTGCTTTCTGTCTTCATGACGCTGCATCACAGGATGCTCAGATGTGTGCGCGAAGCGACATCGAATAGTCCTTTCTGCAGAGAGGACGGATGCGGTGAAAGGCAGAGGGGCCAATTTCCTCAAAGTGCCTGACCCTCCTCCCAGTGGAGAGCGTGTGGACCCGCTGCTGGTTCGACAAGAGAGGGGGAATCCATTTCAGGATCTGCCGCCTCCTTTGAGGGTCATCACCAATTCATTTGTTTCCATCCAAGCATCTGTATTACATTACACGGCGGTGGGCACCGCAGCCGCACAGGAGGCTCTGGCATTACAGGGACACAGGGCTCTTAGATGTGCACAGTTCCCTCTTCATTTGCTGGGAAAAAGTGGAATTCCTGTGGTGACCTGTATTTGTTGACATCCAGAGAAACTGAAAATGCTGCCTTGTGATAGTTTTGCTGTACAAGAAAAGCTGAACTGTATTTACATGCACGTGAGGTTTTCTGCAAGAGTAAGGCGCTGTAAAGTGTGAATAAAGACTGATTCTGACAGTAAGAGCTGTCTCTTGTTCAGTCTATCCCTTTAATCTGAGGGAGCATGACCTATGTTGATGTAATTCTGACTCCCAGTAACAGCAGTAAAATGACATTCAGTGATAGATCACAGTCACCTTTAAACAATGGTTATAAAGTGATGCTGCAGAATATTAATATTGTGAGAAAGAAGGGGTTTGGCCCAAAAAGGGGGAGGGCAGGTAGGGCCTACTAACAAGAAAACTGAATATTTACCTGAACCTCCAATTATTCGGTTATAGTGGCAGTTGGATCCTTGTACACTTAGAGTATTGTAAATATTTACCCTCTCAGTTTAGGAGTTTTTTTGTGTTGCTTAATATATTCAAATGTGAATTGAATCTATATATTGCAACTGTTTCTTGACTGATTAATTGACTGATTAATTGTCACCATATTTTTGTATCTTTCATTTATGTAAATGTATTTTTGACACATTCATGTGGAGTTTCAATGTATTGTTGTATTTTTTAGTAATAGTGAGATTGTCTGTTAAGTAGATTATGTGTCCTTTTTTGTGACTAAATTTGACCATGAAAAATAATTAAAAGTAAACATGCAAAATTGATTGCCAAGATAAACGCATTAAATTTCGTTTATTGTTCTGTATTAGTAACATAACCGAATAATTGGAGGTTCAGGTAAATATTCAGTTTTCTTGCAGAATATTAATAGACACAAAAAGCAGGTACTAAAATCATACAATGTTAAAATGTTGGTGAATCCACGGGGTGTTGCAAACAAAGCCTCTGGGTGTTAAAAGCAGCAGCATAAGGCGGCAACTACTGCCCTTCTTCACCTTTTAGTGCTGCCATAAAATAACTAAACGTATGTTATACTTTTGGCCCAGTAATGATCCATGAATTGCTTGCAAAGATGTATTTTCACATAAATTCTCATGATCGATTGGTGATTGGCCAGCTCAACATTTAGTCAATTACTGATATGCCTTAAAAATCAGCAGGGTTCCAACTTGAGAAAGTTAACAGGGGAAGCAGCAGGACAGGACACAGCCACGGATTCCGCCCCCAGGGCTATGCAGATTAGCTTTCTCTTACTGATTGATTTACTGTTACTGACGGGTGACTAATAAAGCTTAGCAGCCTGCACATTTACACTTTAGCACAATCTAGCTTAAATAATGCACGCATCCAGTCTGCAATGCATGGTTAACGTGTACGCTCGTATTCGTTATGACAAATATTGATTGCTTTCACAGTTTAGAGAGGATCAATAATTCACACACTTAGGGAAGAAGCAGTGGATGATATTAAAGTACATCTGCTGAAATATTGCATTTGCCCACCCAGTAGAAGTGGTTTTTAATTTCTGTACAGCTCTTTAGAGCGCTGATGCCAGTACTAAGTTAAGAGTGCCTCTATTTTCAGAAATTCTTTTTAGGGAGAGGGAGGGACAGGGGACCAAGTGAGTTGGATATATTTTTTTTTAAGCCAATGAAGCAGAAAGGCAGTGCACCACTATTTTTCATCTATTATAAACCCTATTAGAAGTTGGGTTTCTCATAGGCAGAGGTATGCACCCTGTCCAAGTACAAACCACAATCCTAGTCAGGGCAAGAAGAATGCACAACATAATGGGTAAAGTATTTGAGCAACAGTTCAAAAGTAACACAGTGAAATCACCACAAAAAGACTCCACACTAGTTTAGAAAAAGAGATTAGGATTTTATGAAAAAAACAAGACCAAAATGACAAAATCCTAATAAGTAGAGTCAAGATATACATTTTTAATGATTAAAAGTGAAAAATAACGCTTAGAAGCAATAATCGCCTAATGGAATTATCTGGTCATGCTGGACTGGGGCAAAGTCAAGAGTTCAGGCCGACCGCGATGGAGTGCGGGCCAGATACAGCAGCCACACAAGGCCAACTGACAAAAGTACCCTGATCCTGGTCGCAGCAGCGAGATGCTGGGTGCACCTGAGTGATGGGTCAGTGTTGATCCCGCAGTCGAGGTGATGCAGCAATTTTCTCCATGCAACAATGACGATGCACTGGCTCAGACGATGAAGCCCCATTTCTGAGATGCCTTGGTTCCGAAGCTGATTCACCGGGTTTCTCCATGAAGTCGAGGAGATGCCTTAGTCGTCTCTCTGCAGTAGCGGTAATGCAGTTGTGTCGATGCATCGATTCCGATGGTGATGTACTGGTTCCAAGTGCGATTTATCTGTTCTGTTCCCACAACAGCAGTGATGCGACAATTCTGCTCATGCAGCAGAGGATGCCTCGATTTGGCTGGAGCAAGCACCTGGATCCACTTACAATGGACCAGGCACAGGAGCCGGGTTAAGACTATGATATCCCTGAGTTTTAAACAGGAGGCAAGTCAGCATGTCCTGGGAGAGCACTCTAGGTTCAGATCAAAGAGTTCAGTTCTTCCTCAGCAGGGCGGAGAGTAGCATGCAGCAGGGAAGCACAACAGAAAAGAAAGCAGTTCTTCCAGCGCAGCAGTCGAACAGAGTGGCAGTCTTTGTAGCAAGACATCATTCCTTCCTCCTGGCAGAGTCCATTAGTGGTTCAAAGGACCAGCAGTGTCGGATTTGGTGGGGCCAGAGACACAGTACTTATACCCAGTAGCTCTTTTGAAGTGGTGGTGATTTCAAAGAGGGCCTTTGAAAAGTGTAGAAGTCCTACCTCCCAGCTCTGGCTTGAGACTCACTGCAGGGGGTATGAAGCCCCCTGTGTGTGTGGACAGGACACAGCCTATTCAAGTGTATGTGTCAGATCCTCGCTCCCATCCTGCCCAGGATGGCCCATCTGGATGTGGCTGGCCACTCAGTTGCACCTAACCTTCCTTTGTGTGTGGCTGTCTAGAGGGAAAGCACAGAGGGCCATATGTATCAAAATGTCATTTTGCGATTCTCAAATAGCGATTTTTTGTGAATCGCTATTTGAGAATCGCAAAATGCTATGTATGTAGGATTTGCAATAAATTTTGCGAATCCTACATATTCCTTAATTGCGAATCTCATATTGCGATTCGCACTTAAGGAATACCTCCCCATTCATTCCTATGGGCCAAGAGGTCCATAGGAATGAAAGGGAAGACATTCTCAATTTGCGAATAGCAATTTGCGAATCGCAAATTGAGAATGCTATTTCAAGGGTGCCGGGGTGTCCAAAGGACACCCTGTTGCACCCCTGAAATAAGCATGTGTGCACATGTGGCGCACATACATGCCCTACAGGCATGTTTGTGCTTCACATAGCACTTTGAAAAACACAAAAAAGTGATTTTTTTTTTAAAAATCGCAAATTACCACTAACTTGAAGTTGGTGATAATTTGCGATTCCTTAAGGCGAAATTGCACTTTTTTGGTGCTTTTTACATTGCATTTAAGGAGTCGCAAAATTTGCAATTCCTTAAATGCAATTGCAAAATAAGGAATCGCAAATTTTGCCATTCCTTATTTTGCACGCAGATTTGCTACATACATACCATTTAGCAAAAATGCGTTTGCAAACATTTCGGCGTTTGCGAACGCATTTGTGCTTGATACATATGGCCCTAAGTCCAACTGTCACCCACCCCAATCATGTATTGGTAACAGGCTGCTGGCACACAGAGCTAAGAGCAGAGAAATTCCATTCTTCTAAAAGTGGCATTTCTAAAATAGTGATGATAAATTTAGCTTTGCTAGCAAAGTGGATTTATCATTACCATTCCAATGATATGAACCATGACAGAGCTGCTCCTACATAATCAGAAATTACAGCTTACAAGTGTAATAAGGAAGTGCCAATGTTAATCTATGAGAGTCTCACAGTTGTGAAAAACGAATGTGGGTGTTGTAAACTTCCAGGACATGTCAAACTTAACTGTACATGTCCTACCTTTAAATTTCACAGCAACTGCCGTATAGGCTACCTAGAGCCTACCTTAGGGGTGACTTATATGCAATAAAAGGGGGGTTTAATTCTTGGCAAGAAGTTTTAAATGTTAAATGCTGAGTCGACACAGCAGTAAAACTGCACACATAGACTCTGCAGTGGCAGGCCTGAGACATGTTTAAAACACTATGGCTGCTAAGGCAATTCCCCTCCTGTGCTGGAAATTGCTATTTGGCTTTATTCATGACGAGCTCAGCTCGTCATGAGCATGGAAGGGGTTAAAATTGTTACTTATGTGGGTGGCGCAATCAGTGCTGCTGGCCCACTAGTAGAATTTAACTACAAGCCCAGGGCACATGTAGTGTACTTTACCAAGGACTTATAGATAAATCAAATATGCCAGTAGTGGATAAGTCAATCCAATCACGTTTTGGGGGAGAAGCACATGCCCTTTAGCACAGGTTGGCAATGGTAAAGTGCTCATAGTCTTAAGGCTTTTAAAAAGACATCGGCAAAAAGGTGAAGTAAGCAGGCAAAATGTTTGGGAAATACAACCCTAAGGCTGCCAGGTCTAACAAGCCTCATAATCTCAGTTTGCAATAAGGTCAGGCGAGGACAAATTGAATGATGCTAATTCAGGGGAGATTCGAATTTGTTTTAATCAGAACTATATTTGGGTAATTGAGCTCCATTTTCTGAGGGAAGATAGAGATGAAGATATTTTGCAACTTTTTAAATCCATGGTGAGGAGAACAGCCTTTCGCATAAAACAGTGCTGCTTTTTTATTAAATAAATATTGAAATCTATGTGTTGATGGTTAGGCCCCCACCGGCGGGCAGCGTGTTGTTTCTTGTAACCCTTCTGATTGGGACGTGTGCTCTGAACAGCATAGAGAGAAGCACACACATGGCAGTAGATACATTTTCACCTTCGAGTGCCCTCTTGTGCCACCAGTCTTACATCCCCGCTGGTATCTTACCACCATATCCTGCAGTGCAAACCAAATACTACTCCCGCGACAAATCGCTGACTACCAGCTATCTGATATATGAAATAATATCTTTGTATCATAAAGCCAGAGCTTAAGAGGAGATGTAACTCCAAGCGGATGACAGGTTATGGACAAAAAGGTTATGGATTCAGAGCACCTGTCCTCAGATAAGACCAGGCCCGTCCAATCTGCTTCCACATCTGACCTTAAAATTTCCATTTCCATCAGCCTGGCTAATTCTACTTTCCAAATACTTGAAAACAAAACCATTTTTTTCTGCAGCTTTCACCCCCCAGTCACTGTACCTGACGACACAAACAACCTATTCACACCACTGCCACCCCACAGTCTTCGTCGTACAGAGAATGCTTCTTTTACTCATTTCAACTCTACTACTAATATACAACTCACTCTAAGATTATTTTGTCCCGTTTTAATAGGTGTTGCAGCTGGTCTTAAAACAGTTTAATACCTTTATCTGAAATTCTACCTTTCTTGGAAAATTTTTTTTTTTTTATTCTGGAGGTTTTACATAGTGAGTACAACTCACGTTACAGTTGTATGTAAAATGAGATAGGTTTTCCTTCACACATTTTTTATGATTTTATTATGAAACAACCGTGCACTTTACTAGGTGTGCAAGTAGTTTTAGAAAACTAATGGGGCTGCTGGATAAAACTTTGCAAAAAGATTTTCCCTTGTAAGGTACCTCACAAGAAGCTTTTCTAAAAAAAAGTAAACATCTCCTGCAAATAAGGTTGAGTACATTCGACTACAGAAAATATGCCAAAGTCGCAAAACACAAAGTCAGCAGAGTAAAACCTCACCCACCCCCAGGTTATTTAGGTAGGGCAGTTAAGCACAACCGGGGCTCGAGTCGGGGTACCACACGGGTGGACAGAGTCCCTCCACTTATTTTACCGGGGGGACACCGTCCCCCCTGCCAAACAGCTGGACTTCACTCTTTGGCCTCTCTGGAAAGAGGAGATTGGCACCTTTCGTCGCGTCACTTCCTGTCGTGACATCACTTCCGGTGATAGCGTCCCCCCACTTATTTTTTTATGACTTGTGCCCTGAGCACAACACTCCTTGTATGCTGGGGATCCCAGAGCACGTGAACACTTCTTGAGGATGAGGAAACTTTACATTTCCATAATTCTCTTGCTTAACTATTCACATTGTACAGCTCCCTTAATATTGGCACTCAGTATCACTTCTGAAAGGATGCCTTGTGCTTTCTCTGCTACAAAAGTGTCAAATATTGGATACTTCACAAATTCATCGTTCTTTTCCTCTGATTGACTATAACATTATGGTTAGAGTAGGAGTTTTATTTCGAGTCCCATCCATATTTCAATGTGTCCCCCATCTGTCTGAACATTATGAATCATAACGTGGCAGATAAGATGCATCGGTAAGGTTGATCAATCAAGGCAGCAGAGCTATATGTGAATTACAGCCTGCGATAGCGACTCTGATGTGTGATTATTGCTTTGGGTTTAACTGGCGAAGTTTCAGCAGCTCAAGTTTCATGCAGTCATTCAGAGGGAGGGAAAAAAGAAAGAAGGGTAAAACAGAGCATTTCCCATTTTGGCAATCGGCTCTCTGCTTCAGCAAAAACCTCTAAACTAAATTATACCGAATTTGGTATGAAAATAGAACTTTTTTTAGAACAGTGCATTGGCTTGATTTGGAGAAAATAAGTTCAATAGGTTAAATTAAAGAAATATCATGTAGTTAGCCTGAGTATAATTTGAGAATCTGGATGGGATTTTTTTCTTCTCCCTTTGCAATTTCAGTTTGGAAGACTCAAAAATGCTGTGGCCATCTTTACAGGACGTGGGGCATGGTAACTGTGTTCCGAAATGGTTTGCAGCTGCAAATCAGCTCACAACCTATCCAGCCTTTGTTCTGTGAATTGCAGATTCCCTTTCATCACCCCTCCTACTTGTAATTCGTAGAAGGTCGCCACACTCCTTTTAGGGTGTCAGACAGACTTTTCTGGCTCGTAAAAAGCCTGTTGTAAACAGTAGAGAATTGTTTTTAGTGGTCACAAACCACGTGACTTTCCTAGCTGCAGGCTTTTGACCACAAAGTACCTCTGGCCATCAGGCACCAGATGCCTTGAAATCTAGGCTAACCTTTTTCTCCATCATTCTCTGCGAATCTTACTGAAACTCCATACTGATGTCGACAGTTGTGCATCTCTAAGAATTTCCTTTATATTAGAAACATTTAATTTGAGAGAAGATACCAAACAATAAAGACGTTTGGGAAGGTTAGTTGTCAGAAACTCAGAGAATCTATTTTATTTTGGCATTATCAAGCTACCGTATCTCCAGAACTAAAATACACCTGCATTCACCACGTTTTACTTGTACTTATAAGTGGAGGTCCTTGCTGCTGCAGATAATTTTTCTAATAATGTGTATTGTCAAAGACTTCTATTTCCATTCATTTGTTGGCACAATCCTGATCATAAAGATCTTTTTAACCATTCAAATCTTTCATTTGGTGGATTTTTTTTATTTCTATCTCCTATTATGTGTGCATATAATGTATATAACTATGTAGAATATACATTACTTTGTGCATTCTATTCACTGTACTCTGTCATGTTCCTACAAACCCCAGCTCCAAACAATGGGACAGATTCACAAAAGCACCTCTGAATACTGGGATTCCACAGGAGTACTCTTTTACGTCCTCTTACATGCTTTTTTGAACCTGCTGAAAACATCCAACACTCTATTAGTGCAAGAAGGGCATACATAGACTTCTCAATGTTTATAATTTTATATGACTATGACTCGGATATTTCTATTTTATTCCCGTTTTAGATATCTTGAAGCTGATTCATAAAGGCATGTGAGGATACAAGAGTACTCTTTTAAATACTATGACGTGCCTTTGTATATCGACCTGACTATGAGCAAGTCTTGGACCCCACGCACAGTGCCACAGATGCACCTTGTCGTGGCCATCTTACAATGCCGGCCTTTGCACAGATATAAATAATAGCTGATTTTGGTCATTTGCAGAGTACCAGCTGTCATCCTCGCCACACCACTCTGTCATCATTACACGTTCCTATTGGACAACACGGAGTAGGCGGCCCTTCTGGTAGAGTACATGAGTAATGACTGTTAGCAGTAGGTGTTTGTAGCAGTGGAATGGAGGTGATTGGGTGGATGGTCTAGTAGCACTTCAACAGCCATTGTAGACATAGCTACTCTTTGAGTCTCCCATAGTACAACCATCTCGTAATCCCGCACAGGGAAATACATATGCTACCAGGTTGGGGTTTTCCTTGGCACACTTTTCTGTTCGGAATGAGGCAGAACGTGGATTTCAGGGTGTCCCGTGATGTCACTTTTGCGAGCAATTTCCCTATTCACAAATTTGTCAGTTTTCTTCCTGGTAAAGTATGAAGATTATCTATTGTTCTTGCTGTGTCCTGAGGCGGAAAGCCGGGGCTGTTGTGCTATATTTTAAAATGTGAAACTCGCGTTTACTTCATTTTTGTGCTTTTAAAATCACTCGCACTCTCCCCTGGGCACTGTAGAGCGGCACTTGGCACGGGCAGCAGACCCCAGCGCTACCACGCTGCCTCGACCCCCTCCTATGCCCCCAACGATCTCGGCACCGCGTGGACGGTGACCACGCCCACTTTAGGCCACGCCCCCTTCAAGCACCAGCTATAAACGCTGAATATAAGCGACTGGCACTTAGTTCTTGCTGTGTCCTGAGGCGGAAAGCCGGGACTGTTGTGCTATATTTTAAAATTTGAAACTCGCGTTTATTTGATTTTTGTGCTTTTAAAATCACTCGCACTCTCACCTGGGCACTGTAGAGCGGCACTTGGCACGGGCAGCAGACCCCAGCGCTACCACGCTGCCTCGACCCCCTCCTACGCCCCCAACGATCTCGGCACCGCGTGGACGGTGACCACGCCCACTTTAGGCCACGCCCCCTTTTGGGCTTCACCCACTTTAGGCCACGCCACTTGGGCTACGCCCACCCCAGCAAAACGCCATTAAAATGTGTCTGGCCAGGAAGCGCAGCGGACGAGCGCAGCGGGAGCGCCGTTTGCGCGCCGAAGGCGCGCCTAAGGCAAGCCCGTCTGCGCCCGTCCGCGCTCGCACAGGCTCAGGGCCAGAACTTATGCCGGGGTCAGCTTCCAATAGGGTGAGTTACTCCCGCAGGGCCCTCCTAAGTCTCAGACCCACCACCAACACAATGTGTAATTATGTTCATGACTTAGACGGATCTTTCACTAGTTGTGCACTCTGTCACCCAGTCCATCTTCAACTTACCGACCCTCCTATTTCACACCCTGGCCTAAAACTAGCTGAACTGAATTGCAGGTCGCTCCCCATGCATGCTCTGCTCATCAATCACCTGCTTGTGGACCACGACCTAGACATCTTGTTCCTTACGGAAACGTGGCTCACCACTCACTCGGACTCGGATGTGGTTTTAGCCCTACCCCCGGGCTTCCTCATACAGTCCCAATTACGCCCCTCTGGCAGAGGAGGCGGATTAGCCATCCTTCACCGGGATCATTTCTCTTGCAGAATTAGCGATGCCGACATCTCAGACTCTGAAAGTTGCCACTTTACCATCCAGCTGGCCCCGACAACATCGCTGGCTGGCCTTCTAGTTTATCGGCCCCCGGCCATTTTGGTCCCTTCGCTAGCGCCCTTCTAGTATCAATATCATCACTGGCCCATTCAACGTCTAATTTCACTGTACTAGGAGACCTTAATATCCATTTCGATGACCCCCTGGACACAGGGGCCGCCGACTTGATCCTCGACTTGGCTGCCTATGGTCTCCAACTGACCAACTCTGGAGCCACCCATATCAAGGGTCACCTACTAGACCCAGTCTTTACTAACGTCCACACCCTCCAGGCCAAAACGTCCCTCCCCCTCCCTTGGACGGACCATTTCCTGGTCCCTCTCTTTTTGCCAGGAGAATGTAGGAAGCCACACAAGCCCGTCACCTACATCCAGGACAGGGCATGGTCCAGGCTCTCTACAGAGGACTGGGCCAGAGCCTTGGACTCTACGACCCCGTCCCCCTCTGAGGACCCTGTCACTGCGGACAGAAATTTCAGGGAGTGGATCTCCACTTCCCTCGACTCTATCCTCCCCATAAAAACTTGTGAGGATAAAAACGGAAAGACAGGATCAGCCCCATGGTTTTGCCCGGAACTCAGAACCCTCCGCAAGGAATGCAAAAAAGCAGAGCGACTGTGGAGAAAGGACTGGCTCCACTCCAGTAAGGACGCCTAACGTAGGACGGTGAGAAACTATAAATCCACCCTGAAACTCGCTAAAGCCTCATACTACGATGCAAGAATAAAAAATGCCACCAATTCGGCGAGAGAGTCTTACCTCATCGCTAAAGAGCTTCTGAAAATACCGCTACCCCCCTCCCCCAACAGGTCCCCCCCGGGCAGGAGTGATGAACTTGCAACTTACTTCGACTCCAAAATCTCCCGCATCTTAGCCTCACTCCCACCCCCCAGTCTGCCAAACCACAGGAACAATTAATCTGTATGTGAGACCCCTCGCTTTTTTGGCAGAACAAGCTGGTCTCACAATTTACTCTTATGCTGATGACACTCATGTCATCTACTCACTTTCTACCAATAAAAATCTTCCTACTTCCTCCCTACAGTCCGGACTGAAACAGATATCTGACTGGATGCTCAGGCACAAATTAAAATTAAACGGGGACAAAACCGAACTGCTCTTGTTTGGTCCAGACACCTCACTCTGGGGCCCACAACATTGGCCTCCGGAGATGGGTCCTCTACCTACCCCACTGTGACAGCCCGCAATCTTGGGGTCCTCCTTGATAATCAACTATCTTTCAAGCAACACGTTGTGAAAGTCTCCGCCACCTGTACCCCCATCATCAGGTGGCTGAGGAAAATCACGTGGATGCTACCTGCTGACACCCTAAGGACTGTAGTCCAGGCTCTTGTCACCTCACGCCTGGACTATGGGAACATTCTACTCCTGGGTGCATGTAAGGAGGTTACCAGGAAGTATCAGGTGGTACAGAATATGGCAGTTCGCCTTATATGTAACCTGCCTGTCAGAGCCTCGGCCGCTTCTCATATGCGCAAACTGCATTGGTTGCAAATTGAGAGCGGAGTCAAATTCAAAGCACTCTGTTTAATGCACCGGATCAAGACTAGTAAAGCCCCGAACTATCTATCCTCTTTGGTGCAGCAATATGTTCCCCCCCTCACACTTAGGTCTTCCACTCAGAACAGGTTTAGGATACCGAGTGTTAACAGAGCTAAAATGGGAGGGCGCTCGTTCTCCCTGTTAGCACCTTCCTTATGGAATTCCTTACCCCAATTCTTGCGTTCTGAAATGTGTTACTTGACATTCCGTAAAGGAATTAAGACCTGGCTTTTTAATACTTAATCTCTGTTTCGATGTTCCTTTCACCCTGCTTACCTTTTTGTTTGCGTTAGCGCCGGGAAACCTCCGGGTAGCTGCGCGCTTAACAAATGTAATTATAATATAATAATATTAATGATGCGCCTCCCACCCGCACAGGAAACACCCCACACCCACAGCTGACTGCGTTTAGGGCGGTTTCCCTGGACGAAGAGGGAAAGACTCTGGCCAAGATGAAAAGCGGCTCCCCTTGTGACCCCGCTCCCATGAGATTCCTTAAAACAGTTGCTCCTGCTATCGTGCCCCCTATCACGGAGATGATTAACATCTCGCTGTCCCAAGGCTCTGTCCCTCCGAGCTGGAAGGGGGCAGTAGTTAAAGCTCTTCTTAAAAAACCCCAACTGGACCCCGCCGACCTGGCAAACTACAGGCCGATCTCGCTCCTCCCGGGTATTAGCAAAATGGCCGAAAAACTGGTCAACGTCCAACTGTCCCAGTTTCTCGAATCCAACAACCTACTGCGTCGGTCCCAAACTGGGTTCCGTCCTGGCCACGGCACAGACACTGCCCTCCTCGCAGTCATCGAGGAGGCAAGGTGCATTTTGGATTCAGGGGGGTCAGTGGCAGTGATCCTCCTGGACCTTAGTGCAGCCTTTGACAGGGTGAACCACCGTGTCCTGCTCCACCGGCTGGCCAGGGCAGGACTAGGGGGCACGATGCTGGCCTGGATAGAATCTTTTCTGTCGGGCCGCACGTTCCAAGTCTGGGACGGCAACTCCCGCTCAGCATCACTCCCTCTGTCTAGCGGGGTCCCCCAGGGGTCTTTGCTAAGTCCCACCTTGTTTAACGCTTACATGGCCCCTCTGGAGGACGTAGTTGCCCCATTCGGTATCAAGATTGTGAGCTACGCGGACGACACGCAACTGGTCGTCTCGCTCTCACACCTTGACCACTGCCCAGACAATCTGTTGAACTGCCTCCAGGAAATCCACCTCTGGATGTGTGAGTCATCCCTTAAGCTCAACGGATCTAAAACCGAAGTCATGCTGATCGGCAAGAAATGGTCAGCAATTCCCCCATCGGTCTGGCCCTATGTTTTTGGCGAGGTGCCCGCCCCGAAGGAAGTCAAGACTTTGGGGGTCTGGCTCGAACCCGATCTGTCCATGAAGACCCAGGCAGCCAAAACAGCAGGAACCTGCTTCGGTCTCATGCGATCTATCCGCAAGATCCTTCCGCTGCTCCCTCCCCTATCTAGGAAACTCCTGGTTCAAGGCCTGATCCTTACGCGACTGGACTATAGTAACGCCGTCTATCTAGGAGCCCCCGAAACCACTCTGGCAAAACTTCAGCGCACCCAAAATGCGGCTGCCCGGATGCTGATGAGTCTTCCCCCTAGAACCTCTGCCAGACCAGCGCTCAAGGCCTTACACTGGCTTCCAGTGCGACAGAGGATAGAGTTTAAGGCTATGTGCACCGCCCATAAACTCCTCAAAGGTCTAGGCCCCCCGATCCTGAGAGACATGGTCACCCCGTATAAGGCACCGAGACTCCTGCGCTCGGACAATGAGCGGCTGGCCAATGTCCCAAGATTCAGGAGGGCTCGCACTGGTGGTCGACGCTTCTCAGTAAAAGCGTCCTCAGGCTGGAACTCGCTCCCTCGCTGCTTGCGGCTGGAACCCTGCCACCTACGCTTCTGCAAACAGCTGAAAACTCTCCTCTTCCCTAAATAGAACCTCCCTTCCACTTTTGGTCATCGCAAGTTCTTACAGCGCGGGGATGCCTCCGGGTCACCAGGCGCTCTACAAATCGTTAAATAAATAAATTATTTTTTCACAAATTGACATCCCGACTTTAAGTGAGATTACAAGGGATCGGAGTTACAAGACATCGTAAAATAGGCCTGCTAGTTGCTGTGTTGCACATTCCACTCCATGAATGTGCTATATTATGCCAGGCTACCGGAGAATGGAGCTTTTCTAACCCCAGTTCGCAGTGTTTTTTTTTTTTAAAACAATGCCAAGTACTGCCTAGCAATCATTGTAACAGTCAATGTCCTTTCTCTGAGATTTAATGACTTGAATCACTGTTTTCTGTGATTTTCTCAGCAGCATGCATTTTAATTGCATGCTGAATAAACTGACTTAATCGTGATATATTGGAGGAGATGGCAATTTCACACTTTTTATGTCTGGGTCACTTTGAAACTAAAACGTGTCTTTCTGAGCTTTAGAACATGGTGGGGAAAGGAAGACTAAAGCACAAACATGCACTTGCGCGTGGGCGCACACGTTCACAGGCACCCTATCAGATTGTACGAAATACTACAATTACCTCCTCTGTTTTTTCCAAGGGCTTAATGCAAATCTTACCCTTGATTTCACAATATGGAATAACGCTGTCACCTAACAATTCATGCAGAGAGAAGGCATTAACCACTACCCAGAGCCTCATGTATGCAGCTCTGCTTTACAACGCGACGCGGGTGCGACTGGTGCTGTACTCCCACTGTCTGGCTGCCTTTGTGATGTTCATGTCAGGAGGAGTGCGGATTGGTTTGGGATCCGCGAGGTTCTATTAAAGGGATTTCCTTCAAAGTTCGCGCCTTTCTTCTCTAGAGATTATTGTAAGAAAATTAACTTGTTTTGTATGCAGAGCTTCAGACTGCACGCAGATTGTTCTTAGGTCCAGCGAATGATGAGTGTTAGTATTAGACAAGTTACTGGTTCTCATTTATGAAGCTTAATGGTTCTCATTTATGGCGCTTGGAAGGATGAAAGTCAGCCTTGCTGGGTGTGAACACCTTAATGGTAGATAAGCATGGGCGGAAAATCTGTTACGCTCGCGGATTTTGCGGATTTTCGGTAAATTCGCGATCCGCGAACGCTCGCGAATTTACCGAAAATCCGCAAATTCGCACGCAGCAGATTTTTTTTTCTTGGTGATACAATTTTGCGGCGTGCGGTGTAAGTTCGCAATTGCGAACTTGTAGGTGCGGCGGGCAGCAACAATCTCGCACTCGCGAAATTACAAAATTTGCAATTCTGCACAAGAAATCCACTAGCAAGCAGCATAGACCTTCTGAAAATGATGATTTTTATCAGAATAACTCCTCAGGTTGACATTTGCCTGCCCTTTTTTGGATTTGAGGCCTTTTGACTTTCTTTGGATCACTTTTGGATTAGAAATAAACTTTCACAAGTAAGTTTTTTTGGGGGAATTACATTTGCTGTTCTGCAGAAAAACGAGTTTTGCTAAACTGAAAGCACTCAGCAGCAGGTGCAAAAGTTCAAATTCATCATTAGTAACCATTCCCTGTAGTGCTTCCTGACTGGGGCCCCTCCAGAGTTCAGTTGCTAGTTGCAACAATTGTATGACCCTGCTCTGACCCTCCCAGCTGGATCATAGAATAGCTACAAGGAGGCCACAAAGGTCCTGGAAAAAAAATTGCACTGCAACAGAAAGCAAATTACAGATAAGGAAGCAGGTGCCAGACTGGAATTTTAAAACAGTGACACATTAATAAATCAACCCCAAATTAATTCATGTCAGTTGAAGCAGGGCAGGTGTGCTTGCTTTTCCCCCCCATAATCTACAGTGATGATGATGAACCAGAGGGTGGCATTGATGTACCAAAGGGTGGCATGGGTGAAACAGAGGGTGGCAGTGTTGAAACAGAGGGTGCTGTGAATCTGTGATGATGAACCAGACGTAGAAACAACATAGTCGCGACCGTTGCGTGCCGACAAGTAAGTTCGCAATCGCGAACTGGTACAAAATCCTCGCGAACTGGCAGAAATCCTTGCGAACACTATAAAAACAAAAAAATCCGCAAATTTGCGAGAATTCGCGGATTGCGAGTTCGCAAATACGCAAATTCGCGAATGCCAGATTTGCAAAATTCGCCCATGCTTAATGGCAGACGTTCAGGTCAAAAAGTCATCATGCTAGCTAATATAGCCATACAAATTATCAGGATTCTTCCCGCTCCTGTCCTTGGAGACTGGAAATTGATTTGAATTTTGTTTAGGTTTAATAGCTTGTAAATAGCAAGGGGGGCTGGCGCTGTGGGAGAAACAGATCAAAATGTTAATTTAGCTGATAAAGATGTAGGCTTTCAAGTGCTAGAAAGTATGAAGGTAACTGGTGAATCCTAGATGGGGTGAACAGAATTCAAAGCTCCTATACAAGATTTGCTGTACCTAGAGATGGAAGTGTGACTGGCACAACTGGAGGGAGGAGGTCTAGACGGCATGTTGTAATTGACGAGAAGGATCATGTAGGGGTAAAGTTTAGGGCATTAATGATGCATTTTTAGAAATGTGATCCACACCGTTAGCTAAAGCCAGCGTTCAGGCGAACAGCTGCAGGTTGAATGCAATACAGGCTTTCCAAAGTGCAGGCTGCAGGATTGGATTGACATAGAGAGCATTGAATAGTGAGAGCATGAGAATCTAAACTGAATATATTTGAGACTTTGCAGAAAGTGTCAGCAAGATCTTTTTGATAATCTTCGTCAAAGAGAAGCAAGGTAATACGACAGCCTGTTAATAGGAAAAGGGAAGGAGATTAAGGGTTGAAAATGCCTCCTAGATTACAAGCCAATTCAGCAGTGATACGGATCATAAATCATCCCGGTACCAAGCTTAAGTCCTGCCAGTGGGGATCTCACGGATCAGCACCTCCATCTGATTACAATTGAAGCACAGTGTATTTGCATTTATCCCGTTAGCAACTGCCCACATGTAGACCATAAAGAGGGTTTGCCAGAGGTTAGTGTTTCCTCTAAGCAATGAATAGGGGTCTGATCTTAACTTTCACTCATGGTATCTCGTCCATCAGAGTGGCAGAGAAAATTACCCCTGCAGCCTGATGGACTAAAGTCTGTCAAATGTAGAGATGAGCACTGGACACCTGCCTTCTCGCTACCTTGAAAGAAATTGGAAGTCTACCAAACTTGTAACTTTTTTTGTTTTTCAAAAACAAACTCCCAAAGCTGTAGCTTCTTTATAAAAACAACAAAAAAACAAACGACTCCCGCACCCTGGAATTTTCCTCCAAGGGTGTGGGGGTCATTATTTCTTCTTTCCATCACCACCAAGGTTTTCTGGCAGTGTGGGACACAAAAAATGGACATCACATCATCCACCGCCAATGGCGTAGGTGGTCTAATCGCCTTCCACCGACAGCCCAATGATACATTGGGCTGTCGGAGGAAGATTTCTGTCATTAGAGTTAATGGGGTATCCATCAACAGAAAGGTTAAGGTCCACCTGTCTCCAATTGAGGCAGGCAGTTTGAGAATTTGGTGGACAGTGTACTCTGTCGCGTTTGCAAGGGAGTACTATGCCAGTCACACTCAGGCTCTATGCTGTTTGTCATTTGCGTAAGCGTAAAGCGTAAAAACAAAGGTTGAACAACTGAATGAGGGTGGCAAGAAGGGAGACTTAAAAAACTGTACTGGGTGGGACTGAGGGATGAGCTCCGTGGAACTCTACGTACTAATAATTTGATGGGCAAGGTGACTGGCAGTGATCTGTTAAAAAGGAGTAAAACCATTGAAGGAGACAGTCCTTATTAACAAGTTGGGCAAGGTAGTGTATTATCATAGTGTGAGGCAGCGTAGTGAAATTTGCAGAGTCAAATAAGTTTGGCATCAGTCTCGGACTGGCCATAGTGGGCACCGGGCAATACCTCGGTGCGCCGCACGGGTGGAGGCTGTTTTTGGGACCCTGGGGGCCGTTTTTGTTACAGGGCCGTTTTTGCAAAATCGGCCCTGTACCAAAATCGGACGAAAACCGGCCCTGGCAAAGAGCTCGGTGGCACCTCCAACCGCCCCCCACCCCTCCCCAGTGGGGAAGGGGGGCCGACCGAGCACTTTGCTAGGGCCGGTTGTGGTTCCCAGTCCGGCCCTGTGTGGCATCACCAACCTTATCAAGAATGTGGGAAATTGAGATAATTTATAGACCAGAAGGATATGCTAAAAATACAAGAAGATTTGGGGACAATTGTGGAGTCATTTTCAAAACATACTACGACATGTCACATTACAAAGTGTGAAATGATTGTAATCAAACGCAATATACAAACTCTATTAACTGGAGGCACTGTTTTATCAATGTAAGCAGCTGTTGAGTTGTACTTAAATTTAATGACATAAATGTAAGTAAGGTCTACAAAATGTCCTTTGACAAAGTGGTGGAACCTTAGAGACTTGTTTGATACAGGAATGAGTGGTAAGTAGAGTGCATGAGAGATGCATTGAGTCAGTGGTGTAAAGAAACTTGAGGGGGTCCCCATGCAAGGTACATGGAGGGGTCTCCATTTCAGATTCAATCAGGAGTTCTTGGGCCTGGGAACTGTGCTGAGTGGACCCCTTCTGCTCGGAAGCCCTCTGCCCCACAGGGGCTGATGGGGCCTGTGTTACGCCACTGCATTAATTAGGATTAAGAATGAGAGGGGAGCTAGGGCAGTTGGAGGCATGGGGGAGTTGCAGGGTGATAACGCAGGGTTAGAAATAAAGGAGTAGGCAAATAGAAATTGGAGAGAAGGTTAATGGGTCGGTGATATGAGGAAATCTCTACTGAACTGAGAGATAGCAAGGGTAAAACAGGCTGGCTCCCGTGCCCTCAGCTTGGCTGGAGCGTGGACAGACAATGAGGGGTCAGTCTTAGACTTTTCTTTGACATGTCAGTTGTGCAACAACTGTGTGTCAGCACCAACATGACCCTGCAATAGGCCGAGAACAATATGACAATAATGGGCCTATTTGGTGATCAGAACTGATCTCTTGGGCAGTACAGCATGAAAGAAAGTGGCCAGTAGCTGAAACGCTGCAGCTAGCTAAATGAAGATAGAAAGGGATCCCAACGTACTCCTTCCTGCCATGCAACTACTGGGAAATCAAATGAAAGGCAAATCAAATTATAGAATTAAAAACAGAAAATTACAAAATAATATAATAAAGGATCAACGAAATGGTTTGTGACGCTAGAATAATCAATTAAAATAAGAAACAATGACTGTTGAATTTCTGGGCTTCCCAAAAGTAAAAGGAAATGAAAAGATGGTGTTAGAAATGAGGGTCTCTAGTTGGCAATGTTTTCCAACTTTGTCCAAATAGGAACCCTTTCTTCTTGTCAAGGTAATGGAGTTATGCCTTTAGACAATCCCTGCTCACCTGCTTGGTAGTCTGGCACCAGCAGGCAGGCTTGTCTCAGAGGCAGTGTGTGAAGCATTTGTGTACAATTACAGTAACACAGTGAAAATACTACAAATGGACACCACACCAGTTTAGAAAAATAGGAAATGTTTATCTAAACAAAACAAGACCAAAACGGCCTAAATCCACCATACATATATCAAGATATCATCAAAAAATGGTTATTCTCAAAAATAAGGCTTTTAGCAACAAAAAGCTCCACCTGGGGCTATTATGAAGTTGTTAGAGATGAAAAATTATAAAGTAAAGCGCCAACTGCAAAGTGTGCAGTGTCGGGCCTGGAGTCAATCAGACCCGAAAGAACAGTATCTTGGCAAATGATTAAAACAAATATGATGGATGGCGTCGGTAAGGTGATGCTTCATTGGCACCCAGCGGCGTCGGTTCCTTACGACCCCAGGGATGGTGAAGCATTGGTTCCTTACTGCAAAGTGGGGGAGGTGAGGCGTTGGTTCCTTACTGTTGTCGGGGAGGTAACATTGTGGCAGCAGCGAGGAGTCAGTTCCTTGTGCAGTGTCGATGGATTCGGGAAGTCACCCATGTCAGGTATCAGCTCCGCGATGATGAGCAACGCATTGGTGTGGTCAGGGCTGCGGTGCGAGCTGGGGTAGTGCATCATGAGCGTTACGGGCCGTGCACTTGACTCTGGTACAGGCAGCAGCCTCGGTGATGGCGTCAGAGGTGATAGGGTGCAGTGTCAGCAGGCGTCAGGGCTGCAGTACAAGTTGGGATGGTTCGTCTTGTGCTTCATGAGTGGTGCCTACAGCTTTGTTGCAGGTTGCGGCATCGCTCAACGGCATTGGTGTCACTTTTTTCCTCTGTGGCAGCTGCAACAGCAGTTTCAGGTGCTGGAGAACAGAGGACAGAGGAAGTGAAGTATTTGTGTCCCTGAGACCTAAGAGCAGGAGGCAAGCTCTATACCAACCCCTTGGAGATCTTCAAGTAGGATACACAGCACACTTCCGTCTTTGTCCTCTCCTTGGATGAAGCAGCTACTGTAGGCCAGCCAGCAAAGCATTCACACAGCAAGGGGGGTAATACTCTTCCTTACAGCTTCTCCCGCTCTTCTCTTTAGCAGAGGTTCCTCTTGAGTCCAGAAGTATTCTAAAGTTCTGAGGTCTGGGCCCAAATACTTGTACCACATTTTCCTCTGTTCTCTTGTGGCAAAAAGTCTCTCAGCTCAGTCCAAACTAGTTCTGTCCTCTCTGGTGGTGCTTCTTGGCAGGAGATAGAGACAGCATTGTGCATAGGAGAAAGGGTCTATTCAGGTGCAAGGGAAATTCCTCCCACTACTCTAAGTGCAGCCCAGGTCTATTAAGCTCAGCTCTGAGTCATCCAGGGAAGGAAGGACACACCTCAACCCCCCAGTGGCTGTCTACAGTGAATGTACATCCCCAGCCCCTGTCATTCCAAAGCCAGACAGTCAATGCAAAAACCCAGTGCAGACACATTTCTAAAAGTGGTATTTTCAAACACCCAATTCAAAAACTAGCTTCACTAAAAGATGTGTTATTAAATTCTGAGTTTAGAGAGCCTAAACTCCATGCCTTTATCTTTTCCCAATGGAAAATTATACTTGTAGGATGTTAAAAATTTACTCCCATGTTACTCAACGGGATGGATCCCTTTCAATAGTGAAAAACTACATACACAGCGTTTCACTATCAGGACATGTCACACATCTAGTTTTTTTTGTAAAAGTAAATACCCAGGCAGGCTAGAAGTACAAGAGCTGGCTGAATATGGAAACAATATTCAAATACATAAAAAGTAATAAAAATGATTACTGCAATGGACTGAAATGATATCAAAAAAGATACTCTTTAATATAGATATAAAAGATAAATGTATACATAAAATTAATAAATTACACAATAGACATATTATATCATGAAGTTCATGTGACTGTTCTCAGAATATATAAAAGACTTCACAAAGTATAAAAAAGATTCTTTTTCTTCAATAATATTCTCTGATTGTAGAGAATGTGGCTGTGTGTCGTGTGTCAACGCGTTTCGACAAAGTCATTTGTCTTCATCATGACAAAAATGGATGTTCAGCCAATTTTTCTAGACAGAAAAATACAATGATGACATTTAAATAAATTTAAGATCACAGTGCATTGCTCTCATAAACTGTAAAATTAGTCTTAAATCAATCAAGTTTCTCAGCCAGGCTAATGTAGTGATACAAAACACATTTAAGAAAAGTAGTTGGAAAAAACATACATATTTCATCTTTCACAATTATTACAGACAGGACTCTATCCTTAGCATTTAAATTACAGACATGTGTCATAACTTCATAGAAGTTGGTGTATCATTCATAAAATCTAATATTCTAAGACGGTCACCCTAACTATTACTAAGAGCTTTTTAGACCCAGACCTATTTCATTATTCCCTATGTATTTTATCTAGCATTTCATTTGATTTAATCTGAACATAAAGGGAGGTCTATATTGAATTATGTTCAGTTTATGTTACTCAATCAAGTTACATAATGACAGGTTCAGGATATAGATGGTAAGGGGCAGGCTGTTGGTGGGGGAGACGCATCTATTTATCCAGGGAATTAAAAGGGATGCAAATCAATATTTCAAAGTTCCTGTAACGTTAATAACTCACTGAGTTCATAAAGATCAAAAACTGATATTTGATAGGAAAACAGACAAAAGCATGCTTTTTGCACTTTATAAGGCTATTCCCTTTTTAATAACTCTTCTTACCTAAAATGATTAATAACCAGAAGGATACAAAGTAGTTGTAGGGAGTAAGGCACCTTTCCTTTTTCAAGGCCGGAATCGGTATGTGATAACTATACAAAAGGAAGCAACATATTGGTATTTAAGTTCCTATTGCAATTCACCTAGGGTGCACATGATTCTTTCTCTTTTAGTTTATTGATTATGTCAGATACCAGTCTCACCTGTTTAATCAGTGTTCACTGCCCCCATCTTACTACCACCTATCACTACTCTTCGTCATCTCTTTTGGAGCAGGGGAGGGAAATCTCAAGCGTTCAGGTCCATTTCCGTCGTCATATAACGATTGGTAAACAAAGGTGTTTATGGCTAAAATAAAATCATGATCGTAAGTTAGTGTGGTCTGGAGATGACACTCTACTGGTCTACAGATCTCGGTTAAATTATTAGTGTTTACGCTTGTCTCTTACATTTGTCGTTTATCCAAACAGGCGTGATCATGAACAGCTGCTGATGGTTGTTTAGGCGAGACGCGGCAATGGAAGCCGTTGCGTGTTTTAAAATTGCTCGTATTCCTCGGGGGCTGTTGTTGTGCAACTCTGATGTTTGTTTGGTTCAGAGTACGGCCCCTAAAAACAAAGAGGGATACCAAAAGGGGAACCAGAATTAGCGGGTCTCAGACGGACTTAAAAGATAACTAAAAACAGCTAAAAGTTAACGGGTTACAAACGGGTTTAATAGAAAACGGAGGAGAGCTCAATAGAAAACTCCATACTATGGAATGCAGAATGCGGAGTTACGTTTAAACTAATAAGGAGTTTTCGCTTAGTCTGCGGAGTTCTTACCTTAGCTACGGTTCTGCGGCGCCTCGACCTCCCTCGACTGCTCGTTTCGGCAAGAATGATTAACTATAGTGCAACTGGCGGCACTCTTTTATTTTCTTAATAGGTTCCGCCCCTCTCATATTTTCTAAGTTTGTACCACCCATTTTTAAAGCGATACTTTGTCTATGAATGACATGACTCTGGACCCTAGGGAAGGATTGCTGTATACGTAACAACGAGTGGGACATCAAGCTCACTGATTAGGGGTTTGGACGGCAGAAGACACAGAGATAGCCTTCTACCATAGAGCCACTCGTAAATGGCATTTTAGCATAAAGCTATTAGTTCATCCACCAAAATCCTGCTTATTATTGTTGAAGTTATGATGGTATTATATTATCGCATTCTCCCACGGTAATTCATGATTCAATCCATGATTGAAGGTCCCGAGGGTAAAGATCCAAAAGACCTCTCTCTTTTTACGAATTTTATCTCCACCTTGATTCTTTTGCAACTGTATTCTTTCTAAAATACGCCATTTCAGTTCTTCCGGTTTGTGATTGTATTCTAGAAAGTGGTTTACCAAAGGTGCAGTGGTTTTCCTAGTTTTGATGGCTGATCTATGCTCCGTTAATCTGGTTTTTATCGTACGGGAAGTCTCGCCCACGTATCCAAGATTACAAGGGCAAACAAGTAAATACACAACGTTCACACATCTAGTACATATCCTACCTTTCACATATACAGCATCCTGCCCATGGGATCCATTGGGCCTACCCTAGGGGTGACTCACATGTACGAAAAGGGAAGTTTAGGGCCTGGCAAGTGGGTGCACTTGCCAGGCCCACATGCCCTCGCCTCATCAGACTACATCCTCCTAGGGAACCTGAACTTTCACCTGGAGAACAACAATGACAACAACACCACCACCCTGCTCACCAACCTCGCCAACCTCGGACTCAAGCAACTGGTGAACACCCCCATACACTACGCCGGCCACACGCTCGATCCCATCTTCTCTGCCAACAGCCACGTTGCCTTCAGCCACTCCACAGGACTAAACTGGACCGACCACAGCTGCATCCACTTCACCTTTAAGAAGACCACATCCCACCACCGCCCGCAACAGATCCCTCGTAGATGCTGGAGCAAAGTCACCGCAGACCAGCTAACCACATCACTGAGCCAGAACCCACCTATCACCACCACTGACACCAACGACGCAGCCCGCAACCTCTCACAGTGGATCATCAACTGCGCTGACATCCTTGCACCACTGAAAAACCCTCCAGGCAAGCTATGCAACAGGAAAACAACGTGGTTCACTGACGACCTCAAAGAATCAAAGAAATCCTGCTGAACCCTTGAGAAAACATGGCGCCGCGAACAAACGACAGAAACCATGACAGCCCTCAAGAACGCCACCCACAAACACCACCAGCTGATACGCACCACCAAAAAAGACAACGTTCAAAGAACGGCTGGGCAACAACACACACAACAGCAATGAATCTTCAGCATTGTAAAAGAGCTCTCCAATCCCAACGCCAACAGCAACGACATCACACCATCGCAAGACCTCTGCAACTCCCTTGCCACTTTCTTTCACCGCAAGAACGCCGATATCCACAACAGCTTTGATGCCCAGACTCCGCCCCCAGCCACCTAACCAACGCCCCCTACAACCACCCTCAGCGCATGGACTCCCATCAGCACCGAAGACACCGCCCATGCTATGAACACCATCCACTCCGGCTCTCCTTCCGACCCATGCCCTCACCACATCTTCAACAAAACAAACACTATCATCGCTCCCCACCTACGGAACGTCATAAACAACTCCCTCGCATCCGCCACCTTCCCAGAGACCTGGAAGCACGCAGACATCATTGCCCTACTGAAGAAACCCACAGCGGACCCTAAAGACCTCAAAAACTTCCTCCCCATCTCTCTTCTTCCCTTCCCGGCGAAAGTGATCGAGGAGATCGTCAATAAACAGCTGACCGAATTCCTTGAGGCCAATGGATCCCTCGACCCATCCCAGTCCAGATTTTGAGCCAACCACAGCACCGAGACCGCAATCATCGCAGCCACCGACGATATCAGGACCCTACTCGACAATGGGGAAACCACCGCCCTCATCCTCCTAGACCTCTCAGCCGCCTTTGATACAGTCTGCCATCGTACCCTAATAACCCGCCTCCACAACGTCGAGATCCAAGGTAAAGCCCTGGACTGGATAACCTTGTTCCTTTCCAACAGAACCCAGAGAGTCCGCCTCCCTCCTTCCACTTCACGGCCACGAGATCATCTGCGGCATACCCCAAGGCTCATCGCTCAGCCCAACCCTCTTCAATATCTACATGAGCCCCCTCGCCACCATTGCACGCAAACACAACCTCAACATCATCTCATACGCCGACGACACCCAGCTGATACTCTCCTTCACCAAAGACCCTGCCACCGCCAAACTCAACCTCCAGGAAGGAATGAAAACCGTCGCTGAATGGATGAAACTCAGCTGTCTGAAACTGAACTCAGACAAGAAGCAGGTCCTCATCCTCGGACCATCCCCATCCACCTGGGACAACTCCTGGTGGCCCACAGAACTGGGCACGATGACCAAGCAAGTCAACGCCATCTCATCTTCATGCTTCAACACCCTGCGCACGCTCCGTAAGATCTTCCGAGCGGTCCCTACCGGAACTAGAAAGACAGTCACCCCGGCCCTCGTCACCAGCCAAATAGAATACGGGAACGCCCTATACGCAGGAACCACAGGCAAACTTCAGAAAAGACTCCAACGCATACAGAACGCATCCGAACGACTTATCCTGGACATACCCCTCCACAGCCACATATCAGCCACCTGAGAGACTTGCACTGGCTCCCAGTCAACAAAAGGATCATGTTCAGGCTCCTCACCCACGCACACAAAGCGATCCACGACATAGGCCCTGAATACCTCAACAACCGCCTCACGTTCTACACACCAACACGCAAACTCTGCTCCACCAGCCTCGCCCTCGTCACCTTCCACAGATCCGCAGAACCACAGCCGGAGGAAGATCATTCTCCTACCTGGCAGCCAAAACGTGGAACTCCCTCCCTACCCACCTACGACTGACCCAGGACCACCTCACATTCAGGAAACACCTCAAGACCTGGCTCTTCGAGCAGTAGCAGCACTCTCCCCCCCCACCCCCCCGTGCCTTGAGACCTCCACGGGTGAGTAGCGCGCTCTACAAGTGTATTGATTGATTGGTTGGTAGACATGGCAGTAAAAACTGCATGCAGACACTCTAGTGGCAGGCTGCCTGTGTTGGTGGCACAATCAGTGCTGCAGGCCCTCTGGCAACATTTGATTTGCAGGCACTGGGCACACGCAGCACACTGTATTAGGGTCAGAGCAATAAATCAAATAAGCCAATCATGGAAACCCCAATCCATAAACACAATTTACATGAAGAGCATATGTACTTTAGCAGTGGATAGCAGTGCCCTAAAATCAATGGAAACAAAGTCAACAACAGAAGGCCACAAAGCTAGAAGTCTGGGGGTGAAAATGCGGAAAAAGTCAGGTCTAACAGATGATGATATAAAGATTTAGGAATAGATTTACACACCTGTCACACAGTTCAGTGCAGCAAATCAACTTGCTGAGCTGGACTGCATGACTGGTAAAGGGCACAAATGTGCTGTATTTAAGGCAGTAGGGTGCATTCCTGACTTTTCCAATGTGCTGGCCCTCTATATTTTAAAATATTGATAAACATAGGTTTGGCAAAAAGCTGTGTTGTCGAAGCAGACCTAAAACCATGTGGCCTCATTTATGAGGCTGTGCGTCACTTTTACGCCGCCGGTGCATCACTTTTTGTGACTCACCAGTGGCGTCAAAAATTAGCCTTGTTGCGCCATATTTACAAAGTGACGCATCCAGGTAGATGCGTCACTTTATAAACCCCGGCGCCACATTATACCTGCGCCAGGTATAATGTATGCAAGGGGGTGCGTATTGATGCAAGGAAGGGTTGTAGAAGTGACGCAGTGAAATGTATGAGATTTCACTGCGTCACTTTTAATGCACCATTGCGTCAAAATCTTGCGCCTGCCTCACAGCAGGCATAAGACTGACACAGGCCCTTTCACATGGGGCTTGCCCCATGTGAAAGGACGCATTGCTGGAGTTGCGTCACTTTTGTGACACACTCCAGCAATGCGTCACTTTTGCGCTTACAGATACAGCAGAAATACTGACGTATCTGTAACTCCTTGCGACATGATGCGTCATACATTAAATATGACGCATCAGAAATGTCGCAAGGAGTGCGCACTGAGAAGTCACGCATCGCTGCTTTCATGCAGCGATGCGTCATTTCTCATAAATGAGACCCATGGTCTAGATGTTAATCACGGGGCAGAAGCGGGAGACCTGGCGACCTAAAGTCAGAGAACTGATTGATTTAAATACAGAATGTATGAGGAGGTTTAGGGCCAGCCAATGAATGTATGGTACTTATACAATTCATAACCGCACATGGGATTCTAAAGTCGCAGTATTTTGTTGAAGGAATGTCTCTTGGCCGAATTAAAAGTATTTTTGTCATGGCTGTGCTTGGGCCTTGCATCCTGCTGTTGTGATTAGTTGTGATTTAAGAGTAACTGACTGGTACACAAGTGGAGCTCTTCAGATTTTGGTTGGCACATAGCCCAGGTGCCTGTGCTTGACAGGAACAGCAGGATCAGGCTTTAACTAATAACATCAAGACAGAGTGATCAATCATGAGACGGTAGTTCTATTTTTTCGAATGAAGCAAAATTCTTTCTTGCAAAGGTAAATAGTTCTTCTCATCTTGACATTTTTCAGTTTTGACTTTTGCATTTTTTTCTTGGAAAGACATTTGAAGATAGTAATTTAAGCATGCTTCTTTTCCTCTCATGTCTGGAATCAGAAAGTTTATCAACATGGATATATTGCTTCATGGTCAGGATCTGATATTCTTTTCTTCCAATATTATTTTCTTGCTTAAGATGTTTATAAGGCTTAATTGTGCTATGCGAGGTTGTGATCACATCGCGTACATTTTTTTAATTCACTATCATCACTACAGGCACATCAACCACATATTTCGCTGCAGTAAGCTGCTTCTTCAGGCTAAAGAGAAGATACAAGTAATTATTATCCAAGAGATTTCACAGGCCTCCCTTGGATATCCCAACTGCTTCACGCACAACCAATATATTTCTCACTGTTACCCTTTAGCGGATGCAGGTTTCCCGTTTAAATCACTCAAACCGTCCTCACAATTCGTAATGGAAAGATATCCTCAGGTGTCCATAATACCAGGAATCAATCATAATCTTGGTGAGGTAATTGTTCCAATCCTCAGTCCATCCAAGCCTCTTTTTTCTTTTATTGATAAAATGTCACATCTCTCTACAGCACAGAGCGCCTCTACAGGGATACTGGTCCTCTCCTCACACGCCATGATTACTGCTACTTTTCTCTCCAAGAATGGGCCTGTCTCCTGTCCATTAAAATAACACAGCCTGGGGCGCATCAACTGCAACGGTCTCTGTGTAGACTGCAAGCCGCAAGTTCGAATCTCTGCAGGGCCAGTTTAGACTTTTAATCTTGGTGAAGTCAATACAAAATGCACTATTGAGTTATATAACAGTAAGACCTACCAACCAAATACAGAGAGCTAGTAACTGTGTCAGGTATATACATAGATAGTAGTTCTTGTTTAATAAATCATTTAACTAGAACTCGTTGCATCTGTTTTCTTCGTCTAGACACAATTACGCCTGCAGGTATTGTACGCATGAGTACTGAGTGGACATCATATCTGTGGTGATTCACTTTCTCCAGTTTGACTCTTAGACACACTTACAAGTTTCACCTTTCCAGCCTTATATGGGCTCTCTGATGCTCAAGGGGGCTGGAGAGAAATGTCCAGTTTGAGGCCCACCACATTGTCAGCAGGGATTTTCTGGGCTAATCTTGAAGCACTGCAACACTGTGACTGTTCCTCAACTCCTACACGGGTGAGGTCTGCTTTACATTGAAGGCTGTAGGTGGGGAACTGGGATTTGGAAATAGGACGAATCTACAGTTTCCCTGGAAGTAACAAGTGTGGTACTGTCAGGGGCCAAAGGTGCGTTGACTTTGACACAGAACACAACATCAAAGAGAACACAATTATCAATACTCACAAGGGCCCATTTGGGAAAATCAGTGCTGATCTGCAAAATGTTTTCTAAGCAAAATGGGCTAATGGGCCTCGTTGTAAGTGCTGTGAAATCCCTATTTGAGAGCAAGCGGGACTTTTTCCACATACAGCAGGTTTCTCTTCAAAGTTTGCAATGAATAACCCAATAAAACCATTGTGGGTAAAAAAAAACGTAACAATCCGAGTTCTGCACCTCCAAATGGGGTAAACGTGTAATATTGCGGCATTATCCCGCATCCAAAGGAGTGGAGCTCAGCATGGTGGAGAAATAATTGTCACCAAGTTAATGGTATTCATCAGATGTTTTTTCACCACCCCCAAATTCTAAGGCCATTGGAATGAAGATCAATGAATCTAATATAAACCCAATGCCAACAACATTATTAAGATTTCCTACAAAGAATAACCAACACATAAGTAGAAATATTTTAATTTCGTAAGGATTAGAGAAATAATGCGAAGATACAGTGAAACAATGTAGGAGACATAATAATATAAAACAATAAATAGTGAGAGACAAAGGCTACTCAAAACTCTAATGATATCAAGAATAATATATCTCAAACAGCTGTGAAAAATAGAAATATTATGCATTTAACAGCATCAAAAATATTGGAGAAGGAAGGGTGGGAAAAAAAGGAAAACTAGCTAGGAGAGGGAAAAAGTTCATCAGCCATGCAGTCTTATATAAATAATATATAATAAACTGTAGACATACTATAAAACAGTAAAGTAATACTTAATGTAATAATAAGCATTACAAATAAAGTCAGAGGGGACAAGTAATAATAATTTAGGGCAGTTTTCGTAATTCAGACGATGTTAGAACTTGATTGCCAACAAGTGAACTAGAATTTGATTTTTAAAAAAAAATTATTAACTGGAATCCACAATATATCCCTCTTAATACCACACCTCCAGGAGTGTGATGAAACAGCATGTGCAATGTTCCAGTTGGATGTTATGTTGTGAAAGTCGACAGCCAATAGTAAATCAATCTGTTGTTTAGGTTTTACATGCAACATGGTGGTGCACAAGACAAGAACATTACCTGTTTTCTGTGAAACATTTCTCACTAAAACAATTTGACAGTGTTAAAAAACGGTTATGTGTGCCATACATTTTCTCAAAGGACACGATTCTCCCACAGTTATGGCAAAACGGAAACCTCGGGGTAACAAAGTTTTCTAGAGAAATGTTCACATCTCTAATAACTGCACAGTGATAGCACAAGGCCCTGTTTTATCAGGTATGCCCTCCCAGGCCTGTTAATCCCGAAAATAAGTGTTCGTATCTGCCAGTGGAGCTTTAATACACAGGCAAAGCTGACAGTTGCATTGGGCTCACACCTTTCAGGGCTCCCCTATTAAATTAAGACGAGATTAGGAGAGGGAAGCGAATTATGGCTAAAATGATGAAATTATAATCAGTGTTTATGCTTTAAAACTATGCCCACCTCAAGCACTATCTGGTCCCACTTTAGCTGAAGCCTGAAATCAGAGTTCAGCAGCAAGATGTGTGACTAACAGCTGTTCCTATTTTTACAGCATCTAAAACACAGGTTCACCATGATTCACCCATAACTAACATTTTGCTCTGTGCACCTATGAAAACTGAATTCTCAAACTTTGCTAACTTGTGATATTGTCTTGTGGTGTCTGTTGTTTGCACTTATGTTTTCTGCTCTGAAACAGACACCCAGTGACTAGTGTTCTGATGCTACCAGACCATCCTTTACAATACAAGGGTTTGACCTCTCTTCCTAAGCATGACCTCAGCACAAAAGATTGAAATGTCAGTGCACCTGTATATTATGTAAAAAGAGATGCACAGATGTTATCATGGAGACCTTTAGAGGGTAAATGTTATGTAAATGAGCAGGAAACGGCGTGGGTCAAAGCAAGAACATAAGGAAAAATAAGAAGGTCTTTTGATGGTGTTTATATTGAGCCAGTGGTTGCACGTGGGACGACAGGCCACTCATTTTTGGGGACCACCACTTATTTTCCGTCAACAACTTGATCCAGCGCAAAAGAGCAAAGAACACAAAAAGAAGAAAGAAATAGAAGGAAAATACAGAAATACAAAGAGGTAGTGAGAAAGCAGGAATGAAAAAGAAAATGAAGAATGAGATAAAGAGGCTGGGGGCTAGATGGTGGTGGATTAAAGAGTCATGAATTGGAATCAAAACTACACGGCCTTGATGTTTAGCAAAACAACCTTCAATACTACTGGCTGCAAAGTTCTAAACAAACATTTTGGCCTAGCCACCTATTTTTTTGCAAATTAAGCACTGCCTTTTGATGGAGATAATAAAAATAATGCTATCTGATTGAACTGTCTGTCTGAGTCATATCATAAGGGGAAAGGGTGCCAAAAATGGAAATGCAAACAATCACTGTAACCAAAATGCTGCGACCAAAATAAATTAGGCCACAAGTATAATTTCTATATGTTTATGAAGAAGTTCCAGAAAATGAAAGCAATCGCAAATAACAAAAATAGCACCACTGGCAGATGAGAATACTTTGGTTGGTCCTCAGATCAAGGACAACCCATTAACTACTCTCAAACTAAAAGCCAACCTCCAGCAAAGAATGAACGTACACCATAATTAGGGAGGTGACAAGAACTATGCTTGCATCAAATCCCTTGCCCCTCACAAGATATTCCTTTCCAATCTCCCATGTCACTCAGCCCCCTAACATTCATCACTAATATTTCCTTAAATTGAATTGTATCTTTCACATTTTTGGCACATCCCACCCCCTGTCTTTATTAGTTACTTTTCATTTCAAATTGTCTTGCTTTTAGCTTCTTTACAGGGAAAGAGAAAATAAACTTGACTCCCTTACATGCAATTCGTATTGTTGTTTGAAAAAAAAGAGCTTAATTCACAAACCTTTTACACCTGAAAGTTTGGTTAATACCCCCCAAAAAAGAAAAATGACGAATGCCAAATTACTGTTGCTATTCTAGAAGTACTTTTTACGCTTGTATTAGAATTTAAAGATGCAAAGGTTTCTGTGTGAAAAAATTTCCTTCTGTCAGAGATGCCCTAGAAGATTGTGAACATCCACAAACATACATATTTTTAGATATTCACAAACTCCTAACCAAGCAATCTCTGGTCTGGCATACTGTCAAACATTTACTCCTGACAATCAATCAATCAGAGTACTTGTAAAGCGCGCTACTTACCCGTGAGGGTCTCAAGGCGCTGAGGGGAGGGGGTGCCGCTACTGCTCGAAGAGCCAGGTCTTGAGGAGTCTTCTGAAGGCGAGTAGGTCTTGGGTCTGCCGTAGGTGGGTAGGGAGGGTGTTCCAGGTCTTGGCGGCGAGGTCGGAGAAGGATCTGCCGCCGGAGGTTGTTCGTTGGATGTGGGGGACAGTGGCGAGGGCGATGCTGGCGGAGCGGAGATGGTGGGTTGGGGTGTAGAAGCTGAGTCTGCTGTTTAGGTCAGACAATGACAAGAGCTGAGTCTGCTGTTCAGGTCAGACAATGACAAGAGTAAATCCTATTTCAGGGATGGAATAGAAAGGGACAATCTGCAATGTTGTTGCTTTTTTTCCCCTGCAAAAAATACATGTGTCATAAGAGGAACATTTTTCCAGGCTTGAGTCTAGAATTTTTTGTGAATTTTTGAATTTTATAAATCTGCACCCGTTTGAGGTTCCAAAGTGATCCAAGCAGATTTCCAACTTGTTCTAGTTTGGTAAATTGGTCTGTTGAGTGGTTATCAATTGGACTAAAACTAAGTGTTTATATATTTGGTATCCATGTTAGAAATGGGTGACAACCCTGCTCACAATCACAAGCAGGCAGGCTTATCTCAGAGGCAATGTGTAAAGCATTTGGGTTCACATATAGTAACACATTAAAAACACCACAAATGGACACCAAACCAGTTTAGAAATATAGATAATCTTTATCTAAACACAAACAAGACCAAACAACATAAATCCGACATACAATAATGAAAATATGCACTTTGCAAGAATAACTTTAAAAAGGCAGTTCCTTGAAGTCAGTAGCTCCCGCCAGAGCTACTGCAGTGCTGAAAACAACCAAATGCAACAGTTTCAGTTGACTGCATCAGTGTGGACAGGTGCCGGTGTCAGAAGAATCGAAAAAGTACCTTTGGTTCAAGTTCCAGCCAACCGTGTCAGTGCGGGCTGGTTGTGGCAACCGTAGTGGTAGCGGTGTGAAGTGGAGTGGTGCAGTGCCCTCAGGTGGCTTTGCAGGCATCGGCTCTGTGACAGACATCCAGCGGCATCAGTGAGTCCGGGGTGGTGGTGCAAATTGAGGCTGTGCTTATTACGGTGCTAACAGGTCACAGTGCAGGCGGCGGTGCCAGTCGATGGGAGCTGGTGTTGTTGTGCCCAGACTGCGGTGTGGACCAGGGCAGTGCGTCGTGTGACTTACGAGCGGTGCCTCCAAACCATGGTGCAGGCAGTGTCAGCAATGTCAGCTTGCAACTGTATCATCAGTGAGACCAGGGTGGTGGAGTGAACCGAGGCGTCACGGAGTGCAGTGCCCACAGGTCGCGGTAAAAGCAGCAGCTCAGTGGTGATGGTTGTTGGCGAGACCAGGGTAGCAGTGCGAGGGATACAAGATCTGCAGACCTTTAGGAAAGCAATAAAAACACACCTCTTCTGTTAAACTAACTTCCTCCCTTCCTACCTCCCTGACCATATCATCTGTCCTCTCTTCATACAGCAAGCGCCGGGACGCCCCTTGGCTGGAGCAGCCGTGCGCTATACAAGCACATATAACATTAACATTAACATTAAGTGCAGCGGAGCCCTTTGCGGTGTCTTCAGATCATTAAGCCGGCAGCAGTGTCGGTGATGGCGTCAGGATGCAGTTTTCCTCTGTGGCAACTGGAACCCAGGTCCCAGAGGTGGTACCACGAGGAAGGTGAACTCTTTGCTGTTCCTGAGACTTCATGAACAAGGGGCAAGCTCTACTTCAAATCCTTGGAGATACTCAGTAGAAACGTTACACAGAGTTCAGTCCAGTCCTTTCTCAGCCCGCTGTAGAAGCAGCTACTGCAGGCCAACATAGTAAAGCGCACAGCAAAGTGGTAGTCACTCCTTACAGCTTCCCCGGCTCCTCTTCTCGGCAGGTTCCTTGATAAAAGCAAGTTCTAATGTTCTGGGGTCTGGGTCCCAATATTTATACCACAGTTTTCCTTTTTTCTTTTGTGGCAAAGTCTCTCAGCTTAGTCTAAACCAGTTCTGCCTCTCTGTTCCAGCTATCTGGCAGGCAGTGGAGACAGCATTGTGCACAGCAGAACAGGGCCTATGCAGGCACTAGGAAAACTCCTCACATTACTCTAAATGCAACCCAGGTCTATTCAGCCTAGCTCTGAGTCATCCGGGAAAGGCAGGACACACCTCAACCCCCCTCCCCCAATGGCTGTCTATAGTGAATGCACATCCTCAGGTCCTGTCACTCCAAAATCAGACAGTCAATACACAACACAGCAGAGGCACACCGGATGGCTAAGCAAGAAAATGCCCACCTTCTAAAAGTGGAATTTTCAAACACATAATTTAAAAGCCATCTTTACTAAAAGGTGTGTCATTCAATTCTGAGTTCAGAGTACTTAAACTCCATCTTTCTATCTTGTCCCAATGGAATGTTATAAAGTTACTCCCTTGTTTAGCCTGTGGAACAGATAGCCTTTCATTAGTGAAAAACTAAATTGGCAGTATTTCACTATCAGGACATGTCACGCACACCATTACATGTCCTACCTTCCACATACACTTCACCTTGCCCATGGGGGGCCCTTGGGCCTACCTGGGGGTGCCTTACATGTAAGGAAAGGAAAGGTTAGGGCCTGTCAAGTGGGAGCACTTGCCACTAAGACACGATAGTTTAAAACTGCACACAGACATTGCAGTGGCAAGTCTGAGTCACCTTTAAAATGATACTTGGTTTATTGGCACAACCAGTGCTGCAGGCCCAGTAGTAGCATTTGATTTACCAGCCCTGGGCACATGTAGTGCACTGTTCTTGGGACTCAGTAGTAAATCAAATAGGCAATTATGTAAACACCAATCCATAAACACTATTTACATGGAGAGCATATGCACTTTAGCACTGAGTGAGTAGCAGTGGTAAACCAACAAAAATCTGGTTGAAAACAAGAGGCCAAAAAAGTAAAAAGTCTGGGTGTGAACCCGCTAAAAAAGCCAAGTCTAACAATCTGCAAATATGAACTTGTCTTAGCTACTTAAATTTGTATTACTTTTAGAAAGGAAAGGGCTGTCACCCTGCTTTCGCTTAAAAACGGAGCATTGTGTACATCTAAAAATATGAGTCAAACAGCAAGAACGTGGATTTTCATGGCTAGGCTGTATTTCAGATTCTATCTACAATCCCCGCTGTTTCATTAATCGTCAACGTTTCTAACGAGTTGGCTAAAGCAGTTATTAGGACTCTGCCATATGGATATTTTAGAATATGTTTCTTAGGCACATACGTCCTTTGAATATACAATTTAATGCTGGAAGCAAAGGCAGTCTGTGTCCAATCATTTGCTGAAATATGATGGAATGTGTGTCTCTCACTGCATTAGCCTCAAACTTGAAATGTTCCAGGGCTCTGGCAAGCTCTGATTGACAGATCGGATAAAAAAGACGCCAGTGCCCCGGAAACAAGTAGTTCCTCGTTTCCTTTTGGAGTTGTTGCCCGCTGACTAAGTTGGCACGTGGAATGCAAATTAACTTTAAATGATTTTCTCTGTGAGAGCAAAGGCATTTGCATAGGAAGTGCCATGTGTTCTGTTTATCAATTGGCTGATTTTTGTCGACAATTCAGCCCAGAGCAGTGGCGCATACACTGTGCTCTGTCTGGATTGATTCATTGACCAGGCACCCACAGGTGCGACAGCCTGCTTCCTCATTTCATGAAAAAGGTCCGTAAACAAGCTGTTCCGGGTCACTGGTTGAGGGAATGCCCGAAATAGACTTCTCAAGCAGTCACATGAATTCATTTACAGGGACGTTCTCCCATTCATGTCCCATCAAGCCACTTCATGTAAAAGACTTGAGTCGTGCTCCTGATCTATCGTTTTTTTTTACAGTATGACCACACCCCATTATGTGTTTCATGGCTTTTAATTATTATAGTAAATCTATCATTCACTTTACAGCCATCACATTTTAGTATTGCCTGTCACGCTTCATGGTTACTTGCTTTATTTTTGCTTTATTCTTTATATTTATTATTAAGAACAGAGAAAAACTATTTTTTGTTGTTGCAGAAGTATCTCAAACGTATTACACTGTCCATATAAATGGATTTCAGTTGAAACCAGATTACAGAAGCCAGCACATGATGGGGCATGTGGTAGGAACAGGACTAGACAACACACTGTAAGTTTGCATTTGTATATGTACGTGTCATGGAGAAGTTTTCCCCAATAACAAGGATTTACATAGCATTGCAAATATTTTGCTCCTACATTAACTATCCCTTCCCCAGCTAAGCTCCCTGAGATAATAGTGGTCCTGCCGCACCCTCCAACATTCCAGGCCCATCTCTGCTCAGCTGTCATGAGATGTGCTTTACTTTCTTACCATCAGTCTTTTCTGTCCTCCCCTTCCCAGCCAGCTGTGCTCCACTGTTTCACTCTGAATCTCTTCCAGTGGTCTACCTTAGGAGCCAGTCACGTCTCCTCTGGTCTTCAATGATTATGTCTAATTACTTACTAATATTATTCAGGCCTGTGGGATGACTTCTTATAACTACATATATGACACTCAATGCATTCTGAGAATTGAAGGTCAATAGCAATCTCTTCTCACTTCTCCCACTGCCTGATGGACAATGCGTAACGGATGGAAGAGAATTACATTACACTATATGTATCTTCTTCAATGCGAGAGCGGCATCATACTGCTTTCATTGTGATAGTCTTCGCTTCCACTACCTGGCGTATATTTTTATTATTAATATCAAGGCACAAGGTGTATTTATACTTCCTGTTAGCTATGATTATCTTTCTTTTCCCTGTACACCCATACTGCGCCTACCGTCTTTGTGGGCTTCCTCTGCGGATCTGCTCTTGGCTCTCGTCATGATAGCTATAGAAAAGGTACTACGACCTAGTTCACATTTTGACAATTAGGCATTTCAACAGGACATCTACTCATAACTTGTTTTCATTACACATGCTTTTGATGGGCAAGGAATGTATTAATCAGGAACATGATGATCCAGTGAATGAGTAGGTCAATGAATGAGAACACGGAAAGCATGCATGTAGATATCAAAGAATCAAAGACAATTTGTGCACACAGTTTAATCCTCTGACATTGTAACATGTAAAAGAAGATGTATAATGAATGTTTGGCAGGATACACGTGCAACACAATTTTCTTGTTTGTAAATTACCATTGCTGCATACTTCCTGATGATGTTGCCTACTTTTTTGGGTGTGTCTTGACCAATTTGCTGACGTGCACAAACATATGTTGTTGTGCTCTTCAAACTTCTGTGATATTTCCTGCAAATGATGCAACAGAGATTTACCTTTCATATTTTACTTCAGAGAAGTTTCCGGTCATCACAATATTGCAAAAGTGTGTTTGCCAATTTTTATGCATGCAGGATACAGAGTGGTTTTGCCTTTGCTTCTCAAATGTCACGTTGTTGGCATATTCTGGCCTGCCTTGAATTCTTGGCTTGGTCCAATGTATGTCTTCTAAATCACCTGAGTATCATTTGTGGGCTCCTCTAGACTGTTTATATTTGTAGTGCTTGTCTGCTTGTTGAACTGTTTGGTCTTCTTCATCTTTGGATTTTATGACCCAACCTTACGGTTTATTGGAAATCTGCAGACTAGTGGTCCCAAAAGTCACTGAAATTGAACTGAATGCACATTTTCTCAGAAGAGAAGATGTATCCATATTCCTTATCCCGTTGTGTCAAATACATTTAGGGAAACATAAAACTAAATGCTAAGTTAGTCCTTTATTCATAAGAAAATTACATCATTGGAAACCGGTTCAATGCTTCTATACATTCAGGTTACCTATTGAGCATATTACCTAATGGCAATGCCTTTCATACACCATTGGCCCTGGAGGCCAGAGCTTGAGCCATTAATCAACCCTTAGAATATTGACGGAAAATAAATAATTACCTTACCACTGCTAATGTTGCTGTCTAAATAGTGTGTAAATAAGAACACCAACATCAAGACAACAATTAGGGAATATTTATTGTGACTTTGAGTTGTTCTCTTGCTTTAGGACTTCTAACCAGCAGTGTTATCCAACAGTGGTCTTTGCAGCACTGGTTCTCTGGCGGGTCTTCATAATTTCTCTTTCTTCTAAAATGGTGCATGGTGTGGTGTTGCTCTGAAGGGATTGTAGGCAATGCACATGGAACAATATCCACGTTCTATGCACACAAGACCATATTCATTCATATTCTCTCTGCATAGTAGGCAGCTCCTGGATGCACATTTAAAGATCTACCCTTACTCCCAGAAATCTTTATTGCTTTACTAAGAATGATAGAAATCTTTCCTTCCATGTCTCTGATTAATCAAAAGTACAGCCACAAGGATGGCAATATCCTGACTGAGGCTTCAGGCGGTACAGTTCATCACAAGGTTATGCCTTTGTATACATTTGGGTTGTGGGGGGACCCGGTGAGGCTGTCTGGATGGAGTTGTATTCTGCTCCAGCGTCTTATGTTTTAATAAGAGTCCATGATAGACATTTCCCGCTCATTAGATGCCATCTTCTTGTCATCTTGGTTCTGGGGAGGAAGAGGGTGGAGATCCTAAGGTCAATAATATTTCACCTCAGATTACAATTAACAACACACATGTGGTGCTGGTACAGTTCTATATCATAAACCAATTTAGTTGTAGGTGTTGGAGCCTTTTCATTAAACAGGATCACCTGCTGGGAAAAACTGTCTAAAGATAACTTTTAATTGGGATGACAGGCATGTCTTTGAGAAGACACTGCACCCAAGTTCAGGAGATGCAGGACTATAAGTAGAAGGAATTGAAGGGAGCTCATTACAGCAAGATAAAGAACTAACCACTGCCCACTGAGTTCAGGGGTCATCCTGATCAAAGCACGTGGACACAACCTGCCCCATTGTAGCTGCAAATGCCAACAAATGACCTTAACTTCAGCTGCCAGAGCTATAACCTAAATTGCAATAGAGGATTTATAGGCTGTCATTTCGTAGTGGAGAGTGGTTGTTTTTAGTCCTGGGTTGATGTTTTGGCCTTTCAAGGAAGATGTTTACCATTATCTAGAACATAAAGAGCAAATTCTGAAGGTAATTGCTTTAGCTGGTTGATTAAAGGAAAAAATGGATATGTGCACTGAACAAACATTACTCAATGATGACCTTTTCGTCAACCTAGCTTCAATGGTTGTATGAGGGTGATTCTAAATCATCGAATACCCATGTACCCACCTGTTATCTGTTGTCTGGATTAATACACCAATTGTTATATTTGTGAACATTTCCAGAGTGCAAGTAAACCTAGGCCTTCCTTCTGCTATGCATCAAGTGTTGAGTAGGGAGCAACAGGAGGCCCCAACTGTTCTTCCTCATCCAGATCCTTAGTCCTACTTGGGGGCAAGAAATGCTTGGCTGTACTTTTTATTTAGTTGTGTTTCTTTTCTGTGGCTCAAATAGCACCAAAGAAAACTCCTTCTGCCACTTTAGTGTGACTGTATGGAATACATCTGCCCCCAAAGTTTATTGTGAGGTAACATCAAACGTGCATGTGGGACGCAGACACCTTGAAAGGAGTGATAATATGGGAGTCTGGCAGGGAGGTGGGGTTAGTCTTCAGATCTGATGTGCCTAATGGCAGAGCATATTTTTTTTAACTTTTGACTGTCCTTTGATGACTTATCTGAAGAAAGCTGATTTGTAAAAAACTGGTATTTTATAAGCTCTCTTAGCGAATGGTCCAGTACATCCCAACATAGGACGACATGCACCCTTTAGGAACTGCTTCAATTTTTGAGCCACTTGAACTTTGACAAATTGCACATATTTTTATATGATGTGAATTTCTCTGTGGGTTCATCCTGAGGTTCTCCCTCTATGAGTAGCCTCTAACCTTGCCTAAGACATTCTTAGAGTTTTTATATTTTTCATTCAGTGAAACTGAAAATTGGGGTAGTATTTTTTGTATTCTTTATGTTTGGCCACTTGGTTTTCCACTCTGCTTAATTTGTTATTGAGTTTTGGAAGAGGCTTGTTTGGGTTATATGGTAGTCATCTGCCACGTCTTGGGCTTGCATTCAGACCCATTCATTACTCTGCCACACTGAATGGTATTACTTTGTGTCAAAATATGTGATGCTTTAAGGAAGTGTAGCTTGCTCGCCTGCTCGGAACTGAACAGGGGCAGCCTATACAAGGCGGATCCCTAAGCAAATGGCTAGACCGTTAAGTCTCTGTGTAACCTCATCCCTGTGCAAAGTTGATCATCTGACAATGACGTACAAGGCTCTCTTATCCATGGCAATGAAGGAAATTGTTTGTACTCTATTACAGAAACATTGAATCCTTCAGACCTATTACTAGTATTGTGTGCTATGCTCATCCACATCACCGCATTCCCAGTGAGAAGATTAGATGGTACAAGGTGGGTTATGTGGAGTTGTGTCTTAATGGCAAGTCAAGACGGTGAATCCACAATCTCTCTGAGGCTGGTAAAAAAGGGTGTCAGAGAGCGAGATATAGGATAACCTAAAAGTTAAGCATTAAGATACATTCTCCTTTGTCATGTGCTTTTGAGATAGCCAATGCTGTTGTTGCTTGTAGAGGCCTTTGTTGCTATGTGCTTTTTACAGACTAGCACATTTTGAAATATTGTGCGACTTGGAATGCACTGCCAGAACAGTATGTGAGAATACCTCGCGTCGTATTCTATAGGTTTTACTTTTTTTTGTTTAAAGAAACATGTGAGTAGACAGTGGAATTATATCTATAGTGACCCAACTAAGATGTGCTATCCATTGCTCCGGAAGACAACATAATTGTGAAATCATGTGAAAAATCTCAAGGGCCTTGAAAAACGAATGACTTCCGGGTGAGGATTATCTAATCCGCACGAGATAAGCATGACCAGGGTAGTTGCGGATAGTCCTAGTTCTTGCTTGATGTCCATAGTGTGTAAAGCATCTAAAAAAGCCCAGGCTCAACCTCAAGTCTATATTCTGCCCACCTGCAGTCAAGAAGGCTGTGAACATTAACATTATATTGCTGTTCTAGTAAGTCTTTCTCTACACATCGAGAGACACCAAGATCGTCCTTCTGCCTGATTATATGCAGGGACACTGAACTTATGTGGCGATAGCAGTTCCAAACTTGAGCCTCTGTCGGCTGGTGATTGGCATCTGCCCTCATTTTCCACCTTTAGACTTATGTGTTTCTTGAAAATAAGATCTGGCTTTAGCCATTGCAAACACTGGCTAAATTAACTACTCATTCTCTTCACTCTAATTACTCTAATAATTAATAAAAGACACAGATGGAGCTTAAAAAATGCCCAATTTTATTTCAGTTATTAGTAGTGCCTGTTTGCCATTGGCATGTCAATTATTGTTTGCAACAATAGTCTGACGAAGCACCTATGGTGCATCTATTTAATGAACTTTGGATCTTCTTGAGTGAGAAACATTTATTCGTTAAAATTGGCAAATTATGTAGGACTTATTACACTATGTGGAAACGGGAAACGTTACATTTTTGCATAAAAGTTTACGGTCAAGAATCAACATTTTTTAATGGCTCCTCCTAACAAGATTATGCTCAGCTCTTTACATCCAGATTACTCCTCCCAGTCCTCATAACTCTATTAACCGATGAAGTAGTGCCAGTGTCCTATCGACTGTTAAACTCAGCACAAAGACATAGCCCAGGAGGCAAGTAGCTGCATTCTACAGCACAAGTAAAACTTTAAGAAATACAGAATACTCTGTTCACATTTTCAGAAAACAAAGACGGGAAATTAATCATATGTCGCACATAAAATTAAGATGATACATTCGGAAAATTAGCACTGGACGTCAAACACCCCAGCACCCACTGATGTCTGGCATTATAATAATCATTTGGAGCAAGATATTAATGGATAGGTGTTGAAATGGAACTTCGGAGAGAGATCTGAAAGCACCTTTTGGAGTTGGGGTGGCTGTTGTTGTGACTTGGGACAGGAGAAATACCTCAAACACACAAAAGGTGATGGGAGAAATGTTTGTAATTGATCTAACCACTGGCCATCACTCAGGGTAGCATTCCAACCCATTGTTCTTTACCAACTGTGCCACCTTTGTTTGACTCTGCAATTCAGTCCTGGCCCTGCTCCAACAGGAACAGTCCAGCCTGAACTGCCAGACCTATTCCTCACTGAACTGGAACACAGGCAGCCCAAGACTGGGTTCACCCTGATTGGGGCTCTTCAGGTGGGTGTACGGTGGTCACAGTGGCACAGTGAGCATGGGATTCATGTGTGGGCACAACCATGCCATGCTTGAGCAGTACATCAGACACTCAAAATGTGATGGAAGGAATGCTTGTAATTTGTCTAACGACTGGCAATGGCCTAGGGTAGCGCTCCAACCACACATTCTTTTGCTCACCAGTAAAGTGTTGTATTTTCTTTTGATTTGCATATGGCTGCATCAAAAGAAAATGCAACACTTTACTGTAAGTTTTCTGCAAAGACGTCACATGTATTTGGGAAACAAACTTCAAAACATTTGTGCAGGCATCACTGAACTACAAAATATTATGTTAAGCACAGGAATCTATTTGTTCAAAAGAGAGCAGACAATTTCTTCCCCTACACTGTCCTTTGAGGGTGTTGTAAAATCTCTGTGATGTATCCAACATAAAAATTGATATTTTGCAAATATGCATTTTGTCATTTTTAGGTTGAGTCTTATAGGCGGCGCATCTGCTGTCTGTTGCAAGACGTAATCTGGCTTGGAGTCCGCCCTTTGATTACTATTCATTGACTTTCCTGTTCCACTCATTTGCATGCTTCTTATTCATGTCCCTGGTTGTTAATCTTGTTTTTGTCCCTCCCATGGATCACAGCCTTTTTATCATCTTTTGTCTTTGGCTGCCATCTCTGTTTAATCGCTACTTTACCCTTTTGTGTTAGGCACTCCATGATAGTACGTTTGTTTCCAACTGTCTGTCTGATGTGCTTTTCTCCCCCTGCAACTCAACTTTGTTCTTCTGATCATCCCCTCCATGTTGTGCTCACCCGTGGAATTCTCCCCATTGCTTCCCTTATGCCTTCTGTGTTACTTCCCCCCACCCAGCACTCTGTGTTGCTTTCTTCCCACCTAAACTTTTCTTCTGCCCCACCCACCCTGTGTTGCTCTCTGCCAAACCCTGTGTAGCTTCTGCTTTCCCACCCAAACTCCACAATGTTGCCTCCATGTCCTGTGTTGCTTCGACATCCCTCTACTCTCTCCTATGCTGCTTCCGAATTCTGTGTTGCTTCAGTCCCTTCGTTGCTTCTGCCCCCATTGCTTCTGCTCCAGCCACCCAGATAAAAAAAACAAAAAGTACTTTTGGATGTTATATTTTCTTGTTATTTACCAATTAAACTCGGATTGGAAACTAAAATGTAAAAATTCACCAACGGCGTTTTAAGGTGTGTGTATGCTTGTCTTGCGTGCCTACAAAATAATGTGGTCCGCTGAGTTAATAAAAAGTTTTGTGTTAAAAAATGTTTTTAACCATGCGACACAGCATCAGGGATCCAATGCAATGTGGTTCTACACCACTGGAAAAGCCAATAGTTCCCAAATCAAGACATTGGTTTTGTCAGTGCTTGTTGGAGCTTGTGGTTGTTAATGTCTCAGGCTCCAGTTTTCAGTACACCACGTTTAAAAATAAAACATTCAGTGGTCCATCATTTCGGGCGAAATGTAGTGGTGAAAGCATGTGTGATGTCACTTCCGTTTGTAGGATATTGTTCAAATTACCCCACTGATGCAGATAATAAAATATCTTAGGTTTTGTAGTCTCCTGGCCTTCTACTTCCGATTGCTATCACGCATTTACATCTATTTTTGATAAACGTAAACGGCTCTTGGCTCTTTTATTACTTTTGCTTTCTGACGAAGCTCCAGGTAGTGGTAAACTGTTGATATTGAGATCTGTCTTCATTTTCCCACCTAGCATCACTCACGTCGCACCTCCGGCCGTTGTTAAGACTGCAATCCACAGCTGTAATGTCTGCAATCCAAGGGGCAGATTCGCAGACGGTTCCCCTTGGGGCTTCATAAGACAGATCTGTTAATGATGAGCACTGTTTAAATGCTAGCCCTGACAATTATTCATCAGTGGCTAAAGAAAGGAAAACTTGCTTCAAATCATCTTCTGCATATTTAAACATCAGCACTTTCCATATCAATCGTGCACTGCTGTTGAATAATCATTTTTACATGATTAATTATTAATCAATCTGGATCCATCTTATTCCATCCTCTGAGAAACGTGTCGGTGTTTTTAATTAAAGATTAGCCATGGACCTCGAAATATGTGAGCTAATCATGACATTAAATCACGTAAAACCTTCTTTATGTTACTCCGGGATTTACAAGGTGTTGTGAGAACTGATGTTTAACATTACTGAGGGAGAGCTCGGTGTATGGTCTTCTATTATGGATGATAATCCGGCTCCTAAGGCACAGGAAGCCTGGCCTTCATCAGGTCTTCGATTAGCCAATGATGAACGCCTGCGCGGTTTAATTTTCGGTGTAACTTCGAATATCAATAAGCCCAAAACTAAAGATAAGAGTCTCGTTCTGGATCGCAAGCAAAACGGAAAATGAAGTTCGAACTTTCTGCGGGCCCAGCTTTATGCTACTTTGCTGAATATGGAGTAAGTGCAAATAACGCTCACTCCTGCATTTTGTGCACGCAACTCACTTTAGTGCATAGAAAATGCACACATAAGGGTATGCTGAAACCTTTTCAGCATTGCTCCCCATCGCATTCAAAATCACCCCTAATAATGTTATTCTAGCAGCTTGATTTCACTCCTGTTACAACCCATGCGCGTAAACTGGGGGTTTAACACGCGGGAAAGTTTGGGCCATTTTACAGTAACTTTAGATGGAGCAGAACAACAGGGCTATTCGATTTGCACGATCCTGCACGTGTGTGATAATCAGTGGAGCTAAAGTATGTGCACGGGATAAAAAAGGCACTAATCATTTCAAGCTGTTTCTTTTCTCTTTACATATTATGAAGTTGGAAAACTGAATTTCCTGCACTTTTCAACGTGAAAGGTTCGGTTATGTTAGAGGCAAGAGCGGTCTGTTCAATGTATTATCCAAAAAGCAAAAATATTGCGAAGTTGGTGGTTCTCAGTGCACCCACAGCCAGACACTGTCAGACTGCCAGACTGCAGGCTAAGAAGTGTAATAAGCAATAAACAAGACAACAGACCTTTTCATGTATGCACCCAGGATCTCAGAGCCGGATTGGGAATGCACACCAGCCCTGGTAATTCCATCGGCCCAGCTGTGATGGGTAGGGGGCAAGCTGGTGGGAAACACTGCTGCTGCTTTTGGTCAGGGGACCTAAATTGAAGCGCTGCTGCAAAACTGACCCCGTGTACCAAAAATGGCCCTCACCGGGCCAAAACCAGCCCCCACCCTTCCGACCGACCAGGAAAATGCCCATTGCCGGGTACCACCAATAAATGTAAATGTAAATTGATACTTGTATAGCGCACTACTCACCCACAAGGGTCTCAAGGCGCTTGTACGAATACCGCTGTGGAACCCATCCTGGCTTTCCCTGTGAGGCGTCCACTCCTGGGCACCCCCAAGGTGGAGGCCAGGCATCCTTAGCGTTGTGTGGGCCGTTGCGGAGATTAAGCGAGCTATTGCCCAGAGTTGGACTCCATGATTGGAATAGGCACAGAGGTGAGAATTATCAGGTCCGTGGAATTTTGAGCCCAAGACCCGCCGAGGTGGGGAATTGAACCCTGGTCCCTGGCTAGACCTCTGCATCAGGGTCTGCCGCTCTAATCATTGAGCCACACTTCTCCAATCTGGCCTTGTAGGGTCTGGAAAAACAATGCAGCATCAATCAGGACTGCCCCAATGCTGCTTCAGTGTAGGAAACAGTTGAAGACTAATTTCTTAAAAGAACACCACATCACAGAGCATTACCCATTCACAAGTCAGATTCCGCTGCCATTTCTTGCCTTTGACCATGATCCATTCTCTGCTACGTTTTTGATAGGTTTGTGCTATAAAAATACTATAAACATACATACATACTACTCTGATTTTATGCAAAAAAAGGCTTATCCATAGACTATAAATTCTCATACCAATGAACTTTATTCAGAAACAATACATGTGCAACATATTTAACTAAGCATTGCTATTAAGCTCTCTCTCCACCAAGGGAATCAGTGTCCTGTACATAGAACAAAGTGCAGTTATGTCCTTCAAGAATGAATTGAACAAGAATGCAATGTATGTTTTCAATATCTGCTTCTGCCCCACTCTGAAATATGCATGAAACAAAGACTGCTTGGTGCATATGGATTTTCTGTGTTTTTTTGCTCAAGTAGAAACTAATTTGAAAATAGCCCTCCTGTTGATAGGTGGTGTTTAAGAGAAGTGGCCTGGAATTTCGTCCAGGCTGGTTCCAAATGTATAAAATAATGGCCTATAAGAATGTAAACATGTATACTTTGTACGAAGAGAGGCATAAGAGTGTATAAGCACTAAACTAGAGGTGAGTATTTTTCAGAGACAGGTTACTTGCAGAACTGCACGGGACAGGACTGAAATGTAAAGAGGGTTGTGGTCGAGAGAAGAAAGTGTCAATTCACCGATTGATTGTGTGACCAGTGGGGGTGACACAAGAGAATCCTTGCGGTGGCAGATATATTCCATAAGAATCTCATTTTTTATGCTGCATAACATACTGGTCAACACTCCCAACATGTATCTATCATGATTATTACTTGAAGAAAAACTGAATCACAATTTGCATTACTTCCTTGTGCCCAAGGGGATCACACTTGGAGGAGTTCTCTGACCAAGATCAGCAGTGGGAAGGGTACTTTGTGAACTCTGTACAGCACAGGATAAACATCGATACACACACTGGTTTATTGAGACTATAGAGTATGGGTCAGAGATCTGGATTGGTTGGACGTTGATTGGTTTTGCCAAAAGAGATATGGTCCCTTCTTCTAGTAGTGGGGCTTCATGTAAGGCCATGACTTTCGCATGCAAGGGAATGTGCATGGAATGATATGCCTCAGATCTAGAGTATGGTGTTCGTGTCTGCAAGGAGGGTCATTAACCACTCGTGCTTCATCACTGCATGCGTCGAGGAAGCGAAGGAACTATCAGCATGATGTACTGTTCCCAATCGCAAACCAGGAATGTACAATTTAAACACAGATTGGTTTGAAATGAGAAAACAATCTGCCATGCGACCTATGTAACTAGTGGGTTGCATCAAACATTGTACATTCGCATTGGGTTGCAAAATAAACGGACATATGAATATTAATTAGCAAGTCACGACATGCAAACCCATATGATAGGCTGTGAATACAATAAAGTAGGCATGTAAAGCACAACAGAACGCCATCTTTGCAACCTCTTCCTAAATGTGTTTTTTCAAAATAGTAAAAATAGCCCTGGTTTATCAGCGGGAAAGAGGCTGTTTTGAAAAACAAATGCCTCTGGTATGGGAAGACACTGGGGTGGGCAGTTATCTTTTAGAATTTAGGACAGGGGAGGGCCTCCTTCACAGAGGTGGCAGCGGGATCAAGGCTCCAAGCAATGCTGGCCGGGTTCAGAGATCCATTTGTTAGATCCAGGTTCATCTGTGATGTCATAAGCATACATCAGAATTGAGGCTGGAGCCTGCTTCTGGAGGTACACTTAGATGTATAACACCACTTCTACACATACAAACAAAATTTTACAATTATTTAAAATTGCATGTTGATAAACAATACACCACCATCTTACATTGTTGCATGTTTCCTTCGCACAATAACCATTAATATGATCATTAAATGCTGAAAAATACGATAGAAAACAAGAGAGAGATATGTTGCTGCATGGAATAATATCCACCGTAAATTTAAGGAGTTGAATGACAAGATTTTCAAATGCATATGACAATCCGGTCTGCATTCTACTTCACAGACCCCACAAACTAGTGACACGTTGGAGCAACGTTAAAATCTTTTTCGACATGTGCCTTACAGGGCTTGCAAATGCATTTGACCTTGGCAGGATCAAACCTGAGGCATTCGCTTGACAATAACAAAGCTGCTGGTACTTCAGATAACCGAGTCACCACTTGGGACCGGGCAAATGTGTCACATTATGAGTCTCAATATTTGTGTGCGGTTTTGCATGGCTTCCTTGACACTTGAAGTATGCATGTGCCAGATGTTGCTTAGATTTTAAGTGGTGATTGTGTCTTGCCCAGAGACAGATAAACACAAATAATAATGCAATTAAGAAGTCCTCTGTACAGGGAATATCCACATCTAATTGTTATCTCATTACGGATGTACCTGGCTTGATGACCTAGAAATTCTAAATGGCTGCATGGGCTGCAGCGGGATTTCAATGCAGGGTTGTCAGGTGCGCACACGTCTTGCTGTTGCTGCCTTGAGGACAGTGACTGAAATACTAATTAATCTTTCAGTATTTTTTGTCATTCATTTATTTGCCTTAGAGTATTCGTTTTCCTCATGCTTGCTTATCATAAGGGTGAGGACAGGGAATAAAGAGGGCTCTCTTATGGGTGCGCGAGGTCCTACCCTGTCCGTGAGACAAAAAACAAAATGGAGGTCAGACTATGGGACTGGTTCCAGATGCAGTTGTTTACACTTGTGACCTATGCCATGTGTAAGGTGCACCTACACGCATGACTGGGTGTTCTGTTTCATTGCCTACCGACTATTGTGTAATGTATGCATGGTGCATTGCAAACACTTAAATTGACGGTATGTATGTGCATCAGAGGCAAATGCCTTTTTTCTTAACCCAATGCTACAATGGTCATGCATATAGTTTGGAAAATATACAACGGTCTCCTCATTTATAAAAAAAAAACATTTTTATTGTTTTATCACATAACAACATATTATCGGTTGCTATCAACATTCCGAGCAGCCACGTTAGAGATATCAGATACCACCCCCTTTTGTCTCCCTCCCCTCCTCCCTTCCCCCACGCCCCCCCCACCTAATGATTAATGTTATTGTCTTCATGTTGACACAGAGGTCCATTAGGTTCCATTTTGTTTATCAGCGTCATAAACTGGGGCCAAGTACCCTTCCCAGGAAATTGAGATCACCTGGCCTGCCCGTGCCTTTCCCTCAGATATTGTTTTGTTACCCCTCCATTGCTTGCCCTTTCTATGACACTATCCCCATATACCATTTTTTGCTCTGATTCTGAGATTTTCCTTCTTGTTACCCAATTTTATAGGCACAGGCAAAGAGTGCTCCCCAAGTTCTGGGAAATTTCTCTCTTCACTATTATGTATCTCAAGTTAATCAGTAATTTTTATAAGTTGTCGCTTCCTATTACGTCCATATCCTCAGCTGTGCATGGTGGGGCATTCAGAGCAATAGGTACTCCTGTGGCATCTTTTAGGCTGCATGTCACTCTGTTCCAAAAATGGGCGGAGCTTTGGCTACTCCCACAATGTATGGAGGAACGTACCCCGCTGTCCACAGCATTGGAGGCGTGGATCATCTTGTGTTCTACCGATTTTATATAGGAGTGTTTGGCGTTAGTAAATTATATGTAGGAGTTTTTGCTTTATTAGTGTAAAACTTCCTTTCAGTGCCACTTCCAGAGGGAACTGCAGACCCTCCCTCCAGTCGTCATCCTCTATTTCTCCCATGTGTCTTTGTCAACTGGGGTAAGTCTCCCTGTGTGCTCCTCATTAGTATGGCATTGGTGAGAGATATGGCTTTTGACGTCATGTGTCCATCTAGGAGCCGGCTTTCCAGGGAGAATCTTCCTTCATTTCCTCCCCTCTTGGGATTCTAGAGTGTAAAGCATGTAGTAATTGTAAGCATTTGAATATCTGTGTTACATTAATGGTATAATCCATTGTTTAGTGTGCAAATGGTACCAAGCCACTTGCATCCCACATATCATCTAGCATGGAGAGACCAATCATATTCCATTGTTTAAAACCTGGTAGTTCCGTCACAAGGAAAAGTCTTGAGCCTAGCTATGAAGGAATTCTAGGAATTACTCTCTTCTCCCAACCTATTTCTCTATTTAATTCATGCCATATGGATGCAACTGTTACAGTGGATGATGGGACATCAGCTGTCTGCTTCCCTCCACATAATACATGTATGTAACCCTTTGGCCCCATTTTCTCTTAATCCATATGTAGTGCTGTGTCTTCTAGTCCGCATATACCCACTAGTTCACTACCTGGACATGTGCTGCCTCATAGTATTTGTGCATATGCGGTAGTGCTATAGAGCCTTTTTTATATGGATCCTGGAGAGTAGATAGAGAGATCAATGATGTTCTATTTAGCCATACTAGGGTCCATTTGTAGTCTGAAAAACGTGTTGGAAATTGTGTAGCGGTTGTTTTATAGATGGTAGGTGAATCTAGGGAGGTGCTATCACTTTAAAGATTGCCACCCTGCCAAGGATAGAAAGCAGTAGGATTATTAAGTGTTTTTTTTCCTTCTCCAGTCTCTGAAGGAGTAGGGCCTAATTATCCTCATAAGTTGTTCATTCATCCTTAGATACCCATAGTACCAGGTATTTTAAGTGGTGCGTAACCACTTTCAGAGGGAAAGATAAAGGTCTCCTCGCTGTCCAGTTCCCTCTCAGGAAGATTATGGATTTCTTTCAGTTTATTCCCAAGCCTGAGAAGTTAACATAGATTGTAAAAATGTCTCTAAGTTTCACTAGGGATGCATCTGATTCTGAAATATGCGGTAGAATATCATTACATACAATGATATACGGTCTTCCCAGGAGTCACCCCAATACCAACCCCACAGATATCCTCATCCACTCAGCTAGGACCTCTCTTGCCAGGCAAAGAGCATTGGTGATGGGGGCACCCTTGAATTATGCCTTGCTGTATGGGATTCTATTCACTTAAAGCAGAGTTCTGGAGTGCGTATAAAGAAACCAGGTCCATTTTAGAAATTTGGATCCTAATCCAATGTTCTCCTTAATGGTAAACAGGAAGGGCCATTCTATCAAGTTGAGTGCTTTATTCACGTCCAGGGATGTGATGACCTGGGGTAGCCTGCGTTTGGACACTGTTGTAATGTTATTGCAGCGGCATCACAAGTTCAGTTTGGTAGAATGCGGAGTATGAATCCATTCTTGTCCGGGTGCACTGGTTCAGGGATCATGTCCTGTAATCTATTTGATAATACTGTAGCTAAAACTTTAGTGTCCGCATTAAGTAGGAAAATTGGTCTGTAGGAATCCCACCTGTCTGGGGTATTACCCACTTTACGGATAAGTGTAATTGTCATAGCGCATAGATCTCTGGGGAGTTCTGCCTCCTTTAATGCCTTCATATACAGTTTGTATAATAGGGTTGCAACCTTATTCCCCATTCTCTTGAAAAATTCAACTGATAGCCCAATCAGGCCTGGTGTTTACCCAAACTGGAGCTATGTGAGGGTTTTGTTAGGGCTCCTTCTACATCTAGGGCTCTGGAATTTTCCAGTCGTCTGCGAAAATAGTGCAGTAGGTCCTGCTCTGGTGTTATCATGTGGGGTTCCTAAAAGTCCTACATATATTTAATCATTACATTTGCTATTCCCTCACTGCCTGTGACATTTGAGCCATCTGGTGCCATGATGTTAATAAGATAGTGCCCGTCTCTGTTTCTGTTACTAAGCCAAGCCAGGAGTTTCCTGACCTTGTTTCCAACTTCGTACAATCATTTCTCTATGACTACATGAGCCAATCTTTCTTCATCTGTCTCCAGGATTTGGTATTCCTCTGTCTTGAGTTGCAATCATAGCCATGCAGTGTCTGATGGCTATTGAATGTTATCTGTCACAAGTTCAATAAGTTCCTTTTCTAATTCTAGGCAGTGGTGGGATCTCTCTCTTTTTTCACCCGCTTCACCTGCTATTATCATCTCCATATGGTGGCCTGAGAGAGCTTACGCTGAATTCTCTGTAAAATAGTGCTCCGTCATTTTGCTTAGATGTTAAATGTCTTTTTCATTCATTTCTCCCCATGCTGCCATTCTCTATTACAGTTTCACAGTGGCTTCACTGTTTCTATGGGGGCTCTTAGTAGTGAGAGGTCAGAAATGCTAGCACAGGCGCAGTGTGCAAATCAGTCCCCACTCCCTTTGTTGTGTGTCTCTCCAGGTCCCCTCCGAGAGCTGCCAATGGTCCTCTGGGGACCGGGTAATCCAACTCCCCATGGGGTCAAGAAGGGCAGTTCAGCCCCATTGTCCAGGACTCTCTCTCCACAGTACTCTGGGCACGAGCACCCCCATTGTCTTCGCATTCCTTTGTTGTACTCTGAGTGCGGGGAGGTGGATCCCACACTCCCAATATTGTAGGTGGCCCAGTATGCATCTTTCTATGGTGCCCAGGCCCCCTTAGTGGTCTTTATTGTCTGTGGTGAAGCTGTGTTGTTCAGGTATGGAGTAGCCCCCCATCTAGTCTTAGGACAGGGAAGACAAGCAGGGTCTCGGAGTGCTGTTAAGATATGTTGGCATGGTGGGGGTGTTCTGCTGATGTTCGCTTCTCTTCGGGGAGCGCCAGCCTTTTCCATGTGTTCCAAGTGCCGCATAGAGCCCCAGGCCTTCCCATGTCCTCCCTGCCTTAGGCCTCAGGTCACACACCATAGTGAGGTCTGTGCCTGTCCTCACTCTCTGGCGCTGTTCCTGCTTTCCCATTTGGGGTAGGCCCTACTTTGACAACCTTTCCTCCTTCCTGGCCTTTCGACCCACCGGAGTCCTCATCACCCCTCCAGTTCTGCAGGTAGTGGGTCGGTTGCTCATACAGCCACCTCATGCCCCTATTGATGCATCCAGATGGCAGGAGTGTCTCTATGGCCCGCGCAAACCCAAACCCCACAACTTTCTTCCCCCGGTGGTCACTCCTACGGGCAACAGACCTTCCGTATGCTGGGTCAGATCCTCAATGATGGGGGTGCGGGGGTGATTTTGTTCTTGTGGGCCGCAGCATCAGCCCCTGTTTCCTCATTTCTTGCACTACCTATTTTAATAACTTTAAATGTTTCTACTGTTCATGGACAGTGAGACTTGTGCAGATTGGTAGACTTCCCTAAAACGACTGCACCACCTATGAGGCCAGGTGCCCAAGTAAGTACTATAAAAAGTTACCTCTTTGTGGATGTCCACTCAATTTGCAGTGGATGCCTGTGGAAACACCCTAGCAATGCCTACTTTTGTGCAGCTCTGTGGATTTTACATGGAAGTAGTGTATGGATTAGCGTCATGGTGTACACACAACCAAAATACACAGTGTAATCATACATTATCTATGTCAAAAGTCCATTTTCAGATATGTCATACCATAAACAATGTTCTGTGAGTCGACTACTATATTGTTTTACCTGAAGCTCGTAATACTGCGATTCAAAACAACACAGATAATTTTGGGAAAATCTGGGGTCCTCCTCCATTTGGATTCCGTGAATCATAATTCCAAAGTTGTATGTTACCCTACACGAGCATTCGCTCCTGCTCATTGGTCAGTAAAAGGCCTAAACAGCTATTGGCACTACTCCAGACTAAACACGTGACGTTAGTTCCTAAACGTCACTCTAGCATGTGGATGTTCCACAGCAATAGTTTCTCTTTCCATGTAGCCCATAGGGAGTGCAAATAGATGAAAACCAGAACGACTTAATGAAAAAAAACCTTGCAGCATAATTCAGATTTTCAGTTCTGAGGTGAAAGTTTGATTTGCTTCAGTGGGCTACCAGAAGCAGTTTAATCAATCAATCAATCAATCACGTCATTTGTATAGCGCACTACTCACTCAGGAGGGTCTCAAGGTGCTGGGGGAGGGGAAAGTTACTGCTCGAACAGCCAGGTCTTGAGCTGCTTCCTGAAGGCGAGATGGTCTTTGGTTCGCCGAAGGGTGTGTCTATTGTTAAAAAGTAGGCACCCATTTTATAGACCTAAAATTAAAAAGTTTAAAAAGTCAACGCTTAGAAAGGTGAGTGTTTGGATGTAGTCACATAAAAAAATGGAAATTGTGCATGTAGAGAACGCACATGTGAAATTAATACAAGCTAACTCAGAAAGATAGAGAAGGATGCTGTACTTCTGCAGTATATAATGCAGCATTCGCTCCTTATATGCCGGCAGTAAATGAGATGCACAACATTAAACATATCCCCAAGATCACACTACCATATGAATGAGGAAAGATATTAACCAATCGCATACTGACATTCAATCTAGTGGCAACAACAGCACTTCCTGCAATGCTTATGTACAGGTGTGTTAGACTGTTGACTTGCACTGTAGGCCAACTTTTTATGCCATAAGATTAGAAGTTAAGACCTAAAGTTCTTTACTTTGGCATTTGCATGGTCTTTCAGGTAGGTAGGCCATAGAGGATTAAGCATTGGATGCATAGAGAAAAAATATATGCAATTCCTTCTTCCTTCCAGTAAGCGCCTTTGTTTCCTTTTTTGGCATAATCTTTTTTTAACTTCACAGATTTATAAGGTGTGTTTATATCTTTCTCAGTCTTCACATTTGTTATGATTAACACTCCTTGCATGTACAAATCTCACTGGTAACAGGATTGAAGCATCGCACATATCAGGCCTACTGATATGAAATGAAGACATAGAATGCAGTACAGATATACTTATGTGTTTGATAGAAAAAGATCCTCAGTCAAAAGTAAATTTGCTCATCAAGTAACCCAGCTCAAAGGTGGGTACTTGTGTGGGATCCTTTTCGCCAAAGTTCTACTAAAAGATAGTGCTGTTTTATCCATTTTCCATAGATTTACATTGGTTTTCATTGCACCCGATTTTAATGGTTGCTCGCAATAAAATTGATTGGCATGGCTAAACTCAATTTTCCCAACCTTCACTTTATCATAGTTCAGCAACTATTTAGAGGTTAAAAGGTAATACATTTTCATGGTTCATTTGGAAGAAATGGTATTCTCCTAAATAATTTGTGTGTGCTATCTACTTTGCCACGAAGCATCTCATTAGGTTTCCCTGTTAATGGTTCACTAAGTAGATGTACTACATTCTCATTCCCAGGAAGAAAAAAATATAATTTAAAGTCTTGGATATACTTTCTTTCTTACTTAATAACGTTAATATCAGCAGATGAGAAGATCTCTTATGTTGCTGCACCCGGTTACTTTGCATTGTTCGACAGGATTACCAGCCACACGACCAATCCAAACTGTAAATTATGTCAATATAAGCAAGAATCAATCGCCTACATATTCTGCACACGTCCAGCTTTGTTAGAGCAAATAAGAACATTACTCAGGCCACCACTTTTGCAACTGCAAATCCAGGCCTGCAGACAAGCAGTCGATGCCTGGCTGAGTAGAGCCTCAATATCTCCAGCTTGCCGGAGTACGAAATTCTTAAATCAGGTGAAGAAGTCACCAGGCGAGTTACACCCAAAGGACTCATACATAATGTTCCCGCAGCAGAATCAATGAATCAGCCAAACAACAGAGACTATGATTCAGTGAAACCAGTCTATTGTCAGGCACTCTATTGCAGTTGTGATTTTACGTTTTGTTCGTTACTTGTTTTATTTCATACAACGGTAATTTAAGCAATTCGATTTCTCTACCGATCTGTAATATTTTTAAATGAACCCTACCAGTAACAGTGAATACTGGGTGGAGTGTGACCACTCCACAATTTTTGTAATGGTTTTTATTAACTATACAATACTCTTAACTAACTAACTAACTAACAAGCCTCACTGCAATGTGATATCAAATATTATCCAAAGCATGTTTGCTTGTTGATAATTGTCACTTATTCTCCAGAACATTTAATCTCTAAACTTTATCAGCACTCTGATGTCATTCTTCTGCACAATAAAAGCCTCTCTATGCACCTCCAACTTTCCTACCTAAAAAACCTGGCCTGTTAGTTGACGCCGGGTCGGAAATATCACCGGCTATACTGACCGTTACCCCATTTGTACTTACAGCTCTGAAGAGTCACGGGCTCCTTGCCCGCTTGACGAAACACGTGTCGGCTGGTCATTTGCTTTTGAAGTTACCTTTCAACAAAGGAAGGTCAAATACCATACTTTGAAGAACAAAACCACTTTCTATTGTGTCCCCTTTGTTTCATTTACTACCTATTGTGTTCTGTTGATTAAGCATGATACATGTATACACCTCGCTTAACGTGTGCACAGGATTCTTGTCATAGCGTATTTATAATGTCAGCTTATAGACATGAGCCACACATTATGAGAATAATAGGATCCACATTCTAATACATTAATACAATAACAGTGAATATGAGCAGTAAATAAGTTACACACACACAAGTATAAAAACAAAATACAGACAAGCAATTGTCAGAACTATAAAAAACCTATCCGGAATGCATGTCATAAGAGCGTATCAGTGTTTGAAATTATAGGACTACGATAACATAAACAAATTCAAGGGTGATTCCCTGCTCTTCAGCAAAAAGGCCCTTATTTACATTCCTCGCTCAGCAGGATTACAAGTTTCAAAATAGAAAACTCTGTAGCCAAGGACATTCAGCGGGACATCAATGGCTTCAACTAAAGCGCTTTGTTAAAAAAAAATTCGGACTGGTTAAAATTCATCTTCTATTTGTAGGTCAACAGAACTAAAAAGTAGCAAAACGACATTAAAATAATAATAAACATACATACAACACTTCTGGGGCTCGGGCATTCTGCTATCTAAATGTAAGAGGCTACTGGTTTAAACATAGAATTAATATTAGTTCTTAGACAAAACTTCAGGACGGCAACACATTGTCAAATATCATACTTTTAAAAAAAGGAGGCACAGAAATTCCCTCCTTGCAGGGAAGAAAAGTAGCAGAGTAACATAAAATGAATGAGGGTCTCATCTCCATCCTGTGAGCAGGAGCAAGAGCAGTTGCTCTAGACTTTGACCAATTCTCTTTGAAGGTCTTTATGGAAAGACACCCCAGCCTAAATTTTATAGAAAGGGCTTGTTTTACTGGTGGAAATAATTGGTCCATATCGTCCTCAAAACGAAAAATGGATTTAATTTCCCTCAGTTCAAGTAGTAAGTTACCATGGGACTTTTTCTGTTGACCATATCCAATAATTTTCTTTTATCATATCTGAAATTGATGGCCCCATAGACTCAGGGTTAATCCAATTCCTGGCAGCCAATGCTGGAAAGGGTTTTGGCAATGTGTTTGAACAATGGTAGCTTATGAGAATCCTACTTTCACAAAGTTCACGAATTGGCATGAGGTAAGATAGTAAGTTCGGTTTGGACCATAAGAAGTGGAATACGGATAGATGGTGATTCTGCAGCCCGATTGTGATAGACCTAATTCAATTAGCTCTAGTGCAATCCAGAGTACGTGCATGTGCTCCAGGGTTCGTGCATGTCCTCCAGGGGACGTGCATGTGCTCTAGGGTTAGTGTATGTGCTTCAGGGTTCATTCTTGTGCTCCAGGGTTCATGCATGTCCTACAGGGTTCGTTCATTGGCTCCAGGGTCCGTGCATGTGCTTCAGGGTTCGTGCTTGTCCTCCTGGGTTCGTGCTAGTCCTCCAGGGTACGTGCATGTGCTCTAGGGTTTGTGTATGTGCTTTAGGGTTCATTCTTGTGCTCCAGGGTTCATGCATGTCCTACAGGGTTCGTTCATTGGCTCCAGGGTCCGTGCATGTGCTTCAGGGTTCGTGCTTGTCCTCCGGGGTTCGTGCTTGTCCTCCGGGGTTTGTGCATGTGCTCTAGGGTTTGTGTATGTGCTCTAGGGTTCATTCTTGTGCTCCAGGGTTCATGCATGTCCTCCAGGGTTTATTCATTAGCTCCAGGGTTTGTGCATGTGCCAGGGTTCGTGCTTGTCCTCCCGTGCTTGTCCTCCAGAGCTCGTGCATGTGCTCATGGGTTCGTGCATGTGCTTCAGGGTTTCATGCTTGTCCTCCGGGGTAAGTGCATGTCCTCCGGGGTTCATGCATGTCCTCCGGGGTTCGTGCATGTGCTCTAGGATTTGTGTATGTGCTCTAGAGTTCATTCTTGTGCTCCAGGGTTCATCCATGTCCTACAGGGTTCGTTCATTGGCTCCAGGGTTCGTGCATGTGCTTCAGGGTTCGTACTTGTCCTCCTGGGTTCGTGCTAGTCCTTCAGGGCTCATGCATGTGCTCATGGGTTCGTGGATGTGCTTCAGGGTTCGTGCTTGTCCTGCGGGGTTCGTGTTTGTCCTTCAGGGTTTGTGCATGTCCTCCAGGGTTCGTGCATGTGCTCTAGGGTTTGTGAATTTGCTCTACGGTTCATTCTTGTGCTCCAGGGTTCCTGCATGTCCTACAGGGTTCGTTCATTGGCTCCAGGGTTCGTGCATGTGTTTCAGGGTTCGTACTTGTCCTCCTGGGTTCGTGCTAGTCCTTCAGGGCTCGTGCATGTGCTCATGGGTTCGTGGATGTGCTTCAGGGTTCGTGCTTGTCCTGCGGGGTTCGTGTTTGTCCTTCAGGGTTTGTGCATGTCCTCCACGGTTCGTGCATGTGCTCTAGGGTTTGTGTATTTGCGCTACGGTTCATTCTTGTGCTCCAGGGTTCATGCATGTCCTACAGGGTTTGTTCATTGGCTCCAGGGTTCGTGCATGTGCTTCAGGGTTCGTACTTGTCCTCCTGGGTTCGTGCTAGTCCTTCAGGGCTCGTGCATGTGCTCATGGGTTCGTGGATGTGCTCCAGGGTTCGTGCTTGTCCTGCGGGGTTCGTGTTTGTCCTTCATGGTTTGTGCATGTCCTCCAGGGTTCGTGCATGTGCTCTAGGGTTTGTGTATTTGCTCTAAGGTTCATTCTTGTGCTCCAGGGTTCATGCATGTCCTACAGGGTTCGTTCATTGGCTCCAGGGTTCGTGCATGTGCTTCAGGGTTCGTACTTGTCCTCCTGGGTTCGTGCATGTGCTCTAGGGTTCGTGCATGTGCTCAGGCATTTGTGCATGTGCTCTAAGGTTTATGCATGTTCTCCAGGGTTCATGCATGTGCTCCAATGTTCGTGCATGTGCTTCAGGGTTCGTGCTAGTCCTCCAAGGTTCGTGCATGTGCTCTAGGGTTCATGCATGTGCTCTAGGGTTCATGCATGTGCTCAGGCATTCGTGCATGTGCTCCAGGGTTCAGCAACAAACATTGTGTATGTATTAAGTGTTAAGGTTTTACGTCATTTCAGTTTCTTCTGACTTGCAGCATTAATGGCTTATGTGAGCTAACACAGCCTGTATTGAGGCCATTGGAGACCAAATACTCGATTGATTCCAAGACCTTAAGTTGCAGGAGGCAGGGCAAGATGATTCTACACAGCTGTAAATCTCCCTACAATTATAGCAACCATACAATCTGTAAAAGTGTCGCTTTCCTTGTGCATACAACATAAAGGAGTGAATACAATGTGCACACTTAGGCGTCGGCATTGTCATCATTAATTCAATATGTAACATTTATCTCTACAAAATGCTGTACTTATGAGATGCTAAATTCCTTGGGTATATGGGTGCTGGCAGTGGTCAGAATATATTAGACTTCTGCCTTACGCTATAGATCTGACAGCCTTCAGCTTGACTTCAGTGGCGGCCAGCACAGGTAAGCAAAGTGAGGCGGGCACGGTGCAACAGGGGAGGCAGCTGACAGACAACGATATAGGTGTTGTTTATGTATTTAATTATACCGATTCTGTTGCCTGTTGACTTCCCTCTGCTCCCACCCCACCTCGCCTTCGCCAAGCCCCACCACCCCACTGTGTTTACCTGTGTCACCGCCGCTGATAGACTTACTCGTCTTGTCCTGCTGGAGCATGGTGTCCTTTGTTGGTTTATTCATGACTGAAAGCAAGACCGCCTTAAGAACTTGTGTACAGGTTGCATTTAGCCATAGCATAGTGCACTGTAAGGTACTCCTTATTAGGAGCTCTAGAGAGGACTGGAGCAACTGCCCTCATTGTACAAAGTCTGTCTGGCCTACAGAGCAATGGGGAAATGTTGGTGCATCGATTAGGCTGCAGGGAGTCACTAAAGAGTACATTTTCAATATATGGTTATTCTACATATTGTGCTGCTGAATGGTTGTTAAGTACTCATACCTGGGTGTGTGGGGATACATTCCTGACTTGACATAAAATCTTATTTTAACAATACGCCTGCCAGTCCCAGTGCTTATTCTGTAAACAAAAAAGTACCAGTTCCCAAAGCTCTACTCAGAATCTTGTGGCTGGTTCAATTAAATGCCAGTGCTCCGAATACCAAGGCTTTGTAGTTTTCAATTCACCCCACGCCTCTTCAATCCACTCCCAAAACCCGCCCCCTTTTATCTTACTGTCCAGGTTTCTGCTTCCTTCCTTTGTGATGTTTGTTCCCACATTTTCTTCCACTGTCTTTCCACTTTGCGTGATTTTCCTTTCTTGCTATAGGAAAATGTCTGAAGCGGTGCTGCTCCCCAAAAATAAGTGCTGTTGCCCCGACCAGCAACTGCAGGTTCAAATCAAGCACTACAATAGGGCTACCACAACCGGTATGGGTCGGTCACATGATCGCTCATAGTTCCTGACTCTTATACAACCCCATTCTTCTACTTGTATGTTGAGTCCACTGGCGTAGCAATGGCACCCACAGCCCCCGCAATGCTTGGGGGCCCCCAAGCTCCATGCAGGGCCGGACTGACTACCGGGTGTTTTGGAATGCTGCCGAGCTGGGGGCTGATTTCACTGCGGTGGGGGCTGATTTCTTTGATGGAGACCTGCGTTTCCTTTGAAATAAACAAAGCAAAACGAATTTCGTTCAGCACACGCAGGTCCCCATCAACGAAATCAGCCCCCAGCTCAGCAGCATTCCAAAAGGCTCCATGGGGCCCACCCGGCACTATCATGGACGGCAGGCTCCTGGTCTGAAAGCTAATTACTGGTTCTAGGGGCAGGGCCCCCTCTATGCACTTTGCAGGGGGGGCCTCAAGATTTGTTACGTCACTGATTGAGTCCGCATACGAGATGAACCCGCTGCACAGTCAGGCCTATCTAATGTGCCGATACCTACTGTGAAACCACGCAGCCACTTCCTGTCCTCTGCCCAATTTGTAAGGCTCTTAAGATGCAAATCAGCATGACGAAGCCACGCAGTTAACAGGGAAATGTAATTTGTGATCCAAAGCAAGTAATCAAAGCAGCTTCCAGGTGCAGTGCCCGAGCATCTGCAGTCTCGAATATTAGACACCCTTTCATCAGCATTTTTGTCTCCTGTTAGTGCGCTCCTTTCCAAAGTCAAATTAAATGCTCGTCGCCAAATAATAATCTGATGAATAGAACCACAGACACAGAACCTTTGGAAATGCTAATTTCTTCAGCTCCTCCGCCCCATCTTTTTTTGCAGAAAAGCGGAGTCCTGGAAACCATTCAAGTGCAGGATATTCCCAAAATATTTTCTAATACGAAGTACTGCTTTTTAAAAAAAAAAAAGAGCCTGTGTGCTTTCTGGCAGAATTCTGTAGACACAGAACAAGTTTCATGGACCATGTTTACTAAGGTCACTCAGGATCCTCCGTCAGGAAAATCTGAATTTCTGTAATGGTGCTGGAGATGCATCTGATGGAACAACAGAAGGTTCAGCATAGTGATCAAGCGAGGGAACGGGCAATGCAGATCACCCCTGTTGAACAGCCTGAAAGATCAATCTGCGAATACAAAAGGGGCTTCAATCAATCAGGGGGTTAAACTGCTCTACTCACCTGTGAGGGTCTCAAGGCGCTGGGGGGAGAGGGGTGCAGCTCCTTTTAAAGCCAAAGAGCCAGATCTTGAGGATCTTACTGAAGGTGTGCATCTGATGTTGAGTGGGAGCTCGTTCCTTTTTGCTGCGATGTAGGAGAAGGCTCTTCCACCCTCTCTGGTTCTGCGGATACGCAGGATTTCTGCTAGGGTGAGGTCGGCGGAGCAGAGGTTTCTTTTGGGTATGTGGAAGGAGACTTTTTGTTGAGGTATTTGGGTCTGCTGTTGTGGAGGGATTTGTAGTCATGGGTGAGTAGCTTGAAGGCTACTCTCTTCTCGATGGGGAGCCAGTGGAGGTCTTGCAGGTGTAGGTGTAGGGGTGATGTGCTCATGTCGTGGGATGCCGAGGATGAGTCTGGCCATGGTGTTCTGGTTGGTATGGAGTTTTCGTAGCAGGAATTTGTTGATTCCAGTGTAGAGGTCTTTTCTGTAGTCCAGTCTGCTTGTTATGAGTGTGTGGGTGATGGTCTTTCTGGATTTGGGGGGATCCTCTCAAATGTCTTGCGGAGGATGCGGAGGGTGTGGAGGCAGGTGGAGGCAACTGCATAGATCTGTCAGGTCATGGTGAGGGAGGAGTTGAGTAGGATGCTGAGGTTTTGGGTGTGGTCAATGGGGTGGGTGGGTTGCAGAGGGCAGAGGGCCACCAGGCGTTGTCCAAAGCTGAGGGGGTGGGTCCATGGACTAGGAATTCAGTCTTCTCCGGGTTGAGTTTCTGACAGCTGCTGCTCATCCGCCCTGCAATGTCTTTCATTCCTTCTTAGAAGCTGAGTCTGGTGGTTTCAGGGTCTTTCATGAGGAAGAGGATGAGCTGGGTGTTGTTGGCGTAGGATACAATGCTGAGTCCATGCTGTCTGACAATGGCGGCAAGGGGGCCATGTAGATGTTGAAGAGTGTGGGACTGAGCGATGATCCTTGGGGCTACTCCTCAGTTGATCTCTGTGGGTTCGGAGAGGAAGGGTGAGAGTCTGATTCTTTGGGTTCCGCCGGGGAAGAAGGAGCAGAGCCATTCAAGGGCAGTTCCCTGCATTCCGGCATCGTGGAGTCTGGCTGCGAGAGTGCGGTGGGAGACGGTGTCAAAGGCTGCAGATAGTTCGAGTAGGATGAGGACTGCGGTGTGGCCTTGATCGAGAAACATGCAGATGTCGTCTGTGGTGGCGAGGAGGGCAGTCTCGGTGCTGTAGTTGCTGCAGAATCCAGATTGGGAGGGGTCGAGGATGGGCTTCTCTTCGATGAAGTTTGTCAGCTGGGCGTTGACGATCTTATTGGTGACTTAGGCTGCGAAGGGAAGGAGAGAGATGGGTCGGTAGTTTGTTAGGTCTGCCTGGTCTGCAGAGGGTTCCTTGAGGAGGGGCTTGACTTCTACGCATTTCCAGTCATCAGGGAAAGTGCCCGATTCGAAGGAGGCGTTGATGGTGCATCATAGCTTGGGTGCTTTAGCGGAGGGCAGAGGTCCGTGGGAGCTCCTGAGTGCTAACTCTTCATGGTAATGGTGGTATCTTTGGTGGTGACTGGGGCCCAGGAGATGATGGTGGGCCGGCTGTCGTTGCTGGAGGGAAGGGTGGTTGCTGGGATCAGCTTGCTGAAGTTGTCTTGATTTTCAGGTGGAAGTAGGAGTGGAGCTTGTTGCAGAGGTCCTGGGAGGGAGTGTTGTCGGTGGCTTCTCTGGGGGGTTTGGTGAAATGCTGGATGATGTTAAAGAGTTCCTTTTAGTTGCTGGAGTTGATGAGGATTTTATTCCTGATGAAGGTCTTCTTTATGGATCTCATGCGTTGTTGGTATTCTGTCATGGCGTTCTTGTAGGTCTTCCATGGTTTCGCTGTTTCTCCATAATTTTTTGAGACATCTGCAGAGGCGTATGGCTTCTTGGAGGTCAGTGTTGAACCAGGTGGCCTTCAGGGGGCATTCTCTGTCGGTGGTGCGGAGGGGTGCGAGCTTGTCTGCGCAGATGGTGAATCAGCGTGTATTTCCTTGGCTCCAGAGTTGGTGTTGGTCGAGGCGGGGGGTCGTGGATGAGGGTGAAGTTGAGGTGCTCCTCTGTGACCTTGCTCCAGTTCCTTCGCGGAGGGCAAGAAGTGGATTTTAGAGCGGTGGCTGTGTTGAAAAAGAAGTGTATGCAGTGGTGGTCTGTCCTTGGGGGCTGCATGGTGTGACTTTAGCAGATGTTGTTACCACCAGTGAAGATCGGGTCGAGGGTGTGTCCTGTCTTGTGGGTAGGGGTGGTGACAAGCTGCTTCAGTCTGATGTTGGTGAGGTTATCCAGGAGGGCTGTTGAGTTGGGGTCTCTGAGGTTGTCGAGGTGGAAGTTCAGGTCTCTGATGAGTATGTAGTCCATGGAGGTGATGGTGTGAGGTGCGATGAGGTCAGCAATGGTAGTGGTGAATGAAGCGCAGGGTCCGGGGGTCTGTAGGCAATGATGCCGCAAAGTGTGGTTCTAGGCATGGTCTGGATCTGGAAGTGAAGGTGTTCGGTGGTGGTGGATAAGTCGCTCATGGAGGAGGTGGAGAGTCCGAGGGGGCTCTTTTGTACGATGGCCACTCCTCCTCCTGGGCGATTGGGGTGGTCCTTCCTCTGGATCTTGTAGCCGTCGGGAATGGCGATTGCGATGTCGGGGGCAGAATAGGCGTTAGTCCAGGTTTCCATGAAGAAGGCGACGTCAGGTGAGAGGGTATCGAGGAGGTCCGAGACCTCTACGGCATGTCTGAGCAGGGAGCACACGTTGAGGAGGATGCACTTCAGGGCTTCGGTGGTGTTGGCGTCCAGCATGGAGGTGGCAGCTGTGGTGGTGTGGAGGGTTGTGAAGGTTTGGCAGCAGTGAGGGCAGGAGAACTGGCCTTGGGTTGTGTTTTGCATCGACAGCTGGCAGTTGTTGTTCCTTCCAGGGTTGAGTGTGAGTCATAGCCGTGGGGAGCTGGAGAACCAAGGTCCCTGGCACTGGTTGCGGTCAGGTTGCAGACGGGCACAGATGGGCTTGCCTTTGGCATGACTTTTGCGCGCCAGCGGCACAGCCTCCATTAAACAGGGGAAGGGGAAAGGGGGAAGGAAGTGCAGCCGGGAGTAGGAAACTAGCACGGGGGAGGGGCTGCGGTGCAGCACCGGCAAAAGCAGGCTTGAGCAGGAACTCAAAACAGAGAGACAGATGCAGAAAGTAAATGAGGGGGCAGAATAAACTTTAAATAAAAAACTGAGAATAGAGCACAAGGACTGAAAAGATAGACACAGAGCAACGTGAGCTGTGCAGAGAGGTGAAGGGGCAGCGGCTGTGGCACTACCAGCAGAGCTGCAAGGGCGGAGAGCTATGTCTCTGGCCAGGAGGTCAAAGGTCTTGCTCAGACGTCCACGCAGCAGTCGCCATTTAATAGGGGAAGGGGGAGGGAAGTGCAGTTGGAAGGCAGGAGCAGGAAACACGCAGGGGGGAGGGGATGCAGAGGCAGCAGAGGCAAACATTGGCATGGAGGGCACGAATAGGAAAAGGACAGAGAAACAGAGGCTTAAAGTAAATAAGGGGGCAAAGTAAAATTTAAAAGACTGAGAATAGAGCACAAGGACACAAAAGACAGAAACGGAGCAGCTTGAGGGGTGCAGAGAGGTGAAGGGGCAGGGGCAGTGGCACTACCAGCGGAGCTGCAAGGGCAGAGAGCTAGGTCTTTGACCAGGAGGTCAGAGGTCTTTTAGTTCTGACCATGAGAGCTTAGAGCACAATCAGGTCTTTTATCATGTGTATTCATGTGATAAAGTGACATACAATTCATCTACAGAGATCTGCATAGTCAGTGGTTATCCTGAAAATCCTGAATGCCTTATTTGACATTAGGTGAGGTAATCATCATGGAATGGAGGAACAGTATAAGCTTGAGACATGAATGGTAGGCAGGGTTAGTAGATGGGAGCGGAACTTTGACCGAGCTCAAGCTAAAGAATTAACTCATCTAATCATCTTGAGGAATAGATTTAAAGGAAGCACAACACATATGAGTTATGTGCAGGCCTATTGAGGTGTTCTTTTGAAAAAGTTAATTTAGCCAGTTACTGCATAAGTTCAATGAGACTTAGCCCCAGGGGAGACCTAAGCCTTTATGTTTAAGGTCTGCTAGCAACCTACATACTAGCAGTCGTAAGAGCAAATTAGCATATTGAGAGCTCTACAAAATGTGGCATTCTTTTGTAATCAAGTAGGCGTTGCCATACGCCAGGCAAATGTGCTTTATTATATTCATGGAGCACAAAAATGAGTAGGCTGATGACTCAGATATATGGGACTTCTTTAGGACTCAGGCATGAAGCGCAGAGTTGGATATGGCTGAGAATGCTCTGCAATTACCCGGAAGCATTAATCTGAAGGATAAACACAGAACTTTCATATACTATCTGAATGGAGTAATGGCATGTAGATATAATGTATAATTAGCAAGCAAGAAACATTCAAGATACGGCCAATAAAATTCAGTTTGATCAGTTCATATATCATTGTCAAAGAGCAAAATGCACAGGTCAGAAATGCAGGGAGATGTTTTGTACGCCTGTCCCAGAAATGTCATGTAATAAATACTATACTCAGCAGAAAATGCTAGTGGTGTTAATATTCTATATTATTATATTTGACATTAAAACCATGCAAATGGGTAAACAAGCACAGCAGATTAATGAAAAGAGAGGGTTCTCATTTATGTACTCTGAAAATACTATGGGTTATTGCAGATTTTGGGGGACAAGATGCATATGCCCATTATGCAAGCCAGGGGCGACCTGGCGCTAGCAACTAACGAGTCAAAGTTAATTACTGTACCAAACCAATCAATCAAGCAACCTACTGATGCAGAATACTCCTCAGAATATCTGCCTATACTACACACCATTGACAAGTGCGATGCCATCAACCACTTCTTCAATGAAAAAAACCCAGAAGATACAACAATACATCAACAGCCCAACCCTGGTTCTGCTAAAACAGCCAGTCCTCTGCACTCAATCCCATAATGGTCACCCAATCCCCTGTAAGACCTTGCTGACATTCTCAACTCTATCAAAGCCAGCGCCTACGAAGATAATGTCGTACTCTCAGCCTTCATCAAAGCCGTCTCTGGAAAAACAGATACCTCTTTTTGCAGCACTCAAAGCAGGACTGGCAATCACCAATAGCCTTCAGCTGTGGGCTACAAGTGAAACACGTCGCAGTTGCTCTCCCAGTGCATTTTGGTCAATTTGGTTCATCTTTTGCTGGTGATTGGTGAGTCCTGTTTTGAGGGCTGCCAACGAAGGTTTTTTCAACCTGGAGACACTCTCTCACTCTGTTGATTATTAATCCTGCTTTAAAACATGCTCTATCATTGAGAATGTTGCTTTGTAAATCATAGATGACACCCTCCCGACCAAAGAAAAAGATGAACTCAGCCTCCTGATAGTCTTGAATCTCACAGCTGCCTTCTACACCTTTGACCACGTAAGCTCATCCGCACACCAAATTCTTGAACATGATTCCTTGAACACTCCTTCACACCCTGAAGCCTTGAATGAGATTCAATGGAAATGGCATTCATTGTTCCCCTCCTACCTTTCCGATTAACACTAGCACCATCGGGTCCCAGAAGACCCTGATCACCTGTGGAATTCCCCCATGTTCCATCTGGTCCCCCTTTATCTTCGCCCTCTATATGAGGACTGGCACATCAGCCTACCTGGCCAACACATCCATAATTTATTGTGGTGTTCGGTACATCTATGATCAAGATATCAATGGACAGGAGATGAAGAAATGCAAAAAAGGCAAAAGGACTTCTTAAATCTATGCACCAAGGGTCTACTACTATAATCATTGTATCCATCAGGAATGCTCCTGTCTTGCTCCAGTTTAGGAAAAAGATGAAGACTCACCTCTTGAACGAACATTACCTCAAGATATGACAAACCAGCTACCCCTCCTGTCACACACTGACTATGTCTTTGCTTTGATACTTAAGAGTGTTCACTGCCTTATGGCTAGGTTGATGCTATATAAATACCACATACATATAAACAGTAAATAACAGATTATAATTGCTAATGTAAGGGTCTCCATTTATTCACATTGAAAGGATATATAAGGCCATGTCAGTATCATGCAGATATCAAGAGTGAATGTTTAGCTTGCTAATTGTTCTTACTATATGGCCTTGTTTGATGTCCTGACAATTGACAGTTTTGTCATGAGATACCGCTTTGTCTGTTAGCTAAAATAATGTAGTGATGTATTTGTCTTAATAGAGTGATGCTGTCCTTTACTCTGCAAAACTACCCTACAGCACTAGCTCTAGGATCTCTTCGCTATGCCTGCTGGTTGGATACAAAATCTACTTAAAGAGCATGCCGTGTTAGAGTCTGTTGAGTCGCAATGCATTTCTCTGCAACATGACAGGTCCTAATGTAATAATGTGAAATGTCAAGCAATAAAAGATCTGCCATCAGCGGGTCTTAATGCATTCTGATTTCAGGGAACTGAGAGTTGAGTTGGATTGGAGGACAGAATATCCATTTGGAGATTTTTTACTATTTGTTTGCGGCGGCCTACCTCATTCAAAGCACTCTGATGCTGTCTTACAGCTACATGAGTGTAACAAGTCGAAATGTTCTGAGACAAGAGAAAGCAAGGTTTTTGATTGTTCTACAGTGTAAGCAGGTATTGTCCTAAAAGTACCTTTTCTAGTCATGGTCTATCTCACAGACTCTGCAGGGAGCTGTAAACATGGGGTTTACTTCCCCCCTGCCTTCCTGTATTCTCATTTTGCCAATGCTTTTGCGTAGCTGCTGATCCATAGTGTCATACGGAACATACGGATAAGGATATCCCCTCATTGCCCTAATGCCCAGGCAGTCCAACACAAATGTGCCCTGCACTCAAATTCATAGCTGTGACCTTGAAGACATGGGCAACGAATGGTACTACCAAAGTGGTTACTACCCCCTTACTTTTCCAGGAAAAGAGTGTCTTCCCTATCTCCCTCAACTCCCCCGTGGCTAATGATATACAGAGGGAAAGAGCTTGCCACAGAACCAGTTGATCAATTCAAATTTCCTCCTCACTATGAACACAATTAATTGGCACTTGATAATCGTTGCAGGTAATTACGATGGTCTCCTGCAGCCTCACATTAAATATTTATCATTTTTTTAAATATGGAAATGTGTAGATTGTTTTGCCTCTTTGTTAATGCATAAGTATGTTTTCATTGCGCACTTAATACTTGATGCTGTTACCCTGTTCACAAAAGTTTCCATTTATTTTGCAAATAAGGGAAAAAGCAATATAGCAAGACAGTAATTCGACCAGCTTGACACAGTTTTCCCAAGTGAAAAAGTAAGTATCATAAACAAGGATTCTTGATTCAAGTGACAAAAAACTAGCACCTAGATAACACCCCATCCTCCCTTCTTTGAGATGCATATTTTTTATACTGCTTGCACTTTGAACTGAATGAAATTTTAGTGTTCTCATTTTTGGCGAATGAAGGAACGTGGAAATTGAGTAATTTGCCCAATGTGACTGAATTTGGTCAAGTAGAGAATTACAAATTAGAACTCTAGTCTGATATGTCTACGGTCAACATTGTAACCTCTGCTTTGACTTGTCATGAATGGTTTCTGGGAAGTAAATCCATCTACCATCGAAGAGGTGTGGCGCAGCGGCCAGGGCGACTGACGCTGGGGATCACGGTTCAATCCCCGGCTCCGGTGGCAGGGGTCTGCACAGCACCATGTGACTCTGGGCAATAGCGCGCTTAATCTTCCTGACGGCCCCCAGTGCCTTGACACCTTCGGGTAATTGTTTGCGCTTTACAAATACTGGACACTTACATTTACCATGTGTGATTCCCTTGTAATATCTTTCATGGGACAGCTGGTGCTTTGCCCTTTCAAGTAGCAGCAGCTGGCTAAATAGCTGTATGCTGTTTAAAGGGAAAGAGATTTGTATTCCCAAATTGCCAAAACTGACACTCTGGAAAGGGAGGAAGCCCACTACAGTACAGTCGTCACATCACACATAAAACGTATTTTCATTGTTTGTGATTAGTGCACCTTTAAAAAGGTGCGCCCAGCATAAACAATGAAAATGCAGCTTAATTTGAAGGAATGTGCAGCGCAAGAGCAGCTGTGAATTCACGCTCCCCCCCAAAAAGCGCATCCTCAGCAGATCTTCTCATGCAACAGGGCAAAATAAAAAGAGCAAGATAGGGAGGAAGATCTTTCATGCAACTGGTTCCCAAAATCTGGAATTCACTGCCCAGAGATGTACGCATGTTAACCAACAAACTAGCTTTCAGGAAGAGACTTAAAACATTGCTTTTTCCCTAAACCCCAACTTGGCGCTCTTGCTAAATTTACCGCTGTCATGTTTCTCTTAGCGCTGGGTAGCCTACTGGCAGCTACACGCTCTATAAATCCATAAACATAAACATAAACATTCTGGTGAAAAATGGATAGGCTGCTCTTTTGAAGGGGATTAGAGATCATCGTGCGGACTGGTGCAGTCAGTAATTGCACCCGCCAGCAAGGGGTTGTCTGGGGGTTCATGGGACCCCCTTCCCATCTGCCAAAGGGCTGCCATCAGGGGGGCACTGTCAGCGCTCCTCCAGAGGGCTTCTTTTCCTCTTTGCCCACGTCTGAAATACGGCATAGGCACAGAGGCAAAGTGAGTAACTCATTTGCATGGGTCATGCCCCCCATTCAAATGAGGGAATACCCCTTAGAAAATAGAACTGGCACTTCATGTGCACCAGTGCTATTGGTATTACAGAAAGCGTCTGCAGCTCCATCTGTAATACCAAAGTATCCAGAGAGCACACAAATGAGCACATATTCCCGTTGCGCCCTCGGGGCAATTGATGTAATACAGCCCTCAATCTGCAAAGTAAGAGTAAAGGGTATTTTTTCCATATACTTCAAATTATTTATTAACTAGCAGCCCGTCCCAGCGTTGCCTGGGGGCAATGAGGCTTCAGGGCCAACCGCCCACCCAGGCCCCCGCCCGCCCTGACATTGTCCGTGCATGCCCATGCACGGACACGGACCAGGCCCCCCTCCCGCCCGACTCACTCCTGCTCCGACATTCGCCTCCCCCTGCACACGGGCCAGGACCCCCTCTCGCCCCGACTCCCTCCCGCCCGACTCACTCCCGCTCCGACATTCGCCTCCCCCTGCATCACACAGTCTCGCACTGAGAGGTTAACTTTCACTTTCCTTACCTGTGCCGCCGCTCCTCACTGCACAGCCGCTCGTCACTGCCCCGCCGCTCCTCCTTCGTCGTTATCACGCACGTCGCATCACGGTCATCACGCACGTCGCGTCGCGGCCAGTGCTAGGTCCCGGCCGGCGCTACTTTCAGGGCACTACTTTGTTTTCAAACTTAATTTGTTTAATTTACTTTTTTTTTAAATTTATATAGTCTATGTCCATCTACACACCCTGACATTTTCATAGATGTATCGGGTGTGTAGATTGGCGCTGTGGTTCCCGAGTTTACCTGGCCAAAAGGTGCAAGTTCTCTCTTTATAATAGTAGTATAGATAAAAGCTTAAGTCTGTAACTTTTGATGCAAAAGTGGTATCAAAACCAAACTTGCAACATATAGCTAATCTTGGGTTTAAAGACGAGTGTGCGCATTAAAGGTTTGCCTTTAAGGTAGTTATGAAATATGTACTACAGAAACCTATCCCCGGGTCTGAACAAATACACAAACTAAAGAGAATCTGAAAGAACAAAATCTACCTCACTATCACAGAGAAACTTATTAATGTCCTGAGAGCGTTTGGAAGTCCTAATCACAAGGACGGATTCCCATCAGTCACCAATGGTGCTCTGCTTTGTCATCATCTGGGTCTCCGTCTGGTGTCACTGTAGTGACCCTGAGGGCTACACCCCTCTGAAGGAAAGGTGACTTGTGGAAATTAAAATTAAGACCTGTTGATTATGTCCCTATTACGAGTAACTAATTGACCTGCAGACGTGAACAACTGCTAAGTGTGATAGGAAAAAGTGCAGTGCGGAAAAAAATTCAAAAAAGTGAGTTAAAATTGGGCAATGAGAGAAAAGACCATTTATTGGCATCTCTCAGTGCTCAAATCTAAAAACAGTGCAAAAAGACAGCTTTCAACAAATAACTGTCATGATGATTAACCAGGTCGACATGTTTCAGCAAATGATGAAAAAATGTGTCCTCTGCCTTCTTTAGGACCTCAACAATATTGCTACTGCAATGTGAAAAAGTATGATAATGCAATAAAGTGGAATATACAGGTTGGAATCAATACAACCATACCACCTGAAATCCTAGGTATACACCAAATCCTCTGCAAATGACATGATGCAAATGGCCACCGTCAAGCATGGGGATCAAACCTCACCTCACCTGGCTGCGGCTCAGGGAGAGGAAGCACTGCTCTGTCCGTTGGTACTCCAGTCGGTCATCTGAACCGACTAGAAGGGTGATACGGTTGTATTGAGCATTAGACAGCTGAGAAAGAGATTTAGATTTTTTAAATTTCGAGTACGTGGAGACTTTGGTATTTTTTGTGCCAGAAAGTATATTCTCAAGAAAAGGAGAAAATCACCTTGCTGAACAGCTGGGAATGGCAAGACGAGAAACTTTATTAGGATTAGTAGGGCTGATAGTGTACTGGTATACTCCTTAACCTCTTCCATGCTCATGACAGCCCCCGACTGTCATGAGTCACGGTGGGCGGGTTCGCATGACTGCCGGGGGCAGTCCGAGCCATGCCCAGAATTGGAATGTCCCAGCACAACTGCGAAATTCGCACCGCAACGAAGCAGTTAAAAGCCTTGTCTTGACCCACATCAAGGGGATTTCTCTGGATCTCATTGAGATATACTTCCTTGCCTAATAGGTATGAGTATTTGGGGGGCATGCTTTCAGCTATTTTTTGAACTTCTTTTTCTAGCATTTTGCTCCAATGATGGTGGTGCCAGTCGCCAGATCACAAACAAGGTTAAAGTGTGGAGAGTGGGTCAAGGCTGTGCAAATAAACTTTACTTTTCCCTTTGGAAGTTCTCTCGTGAGGCTGAAGATGCAGAAAGTCCTGAACCAAAGGAAGGTCTAGTGGACCAGCTTTTTTTGACAGTTCTCTTGCATGCCTCTGTGAACTTCTGTCCTGTAGCTGGAGAGCACAGACAATACTGAGACAAAGGAAACTATTGCCTCTCTGATAAAAGTTAGGTGGACCATCTGGAGCTGGACATTTCTTATGGATATGAAGCAGTGCTTAATTTGTTGAAGAATAAGTGCTGGTGCCCAAATCTCTGCCCAGAAGCCAGCATCCGGTCCTGTTGCACAGAATATCAAGGCTGCATAGTCTGGAATCAACCTTATGCCTCTCTGGCTGACTTCCAGGCACCCCCTGCCCCTTTATCTCACTCTTACAGGTTCTTGCTTTCTCTTTGTAACAGGTTTTCCATCTTCCAACTTCTCCGTCAGGAGATGTTGGATGAGGAAAAAATAAGTCCAAAATGAGTTTTTGTGGCCCCTACCAGCAAACACTGACTCAATTTAATCACTGCTGAAGGCAGAGGCAAGGGAACCTCCTATAAATGACCACATTGAACAGGAGACTGAGGAGACAGTTGAGATATTTTGGTGATTTCTTCGTGTTAGCAATACTACAGGTTGTCTACACATAGTTTGTTCTCTATTCAAATTCTGGGCTGATTTGCCAAAACTGCATTAATAAGAGATATTAATGTCAACCTAAGGTACGAAGTTTTCCAAACTTGATTCTTTTTGGAAGAAACATTGGGCTATTGTGGAACTGCTTACTCGACGTCATCTCAAGCTGTGGAATCCTTTGTAGCTACAGTCTTCAGACTTGCCCCTCTTAAGATTTGTAACCTCTGGAAAGGTTTGTAAGTCTGAAGGCAAACGTTTTCAGGAGGACCAATCACTACCTTCTATCCAACAGCATTCATCTGTAAGTTGACCACACATGATGCCTAGACTCAGGTTAACAGCCTGGAGGACATTTTATCATTTTTCACATGTCCAATAGGATAGCATTCAGCCTTTTATTTCAAAGCCTATCCGTCATTGTCTAACATGATTTGGACCATTATGTTTCTTGTTTGTAAACTCAATTGTTGCTTGGCTTGCTGCTGTATATCTACCACGTACATTTATTCTTAACTATTAAAATGAGCCAAATTGATAAAAGAATATTTTTATGGAGTCGATGGCCTTATGGAAATACAGTTACAGCTCACATCATGACTCTGAGGGGCATATTACCAAGCAATAGCGATAATTATCGATATTGCTTGGTTAGAGACAAAAATTTACCGCTGAGCTGCGGCGATTTTTACCGCAAATAAACCTTGGTATTACCAAGGCTTATCGCAAATGCGATAAAAATCGTCGCAATGCATGAATATCGCTGAAAAGTCAGCGATGTTCATGCAATACCGAGCTAATGCTCTTAGCCATGTTATCCACCTCCCATTGGATAACATGGCTAAGATCTGCTCAGGGCAGGTGTTAGCTTTTGGAGATATTCGCGCTTAGCGTGAATATCTCCAAAAGTTGGTAATAGGAGATAGCGATGTTAGCGACTGTTTTCAGTCGCTAACATCTTGGCATGCCCACTTTGCATGTCATTAGTGATAAATATCACTGACATGCAAAGTGGGGCCCAAGATGGTCGCTATCTCCTACTAGCTGTCGCTAACTGGTGTTAGCGACAGCTAGGCTTTCTTGGCTTTTAAACCCCCTTGCTAATATGCCCCTGAATTTTCTTTCCCATAGCGTTACATTAAGATTCTCCACATAATGCATCAACGGGAACTCATTCACTGTTTAGCCATGGAACACTTTACTTAACAGCTAGCCAGTATACCTTATGCAGCACATTAGTGACTTCAGATGCCAATAAGTATTACAACTTTGTCTGATGTGCGTCCACGCATTGTCAAGCAATTTAAATTCCCAGAAGCAATTGAGTTCCAAATCCACTTCATAAGGCAGTGTATTATGATTCAAAACCGTTGGCAATGAGGTGTTTATGTATTCATCGCATTAAATCAGATTGCTTTCATGAAGACATCCCAGGTATGTAAATTTCTGCTCAGATTTTTTATGAAGAGATTTCTTTGGTGTGTTCATCATTTACAATTACTTTGGGTTTCATCTCATTTGCATGATATTTTGCAAAGATTAGCCAAGGAAGATAAATTATATCTTTTGTATCTCTAGCATCTGCATCCTTAATTACTAGTCAAATAAATTCGGCCCACTCAATTTCCCATTCTATATTATGTCACAGTCCAGCAGTTCGCATAAATTTGGTTAAAGTCGTAGCAGAAAGTAGGGATAGTTCCTAGCTTGCTTCTCGTCATTCATTTCTAGACTCCATATGATTTTATAGCCATTGAACCAGGTTGAATAAAAGCATTACAATTAAAGTAAATTAATTTGAGAAATATCTGATGAAACTAATGATGCATTGTTGTGGTAGGATGGGACAGCTCTCAGAGGTAGCACTCTAAATGCCAGATAAACTAATACATTGGCCTCAAACGTTAGTCACAATTTGCAACCAATATTCTTTCAACCAGTATGGAATTTTACAAACCGACCTACATACTTTTAGGTCAATTTATAAAACTCTGCGGGCGATCAGATCTAGCTATGTCAATGACTTAATCAAAAAGAATTTCCTAGCTGAGTTCAGGGAAGAATACATTTTGTTGGCATACAAAAACACTCCCGGTGTTAGGTTTTCAGAGCAGCATGATAATCTAGTTTACTGGTGTCAGTCGTAGCTTTACGTCTGATGCGCTCAAATTGTTTGCACCGTTTTTTTAGGGAAAGGAGCTCAGTGTGGAATCATTCCGCCAAAGATTTGACTCTGCTTTTTCTACAGTCTTTTAGCGGGCCACCCTTTCCAGAGTACGGATGATCCTAATTTTCCAGTAGCAGGTTGGTAGATTTGCTGTCCTTCCCCAATGTAAGGTTGTCGGTCCATAAGGCTTTAGTTAAAGCCTCCATAGAGACCTTGGCCTATTTCCTATTCTTATAGGTACCACAGGTCTTAAGAATAGTAGAAGGGCTCGCCAGATCTACTTGGAAGGGGATCAAATAAGGATCAGATCATTGGATGGGGTTAGGTATTCCCACGGACAGAGCTTGTGAGTTGGCAAACACTTGGTCTACCAGGTGGCCAAAAATATACGTCGGTTAGTCAAAGGGGAAATCCCTGGAGTCAACTAGTCTACTAATCACTATAGGCCTTTCTTGTTGTAAAAGGAAAGGTCACAGTATGCCATGGGTATTCGGACAAACATAAAAATAGGTTTCCACAAAGAAATAGTCTTGTTTACAATCTAGATTTATTAAAATTACATTTAAATAAACAATAAAAATAAGATAAATTCATACAATTCTTCCGAAACGATCGAGTGAAGGAACGAGGCAGAAGCCAACAAACAGCGCTAACCCGAACACATCCAGTTCAGGAGTAGACCAACGACTATATATGCCCGTTCTAAGTACGTTTTAAAAACATTTGAGATATACGACAAGTGGGCAATCGCCTGATAAACAAAAAACCAAGGAACCCCATCAAAAGGAGCTCCCTTTACAGGAGAGAGTTTTTTTTAATTAACAGAAGGCTCCAAGAACTACATCTGTAGTACCAATAAGTGATACTTCAAATAGACCCCATCTAGGAACGTTTCCTACACGGTCCCGAGGATACGGTGTATCCATCCGTTCCCCGAAACCCCAGAAATAAGAAGTCCTGAGGAAGGTGCCACGATATTAAGTGTTAAGCACCGAAACGCGTCGACGCACTGTTTGGTCTAAGAATCCAGTTAGGGCCGGGTAAAACTTTAGATGGGTATCAAATCTTTCCACTAAAGCTTTAGAGTAACCAAATTGTCCACGGCCATTGGATCTAGTGAAATACAGTGGCAGAGATATCAAGTGGGCCACTTATACATGAGGGGTTTGTTGTGATTACGTTTAGTCTGTTGTTTATTGTGAACATATTTTGATTGTTTTTCCATCTATCGTGTACCGTAATATTGTGTTTGTGTAATACTGTTGAATAATCATTTTTATCCCTCCAAGATACTTAATCTTGGATTTTAATTGTTTCGGAAGAATTGTATGAATTTATCTTATTTTTATTGTTTATTTAAATGTAATTTTAATAAATCTAGATTGTAAACAAGACTATTTCTTTGTGGAAACCTATTTTTATGTTTGTCCGAATACCCATGGCATACTGTGACCTTTCCTTTTACAACAAGAAAGGCCTATAGTGATTAGTAGACTAGTTGACTCCAGGGATTTCCCCTTTGACTAACTGTCTTCCTACCCTGTTCCCTGGTGAAAGTGGGGTACCCTCTCTTTTTTGAAACCAAAAATATACGTCGGCCTGTTGACCCTCTGTGATAATTGGCAGATGTCCAGGTCATTAATAGTAGAAGTTGCCAAACAACAATTGGCATCCTCGAAGTGATTGTTAAGATCAACTAGGGCCACAAAGTTGTTGTACCGTAGTGCATAGGAGGGAAGACAATCCACGGATGTGGACGCAAAAATAGACATAGGACTTGGAGTTCAATAAATAAGAAAAACAGTCATAGAGGTAGTACCAGAAAACGTTTGAGTAAAGAGGGAGGCTTCACACTCCTTTAGCTGTGTATCTGAAAGCATACCTCTAATGTACTGTTTGAAAATGATCTCAATCTCTCCACCCTTAAGGGGGGTAGCAATCCTTCCTTACTATTGCATAGCCATCCGGGATGGCACTGAGGATGTTCAGGCTCACGCTATCTGAGAGCCAGGTTTGTTGTAGCATTATGGTTGTAGTGACATGATCGGGTCAATAGTTTGTCCCAGGGAGTGGTGAAGATTTGCGCTTTGTCTTTCATTACTAAGGAACAAAATGCAGACCATCACACTCATTTCTTCTTGATAAAATATAAGAGAGGATTGGGAGAATGACCACCCACAACCACCACCCACAACCACAACCGCCATAGGAACCTACTGTACAAAGTTATTTATGGCCCCAGGGGATATACACAGAGAACAAATTTGGTAACGCGTTGTCCTTTACCATCTTTCTGATATAGGTTGCATCACACAAGAAGCACCCCGAAAAATAGAATGAGGGTCAACGGTTTCTAGTTTGTAATTAGGTCCACATGGTAAATAAGGTGATACAGGTATGTGTCTCCTGATAACGCTGTGTACTACACATAAGTTATACTAGATTTAAAAAAAACATATGTGAAGTACAGTTTTCTAAAGAAGTTGCAATAAGTGATACAAGAAAAAAGAAAAGTGTTCAAAATATAGCTTACGAAATATTCCTGAGGAAGTGACATTTTAGCTGTGAAACATGTATTGACTGTACCCTGTGAGAATCAGCTATACCCAGGAACGGATTGGTGTCAGTACAACGCGGTTTTTTACAACGCATTCCGTTACATCGGAATTTTTACAACGCAGGATCCATTACATCGGATGCCATTACAACGCATGGCATTACATAGCAGATGCTATTACAACGCATGGCATTACATCGTAAGTATAGGTAAGTATACCTTTTAAAAAAAAATGTAATTAAGTTAATTTAATTAATTTAATTTAATTAATTTAATTAAAATACATTTCAAAATAGTAATTAATTTAATTTAATAAAATAAAATCTATTTATTTAATGTAATTTTAATAAAAATTGTAATTAATTTCATTTAATTAATATAATGAAATTAATGTAATGTAAATATTTTTAAAATTGTAATTAAATTAAATTAATTAAAATAATGTATTTAATTTAATTAATTTAATTAAAACATGTAATTAATGTAATATAATTAACTTAATTTAATAAATATATTTTAATTAATTTATAAATGGTAAATATAATTTAATTAGCCCTAAACACAAACCTACCCCTGAACCCTAAAACACCCCTGTACCCCAAAACCCAAACCCTGCCCAAAAACCTAAAAACACCCCTGTACCCCAAAACCCAAACCCTGCCCTAAAACCTAAAAACACCCCTGTACCCCAAAACCCAAACCCTGCCCTAAAACCTAAAAATACCCTTGTACCCCAAAACCCAAACCCTGCCCAAAAACCTAAAAACACCCCTGTACCCCAAAACCCAAACCCTGCCCTAAAACCTAAAAACACCCCTGTACCCCAAAACCCAAACCCTGCCCTAAAACCTAAAAACACCCCTGTACCCCAAAACCCAAACCCTGCCCAAAAACCTAAAAACACCCCTGTACCCCAAAACCCAAACCCTGCCCTAAAACCTAAAACACCCCTGTACCCCAAAACCCAAACCCTGCCCTAAAACCTAAAAACACCCCTGTACCCCAAAACCCAAACCCTGCCCTAAAACCTAAAAACACCCCTGTACCCCAAAACCCAAACCCTGCCCTAAAACCTAAAAACACCCCTGTACCCCAAAACCCAAACCCTGCCCTAAAACCTAAAAACACCCCTGTACCCCAAAACCCAAACCCTGCCCTAAAACCTAAAAATACCCCTGTACCCCAAAACCCAAACCCTGCCCTAAAACCTAAAAATACCCCTGTACCCCAAAACCCAAACCCTGCCCTAAAACCTAAAAACACCCCTGTACCCCAAAACCCAAACCCTGCCCTAAAACCTAAAAACACCCCTGTACTCCAAAACCCAAACCCTGCCCTAAAACCTAAAAACACCCCTGTACCCCACAACCCAAACCCTGCCCTAAAACCTAAAAACACCCCTGTACCCCAAAACCCAAACCCTGCCCTAAAACCTAAAAACACCCCTGTACCCCAAAACCCAAACCCTACCCTAAAACCTAAAAATATCCAAACACCCCAAAACATATACCTCAGTACCCCAAAACATATACTCCTATACTCATACTTATTAAAAAAATTACTTACATTAATATATTTAATTTATAATATTAAAAAACATAAATAAATATATGTATTTATAATTAATAATAATTAAATTAATTATATAATATTAAATAAAATAAAAAAATGATATACTTACCAATACTTACGATGTAATGGTATGCGTTGTAATAGCATCTGCTATGTAATATCCTGCGTTGTAATGGCATCCGATGTAATGGAACCAGCGTTGTAAAAGCTGCGTTGTAACAGCATTCCGATGTAAAAGTTGCGTTGCAACAGTAACATACCCCAGGAACATTTATCAGTAACATCTATCAAGTAATTTGGAGAGTGATTGATATGTAGGAGTCACCATTTTGATGAATGATCTTTAAGAGAATCGTTTTTACTTGTGTCTTATAAAAGAGGTATTTTTGATTAAAAATGAATGAATATTAGATTTTATGGTTTCAGAATGTTTATGTAATGGCCCTAGTTTCCTGCTAAAACCCATTACATGTTGTTAAGAGTATGCCAGAAGAGTTACTGGCTTAGTTGGTTGAGCAGCAGAGAGCCTTTACTTTCAGTTAATCCTCTTTTGTGTCTGTGTGAGATGTATTGATATATTTTGTGGCACTGATGATGACCCAAACACTGGATTGTGTGAAGACGATCAAGTTAGGAGTTGACATCTTGAGTTGTTTTTATTTTTCATGTGGGGGTTGTTAGCCTAAACCTGTCATATTTACATTGGAAAAGTGTTAGAAATGGGGTTTCTGGTTGGGTAGGGTATGCACCTAAGCCAGACAGAACCCACCACTCTAGTCAGGGCAAGGGAGTTACACACTGAAGATAACCTCTGCTCGCCCCCTTGGTAGCTTGGCAAAGCAGTCAGGCTTATCGCAGAGGCCTTGTGTAAAACGTTTGTGCAACACACACACACACACATACACACAGCAGTGAAACACTAGGCATGCCACAAAAGAGATTCTACAAAAGGTTACATAACAATATCCTGTGTATTATTAAAAAAACACATTAGATTACAATCACAAGTATTACTGTGCCACTAGGCAGTTCTCATGACTTCACATGGATTACATTACATAAATCACTCGGACATTCGGACCACTGTCATAGACATCACAGGGGTTTGATAAACCACTTGACCAATTGGGTCACTGTCACAATGATCACAATTAATGCGACAAGTAACTACTGGTAGGATTACACTTAGCGTAAAGCATTATGCATAACTTCATCAACAGTGCACCATAGTAAACACTTGTAGCGTGCACATATTAGAAAAAGAACATCCCTCACTGTACAGGGGGTGCAAAATCCTGTCAATGTAACTTCCAAAACATAATCACACCTATGAATTGCCAGATGACCACAAACCATATGTTAAGACAACAGTAAGAGCGACATCCCCTCGTAGGCTTCTGGGCTACATGCCCGCCTATTGCAGTAATGTGCTCCAGACCAAGGCTTCCAACAACCCCCTTGAACCCAGTTGAGGAGCGGGGGCCTCCATCGAGGTTTCCCCATGGCTACTAAAAACATACCAACCAATGCCCCCAGGTAGGTGTATCAGAAAGGGGTGAGTGGCAGACCACCTCCCTCTGTGGGGTGACTTCACAGGGTCCCTCGAGTGTGGCCAGTGTCACCCTATTTGACAAGGCAGCTACCCTTTACCACACTTGGCAGCTGTCCTACTTGGCAAGTTGAGTTATGCCAGCTCTGCTTCTCACCTCGCCTCTTACTAGTCCTGCTGCCATAAACAGACTGCCCCACCCTCCGGGTGAGTCAGACTCTTCCTGGACACCTGTGGGGTCAACCAGCCCAGCCACTGCGATTTTCGCGGCTGAGCTCCTCCGGCTGCCGGGACGGTTCTGGACCTGGAGCTCTCAGTGGGCTCTTGCCATTGCCATGATACAGGTGGATTCTGGCCCAGCCAACCTCGAGCCTGAGCTCCGCTACTTCCTACTCCGATGCAGGGCGTCCCTTGCAGGGGAGGCAGGGCTGGCTTCTCCTACGGCTCCCCTGTTGCTACGGCAACAAGCTGGAGGGGGGGAACGTGTTCACAGGTACTCAGCATGCGTTTTTCCCTCCACCACAGAGAAAAGTAAAACTGTGCCCTTCCAGTGCATCTTGGCATTCAGCCACCAGCATTGCACGTCAGTACAGAGCTCTCTGCATGATCATGGCTCGCATGAGGCGCAACAAGGCGCTTCGTGACTGAATGCCCTCAGGCAATCAACGCCCCATGCTCCAACTATGCTACGTTCATACCCCCCAGACGCTGGACAGCACTTCACTATGCGCTCTGCAACAACAGATTGGGCAAAACATCTCGCTCACCACACACTGTGTCAAAATCACAAAGGGCAAGCCACAAAGCCCTGGGACGTCACTGGGGCAGAGAACAGGGCACAGGCAGGCCAGCACGCAGGCCCCTTAGCAGAGGGCAGTAACTTAGTCCAAAACGGCAGTTCCTCCTGGCGTTCATCAGTCCTCTGGCAGTACAAACCTATGAGATGGCAGCCTCACAGAAGTGAGAAACCAAATAGGCTGTTTGTCACTACCAGGACATGCCACCAAGTTAAGGCACATGTTGTATCTTTTACCTACACCGCACCCTGTCCAAAGGGCTAGCTAGGGCCTACCTTAGGGTGACTGATATGTAGTAAAAGGGGAGTTGCAGATGTGGCAACCACTTTATATGTTATATCACAGTGGCAGAAAACTGTGCACGCAGGCCCTGCAGTGGCAGAGTCCTGAGGCAGTTTGAAAGGCTACATAGGTGGGTGTCGCAAGCAGCGCTGCATGCTTTACAGGCAATGGGTACATGGGATACCACTATACAAGGGACATATACGTAAATTAAATATGCCAAACAGGTGTAGACCAATCTTACCAAGTTTACAAGAAAGAGCATGTGCACTTTAGCACTGATCAGCAGTGATAAAGTGTCCAGAGTCATAAAACCACCAACAAAAGGTCATAAAAAATTCAGGAGGAAGGCAACATTTCTGGGATGACCCTGCTAAAAGGGCCAAGTCCAAAAACAAGTAAACCGCATATTGATCGTGGAAGCATTTTCCATGATTATTGACCAATTATCAGGCCACTCTTACGACATTTAAGGTGACTTACCGCGAAGTCTTTGCATGCCATAAAGGAGGTCTGTGGGGTCTTATGGTTGTACAAATAGCTCATTGCGTGTAGTAAAAGAAAATTGGGTAGTCTTAATGTACAACTAATGCACTGCTCCCACTCGACTATAAGAATCTTATTCTTAACAATACTTCAGTAACTGAGAATGCCTTATATAGGGGACTAGCTGTGCAATACATACTCTGCAACCAACAAGAATAGTCAAGAAGGTTCGATACTTGACATCCCTCTGTAGATTGGTGTTTGATATCCTGACAGTGATCCACACTTCCCAAAGCAGAGTGTTTCCATTGCAAAATAGCTCAAAACACACACACTATTTGTTTTATTAAAGGGGAAATTAGTTTATAAGCCAATAAACCTTCTTCCTTTCCCAAACCTCACATTCTTCCCCTGGTTCACAAATGTTGATGCAATGTAGAAGTGGTGCTTGTTTCTGATCTGGAATGTTGATGCCATATTGTAGTATTGTTTGTTTCTTATCTTGAGTGTAAATGCCACGTAGAGATGACGCTTATATCTTATTTGGAATAGTGATGTCATATTCATGAGTGTTTGTTTTAGATTTGCATTGCTGATGCCATGAAGCAGTAGTATTTATTTCTTTTTTGAAATGGTGATGTTACATAGTGGTGGCAGTTATCTCTTATTTTGAATGCCAATGGCATATTACAAGTGTGTTTGCTTCTGATTTGGAATGCTGATGCAGTATAGTGGGAGTGCTTGTTTCTGGTTTGGAATGTTCATGCTGTATATTGGGTGCGTTTGTTTCTGGTTTGAAATGTTGATGCCGTATAGAAGGAGTGTTTGTTTCTGATATGGAATGTTGATGCTGTATGGTGAGAGTATTAGTTTCTGATTTGGAATAGCGATGCCGAATAGTGAGAGTGTTTATTTCTGATTTGGAATGGCAATGGCAAATTGCGGTAGTGCTTGTTTGTTATTTGGAATGCTGATGCTGTATACCCCGAGTGTTTGTTTCAGATTTGAAATGGCAATATCAAATGATGGCATTGTTTGTTTCTTACTTGAAATGTTGATCCCATAAAGCAGTAGTGTTTATTTCTTAGTTGGAATGGTTGATGTTACGTAGAATTGGCAGTTGTATCTTATTGTGAATATCTATGACATATTGCAGTAGTGTTTGTTTTGAATGTTGATGCAATATATCGCTAGTGTTTGTTCTAATTTTGGAATGTTGATGCCGTATAGCGAGAGTGTTTCTTTCTGATATGGAATGTTGATGCGTATAGTAGGAGCGTGTGTTTCTTATATGGAATGTTTATGCTGTATAGTGAATGTTTGCTTCTCATTTGGAATATCGATGCAGTATATGGGGAGTGTTTGTTTCTGATTTAGAACGGCAGTGTCATATTGCGGTAGTGGTTGCTTCTTATTTGTAATGTCGATGCTGTATAGCCGGAGTGTTTCGGATTTGGAACGGTGATACCATATTGCGGTAGTATTTGTTTCTCATTTGGAAGAGCCCACCTCGATGAGCTCTGCTGCCTGTGTCTTGGGACTGTGAATAGAGGTACAGTTGTCTGGCATGTCATTTTTGCTCCCCCGGGAGGAACACGTCCCACCTCGAGGTTGAAAGACGATGAGCTGTCTGAACAGATCTATCTCCGGCACTCTCGGGCGTGTAAAAGTGCACTCTGAAACGTGCCGCGGTGCTTCCCGTGCCTTTGCTCTGCCCTTTGGCGGGCTCCAGGTACACACTTCTGCTTTTTGTGCCAGTCGAAGAGCGGAGATTCAGAAGGTCAAAGACGACAAGAGTCAATTTCTTTGAAGACGCTGGGGTTTTTATCACCAAAGAACGACGGCTTCCTGACCTAATTTCCTTGACTCGCGGCTCCTCTTTCCAGTGCATCCCATGGACTGATTAGTCACCCAAAGTCAGGCCATCTGTCTTAAGTCCCACAGGCTGGGGCTCGAATCCAGCCAGGGGAGCCTCGAAGGAACCCGTGCCTCCGCGAGACGCAACCTACTTCCTCCACCTATTTCTGAATATTTGTTAAGCAAGCCTGGAGTAAAGGTGGGAGGGGGTCGCCTGTTGAAACTGCTGGCGACAGAGCTGAGAAAAACACTGCGTGCCGCAAGAATGCATTCAGATGGCAGCTTTCTGTAACAGGTTTTACATAAGCTATTTCTAGAAATGATAACTGCAGAGCTATTTCTTTCCCATTGCTGTTATCACTCCCGCAAAGATGAAATCTGGGTTGTTGATGATGCTGACAGCGGGCTCTAATTAAAGCACAAGCCTCACCTGCTGTAACTGAATTGTTGGTATGACATATGTACAACACGTTACCATAGTAAATATAATGGAAACTGTTTTAATTTCTAGGCTACCAATTATCTGAGAACCGTGATGTAACACGTCGGAGGCCTGCTTTTTGATTTCACTGTGGTAGGGGAAGGTTGATCCACTACTGTGTGGCTGAATAACACTAGAATGAACTGGGGCCACATCATCAGCCTGTCCACACTTGGCTCAAGCACCTCTGTTTGCACACACTTAGCAGAGTTCAGTGATTATCAGTTTGTACACATGATTTCTGCTGTAACCAGTCCAGCCACCAAGTTTGCCCCACTTTGATGGAACCACCTGGGGCTGTATTCTACTTATTGCACATTTTCCCTGTTTGCACCACGACGCACCTTTTAAAAGGTGTGCTGGGTGAGAAACTGTTTGCACCACGAAGCACCTTTCAAAGGGCACGCTGGATGAGAACAAGAAAAGTGTGCCATATTATGCAGAATGTGCTGCCCCCAAGGCAGCTGTGAACACACCCCCAGGGTAGCGCATTCAAGTGAAATACAGAGCGACAGTTGAGAAGCTTCTCCATCTTTCACAGTGCAGGCGCATGCTGCCTGCACTTTCAAGATTGGAGAGACATCCCCATGCAGGCAGGTGCACTGAGTGACTTCACCCACCTGCAGGGGGTGTCTGAGGGGGTCCAGAGGGCCCAACAGACATCCCCTTACAGGTGGGTGAAGGCGGGTGGGGGCCTTTAAAAGTCACGATGTATACTACAGCCGCTGATCTCCAAGATGCATGCAAACTGATGAAGTAGATACTGACCTACATCATTAACTATGCAGGGTCAAGCTGTGTTTCTATCACTGAACGTTCATATAGCATCATTGGGTAGCAAATCGGATTAGCATTGACCAATACCGAATCAGCGTGTGCAGACCTCATCTCACCCGAGCACCAAGGTCGAAAGAAACATTCATACATCTGATCAAACACTTACATCACTGGTTAGTCTTGTAGTAATTTAAAAGTATCACTTAGCTTAGATTAAAGGCAACAATCATTTTTAGGATTACAACCTTGCTTATTTTGAAGCCCAAGTCGAGTTCTTGGAGGAAACCTTCAAGGATGTATTAAACTTGGATTACATTTAAATTGGTGATTTGTTGCGAGGTAGAAGAAGAGCATCCCACACAGACAGATTTGAGCTTCACTAGGCCACATATGGTCTGTCACTTTCCCCCTGCTGTAAAAAGTGGTTGGTCTTAGCCAACAGGCAAAATACTGCCTTGTCGTCCTTTTAATGCTCCTCCCTATTAATAAGTGGCAAATTTGGCTACAACGGAGCCTTAAAGGGTGCTGTTTGACCCTAAAAAGCAGGCCGCCAGCATCCATTGCAAATATAATACTGTTGCACTGGCGCCCTGCACATCCTGAAACCACAGCAATGGTGTAACCTTGGTGAAGTCCCATAGGAGATGCAAAAGAAGGATACAAAGAGCAGACACATTTAAATAACGAGGTTGGTGGGAGCATTGTTTATTTTAACTATGGTACACGTGTAGGTATTTGTTTTCTTGCTCATTCCTTTGATTTATTGTGCAGGATCTACAATCTAGTATACAATAGCTAAAAAAAATACATTCATACATACATGCATGCATGTATACATACATACATGCATGTATACATACATACATACATGTATACATGCATACATGCATGTGACATACATACGGTTGGACTTGGCACTTTTTGCAGGGTCATCCCTGAACTTTTTGCCTTCCTCCTAGCCTTTTTTCTGACATGGTGTTGGTGGTTTTAGGACTCTGGGCACTGCTCTTAAGTGTAAAGTGTGTATGCTCTCTGTGATAAATATGGTAATATTGGTCTACACCTGTTTGGCATATTTAATTTACCTGCCAGTTCCTTGTAAAGTGGTATCTTAGATACCCAGGGCCTGTAAATTAAATGCTACTGGTGGGCTTGCAGTGCTGAGTGCACCACCCACCAAAGTAGCCTTTCAAACCTGTCTCAGGCCCTTGCCATTGCAGGGCTTGTCCTCGCAGTGTTACAGTCGCTGTGACGTGGCACCTAAAGTGTGTGCCATGTCTATGACCCCTCTTTTACTGCATGTCTGTCACCCCTAAGGTAGGTTCTAGCTAGCCCCATGGGCAGGGTGCATTGTAGGTAAAAGGTAGGACATGCACCTTAAATTTGTGACTTGTTCTGGTAGTGACAAACAGCCATTTTGGTTTCTCACTGCTGTGAGGCTGCCCTCCCATAGAACTGCATTGGGGATTTCATGATAAATGTTTCAGTGGTAATTCCTGATATGAGAGGAGCAGCTTGGTCAACTTTAGTACATTTGGAATAGTGATAATAAATGCTACGCAATGGTGTGCGCAGATTTACTATAACTATTTTAGAAATGCCTTTTCTAGAAGTTGGCATTTCTGTGTGCTATGTGTCTGCCTGCCTGATGTGGATTGCATGTCTGGCTTTGGAGTGACAGGGGCTGGTGAGGTGTGTGTGTGGCTCCAAGGAGGGCAGGGTGAGTCAGCGCTAGGCTGAATAGGGCGTCAGCATTTGGAGTAGTGGGAGGAGTAGTCCCCTGACCCTGAATAGGTCTGTGCCTGCCTATGTGAATGCTGGCTCCACCCCCCTGTGGTGTGTCTGATGAACAGGCTCCACCTGACAAAGGGGAAGAGGAGCCTTGTCAACAAAGTGCTCCAAAATCCCCCAGAACAAGTTCAGGCTGGTTCCCCCAAGCCCTATGCCAGGGCAGACAAAGCAAATGCTGGTATGAATATTGGGGCTGTAACCCCGTGGTTGTTCTGCTTTTCTTGTGCTTATTTGGGTACTTGCTGTTGCTGGGCCCCAGGAGGAACCGCCATGAGGGACTGCCTACCTGCTGGAGGGCCCAGTGTTCTGGCCTGCCTGGGTCCAGCTGTGTCCCATGAACCTTGAGGACTCTACCGCCTTGAGAGTGCTTTACTCTTTATTGCCTGAAGAAGAGGAGCACCTGGCCTCTGAAGCACTGGGCTGTAGAGGCCTCCAAAGGGAACCATGGCGTGGGGATTCCCCTGCACAACTCAGGGATGGAGCTGGAGCCCACCAAGCACTTTGGGCTCTTTATTGAAGGTTGGAGCCAACCCCGCACTTGGGTTGCGTAAGCGGGAGCCCAACCAGCATTTGTGCAGAGAAGCAGGAGCCTATCCCGCATTGGATACTTGTAAAACCAGAGCAGGAGCCTACCCCTCCAGTTCGGGTCCACTGATGTGTGCCTCTAAATGGGCTCGCGTGGATTCACTGCCTCAACTCAGGCCGGAAGACAGGCTACTTGCCTAGTTGGGGGTGGAGCTCAGCCCCGCGTGCTGTCCAGGACATCTGCAGCTGACAGGAAGTCAGCGCAGGCCAGAGCGGGGCTCCTGTGAGCTGGAGGGAACCCTGCAGATGTGGTGAAGAGTCGTGGTGGCGGGGAAAGCCGGCGTGCAGCCTGGGATGTCCGGAGCCTCGCGGGCTCCATGTCAAAGTCCCGAGCCCTAGGATAGGGCCCAGGTGAAGTCAGGAGGATCGCTGGAGACCGGAGGAGTCCCCGAGCCGCCCCGGTAAGTGGGGCTTCCCTTTTGCACACTGCTTTGGTGCCGATCGAGGGAACAGGAAGGAGCCCAGTGAACGGGGCTCTAGAGGTCCCTGAGTGCCAGTGTATCTTCTCAGCTGCACAGCCATCGCGGGCAGCTGCAACAGTTGGGCAAAGTAATTTTAGCAGTCCCGGAGTGAGGCTTCCACGGCATGGTGGTGCCAGTGCCATTTTCCTATGGGGGCCATTTTTTTAGTTGAGGAAGGGGTGAGTTCCAAACCACACCCCAGCGCATCTGGGCACTGTGTTTTCACTGCCAAGTCAGCCAGGGGGCCATTCGAGAGCCTCATTATGAGCCCTGACATTCTGGAAAGAGGGTATTTTGAGTCCCATTAAAAGGCCAATTGGTCTAGGGATCATTTTTATGGTGATAACTAATATGTATGTGGCATACTGTGTTTTATGCTAATGTGACATAAGGCTGAGATTATTATTGCGCCAGTAGATACTGATGGTGGTGTACAAATGCTACTAGTGCAGTTTTTGCATAATGTGTTAAGGCCTAATGTGATGCAGCCATAATATGTTTATGTTGCAGCTGATAATGTTAAATACAGTATTTTCCAGTAGTCACTGGTTGTGTTTATATGTGCTACTAGTGCTTTCTAAAGGTTCTGACAGTGGTCTAATTGCCCTGGCTTGTGTATATAAACCTCTGTAAATATTGCCTAATGCCAGTTGGCACAGTGTATATCGTGTGATAATGATTCTAATGTGTTTCGGATAATACAAAAGCTATTTTTATATAACCTTGTGTGGATTTCTTTTGTGGTGTGCCTAGTGTGTTGCTGCTGTATGTGTGTGTTTTGCGCAAACGCTTTACACATTGCCTCTGGGATAAGCCTGACTGCTGGTGTCAAGCTACCAATGGGGTGAGCACAGGTTATCTTCAGTATCTAACTCCCTTGCCCTGACTAGAGTGGTGTTTTCTGCCTGGCTTTGGCGCATGCCCCAGCCAACCAGAAATCCTATTGCTAATACATACATACATACATACATACATACATGCATGCATACATGCATACATATATAGCAGGCACCAGTGCCAATCCGAGTCCCTCCCTAGGTGATTTGGGGCTTTGCAGAAACAGCAATGATATGTTACTGATTTCAGTAAACTGTGGCATTCATTCACTTGCATTTTCCTCTGATCCGTCCCTAGTAGAGTGTGGGTTGTAGCTAAAATTTGTTTTTGGTTTGCTTACTTACCTCTTTATTTACTCCTTGGCGTGTATGCCTTGTTATACATCCCGCGAGTGGTGGCATCACAGGGGAATTGCTCATGATTGCAGAAGCCATAACAGCAGCGCCAGGCACATCCAAGGATCGGATGCCCATCAACGTTCCTTTTCACTGAAAAGAGCGTTGTCTGGAAAGGCCGATACGCCCTTGTGAAGTCATTCAATCCAAAATAGTAAAATATGCCCTTTTTACCAAAATGACAGCCTTCTAGCAGTTGGGAAGGCGTGCTGCAGCTGAGGTCAATCAGCCTCCTGCAGAGATTAATTAACAGACAGGGCATGAAGGAAGGAACTGTGCAGCCTGACTAATGGCAGTACGTGCTCACTGGCAGTGCTCGAAGAATGTGCAGTGTGGATGAGTGGGGGTCGGATGCGGGCAGGAAACTAGAACTGTTTGTAGCAATAGCTGCATTATAAAGGAAGGGCCAGATTCACAAAGTTATGTGCTCATCCAAGAAACGTTATGATGTATAAATACTACAAGTTTTTATTTCAAATTCACACTCATACATAACTGGATTTATTCGCATTACAATTCAAACTGTGTGATTTAATTTCAGTGTGAGGAAACCTCCTCAAAACCAGGGACAGGAACAACTACAAAAGATGTAGGGTTGTGGATTTTTCCAATTGTTGTTGGGTTGTTCCACTCCAAGAAACCCAGAGACCAGCCATCAATGTAGTTCTGTCAGGGATTTGAGCCTATATATTTTTCAGGGTGGGAACCTGCAAGAAGGTCGAGAATTTAGTCTAATATAGGGTCGGTCTTGTAGGTGTCGAATTCAGATGTTCTCTGCACATCATACCTACGGTCTTTTGACTCCCCTGTGATTCCCCTACAGGTTACAACTAAAGTGCTAGAAGATATGTGACAGCGAAAGAAATTTAATTACAATCAGAATACATTTTTGCTAGTGCCAAAATACAAGAGAGTAGACCTTCAAGTCTTTAACCAGTTAAATACCCTGTTTCAAAAATAAAAAGTACCTTTTCATCAGCAATGGAAAAAGCTTGCTATGAGTAATGCTCTGGCCCTATCTTATCTATTGAAATAACCTGTTCTATTCTTGTCAACGCCAGTGCTTAATTCACAACAAGTAGGATCCGTGGCAGATGCATCGTGAAGAATTGGTCATACCTTCAGTGTTGGTTGCCTTAGGAGTTGGAAGTTTGTGCAATGCATGGCTCATTGAAACCCGGCCTGTCCTTCCTTTCCGAACATGCCCAGCTTGTCAGGGGCACTACGGCTTCACATGAGGTTGATGTCAGTGTCATAGTTCTTCAATTGTGCATTGGACATTATTTCATTAGACAAATGCATGCTGCATAGTTTCCCGTGGTAATCTTCCTGGAGTTACACATATGCAAAGGGTGGATATTGTTACCAGTCTAACAAATTCAATTCCCCATTATTCGGCAACCATTCCACTGGCGATCGGTCACCAGAAGCATCTGATTTAGATGCTCAACATGGCACTCGAAGAATTGCTAGGATCTAGGATTAACACCAATGGTCCTCCAGCAAAAGGTCAGAACAGAAAGCCCACATGAATCTGTCAATCGGACTCCCAGCTCTGGCTGGAGATCCGTTGTTTCCTCAAATCTCAACTTGGAGGTTCGTCCACTTCAGTAATGTAGAAACTCCTGACTCACATCCAGCTCAATTCCATGCACACTGAGGTATCACTGTCCATACAGTGGCACTACCAACACAAGGACAACTCATGGGTTTATGTATGGAAAGAGTTCTCTATTTGACAGTAACGTCTTTGCAAAAGTGGCTTCTGTGATTCCACTGCAGTATGGCCGGGCCGCTCTGAGTTACACCCAAATTCTCCACATTGGAACACTCCACCCATCTAGAGAGACCATCTCCCTCCAGGTCCTTACAGACAGTATTTCCAGTCCTGGACTTTTGTGTGATCAACAAATACTTTTTGGGTGTTGCTGTCTTCCTTTTCTTCCATTGTCCTAACTAGAAAACTGCGGTTTGTATGTGAACCTTTCAGCACTAGAGGTGGTGACCTTGAGTGACGTGGTCAGCCTCACTCATGTACCTCTGTAACTAAGTCTACAAGTCCACTGCGACAGAACGGAGCACAACCAAACTTAAGATGCACCACATTCAACTTTTTCCAGTCATGACGCCATCAGCCCATATACCACGCATGTGCGCAGGCTGCAGCCTGCGCCTTCTCTCCAACACGGCATTAGCACTGCGGTGCCACACAGGTGAAAGCTGCGTGCGATACCCATACGAGAAACATAACACTAGAGATTGCCCCTCCCAGCTTATTTATGGTAGGAAAGAAATCCAGTGCTTGTAAAAAGCGCCGCCATTGCAATAAAGAGAGGACGTAACTGTTTGCGCGGTTCCCTACTACTCATTCTTTCCATTTGAGTGTCTGCAATTTTAAAGCTCAGATCGCATTTTGTTTACCCTATGTTTTTTTGTATAAAATATGACCTTCCTGCCGGCTGCTATATGTTCTGGTGTGGAATCCCTCACCCTCACCCTCACATTGAGAAGAGAGAAACAAAGACAGGAACAAGCAAATGATGGCTGTAGACGTTGAATGCCTGGTCTGAGGTCACACAGCTCAGACAAGTGGGAAAACAAATATGTTTTCACGCAAGAGAATCCCGGCATGAAATGGGCTCTGTCCTTTAATGACATGGTTGATTTGGTGCCCAAGTTTTTCATCTGACGGGCGCGCGCTGACAGCTCTGTCTGTCATGCGATGTGGCCTCGCGCACATCAAGGTCTTCAAAAAACGAATCTTCTCTCTTTTTTCACAAATCACCGCCGCGGTTTTTGTGACCTTTAATGTGCATCAGCCGAGATGTCGAAAATACTGAAAATATCCCGAGATAGGTGGGTGTGCTAGCCTCACCCCTCATTGGTGGGTACCAGAAATATTTTATATTCTTTCTTCTATCCAAAATCACTGTCTTGCGTCTGTTCATTCATCTTTTTTTCCGTGTTGATGCTTAGTTTACCATTTCCATTTTTTCCTAAATATATGAAAAGCTATGACAAATGGAGTCACCTCTTCTTTTCTCCTCGATTGTGTATGACATGTTTTGAGAAATTTCTGCTGTGTTCATACCCTGACTATGTTGGTTTGAATTCATTTTGTAAAAAAACAGCATCACGGTGGTCTGCAGGCCACACAATTACACAATTTGGTAAAGTGGGGTAGCCAGGATTAGTCCCAGGTACTCTGGTTTCACACTGTGCATTTAGCAAATGGATGTATATGCTTCACTTCCTCTACACCCACCTTACCGGCTCCGTCCCCCAGCATCCCCGTCTTCGACCGCCACCCTGCTGGCATTAATGCGGCCCTCTGTTACATCACAGACAAATTCCAATGACCTATTTTGAGGAGCATAAACATGTGAAAAGGGGGGGCTCATGGCCCCCCGCCCGCATGGCGGCGCGGCGCGGCGACCGCCTCCTCCTTCGTGCCTCTAGGCGGTGGGGTGTGCCTTCGGGCACGCCCCACCACCGATTGGTCGGCGCCCTCCCGGACCCGGATGTCATAGTAGGACTTCTGGGTCAGGGGGGCGGGCCGCAAGAGGGGCTGGGCGGGGGGCGTAGCCACCCCCCCCGCCGGGCCCCTTGGGGATAAAGAAGCAGGGAGCGCCCGGGAGACCCTCTTGTTCCCTGGACGCTCCCCCACAGCGTGTCGTGCCCCGCGCTCGGGGCTTCTTGTTTTCCCACCCACCATCCCTGGAACTAAAAGGTTGATGCTTGACTAGTCTGATTTAGGTGTAATTTGCTATGTTATTGTTACCGTGTTTTCCATGCGTAAGTGAACTTTATTTGGATTGTATGTTTTGCTGATGATGCTTTCTTTAGGAATTTTTCCCCCCTTTTAGTGAACTGTGCTGAAGTATGTTTTGATGTCCAATTGTGTTTAGGCCTTTTCTCCCTTTGTAGCGATACGTTGATGAGTGACATAATTTAGCCAGTGTAGTTGTCCATTAGAATTTTTTCCCATAGGTCGTCGTATTTATTAGGTATGGGGCATGCGGTAAGGTCATGACCGGTGAGCAGCTATTTTTAAGGTCTGAGGGGGCGGGCATCATCCCATGGAGGTTCCCGCCCAGGGGGAGGGGCCATTGGCCCCTCCTAGAACTTCAGGGGCAAGGTAACTGGTGCTTCAAAGGGGCGCGGGTTGGAGTAGTCACGCTTTCCTTAGGCTGGTAGCCACCCCGCGCGCGTATACTCATGATGTCACAAGATGGCGCAGAGTAAGGGCCCTCCTTTAGTGGGTAAATGGAGTTCACGGCGTGGACCGGGTAATTACCAGGCCCGGCTGCGCATGCGCACATCTCTAGGTAAGGCGCAGCTAGTAGGACCTGACACCGGTTAGCGACCTTGCCATATGGCCAGAAATGTAGTATACAAAAATCTAGATGAGGATGTTAGATTCGGTTAGGAAACAATCTGTATTAGAGTTTCTGTTAAGGTTAGTCTCTCAAACTTGTTGACAATATCTTATCTAATGTCCTGCTGATTTTTGTATCACTTGTTTACCATGCAATTAAAAATTTGTTATTTTTATATCTTAATAAATACGGCCGGCGGGTCTTGCGACCCCCCGCCTTCCAAAGATAACCATGTTTCATGTTCATGTGTCTGGGGGTTGGTGTGGGCAGTTGGAGAGGGGGCGGCAGCCAGTCGCTGACCATGTTATTCTCACCACAAACCATGTATGGTGCCACTGGCATAACGAAACTTGATGGGGCCCCCCTGCAAGGTACATGGAACGTCCCCTTATGGACTCACTAAGGAACTTTCCAGGCAGAGTACTGGGCTGAGGGGACCCCCTAGAACTTGGGGCTCCCGCACCACGGGTGCTGCAGGGGCCTGTGTTATGCCACTGCCTGGTGCTACCTGCTCTGGTTCTGTTCCTGCTGCTATACTGCAGGTCCTTCCTCTTGAGTCTCCAAAGCTTCACTTGACCAAGTAAACATCTGTGTAACATTCAACAGCCTGGATGATTCCAGGCATGTTACATTTCCATCATACCAGTCTGATCCTACTACTTTGCATCATGTTAGAAGCATGTTGTGTGTTCACTATAACAGGACTCCTCTAGGAAGCTTCCATCCTCGACACTCTTGGTGCCTCATGGGTTGACTCTCTGTACTCCCAGGGTTCCCATACTGTGCAGAGCTGTGAATCCATCTGTTCAAGAGACTTCAAACCATAGGACAATCCTATTCATGCAGTGCCCAGAACATATAGTGCTTTCTCTCACCGGGGCAGAATAGTGTCCACACTCTATGTTTCACGTCAGATAGACTTTAAAAAAAAACCTCTTTGAGACGAATTGTGCAGAGGGTTTGGGTATAACACCCAACTGGTGCTCTCAACCCTCCTAAGAGTGTCAGTGATATGTACTCACTTAATCTTCTTTATCCTAAATTCATCCTATTGCAGCCACTTTTCATTAGCCCTTTAAACCCTTTCTTGCCACTAAGTGTCACCTCTCCTGTCTTCATACCCAAGCCTTTTCTGACCTGGTAATGGGGTTAATTTATTCACCAGTTTCTACTTGCTGCTTGTGACGCGCGTACAACGGACAGTCACCTTGGGGTCCGAGCAGAGGATAAAGGTAAAACAAACTGGTACCTGAGGCCTATTTTGACATGAAAGTTCCTATCCCATTAACTCCCCACCTCTACCCACAATGCCTTGTTTTCTTGCAGAACTTGTGAGTAACGGCGAGCACATAGATGTGTCATAACTTCTTTGTCTTGGTATTTCATGTCTCAATATAACTTTACACGTCAGTTAATCTAGGTGGTACAGCAAACAGGGATGGCAGCTTTTTCTTATCTTTCGCACTCTTTTCTACTTGCTGATAGGGCTTATATCTGTCATTTCTGTGGTTATGGTCTGTATCCGGCCCAGGAAGTCTTTGTCTTATATCAAAAGACCACTCCTTATCTACCAACTACTCCTACAGGTGTATATTTCCACCCCTGTATCTCATCTCCCTTACTTTTTAACGAGGGTGCCACCGACGTGGATCACTCAAATTGACTATACACTACGTCTGCTTTGTTAGAGATGGAAGCAAAGAGTTAATTCACCTTTTTCGTTATACCACAGCTTGTCCGTTCATGAGGCTGCTAACTAGCACAGAAAGTGACAATAAGGATTATTTTTCTATTTTATTGCAATGTATTAAACCTAATTAAAAAATGCTTATTCTAGACACTTTTTTCAACTTTACAGATAAAATAAATGAATAAATATTGCAGCATCCTCCAATGAAGCTCTGCTGCCTCTATGGGAGGGAATGATCATCACACTGAAAAGAGCCCCTGTATAGGGTCTGTGGTCATGCTGTGGCACATTGGGCCTTCATGTGGCTCGCACGGTCAATAAAGACATCAATTCTCTAAAATGTGAGACCAGATGAAGTGACAACGGACGCTCTGAACGCTCCTGCACCCAGGAATCTGCAGGGTATGACATCAATGTGACACTAAAATCACTGGAAATGACGTCATATGACCAGTGACACTGATGTTATCTTTTGGAGTGATTTTGAAAGGCAAAGAAGTGTTTTTGCAATTTTTCATTGCAGTGGTTTAGATCCTTCAGACAGAAAGGATGATATGTGTACATAGAGCCCTATTTACGAACGTGGGTACGCAGTCTGTGGAAAGGTTAGATAATTCAGGGACATCGCCTCTCAGGGAAAATAAATGATAATAACAATATTATTATCATTTGACTTTTCATTATTGGCTCTGTAAAGGTGGTGACAGCAGCGTTGTGATTGGTTAGGGCAATCTGGGAGCCTGGGTGCTTCCCGCTTCCTCGACCGAAGAGGACGTAGGAGAGGCGGCCGCCAGGAAGGTAAGTGTAACTTTCTTTCTTTTTTCCCTCTTTTTTTTCTTCTGTTTTTTTACCTCCCTTCCTGCCCCACCACTACTGCCCGGCCGCTACTGGGAGTACCATGTATTTCTTAAAGTGCTCTCTGTAGTGTTTTACATTGTCGTTAACCTCACTCAGTGAGACTGTGTTGTACTCACTGTGACAGGCTGAGAACATTTGGTCCATTGACTAGGAAGTGTAAACAAAGCTACAGTAGCAGGACTGAGGGCAACAGGTTTCTGAGCACCACTGACCACCGATGACCCTTGACCCATGAGGATACATTGTCCAAATAAACTTGTATCATTAAAATGAAAAGGCCTTACTGTGTTAGCACTTTAAACCTATTGGAGGTTGCATCTGATGGCGCAATGTACTGAAATGTTGTGTATTTTGTGCTGCTCATGATTTCACATGTTCCACATCGCCTATATAAGACTGAGTACTTTCACAGGAATAGCTCTTGCTGTACATTGTGTTTCTCATGTGTGATCTCTCGTTCATGCTGCGTTTACTTCAGTTATTAAAAATGATGAAGCCATCACTGCTCAGCATGGCTACCTTTGCAGATTGCAGTCTGCACAAGGAAATAACTTGGGTAGTGCAGGAGTACCTGAGGCTCCGGCACACCAGTGGCAAATAGCTGCTCCTCTCCACAGACACTGGCGGGAAGCCAGGCCTCACCATTGTGCAAGCGGTAAAGCAAGTGCCAACAGACAGTCTAGTTTCCCATCAAATATTCACGTGTCATCTGCACACTAGGCAAAGTTCTACAAGCAGGTGCTCATCTCACCGAGAAGAGGCCCCTGCTGAAAATGAAGGGGTGCATGCTGCGCGCTTAGGCTCAGTCACTGTGGTTGCTTTCCAACACTCCATGAAATCGTGAATAGTTCCAGGCAGAAACTGTTGAGAAATGCTAGCCTGCTGTTTATCGAAACCTCAGCGTGCTGAGCGTCAGAATCCAAACATCCCAAAAGTTCATTGAGTTTAGTGAGCTCCAAAAATGCACGAAAATGCGGGCAGTTAAGGGTTAAGCCAACTAGCTGCCCGTGCTTGTATATGCTAACCCTTTCCAGAAGTCAGTTAGGATAGTCTGTTTTTTGTCCTCTCCCCGTGTACATCTATGCCACTAAACAGTAAATTATGCGCACAACGCCATAAAAGACTGACTCAGACATTTCAGTGCTGGAAAATGAGCACTGTTAGTGCTTCAGGACTTCTAGACGAGACTGGCCGCATCACAGAGCTGAAATTGTTTCAACAGATTAGTGTCATTTGAGGACAAAATATAGCTTAAATGTTGAGGGCCCCGATTTATCAGGAGCTCCCGTGCTCTCTCCGGGGAGCATGCTGCTCAGCAGTACATAAGGGGGCTTGATAGATACCCAGCAGTAGAGTTATCGTGTGAACCACACATGTATTGAGCAATACATAGCTGAGCCAATTCTTGCCATCAATGGCAAAATGTATATACATACAGCAGAGATGAATTATAAAAGTTCACTGCGCATGTCTCCTCTCTCCATTCTGAGGGTGCAGGCAGCATATTATGGCTAGATTATTGAGGGGGTGATTGTCAGAAAGTGGGTAGTTAATTTTGCTGGGGAGGGCCCCTACTAGCTAAATAAACACAATCTAGTTAGACTAAAACGCAATTCTTAAAGGAACTCTACATAACCTCTGGAAGGAATGGAATAAGAAGCACACAATTCCCAATGGAAACGCTTGTTAATTGCACTAGCCATGATTTCAGGTTCACTGCAACGGACTGCAGAGTCGAATACTCAAAGCGGGCTGTCCCGGTCAAAGTGGCCACCCTGGGTCTTGGACCACTGTTGGGAGGTTTAAGTCTTCCATTGGGCCAAAGTGTTAGGTTTTCGATCTTGAAATGCACCAGGAGCACAAGGGTGGTCGCTGTATTCAGGCAAGGCTGCAGAAGACTGGCTACATTTACTTGGAAGGCAACAGAACTAGATTTCATGCTGCAAAAAGCTCAGAGCAAGGCAAAACTAGTTTTCTTGTCTGTCAAGGGTTGCCCTGCATGGGGAGGTCTTAGCACTTTGTCAAGATCCCCCAGAGGTGAAAAAAATAACAAAGTTCCACTTTTCTTTAACTGTTGACAAAGTTCTCTTGGGTTACTCCTGCAACCCACAGGTTCTCAGTGCAGGATACTAGGCACAATGTCTATCTCCCACCAGGGCTCCTGTAGGGTCTGGGCATCTGTCAACTGGTCGCTCTTGGAGTCGGGCTCCCTTCATTTTTTGTTTCCCTGAAGCAGGCTAACAGGAAGTCCACTAGTTGACCCTTGGAGACCATTCTAATACCTTAGTGCTTGCAGAAATCAGGAGACCTTTAGTCTTTTTCGTCCAACAGGGACCTTTTTCTACTGAGGTTTTTTCCAAGATACAGGAGTGCTTTGAGGAGGTGGTGGTGAGTTGCCAGTCTTATCCTGTGAACTTAACAGTAGTTTTCATTCACTCAATCCTGACTACTTCCTGGTATTAGCCAGCTTCATTACCTCATCGTCCCTCCCTCGCTTCCCTTCCTTACACAATGAGGCATCCCTGCCTCACCAGACACCCATACCCACATGAGTTATCACGTGAGGACTATAAATAGTCCTCAGCCCCCACACACCTCCTGTTTTTTTCTTGTCTCACCATTATGAGACGCGCGTCCCACGCGCTGGCCGTTTTGCGGGGCTGCGGTCATTCTTTGCTTTCTGCCTGCTGGGTCTGGCGGTGCCGGCCTGGAGTACGCGAGTCTTCCTCACTGCGTTGCAGGTGTAGCGGTGCACTCTTCGGCTGCTGGGCGGACAGGGTCCGGGTGACGGAGTCACCGGCCCTGAGTGGCTGGGGCTGTAGTTCCAGTTCAGGAGGCCGGAATGGGAGACGGCGGCTGTCGGGTGTGCAGGTGATCCTCAGCTGGCTGTTTCTGATGCTCCATTACAGTAGGGGCCTCGTAAGGGGTCGTTTTTATTTCTTTTTTGTTATTTGCTGATTGGTTTTTCGTTTTCTTGCTCTTTCATTGGTTACCTCCTGGTCTTCTATATCTAATGGTCGGTTTCTGGGCTACTCCTTATTTAAGGCTTGTTGCTGCTGTGCTTCTCTGACCATTTTCATTATGGCTAAGCGAACTTCCAAGCGCTTACGTGTTTTGTCCTCCTCTTCTGAGGATGAGATGCCTACCCCGGCTCGTCGGACCAGATCCCATGATCCGCAGGAATCCTCAGCCCTCCTGTCTGCTTCTGAGGTGCAGGCCATGATTGAGGCTGCTGTGGCTCGTGCTCTGGAAAGCAGGGTTCGTGCGACGCGCAGGTCTTCTCGTGCTGAGGTGGGTCCGGTGGACTCTCCCTCTGAGGACTCTTCCTCTTCGGACACTGCCAAGCCTTCTACCTCTTCGGGGAAGTTTGTACATAGGGATGAGGTGCCTGCAATTCGCCAACACATTAGGGAGAACTTGGAGTTTTCTCCTTTTTCTGCTCCCGTGAGGTCAGATGACATCTTTCCACAATATGTTAAGCCTCCGGTGCTCGCCATGCCCTTTCATGGACGCATCAAGGACTTGATTTTGGGGGAGTGGCGGGACCTGGAGCGCTCCTCAGTTCCTCGCTTTTTGCAGAAACTTTATTCCCTGGAGGAGGGGGAGGTCTCTCTTCCTCACTCTGTCAAGGTGGATGCCATGTTGGCGACTCTGATTGTTCGTACGTCTATCAATCCAGAAGATTGTTCTCCGACTGATGCCACAGATAAGAAGGTGGATGGTGCGCTGAAGAAGGCCTTTTCCGCGGGGAATTTGTCTTTGCGATCAGGCGTTTACTCTGCGTATGCGGCGCAATCCTTGGTGTCTGACTTTGGGAAGCGGGCCACGGCTATTTAGGAGGAGACGGACTGCTCTGGCTTGCTTGTCCACATGGAGCAGCAGGCTAAACTCTTAGCTGACGTCTCTTCGGATGTGCTTCGGTCTTCGGCCTTGGCCTCTGGCTCCTTGGTTTTGGCTCATAGGAATTTGTGGATGCGTGACTGGAAAGCTGATTCTTCAGAGAAGTCCCCACTCATTAAGATCCCCTTTGATGGCAAGATGCTTTTTGGTGACCAGCTGGATAGTAGTATGATCACTAAGTCTTTCAAGGGTCGTAAGCATGCACTGCCTTACAAGAGCAAGGCGTCTGCCTCTGGTTCTCGCCGTTTCTGGAATCCGGTTCCATCCTCCTCTTCGTCATTTCAGTCTACCCGGCAGTCCTCTAAAAACTTTTCTGCTCGTCAGCGCCAGTTCCAGCCCAAGAAGTCTTCTACCTTGGCTGGTCCCAAGACTCCGGCGGATGCCTTCAAGAGGAAGTCCTGACGTCGTCTGTGTTTCAGCCGCAAGTCCTGTGGGCGGGAGGCTGTTGTCTTTCCTGGATGCTTGGCGGCTGGATGTAAGGGATCTCTGGGCATTATCAGGAGAGGTTATCTTATCGACTTTGTCACCATTCCACCCAGCTGGGGCACCATCCTTACTCCTATCACCAGGTCTCCGGCCAGGAGGGAGGCTCTTCTGGAGGGTGTTCAGGATCTTCTGTAAAAGAAGACGATCGTTCCGGTCCCTCTGGCACAGCGGGGGCAGGGATGTTATTCCATTTTGTTTCTGGTCCAGAAGGTGACAGGGGGATTCCGGCCGGTTCTGGACCTAAAAAGGGTGAATGATTGGGTTTGGACCGTTTACTTCAAAATGGTGACCTTGCAGTCCATCACCCGTTGGTGGGGTCCGGGACTTCATGACATCTATCGATTTACAGGATGCCCACCTTCACGTTCCAGTGGCTCAGACTCATCAGCAGTTTCTTCGTTTTGCGGTTGGCAACTTTCACTTCCAGTTAGCGGTTTTGCCATTCGGGCTGAAGTCCGCTCCTCGGGTCTTCACCAAGCTTTTGGCTCCATTGATGGCCCTGGTCCACTGTCGAGGGATATTTCTTCATCTTTTTCTGGACGATTGGTTAATTCATGCTCCCTCTTTCCAGTTGGCTCTCAATCACACAGAGGTGGATCTGGCCGTTTTGAGGGAGCACAGCTTTCTTGTCAATCTGGGAAAGTCGTTCCTTGTTCTGTCCCAAGATCGTCTCTTCATTGGGGCTCGGTTTCGGACAGATTTAGGGCTGGTCACTCTGCCCGAGGCTCGGGTGGCCAAGATTCATTCTCACAACCTGTATCTTCTGTCCGAACCGGTGCAGGTGGCAGCTCGTTGGCTCCATGTTCAGGGGGATATGGCGGCCACGTTTTTTCTGGTTCCATGGGCCAGATTTCACTTACACACACTGATGGCTCATGTTCTGGTGCGTTGGCCTCCCCATTGCCTTCCCCTCTCTTCTCCGATCCCGGTTTCCCCTCAGATCGCGACGGCTCTGGGTTGGTGGCTGGTTCGGGGTCATCAGGTAGGCCTAAGTAGAGTCCATTCCCATAGTCCAAACTTCCTATGATCAGGGCTTGGATCACTTGTTCTCTAGCCATAAAGGACAGAAGATACAAAAACATTTGCAACATATTTAGTATGTCAAAGCAAGTGCCCACCATTGAAATGACTTGGGTGCAAAACAACAGTTGTCCATCAAATCTAATGCTTAAGATTTTCACCAAAGAGTAAGCAGGGGAGACATCAGTTGGCCAGAAAGACAGCCAAGATATCTATGCTTCCTGACCAAAGAAGAGGAGCTTGGTCTTCCCACCATTGCATTTGAGTTAATTTAAAGAGAGACACTGAAATAATGAACAGAGGCAATTTCGGATTTTCTCACCAGGAAAGGCCTCATTGTTCTTCCAGGAGAACAGCAGTTGGGTGTCATTAGCACATGACACGATTTTAGACCCTAGTGATTCTGCTAGGATTTCCAAGGGGGTAGGATGCACATTGAATAGTGTAGAGCTCAAAGCCGAGCTCTATGGCACTCCACACCCTCAATTTACGAGAGTCGTCAGAGAAAGGAGAAAGGATGCTAGCCAATTCCAGGCCTTCCCTCTAATTCCCACCGAACTGAGATGGGCCAGTTGGATGTGGTGAGAACATCAAAAACGGCCAATAAATCTAGCATAACCATCAGTGCCACATCACCTACATCAAAACTAAGTCTGATGAAATCGACTACCTCCAGCAATGCTGTCTCATTACTGCAGTTGGGATGAAACCCAGATTGCCTAGTATGTAGCAGGTTGTTGGTTTCTAAGTAAGAAGATAGCTGTTGATTTACATGTTTTTCCAGAACTTTCAAGAGAGCTGGAAGTAGAGATTGTTCTGTAATTGGTAGGATCAGTGGGGTCGGCCTGTAATTTCTTTTAGAAGTGGTACCATTTTCACCTGCTTCCATTTTTTGTGCAAAGTGGCTGATAAGAGAGAGGTGTGGAACAGCTGATTTACAAGTGGGTCGATAGCGGCTGCACCCAGGGGATAGTGTAAAGGATCTGAGGGAGAGCCTGATTTAAGGCACCTCAATGCTGAAAGTGAGTCTTCTATGGAAATTGGAGAAAGGGACTTTAGAAACATAAAAACAACAGAAGCCCCTGCTCTAGGATAAAAGTAATCAGCACACAATGGTTTCTGTTTGGTGTATCAGTAGTGACTAAAGCACATAAACCATGTTATAGAGTCAATACGATGTGCCCAGAAAGAAATTTCAAATGAAGTAGAATTCTTCTTAGTGCAAACACTTTATTGTTCCTCTTGTTGTGGCCAACACGTGTTTCATCGCAGGGAAACAGACTGCGAATCTTCAGGGCCTTTTGCAAAAAAAGACGGGATTCAAGTGTTGTGGCCAAACGCCCAGAAGGGCGAGAGTATGGAGATAGCGCTTTGGGCGCGTGGTTTAGTTTATACCTTATTAGGTTCATAAGGGGGCCATAACCGGGAGGAGAATTGGATTAAAGCTGTTACGCTAAGACACGGCGCCGGGAACTACAAGAGGGAGAACGAGCTCAACCAGGTGCACCCGCCTGATTTTCGTGTCTTAGCGTAACAGCTTTAATCCAATTCTCCTCCCGGTTATGGCCCCCTTATGAACCTAATAAGGTATAAACTAAACCACGCGCCCAAAGCGCTATCTCCATACTCTCGCCCTTCTGGGCGTTTGGCCACAACACTTGAATCCCGTCTTTTTTTGCAAAAGGCCCTGAAGATTCGCAGTCTGTTTCCCTGCGATGAAACACGTGTTGGCCACAACAAGAGGAACAATAAAGTGTTTGCACTAAGAAGAATTCTACTTCATTTGAAATTTCTTTCTGGGCACATCGTATTGACTCTATAACATGGTTTATGTGCTTTAGTCACTACTGATACACCAAACAGAAACCATTGTGTGCTGATTACTTTTATCCTAGAGCAGGGGCTTCTGTTGTTTTTGTGCATTTTGTGTGGATTTCTGATCCACCTTTGAGCGGTTACGAGGGATTACCGCCCGCCCCATTGCCTGGAAAATAATACCCTACTTCACCACAATACCATACGGTTACTCGGCTGTGCGCCTTCTTTAATCTGGAATACCTTAAACCCTCTTAGCAGATCTACGACTTTAGAAACATGGCTTCATCTTTAGTGAGGGGGGGCTAATTGAGCTAGCTCTGTACTGTTCACTCCCAATTTCTCCCTTGGATCTACCATGTCCATGCCATAACCCAAGGCAGCCTTTATCTCCAGGTGGGGGTAGGCTGGCCTGTATAGCACCTATTTTCTCATGAAAGAAAAGGGCAAATTGTTCACACCATTCCTGGAAGGGTAGTTTATGGCTTATGCAGGCTTTGGGGAAGGTGAACGATGTAACAATTTAAAAAAATTCCTTGGAATGATTTCCAGCATTTAAAATTTTGCCTCATAGTAGAATGTTTTGCTAATTTAATTTTTATAGGATATTTTCTTAATGCTGCCTTGTACTCCGCTTTTGATGTAGGGCAGTAAGTCAGCCTCCATTGTCTCTCCCTATGTTTACATTCCAGTTTGATTGTTTTGAGAGAGTGATTATACCATGGGTAGGAAGGCTTAGTCTGCCACCGCTGTTTCCATCTTTCTGGGGCTGGAGCTGGAAAGGATGACTCAATCCAACTATCAATAAGATTAACATCCTGGTCGACTTTGCCGGAGAGAGAGCGATTTCCTACTTCCAGCCTACTGCAGAGGGCTTCAGATTGGACTTTACGGAAGGCTCTTACCATATACGATTTTGGACTTTATTGGAAGGTGAACTTTTTAGCCTAGCCTATCTGAATCTGAGCATGTAGTGATCTGACCAGATCAAAAGGATAGCAGTGTCAACTTCTAGAGTAAAAGAGGTAAAGATTTGGTCTAAAGTGTGACCAGTAAGATGAGTGGGAGCAAAGATCGACAGGGACAGGCCCATAATGGCCAGATTCTCTTGAAACACTGAACTTTCTCTCACATTCCCACACTCCATGTGCATATTAAAGTCTCCCAACAGGATGCAATGAGCATATCTAAGAGGTAGGGGGCAAGAGAATCACATACTGAAGATATGAACCCTCCTGTGGGTCCTGGGGGCCTATCAAGTAGTGCCCCGATACAGATTTATTAGGGGGGAGTGAGAGACTGAAACCTGTAACTTCTGCTCCCTCCTTATCAATTGAGGGTAAGGGGACAAGGGTGTAACAATCCTTGTGAATAATCGCAAGCCCTTCCCCTCTACACTTGTCTCGGTCCTTCCTAAAATTTTAAAAACCTTTGGGGTCTGCCGTCCAGATGTCAGGGCCAGAGGAATCTGTGAGCCAAGTGTCTGTAATAACTACAGCATCAAGGTCTTCCTCTTAAAGTAAGTTGTGGACATTATCTGCATGTTTTGAGAGGTACCATGAATTGATCAGAGCTGCTACAATGGTAGAGAGCAGCCCTGGTTGTTTTGCATTATACTGGTCCCTGCAATTGGTGTGGAAACCACATGAGGTACATTTAATCTCTGTTGGATCTAGGGAATTAGGCCTAAGGGTATACAAGTGTCAGTTGGGGTCAAATACCAAAGTTGAGAGGGTCTGTAAGAGGGAAGTGGAATACCATTAAAGATGGCAGCTGCATAGTGGCTAGGGCTGGACGCTGACGGGACATTGACGGGACATTGACGGGTGCAGACTTGCCTTTGGTGTGCCTTTAGCGCACCTCTGGAAAACCCACAGCAAGCATCCACACTGCATCCCTGTTTAAGTACATCAGGGAAATTATGGAAGCTAGAGCACGCACTCACTCAAAATGGCCGCTCTAGCTGTGCCTCCAAGAGTAAAAATGGCTGCTGTGCATGGGCACCCTAAAACATACAGCGCTGCAAGATTTTAGCTGCTCTCTCTTCCATCTGTGCCAGAGATTGGAGACAATCCACTAACATAGGTCAGATTCAAAAGCAGTTTGTGATATAACACATTATATATCTCAGAAACAATTAAAATTCATGTTAAAAACAAGCCATGCATGAATCACATAGCCCTCAGTTTATCTTAGCTGCAGTCACGTCCGCGCTGCGTCTCTGTTTTTATACGTCAGGGAAATGAGAAAACTACAGCGCAAACTCACCCAAAATCCCCACTCTAGATGTCCCTCTAAGAGTAAAAATGGCCACAGTGCATGGGTACACCAAAAACATACAGCACTGCAAGATTTTAGCTGCTCCCTCCTCCCGCTGTGCCAGAGATTGGAGAAAATTGACTAACACAGGTCAGATTCAGATTCAAAAGCAGTTTTTGATACAACACATTATATATCCCAGTGAATAATTAAAATCCAAGTTAATAGAAAGCAGTACATGAATCACATAGCCCTCAGTTTATCCTTGCTATCCTTAGATTGACACCACTGGGACAAAATGCATTAAAATTTAGAAGGGGGCCATGTAGCCCTCGTCCTTTAGTCTAAAAAGGCCCCGGGGCCCCAACCCCTGGGGCCACAGCATAAATTAAAGGGAGGAGGACCATGCAGCTCCACCCCCTGTTCCTTTGTAAGCCACGGGAAACCCATCCCTTAGGGCTGAAATTAACTTTAAAGGGAGGGGGAACCAAAGTCCCCTCCCTGAGCCTCTTAAGGCCCAGGGGACCCCATCCCCCGGACCGGCTCAGTTCATGTGTCTGGGGAGCCGACTCCTGGGGCACAGTAGTTTCCCAGCCCACACTGATGCTGGCAGGGAAGCATGTGTTTGGTCCAGTCTGGCTGGAGTGTTTTCAAATCTCCCACCAAATGGGAGTAAACATGCCTTCCCTGCCTGCAGCAGCACGTAAAGGGTAGGCAAGTCTGCTCCCAGCCAGCAGGAGATTTAAAAAGGCTCCAACCGGCTGGGATCAAACTTTTGTTCTGTTTCCTTGCCTACACTCCTGTAGGCAGGGAAACAGAACACATATTTCTTCTGCCCGTAGATAGCTGCTCCATCCGGTCAGTACCCATGCCAGCTCTCGCACCAAGCGGGGAGCTGGCTAGGATTGTGGGGGCCCTGGGACGCCCTATGCCGCCCCCAACATTTTGCTTGGTGGGTGCCTCGGGTGGGCACTGAGATATCCACTTATAATAAAGAGAGGACCCAAGGGTTAGGGTCCCCGGGGATGCAATACGCCTGGGGTGGGAGGCCGCATGGGAACCCTCCCTTTAAGCTAAATTTCAGCCCTAAATAATGGTGTCCCAGGGGTCTCAATAGGCTCAGAGAGAGGGGTGACATGCCCTCTAACCAAAATATATATATGTTTTGGGTTGGCAGTCAGCTGGGGGGTTGGTCAAACAGCATTTGTCAGCTCACAGAGAAATTGAGCCAATTTGCCTTCCTACAAAGCTTGAATGAAGGGAGTGGGCATGAATAAAGACTGTATACAAGATAAAAAAGCATTAGTCGGATTATGTAGCCTAAGCAGTATAAGCAGTGGTCTGTATATAAGGAATGATTTATTTTTATACTTGTATATTTTATTTACCAAGCACCTGCTTTCCAATAGGCTTCAGGGCCCTGTGACACAAGCATTCCTCACTTTAAAGTAAGAAACTCTTCATAGTATTTCAGGACAGTTCTTAAACGAGGAGTTGGTGCTCCCTGTTACAGTGTGGATGGATAACTATGCCCGTAAATATCAAAGGCTTTCATCTTATTTTCTGCTATATTTCTCTTCTGGGCTGGCAATGCCAGGCTTCCAGGGAATTTATTGAACCCAGCTGTTAAAAAGGTTTGCCTGCCAGGAGGAGGGCAGCATTGTTTATTATTGCTTTGTATATGATGTTGAAAACATTGTAAATGATGGATGGGAGTCAGTGAAGGTCTTTCAGATTAGGTTAAATGCTGCCAACATGTTCACCATTATAAGTATTGGCTTGTAAATACCAGCATGCTGTGCAAAATCCTGAGACTGGCTGAAGCTATCACAAATGACATGGGGCCTTGGCAGCTATGCTGAGTGTAGGAAAGTGGAGTATTATGTGTGGGGGTTAGACTTCACCATGTAATGCTATCACAATACCCCAAATATGATCCTTGGATTCACACTAATAAATCCATAGCTCAGTACTGGTAGTGTGGTAAAGTGCAGTTAGGCTTTATTAGAGAAACATGTCTAAAGCATTTCAGAGTAACAACATGGATAATAAGTAATTGACACGACTTGAGAGAAATTCAACACCAATTTATAAAAGTGGAGTGTATTTTTATCTTACTTTAGACACCAAAATTAATGGAATAACATACATATAACCAGAGTTACAGATTTGTGAAGCAATATTAAATCAGTGCAAAATAATAAGAGAGAGAAAGCAACATTAGATCAATAAGAAAAACCACTAGTGGTCGAGTTACATGGAACCCTTACAGGGTGAAGGTCATGTGGGCCCTTGGACCAGAACACTACAATCAGATCTTTTAACCCAGTCTGTGGAGTCTGGGTGCAGTGTTGTCCTGGCTGTCCGTGGTACTGAACAGGAGCTGTGGGGATGCTGGTTTTACTGCTTACACTGTGCTGCAAGAAACATAATGCAAAAACACATTAGATACACAGCTGCTGATGTTGGATGGAGGTTGCATGGTGTTCCCTGTCGATGCAGCCTTGACTCGGGGGTTAATTGCTGGATTAGTGACCAACAATCCTTGGCAGCAGTAAGCACAGCAAAAAGTACTGGCACTTCAATGGACCTTGGGGAGTGAGATAGTGGCCTTAAAACTTTGTGGTAAGCAAGATTACATGCCCTCAATGCATTAAGCTACCTGGATTTGGGGAATCCCACCGTGAGAGCCCAATGGCCAGTGATTCCTCAGGTCCAGAGAGTGTGTTTACCTGCAGTTTGCAGGGGATTAGTGCCACTAGCCCAGGGGGATCTGAGGGTGCATCTGGCTTCCATAAGGATCCTGCTTTCAAGGAGTGACGAGTTTTAGCCAAGGATGAGGCTCATTCACTCAGTTCCAAATCTGTTGCCACAGGGACAAAATATCCCTCTTTTGCTTGGTGCTGTGGGCAAAGTCCTATGTTCGGCAACACACCTGTCTTTGTGGTATTTCCTTGATGTGAGAACTACAGATTAGGGGTTCTGGTGTCGAGAAGTCCCTTTCATCATAAATGTAGGGGTGCTAGGGGTGTGGGAGCTAGTAGGCAATGGGCAGCTAGTACCTGCAGCTAGTCCACCCCTGAGGTGACACATCTGGGGGTGTAGGTCACCTGTATTACCCAGAACCCTTTATTCTGCCATTCCTAAAGATGGCAGAAATTAAACTATGGTGTAGAGCAGGTTGCTCTCCCTGGAGGAGTGGTGTGGCTAGCCTTCTGGGGATGTACATCTCCCTGCAAAGATAATTTCCCATCTCACCAGGTGCAAATGTGCCTGAGGCAGGTAGAGGGTGGTTTCCTCCCCTGACAGTCAGCCCTGATGAAGCTCACCACCTTGATTTGTCACTCGACTAGACTGCTTGGGAGGGGGAAGGTGGCCCAAGCCTTTGTTCATGGCCCCTGGGAGGGATCACACTGCCTGGCAGCAGGTCAGAATTCTGTCATGGTAGCAGCAGGTGTGAGAAATGTGGGCTTGCCAGCCAGAGCACAGAGAAGCTGGGGCAACCAGTTGGGCAAACTCTAAGGTAACCACCTGGGTGCAGGCCACATCACTCAGGGCACTTGATTCATGTCAGAGGTAAAAAGTCACATTGTTTTATACCAAACATGACATATTTTGGTGGTAAGATAATGGAGCTGCCAACCTCGAGAGTTCTCAGGCAGCAACCCATGTAATCCTCCGGCCCGCTCAGACTTATTGTAGTTTCCCCTGGGGAATGCAACTTTAGGGCTGCACTTGAATGTCCTCACCTTTAATATACTAAACCCTGCCTCTTGGGCTGAGGAGGCATACCTTCGGAGTTCCTGACATATATTAAAGACAGAATTGAAAAAGAGAGCCTAGGCGAGGCGATAAACAATACAAGTGTGGGCAGGAAAACCTTGTACATAAATAATATAGTGAATACCAAATGGAGAAACATGCAATGATACTGATATTGTCAAAGTAATTTATTAAATATATTTTTTTCTTTCTTTAAGACACATTCATTTTCAATAAATATGAACAGTTTTGTGAAAAATATTACATTTGTCAAAGAAATATCCACAAATATACACCAAATATTGTTCCTGTTGTCACAGAATTTCAGTGAATACAAATGTTATACATCAATCCTAGATTTCTTCTAGTGGTTTTTTGTTATCCGTAATGATTAAACAATCATTTCCGATGTAATATACATATATATCTCATAAGTGCAAACAAAATCAACAAGTATTGCATTTAACCAATCATTACCTGATGGTAATAATATCATCTTAGCTTTTCAGTTTTCTGTAGATTCTGTTTGAGTAACTTTAGATATATATCCATCCGCTCCTCTGGGCGTATGATACACTTCCATTTATATATCTCTATAGGATAAGGTTTCTTAGGGCCATATGTAGGTGGCCCAATACCGGTCAGTAACTGTGAAATTCATTAAATTTCACCGTTACCGACCGGTATTTAGGCATTTGAGATGTAGGGAGGATTGGGTATTAAGGAATCGGTAAATACCGATTCCTTATGGCCTTGCATTTAAGGAATCGGTGATACCGATTCCTTAAATGCAATGTAGGCAGCACTTAAAACAGTGCACCTCAGCCTTAACGAACCGCTATTTACCACCAACTCCAAGTTGGTGGTAAATAGCGATTTCCTTTCAAAAAGCACTTTTTTGCATTTTCAAATGTGCAATGTCGCACATATCCATGCCCTTAGGGCATGCATGTGTGCCACATGTGCACACATGCAAATTTCAGGGGTGCAACAGGGTGTCATTTGAACACCCTGGCACCCTTGAAATACCTCCTGGTATTACTGATTCGGTAATACCGAATCGGTAATACAAAATGTCTTCACATTCATTCCTATGGGCCTCCAAGCTCATAGGAATGAATGGGTAGGTATTCATTATTACCGAATCTCAATTACCGATTTGGTAATAACGAATATTAAGAATTTGGTATTTTTTACTGAATTCTTACCTACATCTGGAATACCGATTCCTAAATACCGAATCAGTGAAATTTGGTATTTAGGAATCGGTATTTCCAAGTTACCTACATCTAGCCCTCAGTGTGATGACATCCCTAGTATTACAACAAGAGTCTGCTATTTCAGAGGAACCATCATTAGATTGGTATTTTATCTTTAATTCTATGCTCTTCAGCATGTCACTTCCATCTCAGATTTATTGTCTTTAGAGCTTTTTTAACGTGCACAATCTTCACCTGCACTTGGGTGTATATTACTCTCCTATATCGTGCAGGTAGTCTGTTCTTTATCACATGCAAGTTTGTGTGGCCCACAACACATGGATTACTGTTGTATTAATGGGTTTTATCGAACTATATATAGAATATCAATCATGTTTAGGTAGTGGGCATCAAAATCTAGGTCTTTTGGTGCTTTTTATTTTTTCAATGTATACTGTGACGGAACCCTGACGAAGTCTTTGTCGAAGCACGCATAGTGCCAACATACCGCCAGTTGTTATATTGTATCATGTCATTTTGAATGTATATTATATCGGAAACGGTGTCTAATCTTTGTGTATAACAACAAACCACTAGAAGAAATCTAGGATTGATGTATAACATTTGTATTCACTGAAATTCTGTGACAATAGGAACAATATTTGGTGTATATTTCTGGATTTTTTTTGATACATGTAATGTTTTTCAGAAAACTTTATATTTATTAAAATTTAATGTGTCTTGAAGAAATAAAGAAATATATTTAATAAATAAATTTCACAATATCAGTATCATTGCATGTTTCTCCATTTGGTATTCACTATATTACTTATGTACCAGGGCCTAGATGTATCAAGCCTTTTGCGATTCGTTAAGGCCGAAATTCGCAGAATTTCGGCCTTAAAGAATCGCAAACGGACATTTAGCATCTTTTGGGATGTATCAGAAATTAGCAAAATAAGGAATCGCAAAAAATTGCGATTCCTTATTTTGCTTATGCATTTAAGGAATCGCAATTTTGCGATTCCTTAAATTGCATGTATGAAACTTTTTAAAATTGCGAAATCGGGTTAAGGAATCGCAAATTAACACCAATTTGAGGTTCGTGTTAATTTGCGAAATCCTTTTAAAAAACAAAATATGACTATTTTGAAGGTGGCATGTGACACACATACATGCCCATAGGGCATGTATGTGTGCCATATGCACACACATGTAAGTTTCAGGGGTGCAGCAGGGTGTCCATGAGACACCCCTGCACCCTTGAAATAATTCTCAAATTGCGATTAGCAAATTGTGAATTCGCAATTTGAGAATTACTGCACAATCATTCCTATGGGCCTCCTGGCCCATAGGAATGCATGGGGAATTATTCCTTATTTGCGAATTTGCAAAATGCGAATTCGCAAATAAAGATAAATAAGGAATCGCAAAAAAAATGCAATTTTTTACATACATTCCATTTTGCGAATTCTAAATAGCGATTCGCAAAAAAACGCTATTTAAGATTCGCAAAATGGAATCTTGATACATCTAGGCCCAGATTTTCCTGCCCACACTTGTATTGTTTATCGCTTCGCCTAGGCTCTCTTTTTGAATTGTGATTTTCCTTGTTATTGGTTATTGGTTATTGTATTTTGTTTACAGGGGCCTGTTGTTTTCCAAAGTCATATATTAAAGACAGTGCATTTGACTGTGTTACAAATGATGAGGACACGGTCAAGTTCGAGCAGTGTGCACTGCTCCTGCAGTCTGCAATGACAGGCCAGCTGTTAGTAGTTTATGTGGGTCACCTAGGGGGACACAAACCAAAATGCAGTCTTGGGGACCCCTTTACCTCCTATGCCCTGGGTATCCCTGGTACCATCAATTAATCAATTATTCAGGGGGTTTAAAGCATTCTACTCACCCGTGAGGGTCACCATAATCCAAAGACTTACAAGGGGGTCAGTCTTTGCCAATTTGGGATTACCAAGTCAAATATAACAGTTTTGGGAGAGAGCACAGGCACTGGGGTCCGGGTATCAGACTCCAGCGCACTATCAGAGTCATAACCACCAGCATTTGGAGCAGAAAGTGGGGGAGTTGACCATACAAAGGGGCACTTTCCTATACTGAGGACTCTGTTATATGTATTTCTGTATGTTCTGTACATTTAACTCTGTGTATTATTTTCATGAACAAAGGTGAAAGATACATTTGTTACAGCAACAAAGGTGAAAGATACATTTGTTACAGCATTTTTAGATTTCAGTCACATAATCAGATTGTGCATATACAATATATGCTATCGTTGCACATAATACCATTGGTGTCTGTTTAAATAAGGTTGTTGTAACCATGGAATCTACCCACAAGTAATTCATAACCCCCAACCAAATTACTCAAGTGCATTTGAAAGAATGGCTGAAAATGACACATTTATCTATAGCCTCTATTGTACCTCCCATCTGTTTTGTGCATCTTACTGTGCCCCATACTAGACACAGAAATATGCCCAATTAATGCTTAAAGCTCAGTGCTTCGCTGATCCTCCTCACAAAGTGCACACCAGTGGCCGTATGACATGAGTGGCCCAGGTGCTGATTGGGTGTATGAGCCCATTTTCTGCGCTCTTGGGGTGTTTGTAGTAACAGAAGGAGCCACGTGTGCGTACAGGACCTTTTCAGTAAAAATCATTCATGCAAGAGTACATATACCACAGCTCACATGATCCTAAAGGGCGTAGCCTTACTAGCATGGGGAAACAGTCCCAGGTAACCCATAAACCCTAAAGAGACCAGGGCAATAAACTGTATCAAACAATAATGTCTCAAGGGTATCCTTTCAATTGGCAATTATGCATATATGTGTAATGACACAATTATTTAAATACGATTTAATCTCAACACGGAGAAGAAACCAGGGAAACAATTTTTATAAGTGCCGACTGTATTTCATATAGAAGACATGTTGGACATATTGACTTCATATGTTCAAGCACATGGGTCAGTAGGGCTGCGTTACATTCAATGGCATGTAACCAACAGAATACTGTGCACAAGTGCTCATGAAGTGTAGTGACGGCGCAAGTAACACATGCCGTGGTATAAACAGTGAGAGAGATGGGCCTGACTTCTGCCAGCACTTCTCGATTTGTTCAAGACAGTTTGACAGACCCAGAGACTGCCCGCTGTCTTTACTTTCAAATGCCCTTCAAGTTGAAGCTCTTCAGTAATCTTCAGCGTCCCAAGTTCTGCGTGGACTGTACATTTGCCTGGATTATTCACGGCTACCATTAAACTGCCATTGAACTAATGTAACCTGGTCCTGATGATGGCCTAAGACTTTTTGCAGGCCGAAACCCCGTTGACTCCCACAGTGGAACTCTAGGCGCCCATACCCACGGATACCCTATATATATAATTCAATTGCTCTTGTTAATTATTGTTACAGTATCCTGAACATGTAAATCGTGGTTTTATCTCACTTGCTGTGATGTCCATCTCTCACACTATTTATACCACGTCATGTGTCAGTTGCGCAGTCACTACACTTCACGAGCACTTGTGCACAGTATTTTGTTGGTTACATGCCATTGAATGTAACACAGTGCTACTGATCCATGTCCTTGAACATATGAAGTTAATATGTTTAACATGTCTACTATATGAAATCCAGTCTGCATTTATAAAAATCGTTTCTCTGGTTTCTTCTCCGAGTTGTGAATAAATCGTGTTTAAATAATTGTGTCATTACACATATATGCATAATTGCCGCTTGAAATGATACCCTTGAGACACTGTTGTTTGCTAAATTATTAAGCAAAGAGGCAGTAAGGAGGCATTCTGAAGGTGCACCACATAGAGGTGACGCACAGTCGGTGTGGCCCTCTGAAAGGAATAAAAAGTGTCCCATTGGTCTCGCCAAAATCATGCTGCAGTTGCAGTCACTCGCTGCACCAGCTTACAGTGGTATCTCTAACCCCTTTACTGCATACTGCCTGTACTTTGAAAGACAGAGCATTGCCCTCAAGGCAGCCATAACTTCACAGCTGCCCTGGGTCCAGCGCATGATCTGTAAAAGATGCACTATCCCTGTTCGCACACAGTGCACCTAGTTCATGGTTCGCAACGTCGCTAAGAGGGAGAATGCGCCCTTTGCATACTGTGCTCCACTGATGCAGACCTGCATTAGTGTCTCATCACCCCATGTTTCCCTGAGGCTCATTGTCCTGGGCTGTCCTGCTGTTCACCAAGGATGCACATAAACATAAGCTCTACTGTATTGGAATCATGCTCTACTTAAGAACTTCACCATGTGAATTCTGCTGCATAGATTTTATTTATGGCTGTGTGTGCGTAGTGATGCCTGTTTGGTTGTTGGTCATCATATATTGGTGGCTATATGCCTTTTATAGTTTGTACTAATGATTTTCTATAGGTGCTGTCACGCATGCATGCTTTATGTGTGTGCCTGTGTGTGTGTGTGCTTACAGGTTGTGATCTTCATCTGTGTACATGCACTATGCCATTGCTATGTCACTGCATGTTTCAATATTAAGTATGATAACTGGAAGATAAAGTGTAATTGTGTGCTGAATTTTAAGTCAATTTCAATGAGTGTTTGTGTTTAAGAGCTATGACACACACACATCTTCAGACTGTACCCCAACTCAAAAGAGATGATGTTTTTGAGTGTATCCGTTAATCTATCTCCACTTACACCTTTGACCCTATGAGCTGCTCGATGCCTCGAACTATTTGGATTTGGATTACTATTCCCACCCTCTGCCTGTATTCAACTCTCCCGTCCCTCCACTCTCTACCTCCTTCCTCCCTATTCTCCTTTCCCTTCCCTTTTCACCACCCTCTCCTCTCATTCTCCTGAGTTCTCCCCCAGTAACGTCCCGAGGTGGGAGTGCTCCAGGCGGTGATGTGGGGCGGGGGAGGGGCAGGTGGGGGGTAGTAAAGTACAGAATACGGCTGAATAGAGGTAAGTAAACATATAAATAAATAAAACGATTTTTTTTTGTCTGTGCTGCATCGCCAAATGCGATGCAGCGCTCGCAACTACATTTGTTTTATTTATTTATATGTTTGGCCGTATTCCGTACTGTACTACCCCCCACCCTGAGGGGGTTAGTAAAGTCAGAGGTCATAGAGAGAAGACAGACACTTTCCAGGGTACCCCCTCTCTGCCTTTGAAGATTGCACAAGACGCCCACTCCAACCTACTAAGCCATTTCCACATGACTTTGCCATTCTTAGGCCCCGCAAAAGAATATGCGACTTAGCCCGTTTTCCCACCCACCCCACAGGAGATTAGATTTACATTTAGGTGGCAATAATACGTAATGAGGATGTGGTATAACAGCTAGACCTGCCGACTTTGGAGCTGGGGAACCAGGTTTGAGTCTCAGTTGTGGCTCAACATCCTCTGTTTCTGGGTAAATCACTTAGGACCTGATTATGACTTTGGTAGGGCGGCGCCGGGTCTGCACCACCAAAGCCGTGGTCAGACTGCCTGGCAGATTAGGAGTTTCCCTATTTATTTGCATTAAATCACCAAGTTGAACGAAAGCCATATGTTTACTACCTGGTTGCTGACATAATAGTAAGCACTAGAAACGCCGTATGTGCATTTCATCTCAAGACCTGATCAGCAACAGGCCCGGACTGGCCGTTGCGGGCACCGGGCAATCCCCCAGTGCGATGCAAGGGTGGGGCCGGTTTTGTGCCCCTGGGGGCCGTTTTTGTTACAGGGCCATTTTTGCAGCGTTTCTGCAAAAACGGCCCTGTAACAAAATCGGCTGAAAACCGGCCCTGGCAATGAGCGCGGTCGCACCCCCAACCCCCCCCCCCCCCCCCCCCCCAGGGGCAGGGGGGCCGGCCGAGCACTTTGCCAGGGCCGGTTTTGGTTCTCATTACAGCAAAGATTAATTTATTCTACTTTTCTGAAAATGTAAGCAATTCGATTGCATACATTTATTCTGCTTAGCTTGTTTTATTACGGATTTTAAAATCCACTCAGAAGAAAATAGATTTTTTGGTAACTGGGCATTAACTAACATTTCAATATGTAATGCACTATACTTGCAGACACCCCAAAAATGTGCTTAATCAAGAAATCTTATAAAATGGTGGCTTCTTTTTGGGGATCCAGTAAAATAACGTTTCTGACTACTAAATGTAATGTTTTCCTCCACTTTATGAATTCGTGATTTCGCAGCTTCGGTCCTTAATTGCTTGGCTCAGCTCTGCCTGAGGTTCAAAGGGGGAAATGCAATTTTACTTCTTATCTTTGCTGCACCTGGAATGACGCGGAGAGGCAATTAATTGTGCTTTAAAGATAGACTCGAGACCTAAAATTAAGATAAAAAGTGTAATTATTTCTGAACCATAATGCAAATTAATTAGTCGCCATTATTAAAGTGTAAATTCAGAGCCTGCGGTCGAAGCCGCAGGACATCGTTTTAGATCACCAGCAGGAATAATCAAGTTAGGAAGCAAACATAGCTATGATTTGTAGAGCAGGCAAATCTATTCCTTCCTTGGTGCTGCTCTGGAAAATGCGAAAACTACAGGGTTTGTAATGACATTAATTTCTCTCTATATTAACGAGCACTATTAGCCTGGAAAGTGATTCATCCATTGCAGAGCTCTATTTTTGGCGTTGTTATTTAAGAGTGGAGACCGAGTCTTAAGAGGATTATGAATCAAGTCTGGAGGTCACCAGACTCGCTAATGTCCATTGTCTTCACTGGCAAAATGTCCCTAAGATCATGGATGAGGTGGAATTGAAAGTGATGCCATAAACCCTTTGCCTATCTGATGATATCAAAGGAAGTGACAGAAAATATCCTTTGCCCTCCTCCTCTGCACGATACGCCCTTGCATGAGTTATTTTTGACTAATATTGAAATGAGACTACAGCTAGCTAAAAAAACAGTGCTCATGGTACAAACCACTAGATACTATAACAGGCAAAGGTATTCTTACTTAAGGTCTGTCATACAGAGCTCACACGTTCACTTTTGCAATGCATATAACTCGCCCAGTCTCATTCTTATCAGAGACTATGACTTGTAGTCCTGTTTATAGATGGAATAAACCACCCCTGTTGTATATTATAAGGTTATTGCAAGTCACGGAGGAGCTGGTCTTGGAGATCATGGAACTCTGAGATGATTAATAGCATGTTTATAATATACAACTGGAGGTACTTTATTGCTTATAATACATGGTCACACAACACTCTTCCTACTAATATCTTAAATTGTTTGGGTCTTGCTACTTCATATGAAAGAGATAGTATGGTTGCAGAAATGAAGAATAAAATGGTCTCAGTGATGTTAAATTAAGCACATGAAGAAACAGTTAGTAATTTATTGTAAAAATGCATTAGAGTCAGTGTAATATAATTTAATCAGATTAATAAGGCTGTAGTTCAGTATGAGGAGCAACATTCAGAGACAATCCTTCATTCCTGTAATAAAATATGTGCAAAACAAATGCAACATGTTTCCATAAATCACCCCTTTCTGTTGATCACTGTTCTTTTCAGATAACAGATCAAAAATCGAAAACTAACACAAAGCACGCAAAAGAATAAACTATCCATAGGAGAACAAGAGAATAATCTGGGCGGTGCAAGTCCCATCCATCATTTTTGTCAAAAAACTAAAAAGCCAGTTCCTCTTTTGGTAACTTAATCTACAGCTTCAATGATGATCCATAAATTGCCTTTCACCTTGGCAACTGGCTTTGACAGCAAGCATTATGACTTCACAACTCAACTGTAACAAGTTATTTTGGATGAGCAACAGCATTATTCTACTAGTACAAGTGACCAGAAATATCATAACTTGACTTGAATTTAGGGGCATAATATTTATTTATCAAGCACAGGCGATAAAATTATCGCCACTTTATCGGCAGGAAACTGCTGCTAAATCGGCAATAATGGGCTTGATAATATTTCCTTTAAAATTCCATAGCAGCCCAGGTTCTGGTGTTAACCTGGGCTGCATATCTCATGCCTCGTCTCTTTCTCTTCATCACCCTCTTATCACTCTCACCTGCACATACTTCCCTGCATCTCCTTCACTTCACCACCAGGACACACTGCATTTTCTCTAACCTTCACCCTGACAATATTTTGACAACTGTTTACCTCCTTCAAACGCTGCCACATATAATCATGATCCCCAGACAATTGCCCTGTGTGCTCTGCAGAGAGTCCAGGGATTGGATGAGCACGTGTTCCATATCACTTTATTTCCTCCTGATAGGCACCGTGAGAAATTTGTCCTGGTTTGAGAACTGAACAGCTCTCCTCCGTGGCCCACTCACAAACTGAACTCTCACAGCTAGATAGGAGCATAACACGCACTATACATGAGTAAAATGTTACATGAAAACACTGCAGAAACACATCCTCTTGGAAAAAGCAAATACTTAAGTTTAACTAAAACGTCAAATGTAAAAGGAATAACACGGCTGCTCTCAAGCTGAGAGTGGTGTCTGTCTTTACTGGCTGCAGCTTTCTCTAGTGGTGGGGTGCAGGGAAGTGGTGCAAGGGGTCACCCTGATCATTTACAGGTGGGACACCGACAAAAATCCCATTCATTAACGACCCCCCCCTCATCCCACACCACCACCACAAACCTACCCAGGGACGCCTCTACCAACCAATGCAGAAATTAAATGATTCTGCCCTTTTGCACATTCTGAACAAAAATGTGCCCATCTTGATGAAGTCAGCTAAGGGATCCCTGGTAAGATATGTGTGCAAATAAAGTATGGATACTCTGCTGGTCCACTTTCCGATGTATTTAAAAAGAGCTACTTTTGAAAACATTAAACCTGTTGAATTGTTGAAGTGTTTCAAAGTCAGGCCTTTGGCAAAACAGGATAAAGAAAGATTTATTATTGTATTAATAGCAGTTTTACTTGCATGCTACATTGGCTAAGCCTTTCAGAAAGCCTAGATTATGGACACTATCTTTTTAATACATTCATTCTAATTTTAGTAGAAGTACGAAGCTTGGAGAAGGACGCAGATGGGGACATTTACAATGCATGCGTGTGAGTGGGCGAGAGGTTGGAGGCTGGTTCCGACGACTCAGCGCCCGAATACTGCCGGGCAGGAATAGCTTTTAATTGTCCTTTACCCTAGTTCTGTGCCTTTTTTTTTTCAACCAGTGGACATTTAACAGCTGTTAACTCTTCCAAAGAGGGCATTACCACCTAATTAACCGCTTCAAAATAGGTCACATTACAAAGCATGTGTTGTGCTGTTATTTAGAACAAAAACATTAAATGCGTGTATGGTTGCTCTTTCATTCTTCTAACCCACCCGAAGGGCAAGGTCTGCTTGTCAACAGTGCGCGCAAAGGCCTTCGGGGTGTGCCCTGCACTCCAAGAGCGTCACTGTCCAACGCAAATAGATTGTGACAGTCGAGACGCTCAACTTTGGTCTTTTTTTAGCATTAGCAGGACAGCCAAGGGAGAACTCTGGAAAATACTGGTAAAGACCGAAGATGCAAACCCCTTGGGGAAGGATGCTGAGGAAAATTATAGAGCTTTATCTCACTTTTAAGGAAAAAGTGATTGTAAATGATTTAACCCTTAGCTGCAGCCCTTATGAAATATGAACACATGTTACCTCACAAATCAAAGACAACACTCTTTGAAGACAACAGATAAAGATGAGCCCTGCTTCTTGATCTTACTGTACCTCCTCCTGATCTTACTGTACCTCCTCCTGATCTTACTGTACCTCCTCCTGATCTTACTGTACCTCCTCCTGATATTACTGTACCGCTCAGCTGGCAACAACTCTACCCTCATCCACACCCTGCAGTATCGAATGGAATTCACTCTAAACCCTCTCTACAGTTTCTCATCCTATTTATCCAGACACCAGTTCATGCAAATGGGGACCTCCAGGTCCCAGAAGACCCCAACTCATATGCAGAATTCCACAGGGTTCAATTTGGTACCCTGTTATCTTTAACGACTAAATGAAGACCATTCACCAATACCAACATAAAAATCCCCAATCTGAAAAAGGCACAGGACTATATTGGGATTCTCCTCTGTTCCCAACATCTAGTGCTTCAAACACTGCTTGAACCTCATCCCCTACCTGAAGCTTAACCATGTTAGACCTGAATGTGTGAAATTTGTCAAGAACAATAAGCAACAACTAAATAAAACCTATATTAAAGTGAAGCAATGCCACCCAGAAAGTGACTACTGAGCATCTGTTTAGCCCTTCATACGCTCACATTTGGATGATGGTAATGACCTTATTCATGGCCTCTTATTCAACACTGGGCCCTCTTAAGGAGACCCTACATGCCACAGTACACCACATTAGGGACATGAGGAAATAAGACCACATTAACACCACCCACATAGAATTCTATTGTTTCTCCTTGCTGGTCTGACTATCATAAACCACCTCCATCAGTCATGATAGACACTGTCAAGAATCCAGACATTTTTGCTTACCAATTATAGATTTCAGGTTATTCTGATTTGCTCACCGAAAGCAAAACTAGCTTAAAAACCTCAGAAAGCATTATACTAACACACAAAAGTCCAGGACTGAGAACAGTGTCCGTAATGACCTGGATTGAGGTGGCAACCCTGGTAAAATGTCTGCAGCAAGCCAATTCGAGAACAACTACAATTAAAAAAATAAAGAACTAAAATGTCAGAATTTTTTTTAAGTAGAAACTGAAAAATGTAATAAAAACTAAATAAAACTAAAAACAACCAGGTTAGGGATTCACAGGGTAAGCAGAAAGGAAGTTAGTGTGATAGACTGGCACCTTGCATTAAGTCTGACACATGTGCCACATGTTGAAGGTGTATTTATGGTCCACCTTCATTAACGTAGGTATAACATATGTGATTTTTGTTTTCTTTTTACAAATATTTAGGTATGAAATGCTCCAGGCCCCATGCATTGTCTCTGTTATATAATAGGATCATTCATTCCTCTAGGTGCTCTCCATATTTGAGTCAGTGATAAAAGAGAGCTTTAGCCAAAATAAATAAAAAATGTGTAGCTCAGTAAATCCTAGAACACCATTGTTGTGCAAATATTGTTTATAACCCATGTTCCATTTCTGGAGGAGAGGGCAGCCCTATCTTTATATGTTATAGAAAGAGAGCATAATATTATCAAATCTTGGCAGAGTTTAAGGACTAAGTCACTCGCTGACCACCATCAACTATGGCATTGGCTATGAGACTAGAGAGGTGACCCAAGGCAAAACAATGACGAGCAGGATGCCGTCAGGGCCAGTTCACATGTTTTGAATGTCTCTAGGGGTGTGAACATCGGTCCTCGATGAAGTACCCACATTGTAGAAGGGCTCCAATTCCAATTCTCACAGATAAACTGGTTTAAGGCCTATCAACATTACCATGGAGGCTTACCTGCAGGTGTGGTGGTGGTGGTGGTAGTAGCAATAGGTGTCACACTAGAACCTAGTGACATGGCATAAACGAGTGGGATAGTGTGATGAGGCTGGGAGGATGGAGAGCATCTTAAAATATTCAGGCAGAGCATGCATTGTAAAAAGAAAATTAGCATGTCATTGACAAGAGAGCGTAAAACAGTCTACAGGAATTTCCCACACGCCACACTCCTATTTTTACTACTGTGTGATGAAGTTTCTGTTCTGTGGGTGAGGCTAGTGTAACTAAAAGTGTCCCTACACTATAAGCAAGAACTGCTTAGTAGCAAATGAGTTCCTTTTTGCCATCCAACTCTACCCACCTCCAACCATTTTAGTCCATTCCACTTCAAAAGCAATAGAGTCTAGTATCCTTTCTAGTATCCTTTCTCACACCATCTTTGATTGTCCCACAAACCAACAGAGGCACGTGACAGCAGGGATTTCACTGACAAGTATCCTAGGATGCATCTTCCCTCATTTCCTTTGGATCCCTTTTGAATTTGAATTGGACAGGTCGCTGGGTTAGATAGATTAGCTAAGTGATGTAAAGAAGTGAGAAGGCATGGGATCATTCCTGTCACAAGAATGAATGGCTCATTAATTCACTTAAATTAGCTGAGATTCAATATTCCATAAATCTTAAGTACAAAAAAAGCAAAATGGACATCAGCCAGCAGGTTTATTCTTTTCAGACCAGAATACATTCTTGAGTTGATTGTGATACTAGCGGTTGGCACAGTTTCTGAGTTCCAATTTAAGAAATGTATGTTTCTCCCGAGACATTGGTCCGGCAGCATGGAAGACAGGTGCATCTTCAAACTGCATTCAAGTCACTTTACATAGTGGGTATTGATATCCTGATCCATAATTTTGCAAGTGGTTTTGCAATGAGCGGGTTACCTTGCACTCTAGTTATTATTATTTTTTTCCAGATTCTGCCTGAGGCTGAATCATAAACCCTTGCCATGATACACTAAAATTCCGGAAAGTGTTCAATAGATAGCTTCTGTAAACTCGTCCATAACCCTTTAATCGAGTCTCTTAAGTTCTGAATAAACTTTTTACGTGCATAGAAACTGACATTGAATCAACAGATCCACTCCATGTGCAACCAGGAACCCGCCTATGAATGAAAAATAACACTCTCTTCCTTAGACCGAATCTGGCGACACACTCTTAGACCCCTCTGCTGTATGCCCATAAAATAGCAGGAGAGATCTCAGGGTGATTTTTCTGGAACCAGGAGCATTACAGCCACTCTGCATTTTCATATAGACAATAATAGCAGGAATTAGCATGAAGTATCACACTGCCAGTCGACGGTCCGACGGGCCTATAGGGCAATCTGGCAGTGCCCAATGGGCCGGTCTCCCTGATCAAGGTATGGAGTGGTTTTTGGGCTGTTTGTAAGCCTGTTTCATGGGCAAGTGGGCTGGTTTTAACTGTTGATTTCTATCATATTATGGCAAATATTGCCTGCAGCAAGCACAAATGCATGCAGTCTCCCATACCTTGAACACCCCTTCGCTGCTGATGACGAGCTGAGCTCGTCATCAGCCACGGTGGTCGTGTGCTGATGACGAGCTGAGCTCGTCATGTAACGCAGATTTTTGTAAATTGCCGCACAGCGGAAAAATTACCGCCGCAGCAATGTGGTTAAACAGCGTTATATGTTTACAACTGCCATGTTTAGCAAATGTGCACAACATTTTTAGCTATCTGATTCTATAATAGGGGTCACTACCCTTAGCGCCACCTACCCCTTGAGACCCTTATGGGTGAGTAGTCACGCTCAACAAACGCCTGATTGGGCCACCTGTGGCCTGGCCTATTTTCTGTCCAACCCCAATCTACAGTACCGCTCAGCTACCACTGTATTTGCTTGTAAATTCCACCATGTGCAGCTGTGCCACGCCCTTAATATGTCAAGACCTCTTCAAGATTATCAATGTATCAAACCTAATCCAGGGTTTAAAATTAAAGGCTCCTATGTCACAGCATCTGTGTGCCAATACCTTGTAGATAATGCTCCAATGCTCTTTTGTCCTGAGAGATTCTGTATTTGTGCAACAGGGGGCTCAACCTCTTCTCAGTCACCTGCAAACATGTACTTCATTCTTCAGCATTGACTTTCTGACAGAATTCCAGGAGGCTATGTGCGCTGGTACCTAATTTATCTATTTTTAGGTTTCCAATGTGAACATCGCCACATTTCGCAGAGATCTGACCTACAGAATGAAATAGCAGTTTATTGAGAGGGGAGCAGGCAACACCTTACAAGGGATCAGTGGGTGGACCTTTAATGACCTGTACAGGGTTTTAAACAGATTGTTCCAAAAGGCTTATGTCAAAGACAGTTTGCCAATTTACAGTTGTCAAAAATATAGGGGAGCTCAGAACCCATAAATCCCTGATCTAGCTCTCACAGTATATTGGGAGAACGTGACAAGCGCCTCTTTCCAGTCATTTTTTTGTCAAACCGTAGGGCACTTCAATAATGGAAAAAAGGGTGTGCGAAATGTACATTTCACCTGCAAAGGGTTGTGAAATTCTTACAAAAACTTTTTTGCAGAAGAACTTTTCTGCAATTTTTTAGAGAATTCACCAACAAAAAATGGGGTATAGACCACTTTCTTCTGCAAAGCTTATGTTTGCTATATTGTTCTCCTTTTTGAACAAGCTTGGAAAGTTTTATTTTAAAAATGCAAACTTTGCAGATGAAAAGTCTTGCAACTTTATAAACACAAACATTAATGAACAATTGTGTAATTGAACTGCCCCACCACCTACTTCTGCCCCCATGTTGTGTCGTATCACCACTCTAAATCCCTCTGTCCTCACAATTCTTGATATTTATGACCTTCTCCAGTACCTCTAAATCTTCACCATTTGTCCCCAACTCTTCTTCAAGTTCAAACTTTTATCTGTGAATGCTAGAATTTGGCAGTAGATACAGATGAAAATGAATAAAGGAAATTAATGAGGGGGCGGGGAGTTGAGAACAGTGACTGCATAGTGGCAACATTAAATGCAGACCAGCAGCTGTATTGTTCATCTGCTGCTTTAGAAGGCAGATTTATGCTCATGTCAAGTCCCAGCTATTGATGGCTGAAGAGTTTCTTGATTGGCAGTGATTTTTACTTGAAACTGGTACTTTGGGGAAATGATGAGGCCATTTCTTCATTTTGTGGTGGGTGAGAGTCTCAAGGTAATTGATTTTTGCATCTGGAGAGTCATCTGCCCGCTAATTTGCGAAGTAAATGTGTTTCAGACTTGTAGCTTGTAGAGAAGCTTTTAGCCGTTTTTGTAGGTAGTGCTGTTATTAGACTAATTTTGGAATTCATTTGATGTTGAAGTGTAAAGTGATCACAAAATAAAAGAACAGTGGTTGTACTGCTGCCTAGGAAACCTGCAAATATTTTATTGCACAGATATGGTGCAGTACTTACTTTGCAAAACTAAACCTTACTAATATACAGGCAGCTCAGTTTCTTTGCAATAAAAATGGTAGCCAGACAGCCTGCCTGTGAAGTTTGGCCTGGTTGCAGTGTTTGCCTTATACTGAAATGTGATTGTGTGCCCACTAGGTTGCTTTTATTTGTGCTGGTATGAGGTTTGTAAGTAAAAATGTGCAGCTTACAGAGGTCAAACAAGCTCCTGTGCACTTTTGTCATACTGCAGTGCTACTGTCACAAGTAGAAATCCACAAAGCGTATCAGTCCTTGCCTAATTATGGGAATAAATGCACAAAGTGTGGGCCCTTCTCACCCGGCCTATTGATTACAGCATCATTCCTGAAGTGACGGAGGCCCGCTGCCTTCACCTCAGAAGTCGTCCAATTCACTACTGCCGGCTGCCTTCACCTCAGAGCCCACCCTTATTTATTATTGCCCGCTGTCTTCACCTCATAAGTCCCTCCATTGGCTACCACCCTCTGTCTTCACCTCAGAAGTCCCCCCTATTTTCTTCTGCCCGCTTCCTTCACCTCAGAAGTCCCTCGTATTCACTACTGCCCGCTGCCCTTGCCTCAGAAGTCCCCCTATTTAATACTGTCCGCTACATTCACCTCAGAAGTCCCCCCTATGTACTACTGCCATTGCTTTGCCCTCAGAAGTCCCTCGTATTCACTACTCCCCTCTGCCTTCTCCTCAGAAGCCCCCCTATTTACTACTAGCATACAGAAGGTACGTTCCAGTCTAACTGCACCACTATGGTGATAATATCCATTGTGGTGAAGCACAAATGGCAGCGACCCCCTTCAAAGTCTTTATTTCGTCTACAGCAGTTCGAGGTCCTTGCTATGCCAATGATCCTGGGGCAGGGTGCAGGTGTGCGGCTAGTTCTCAATTTGTCTTATGGAGAAAACAGACGAAAATACACATTTAGAGGCTGGTGAAATCCTTCGTCCTTGAGGTAAGCAAGTACGATGTCTAGCATGATGAATTGGGGTACTTACTTCCTATTATCATCAAGAGGATGAAAGATAATTGATCCTTGAAAGTCCACCAATCTCCCAAAAAATGATTTATGGATTTGTCAAGTTTTGACCGAACAGGGAAAGAGTAATGGCGTCATTCAGCGCCCCCTTTCAAGGATGTATCTTAGAGTCCTGCATCTAAACTCTACCTACTCAGATCTAAGAATACACTCACTCCGGATTCAGAGTTAATGAAATGCTCCGTGATCTGCAAACATGGCTTTTATGGAACGGAAGGATCACACATTCCAGATTTAGAAGCAAGTAGTTAGCTGTGCATCCGAAATTTACTAACAGCAACACTTATTTAGCAGTCAACAGAAACCCACCAGGTCCAATCACTAACTGACCAGCTGCAGGCGGGTGCAATGACGCAGTGGGTGCTGGAGGGTGAAGACATTGCTCATGACTTAAGAGCACAATGTCAGGCATCACCTTATAAGCTGCTGGCACCACACAAGGGCATGGTTACAGCGAAGGTCCAGAGAGGCCACAGATTCTGCCACATGTTTCTTTCAGTGTCACCTCATTCCGTCCTCTCACGCCTAACACCAGAAAAGGCAGCTTATGCTGCTTAGATAATAGTTAAGGATGACAAAAAACACAGAATATCATAATATGTTAAGATTAATTCCATTAATACATGCTAAATGGAGGAAGATGACATTGGAGGAGAGGGGAACCGTGATGGTCATGAGGGAATAGCATGACCAGTCTTGTGTGTCAGGGCAGTGACCTGCCTGTTGTTTTCAGGCTCACCCTGGCATATACATGGTCTGGTGTACAGCAGTCATCACTCTGCTACTGCTAGAGACTGGAGACGGGAGCAGGACTCAGACCCTTGTTCAAAACTGGCAATATGCAAAGTGTTATCTGCAGGGCCGGGCTGGCTACAGGGCGTTTCAAGGGGTGGCGGAGTGAGGGCCAGTTTCACTGCCATGGCAGCCGGGTTTGTTGCTAGAGTCGCTGGACACGTTCCCCACTTGTAAAATGTAATGTAAATGTAAATTGATACTTGTATAGTGCACTACTCACCCACAAGGGTCTCAAGGGGCTTGTACGAATATTGCTGTGGAACCCATCCTGGCTTTCCCTGTGAGGCGTCCACTCCTGGGCACCCCCAAGGTGGAGGCCAGGCATCCTTAGTGTTGTGGGGACCGTTGTGGAGATTAAGTGCCAGATGTAGGAGCCCTAATACCGGTCGGTAACGGCCGAATTCGGCCGTTACCGACCGGTATTAGGGTTTCCAGATGTAGGGGGCCTATATTTTACCGATTCTGTAAAGTTACCAAATCGGTAAATTTACAGAATCGGTAAAATACCGAATCGGTATATTTACCACTTTGGAAAAACCACATGTAGGTGTCACTCCTAAGAGTGCCACAGGCCCTTAAAAATCGTATTTTACCACCCAATCCTATTGGGTGGTAAAATACCGAAATCAGGTGTGCATGCACATCTGTGCATGCACACCTGTGCAATGTGACACACAGACATGCCCTTAGGGCACACAAGTCCGGAATTGGGGTGCTAGAGGGTGTCAAAGTGACACCCCCTGCACCCTTGCAGGATTCGGTATTTACCGATTCTGTAAATATCGAATCTGTATTTCCCATTGATTCCTATGGGCTTCAAGGCCCATAGGAATCAATGGGAAATACAGATTCGGTATTTACAGAATCGGTAAATACCGACACTTACAGAATCGGTAATTTTTTACCTACATCTGCCTCCTTCCAATTTACTGACTCTTAAATACCAAATCGGTATGAGTCGGTATATCGGATTTACCTACATCTGGCCCTAAGCAAGCTATTGCCCAGAGTTGCACTCCATGATTGGAATAGGCACCGAGGAGAGAATGATCAGGTCGGTGGAATTTTTGAGCCCAAGATCCACTGAGGCAGGGAATTGAACCCTGGTCCCAGGCAAGACCTCTGCATCAGGGTCTGCCGCTCTAACCATTGTGCCACACTTCTCCACTGCAGCACTGAGATTTAACAATGCATAAATAAATGGTTTTAAAGTGTATTTAAAGCATATTTTAAAACCCTTTGTTTGTGCATGGTTTATTTAGAAGCGCTGCAAGCAGAAACATGGTCGTCAGGACCCGAACCCAGCACTCACGCAAAACCCGGACACCTGTTTTAACGGTGGACCACGTGGGCAACAACACGGCATGGAGGCTCTGCGCAAAGGGGCAAATACACACCCAGACTACTCGCACTGTGTTAGATTGCCGCCCCCCTGTCAAAATCCCCAGAAGGGGCAGGATATGCATGGCAGCTTACTACAACAACACAATGGCAACAGGGCAGCGGGAAAAGAGAGCGCCCAGTGGGCGGGAGAGGTATATGTACCTCGCCACCGCTCACTCCTGTTTGAAGTGGCGTGGGCATGCGGACCCTTAGGCAGTCGCAAACACTCGGTGGCTGCCTTGTGTGCCATCATGTGCCCCCCTCTTAGGAGGGTCCCCTTCGTAGACCCGGGGCAGACCGCAGAGTGTTATCTGAAGGGCCGGGATGGCTACAGGGCGTTTCAGGGGGTGGTGGAGCTGGGGCCAGTTTCACTGCCATGGCAGCAGGGTTTGTTGCTGGAGCCACTGGACACGTTTCCCACTTGCAGCGCTGTGAATAAACAATGCATAAATAATTTGTTTTAAAGCATATTTTAAAAAGCTTTGTTTGTGCACGGTTTATTTAGAAGCGCTGCAAGCAGAAACATGGTCAGCAGGACCGAGCAACAAAAACTGCAGGTGAAACCACCCCTTCCTGTCCGCCCACCGAAACACCTGGTACCCAGTAGGCTGGATATCCATATTAATGTGTGTTAAAGGTTGTATATTTTACTCCCTTGTTAATTCCTATATTAGTGGACCATCCGTCAATACTCTCATCTGCTGAAGTTGTTTGCACTGCTTTGCACTTGTGGCAATGTGCCCAAAAAATTACTGTCAACAAAAAAAGGAATAATGACATGCAAAACTATACACAGGCATAGTACATAAATGAAAATGTGCAAATGTAATATATATTTAATATTACAATGATATTGAGCAGTACTATCAGAACAAGCAACATACTTAGAAATTAAATTGTTACTATTTAGAGTTAATGTCTTGATTACTTACCAGTAATCTTAATTACTTTGATTAACCTTCCTTCTCCCGGAACTTATTTTAATGATGTAGTCGGGATATGACATTTCAATCCTACCTCCTCCCACACCTTACTTTGAAGAGTGTGTACTAAAGCTAAAGAGGTTGCAACCTAACATATAATTGCTACCCTAATTAATGCCTTCATATATGTATTTAATTAGAAAGAAATCACAGAAGAATAAATGATGTTTTAAAGTTTCAATTAGAACTTAAATATCAAAGCTCAAACATTTTTGAATCATTAATTTGTAATGGAAGTGTTTCAGAAAAGTTGAAGTGACCGCCCAGGACGCCGCATGACAAATGAATAGAGGGTCCTCCTGCTTCCTCCTAAGAAACTGGCATTCTGTGAGTTGAGCATTCTTGAATAGTTTCTGGCAAAGAAGCTCCTTGGGATTGATAAGCCTGAGAGATAAAAGCTTGGATCCACCAGCTTAGGAAGGAAGTAGACGCAGTTTAAAAGGAACAGGGATGACCAAAAAATCACAAACCCTGAATTCAGCTGACTGAGAGAGAAAGAGTTTCACTGCCCTGGTGACATCCAGAAGATGTATTTTTTTTACTTAGCTTAGAAAGGAGTGGGAACAGTAGAAAGAGAAATCTCGTGGTCTGTATAAAAAGAGAAGATCATCTTTGTTGAAAATCTACTCTCAAATGAAGAACCACACTGTCTGAGAAGAAATGCAGATGGAGAGATTTTAAAAAGAATGATCCCAAATCCCGCAATGTGTGTGCTATAAGAATGGCCACTAGACACACATTTTAAGATTCAAAATTTTAGACAACCTGAAGTTTTTCAAAGGGTGGATGCTGTAAATCCTTGAGGACCAAAAATAAATCCCAAGAATGTACAACTGATAAAAGCAGGGGGCACAGAACTGAAAAATCTACTAAAGGTCAATTCTCCAATTGTTCCATAATACAGAAACCCATGTCCAGAGGTATGAAATTGAAGAACCCACCTAGGTTCACAAGTATAGGGATCCAGATATTTGCCTTAACATCAGGAGTAAAAAGACTTCAATATAGGCCATATTATCGTCTATTAGAATGACAAAATATTTCTGGAATGTTGCTGCAAGAACATTAAGAGCCCCTTTCCAGCTTCTAGATAGATAGATGGAGATTTTGATGCAGGAGAGGACTCTGAAGTAGACATTGGTCATAGGGAATAGGAGAAACAAGTTCTTTCAGGCCCATAATGAACCACTAAGATTCAGAAATCCAGAGATATTGGAGGGATGGCATACATGTGAAGGGAAGCCCAAGGAAAGGTCAATGCATTCACTCTCCAGGCATCCAACTCTGGAAACAGGGAGAGATAACAGGGAATTTCAGTGATGCTGTGGCTTGTAAAGAGATCCACCTCTGGAGTAACAAACCTTCTGCAAATTGTTTGAAAAATTGGACAAGATAAGTTGAAATTGTAAGACAGAGGTGATATGTAAGTTAGTGATCCTCTTCACATTGGGACTTCCCTGAATATTGGAGGGAGTCAGGGCTAAATATTGTTCCTTCTAAGGGGTGATTTGGATAGCTCAATGAGCTAGAAAAGCCACACATGTTAATGGCTCTTTATGTAAAACTTGGCCACTGAGAGGACTGTCTGAATCAGAATTGCCTTTTCTAATGTCAGCAGAGAAAATCAGAGAAGCATGTTCCGAACTGCTACTAGCTCTCCAATTGAAGACGTGTCCTGGGTCTAAGCAAGGCCACTTCCCAAGAGTTGAAAAGGACCAACCCCAAGGTTGTACCCACCCTACCTTGGTGAATCTGTTGCAATTTCTACAGGTTAAGAAAGGAACAGAGGAACTTCTCTTTTGAGATTTGCAAGACTTAGTTTAACTACAGTTGAAAACTCTGGGCCTCATTTAATGTTTGTTGAACAGCTGATCCTCCACTAGGGCAACAGAGGAAATCATTGTCCATCAAATTTAGAAATGTCCGCTTGCCCAGTGGATATTTCCATTACAGAATAATGAGGTAACCCAATCATCGTCACCAGACCTGGGTACAATGAGGAAATGGAAAAAATGGTCCTTGACTGCTTAAAGGAGTATTGAATAACAATCTATCTAGTGTGTGTTGCAATCACAGGCAACACTAGTAATTAATATAATTAATACCATATAAAAAGACAAATACGTAGCACCAGGATTAGATTGCCCTAGTCCGTCCTGAAGAAGACTTGCAGCAGAGGTTTAAGACACCCTTTATGCACCAGTCAAGTTGAAACGTTGATGTTCTCCACCCACACGAGGCCTGTACCGCATTCCTCCCCATCTTCTGAAGTTGCATTGATGCATTAAAAACTGTATAGTATGATATAAACATATTCGCAAGGACATGTTTCTCTATCATGGTCTTTCTTACCAGTTTGTTTTTGTAATTATTGAAATAGTGTGTATTCTTCAAACAGTGACTTCTACTTATACCTATCCCTATCCATCACGAGCACACCCATCCCTCAATTTCCCCTTCATGCAACCTTGTATCTTTTCAAATGCATATATTGTTGTTTATTTCAAGTATATGAAATAAATATACTATTACTGAATTACGTTTGGCGCAATTCTTTGTTTTACATTCACTGTATGCTCTAAAAACTCTTATCTTGCCTCTTTGGAACGTAGTTGTCTTTCTAAATGCTACTAATTACTGGTGTTGATTGTGATTGCACAACACACTAGATAGATTGTTATTCAATTCTCCTTTAAGCAGTCAGGTACTATTTTTTTCAGTGGATATTACCAGCATTGCAGGAACCACCATCATGGTAGTTCCTGCCAATGTGCTGTAAGTTTGCACTATGGCTTTATCAAAATGACAGAGCCCTATGTCAAATTTAGAAGTTTCTTATTTTCAAAATGAGAATCCCAAAGTGGGCTTTCCTTTTTGCGGATAAAAAAACCACAATGGCAACCTTACCATGGGATTTTGCTACCATGGTGAGGGATCATTGAGTACTTTTCAGTGCTCAATGCCAACATTGCCATGGGATTTTGCTGCCATGGCGAGGTGGTCATTGAGTGCTTTTCAGTGCTCCTAACCACTAGGTTTCTTCTAGCAATGAGCAATGACGGGCACTGAGAAATGGCTGTATGTCCATCCATCTAAATCAGGTGGGTGAACATACAGCTAATTCTCTGAAGGTACTTATTCCCTCAGTCCATCAGAGAACTTTGACCATGGCGGAGACAGAGTGGTTAGCACAAATCTAAATTGGCTGGCAAACCATAATGTTAGCAAGGATGGAGCTCTGTCACTGCTGCCATGGAGTTCCCTCTCTGCCAACATATAAGTCGGACCCTCGTAGTGATTAAAGGAGATACTGGAATAGCAACGTCGAGGAGAAGGAAGACAATACAGGACCAAATATCTGACCAAATTAGCTCTGATGCTGTTGTGCCCAGGGAACCATTAATAAGCAGGATGCCTACAAGAAGGAAGAAACAAAATAGAAACTAAGGATCTGACCCATGTATGGAAAGACTATAAATTAGAACCTGTCAATTGTGGTGCTTACCATATCTCCCAGTAGTAAAAGCCAATCCCTGGCTGGAGCACTGCACTAGGCTAAAAGACTGGATAGCCAAAGTCCCCACTTTGTCATTCTCATCCGTGAAAGATGAACACATCTCTCTGATGACTACACCCTATTTAGGATGAAATTCAGATCTTTCAGATCGACTGAAATGAGACTTCCTTGTGTTGATTAGAAATCTGTCATACTAGGAGCAGACAAATCCTGGTTTGTGTCTTAAGAGGCTCTACTGTAGGAGATGCAGAATGAATTAGTCACTCGTCGAGTGTATCATTTCCCCAGAATTAGAGAGCACTCCTTGCTCATTTTTGCAACTTTAGACGCATATACAGCCTAGTTTTGGAAAATTGAAAAGTAAAGGAAACTAGTTGGACAAGGGACCATTTTATTCCTTGGATCCAGAGATGTCAGCAGTGAGCTGTAACCTATGATGTTGTTTGACATGTTGTCGCTAATGTAATGTGTGAGGTTATGAGCTGTCCATTGCAGTGTATAGCTTGTCCTTCGTAGAGCTTACAATAACTTTACAAATGTCAGGGTTTTTTTAGATTTTGTGTCGCAACCTCACTTCAAGTTTGTTTTATGATTAGATATGTTTGTAAAGAGTCCATCCATACTTTGCATGTAATTATTACTCCACACATCTCATTACGACTGCCCTCATGTGGCGTGTTAATTCTGTGTCGCCGCAATTAAAATCATAGGAACCCTCAGCTGAGTGATGAGGAATTATCAAATTTGCTTGGTAATTGCTGGATCAGTGCTGCACCCGTGTTGGTGCATGCAACTCTTACACCTCATATTAGGGATTCTTTGCAAAGTAAATGTTATCTTAACTTTAGTTTAGCTTAGCAGCTGTATATGCAGGTTGCAAACCGCTATGTAATACATATGGCAGCCTCAGGTTTCAATAAAGATTAAAAAAATAATAATACAGTGGCCTTCGTTGTTTTTAAAGGATGTGCGATATCCCTTCCTGCGATGTTATGAGTATCACAGGGCATGTGATGTCTCTTTTGCAATCCATAATGTTTAGGTGGAATAATTCCAGTGGGTTGTATTTGTCAAGACATTGATAACAGATAGTTTTGAATTGAGTAGTTGTTAACTTCCAAGTAATGTGAATTGTGAGTCTTCAGTCATAAAGTATCAGAAAACAGAGATAATACATTGTTGGGAAGACATTGTAGGAGAGAAAATGATGTGATTTGGAAAGCAGAGTTACAAAGAAAAACTGTTAAAAGGAGGAGGAAAGTTTTACATACAAATAAAGAAGAGGCAATTACAAAAGGGGAATCACATTACATATGATCACCACTAATGTTTACGTTTAAAGGATCATTTTGCCATAAAAAGAAAAGCATGGCGGCTTTCTGTCTTATTAAACCAGCTTTAGCAATTTGTAGTTTGTGGGTCTTTTAAATGTGTAACAAGACAATTGATGATTAAAATATCTGTTTAGTACATATCTGCCGCAGAATAACACACTTCATATTCTTCTGCTATTAGATATGGTGACATGGTGCCGAAGACAATCGCAGGGAAAATATTTGGTTCCATTTGTTCGCTAAGTGGAGTGTTGGTCATCGCCCTGCCTGTGCCAGTTATTGTCTCCAACTTCAGCCGAATTTATCATCAAAATCAAAGGGCCGATAAACGAAGAGCACAAAAGGTAAAATTCTTAGTTTCAGTGTCCAAAATATTTTTTTCATTGTTTAAAATAATGTATTCCTGTTGGATTTTTACATAATGTGAACATAGAAACACAGTGACCCATCTCGTCGCAACATGCCAACAAGTGTTCTCTCAATGTATTCTGGTCTCGATAATTAATTATAGGCTGTCTTTTTCTTCGTCATATTTCCAGATAAGAATATTAGTTTTTCTAAAGAGATCACATGTGATGTTGATGTGATGAACTCTACACCAATTTTAAATGTGCACATCTGAAGAAAGCTCATAATGAACAACGTATCAAAATAGAAAATTAGAAATATGAAAATAGTCATTATTTTACGCGGACACACTTTACATTTCCAACAAGAACACTTATATTGGGAGCTCGCAGTGAACTCGTTTGTTTGAAAAAGTAAAAACCATATTTTGTAATGTTTCTTCCATTCTCTCAATTCTTGCAAGACACTTGTGAGACATGTTTGACACAGATAATTGTAAGATTTTACTTGACTATCCATTAATATGTTCCAGTCCCCTCGTCAGAACGCACCAATATTTAAAGCTTCATATTGATATAAAAAGCCCACCTACCACAGCAGGTATTGCTTTTCTTGGACTGTTGGTCATATGCTTATATACTACTTATTTAAGGGATTTATTTTGGACTCACACACAGATTGTTTGATCTTCCACTGGTCATTCATGACTATTTGGAAATTTCCAATCCTCTTAATCTTTCAATTGTTGCCCCAACAGGTACCTTGTTAGGATATAAAATCAGGTGTATATCATCTAGTCACAAACTCGCATTTGAAACTAAGCTTGCAAGATAGCTTATCTCTCAGTTTTCTAGCTGCGCAATATTTTGATTCCAAGCCAAGGCTAATCCTAAAGTATATGAAACTATTTACTGTGATTTGTATTTGTCACTCATACTCAACCTGCTTTTCAAAGCAGAAAAGAGCACCTTGTTAAGTGATTAAATGGGAAATAATAATAAATCTATGTGATGCACTTTATAGAGCCTGCCAGCCCATTGAGAAAGGCCTGATAAACAAAACTGATAGATGCCTCGCAGGTAAAAAGGAAGATGAGAATAATTCAATGCTCCCATTTGCCTGACTACATTTGACAGAGACCTTGCAAAGTCACCGGTAGTATCATAGCCTACAATATTGCACTATCTCTGTGCCTTCTCCATCTTTTTAGGTCTCTCCTGGACAGCATATGTGCGGTCGCTTGCAAGACATTTTGTAAGCTTAAAGCAGCTTAGAGCTTGCCCAATGCTTACCATTGGTTGGCTTCATCATCACTCTCATTTCCTTGCCTCCTTCCTCGCATGCCGGTTTCACTTCCTCTTTGTGTGTTTCTCCAACCCCTGGAGCATGGTTCAAGTACTGCTTCCTTTCAGAATCCAGGGTCCTTCCACTGTTCATGCGCTTTCTGAGGTACATTTTTTTTAGTTGTACCACTCCAGTAGACTGCATGTGTTTGCAGGCCATCTCTTCCGATCCTCTTCCTTCTGCATTTTTGGATGCACCTTAACATCTGTCCTCCTCTTGTGTTGCTTGTACCACCCCTATATTTTTACTTGCACTACACCCCTACATTCTTTCTTGCCCTGCTCCCTCCCACCAGGAAAAACAGCATTGCAAACTCAGAACGACACACATATGTGAGATCTTTTGGATTTGACAATGTGTATTTTTAGCCACGTTGTTCAACAGAGCAGCAGCTGTTCAGCATGGCTAAAAATAAAGCAAAGAACCAGATGTACAATCATTAGAAATACCAATTTCCTATTTGGGATTATCTCTGAATTGTAAATAGGAAATCAGACAGTAATCCTAATGTATGAATGTTTGTATTCCCCAATAGCGATTCCTAGTAGGTCGCAAAATGACCTCCCTAGTGAATATTTATGAGGAAGGTCACAATTTGCGAGCCATTAGGAATCGCCTCCATCACAGGGATTGGGACGTACTGGGGTCAGCAGACCACCATGTCTGTGATTGCTTTTTAATAAAGCAACCATTTGTAGTTTTTTAAATGTAGCCATTTTCCTTAAAGGAAAATGGGATATGTTTAAAAAAAGAATGTGAAACAATAAAACTTCATTTTGTAAGGGCAGGCAGTGATCCTTTGGACCCCTGCCTGCTCATAAAAAATATTTTCTAACATTCTCAAAGGGAAAAAAAGTCCTGATGGCACTCCTTCGCATTTGCGAATGGGTTACCACCAATTCTAACTGGCGGTAAAATATTACTGTTTTGTGACTGGAATTTTGTACCCAAACAGTAATACATACCATACCAATTTGGTATTAGGAAGGGACACCCTAAACATGCCCCTTCCAAATACAGAAGTGCAAATGCAAATAGCAATTTGCTAACAAGTTCCGAATTTCATTTAGCCTTTTGTGCATTTGAAAAAACATTTCACCCAGCATTGATTGAGTGCGTCAGAGCACTTTTTCTTTTTTTTTTTACTTTCAGTCATGCAGTACTGCAGCTGGCTTGCTGTACAACATGGTTAAAAAAATATTGACAGAGTTAATAGATCTCGCATAAGCGAGACCTATTGGCTTTGCCAATCCATGTTTAAAAGTATTCCTGTCTCTTCAGGAATGATTTTCAAATAGTGCTCCGGTGCCTCCCCCTTTAAAATTACCAGGTGCATCTCTAGGGTTAGAGATTGGATTTCCAGCCACAATTCATTTGAGAAATTTGAGGCACGATGGTTGAGTAGGTGCTTTGCATACAGAAATTAGTAACATAACTGAATGTGTTATTGCAACATACTGATTTCTATAGACATTAAGTGGTAATAAGCATTACTACATAGAGTATAATCTGTGTCACTACGGATTCAATATGTAACACGTGTCCATTTACATTTTTGGGAATTGTTTCAGGAACATATATTAAAAAAATATGTTTTAGTCTAAAGCTAAGTGTTCTGGTCATTATGCATAATTTCTGTTCAATATTCTTTATAATGACAATGTCAGAAATTATCTGATGATCTGTTTCAATTTACGAATTATAAAACTGTGTCTCTTTGTTTCTTTATTTCTGAAAAATGCAAAACCGTCTTAAAACAGGAATGGCCAGCTCTGTTCAGAAATCTTGCAATGTAGTCCTCAAAGCTCAGTAGTCCGGGAAATCCAAGGCTAAGTGTAGAGCTGGGGGATATTTTTAGATATGGTGATATTTTCTACCTTACAATTTTCCTTGGATCAATGACCTGGTGACAGAACAGCTATTAACCACTGGGTCATGTTCGGATAGACTCTGTTGCCTGTAATTTTTAGTGTGGCATGGACCATGTAATTATTAGGAGAAGAAATGCTGTACAGTGCATCCCCAAGTATCCAAGTTTCACAAGAGGATTATTTCTTTTTAAAGCGAAGCCACTGTCGAGATATTTGATCGTTCATGACTTTACTCACACACACACACTTACACACCATACACTGACACACACAATGACATAGATGAAAAAGGTTCAACATGATATTCATTGCCATTATTGAGGAAGGGGATGTGGCTTACAATGGTCGCAGCCTTGAGTGAGTTAATATGCCCTCCATTCCCTCAACATTGGTAATTCATAGCATATAACACTCTGTGGATCGGTATGTACGGTTTTCACCATGCTATCTGGTTCTTGTGCAATATAGTAAACAAATTGGTCCTGGACATAATTCATTTAACAACGAAAAATCGTTTTTAAATATGAATATAAGATTGTGAAATAAATTGCAAATTTATATTGCTTAGAAAATTCTGTATTGAAATTTATTTTGGGTATTACCAATAAGACTGAATACGCATTTGGCTCTTTTTGTTTTTTCTCTTCTTTTGTAGTTTTTCAGGATTAAGTCCCATGAAATAACTCAGATTTAAAATGAGTATTACAATGAAATGTTTTAAATGAATTATGTCCAGGACCACTTTGTTTACTAGATTATCGAATACCCAGGTCCTTTGACTTTTTCTGGGTTATACCCCATTTTCTTAATGGATCTGGTTCTTCTGCAGCAGTTATAATCAAAGATATGTGACTTTATCCAGAGCTAATGACGTTAAGTATGTGCATATATATCTTCACAATAGCCAAGGTTTTGTGTGCATGGTCCCAATTGTTTTCTTCTGTCATTTGATTTTAGAACATTATCTGCGAAACGTCATAAGTGTTGTAATTAGTAAGCTCATAAGCAAGTTATACTTAGCGCAACAAACTATAACTAACACGTTTCTATGTATTTTGTTTTGTTTTTTTAAACATTGGATTTTACTTTATTTCAACAACTAAATATAAGGTCATTTTAATCCTTTTTTTCTTTCAGTGAATGTCTGTGCTTTTTTTAATGTAAGGAAAATTCTTATTACCATACCTATCTATAATGTCACTTTAACCATTTCTTTTTTCCATTGGAATTTTGGGGGGATTGATCATATTTTTTACCAACTTCCACACTCCACATGGTCATGGTCTTATGCAACAGGAAGTTGGCCGCAGGGCATGGCCACTCGCCAGGCCCTTTATGCAAATCTGGCATGGGCAGCCACCCTTCTCCCTCTCCACTTGGCTTTTGGGAAATCAATGTATTGGGAGCCCTCCTTTTTCTTAGCCCTCGCTTGATGGATCAGCTCAAAACTTTAAGGAAGGAGCTGAGGTGGGGGAACATTTTTTAGCAAAAGCCTCATGTAGATTCCTCAAATGGCCCTAAAGTTAGTAGCAAAACAACAAGACACTGATCTAACTATAGCTACACAGTGCAACCACCTATGTGTAACATCTGTTTGTTAGAAAGTGGATTATTGCCGACCTCAAATAACACTATCCCATCTGGATGAATCCCAAAAGCTACTAAGTCAACCTGAGCTCAGCCCCCCTAATAGTGTTGGCACCGAGCAAGCAGGTTTAACTTTGTACAATGTTTAAAGCATTTATACAGTTTCAAAGTAGTAATAAAGACGGTTAGAAATTGGGTTTCTGGTTGGCAGAGGTATACATTGTCCAAGCTGGAAACACAGTTCTAGTCAGGGTGAGTCACAACATACCCTAAATTATCCTGTGCTCCCCCTCTGGTAGCTTTGCACAGAGCAGCTAGGCTTGACTTAAGAGGCAATGTGTAAAGTATGTGTGCACCATCAAACAATAACACTGTGAAAACACCTCAAAAAGACTCCATACCAGGTTAAAAAAATAGATTATAATATTATAAATAAAAGAAGACCAAAATGACAAAATATTCATCACGTAGAATTAAAGAATTTTTGAAGAATAAATGCAAAATAGTGCTTGGAAGCAATCAGTGCTTAAATAGGATATCTGGTTGAACTGGAACGGGGCAAAATCAAAAATTCAGGCCAACTGGGGTGGAGCACAGTTCATATACAGGGACCCACTTTAGCCAGCTGAACCAAAGTGCATTGATTCGGGCTTGCTTCGCTGTCGAAGGAGAGACGAGGTGCAGCCGATGCGATGTGTCGGTGTCAAAGCCACACAGTAAGCGAGAAGTGTTGAGATTCCCCACGCAATGGTGGCGATGTGTGAGGTGCTGGTTCCAAAAGTGATGCACGGCTACTGCTCTCACAGCAGGCATTGCGTCAATTTCAAAGCCAAGGAGCTGGTTCAGAGTGTGATGCGCTGACTCCATTTCCCTGCTTCGACAATGATGCTCCAGAGCCAATCCAACCAAAGGTGAAGATGAGCCAGTTTTGATGAGGCCACATGGGTTCTGGTTAAGCCACACTTCCAAAGGTCCACAACTCAGTGGCACCACATGGTAGGGCAGACTCACAGCTTGTAGAGTCCAGATGCAGGTAGAAGTCTTTGATGTCACTGAGACTTAGAACAGGAGACAATCCAGCAAGCCCTTGGAGTCACTCAGGGTTCATGTGAAGTCATGGTGTCAGAGGATGAGTACTTATACCCAGTTGTTTCTTTGAAGTGGGGAGACTTCAAATAAAGCTTTGAGGAGCACAGAGGTCCTCCCTTCCTGCCCTGGCTCCAGACTCACAACAAGGAGGTATGCAGCACTTTGTTCGGGATCAGGGCGCAGCCTTTTCAGGTGTAAGTGTCAGCCCCTCCCTCCCATCCTGCCCAGCATGGCCCATCAGGATGTAGATGGCTCATCAGTCACACCTAAACTCCCTTTGTGTGTAGCTGTCAAAAGGGAATGCACAGAGCCCAGCTGTCACCCACCCCAGATGTGCATTCAGAGACAGGCAGCTGGTACAGAATAGCTAAAGTAAGTACATGACAACTTTCTAAAAGCGGCATTTACTAAACTATAACTTAAAATACAGCTTCACCATCAGTTGTGATTTAAAATAATGAGTTCAGTGACACCAAACTTGAAAAGTCTATTTCTTCACAATTATTAATTACACTTAAAAGATATATCAAGGTAATCCCAATGTTATCCTATGGGAGAAATAGGCCTTGCAGTAGTGAAAAACAAAATTGTGAATTTTTCACTACCAAGACATGTAAAACCTAAACATGAATATCCTGACTTTTAAATACAGTGCACCCTGCCCTGTGGGACATACATGGCCTACCTTAGGGGTGGCTTATATGTACAAAAAGGGAAGATATAGGTTGGCAAGAGGTTTATCCTGTCAGGCTGAAGTGGCAGTGATAAACTGCACATTCAGGCTCTACAATGACAGGCCAAGCCATAGTTAGAGGGCTAGTTAAGTAGGTGGCACAAGGAGTGCTGCAGGCACACTAGTAGTATTTAATGTATAGTCCTTGGGCACATGTACTGCACTTTACAATGGACATATAGGTAAATTAAATATGCAAATTGGGGTTTAGCTAATATTCCCATGTTTAGCTGAGAGCACACACATTTTAGCACTGGTCAGCAGTGGTAAAGTGCCCAGAGTCCTAAAACCAGCAAAAATAAGGTGAGAAAATTGAGGGAGGCATGTGAAACGTTGGGGGAAGACCACCCTAAGGCTGTCAAGTCTAAAAAAGACAAAATTCCAAACAACAACAAAAAAACTGAATTAGAAAGACAGAATAACATTTGATAAACCAACTGACACCAAAGTGACAAAAACATTCAATAAGGGGAGTTGGTGATTGGAATATTTTAATATTTTAAGTAAAAAATAGCATCAAGAACTACTATGTGCCAATGATAGTCTATGGAAGTGGTTGACCTGTGTGCGATTTCAGGCTGGCCACTTGACTACACTAAGGGAGTTTGTCCCAGTCAAAGATTTTACCTTGAAATCGGACACCTTTGCCCCAATGTCCCCCAACTCCCCTCTCTTCTGGATTTCTAGAGAGGTCTAGGTAACTTATAATGATCCCAGGACCACAGGAACAGCATTAAAGGGCCAGGAGGTATTTCAGCAGAGGCCACCAGCAAAGTCCAGTCCAGATCCAGTTGTTACTGGTCACTTGAGGAGCAATACCTTTTGCAGCTTGTTGTGTCCCAGTAACCACACAGGATGTCAGCAAGCTGACCTTACTGCTGACCCTAAGAGTCTACTTATTTGTCCTTTGTGAGAAAGGGAATGGGTCCGTCCTTTAGGGCTCCTATTAGGTCACAGACAGCAGGCCCATTTCTTTTCTGATCTTCTGCAGGGCCATAATGTGTTCTGCGAAAGGTTCCTTGGAGTACCACATTGATGTTCGGCATGGGTATAATGTTCCCGGGGGCAACCCTTCCCAATTTTCCAGCAATTCTGGTTGGCCCTACTTCAAACAATCCAACATTGCCCCTCACACCACTACAGTGTAAATAGACATTTTGTGAATACAAAGCATGGACGTATATTAATAACACAGGATAATTGAGTGCCATCCAATAGCTTAGGTACGTAGATAGCTTTGTGAATCAGCCTCATTATTAGCTTTGATTTGTATTTGTTTTATATCCGATAAAATGACTCTTAAGCACTTTTACTGTCTCTGTTTTTCTGTTTCTGAGCATGCTTCTGCCTTCCCTCTACATTTCCCTAGTAACAACTGTTAGAAAATAGTTTAATAATTTGGGAGGACATAGCCCCTACCAACTCAATAAACACTTCCTAATTAGGTCAAAGCACAGTTCTAAAAGAATCTCAACTCAGGCCCATCGTAGCTATGGCAAAAGCAGTAGGCATTCTCCATAAAAGTCTGTGTTACTTTCAAGCAGCACCTACAATTTAGTAGATAATGTAAAGAACACCTTCTGTATACTTCAGTATGATGCCCTAAGTGTGATGGGTATGTCTCGATGTGGAGCCCATGATCACTTTGCCACTGGAGCTAATTTACACCCAAATTATGGACCCCAACCAGGGAAAACCTGGGCCTGAGTTGTTTGTGTTCCCCTTCAGAGAGGACCGAGCATGGCAGTTCAGGCTGAACTATTTCTGTTGGAATAGGATCAAGGCTGATTTGCATATGGCTGGGTATAATCTGAGGTGCCATTGTGGGTGACAAAATGATGGACTGGGAGGCAGTCCTAAGTAATTATCAGTGACTGATGTTAATTAAAGCATGTTACGTATGACTTTTTTTTCGGATACTTCAGTGTGATGCCCTAGGTGTAACAGTTATGCCCAGATGTAGGTCTGGTGCTCACTTTGCCACTGAAACCGAGCTGCACTCGACCCAGGTCTTGGATTGCTTGTGTTCTGGTTAAGCGAAGACCTGGCTTGGGAATTTGGGCTGAACTGTTTCTATTGGCGCAAGATCAATGCTGATTTACATATATATGAGTCGAATCTAAGGTGTCATTGTGGGCAAAAATAACAATGACCGGGATGTGGCACGAGCAATTACCAGTAGCTATGATTAATTCAAGCATCCTGCCATCACATTTTTGTATACTAAAGTAAAGAACACAGCACAATAAAATGCTCTAACCAATTAAGATAAATAGAGAACCGTAATGAGGAAAATGACATCAAAATACTAAAAACATGTTAAAAGGAACCCTAATTATGATTTTTGAAAGTTCTAAGGCAAAGAGCGTCTAGAAAAAGTAAAGCCCCTGGAAAATTTCAGTTGACTGAGACCTAGGTGTAATTTCAGGTGGACCACATTAAAGTGGAGGCCTGATACACCAAGTGGGTCATACTGGTCATAAATATTTTCTCTGAAATCAAGATCTTCCAGTGTGGTATGGTCCAAGGCCATGGCCAACAAACATACCTCAAAGTCTGATATGTCATCACTGAGCTTATGCTCAAGCTGCTGGTTTTTAGCTCTGAAATCTCCAAATTGGTCAAAGCTGGATTTCCTGGACAACCAGGGTGCTTCATTGGTCAGATAGATTTGCCCCTTCACCCTGGTGCAAGGTTTTACCTTTGGACACTGTCCCTTTTTCAGAAGTCAAAATTCTCAAGAGAGAAAACACTAAAAGCTGTAGCTGGATGGTTCTCCACTAGGCTGGATACCCCTACCATATGGCCACATTTAACCTGTTTTCAGTGCAGCAAAATGCTCCAAGCAGGATCAACCAGGTGTTCCTGCCTGCCAAGGGTTTGCCTTTCTTGGGCAAGCCTCAACACCTTCACCTAGACCTCTAAGGGTGGAAACATGACTAACTCCCACTTTCTCCAACTGTTGAAAAGTTCCTTCTGGTCAGTCCAGCAGCCTAGCTCCCAGATGATGCTTCTAAGCAATAGATTGCTCTCCATCCAGTTCTCTTGTAGGGTCCATTCCTCTGTGGTTTGCAGGACCCTCTTCAAAACAGAAGTCAGAAGTCCTGCATTTTGTCCCTGAGTCAACAGCTTGACTCTTGGAGAGCAGTGTTAGTACTTTGGTGAGACGTTTTCCTCCAAGTATTGACATCTATTGAATGTGTGTAGCCTTAAAGTAAAAAGAGACACCATTTTATGGTTGATTTAATATTAGACAGTATATCGGTCTTTCTTACCCATACTTATTTTTCTAATCCAAATATTAAGCTTGAGTAATTGTCTTAAAATAAGATGTTTAAAAAAACGTCTCAAATTTGATAAGGGGGCAGCCAATAGAGTGAATGTAATCACAAGGTCGGGTCAATGTGTCAATGTGTTTAATATTAAGATATTTGTGACAGCATGGTGCACTCAATGTGAAGAACATGCACCATTCCAACCGCTGGTTTGACATGCTGAAGATACATTGAAGATCCACTGGACCCTTCTCTTACCTCACAAACCTCTTCAAGCCTCCTCTGAGTAGAGTTGTATATGGCAGCCTTAGAGTTTTAGTAATTGAGGTCCCTTTTGGAGGTGTATGACTGCCAACACAGGGATTGAAAGCTTCAGTCTGATATGTTCCTATAGATTTGCCTGAATCTGCATTTACTGAAAATGAGCACTCAACACCAAGATTTTGGAGAATTTTGCATTTTATAAAAGATCCTTGTGACGAATATGTTAATAATACCTTTTTTAAGTATCACTTCATACCGATTCTCATATCATTTCTAAGCACTCTAAAACAGACTACTTTCTGTCACCAATTTAATGGTACTCAATCAGCCCTGAAATGATTGACAAGTGCCATGGCCTTCTCAGGGTATAAACTCCCAGCCTGCAGAAGAAAGATGGCATCACGGAGCATTATCTCACTGGGTCTTCTTTGATAAACCTACTAGAGATAAATTGCCTGTAAGCCACCAACATGTGACAAAATACCATTTATTCACTCAAATACGTGTGAGTGCGTGCTTGCTTGCGTGCATGCGTGTGTAAATAAAATACTCTGTACTCATAGTGTTGGTGAACACTGATTGAGCCAAGCATACGCTATCTGTGTGAGGACCGTGGTACTACAGTGACCGAGCCCCATACTATGTTCAAGTATTTTAGAGTGAGTGTTTATATAAAGCAAAAAGAGAAACAAATACGTTACGCCTCTGTACAGCATAACCCAGTAGCGTGGGACATGTGGATGTAGAGCAGTTAATATTCACTTCATTTCATTAAAGAGACGATCCTTGGATGTTTACGTGTGTTAGGTTGTGTGTATTCAAGGAGAGATGTAGAGAGACTCAGCTCGCTGCCATTAACTTGTCTGCCACATCTTGGCTGTCCTCTCTTGAGCCATTCCTCTTCATTTCGATACATTTGTAGGAGTTGATAAGGTGTACCACTCTCCCGGTAAGTAGCCCTCCCATTCCAGCTCACATGTCATTTCAAATTCATATTTATTTATTCACCGAAATGAGCCTCTGCGGATCAACTGAAAGGACTGTGCTGCAGTTTCTTAACTGAAAATCTTATGGGGGTGAAATACTTACTAGAACAGTCACAATTACCTGGAGTGGACAGCGGCTAGGCAAAGCCTACTTAGTAATGTGTAAAGAGAAATGATGTAACAGGGAAGCAAATCATCCCAAGAAGGACATCAAAGAGTTATATTCTTCTACGGACTAAGAGCAGCAGAACGGAACAACACAAATTGAAACACTCATCCAGTCGACAGCAGCCGGCAGAGGGCATCTCATGAAGGCAACTGACTGTCCTGGAAACTTTCATCCAGGAGTTTGAAGGAACCAAGTAACAAAAGAGGCATGGGATGTACAGCTTTTAACCAAAGTAAACAACTACATAATGCTAGCTTGGCGCTATGGCTTAACCCCTTAAGTGCTGCGTCGGTGCATTGGCCGACGGCAGCACTACCTCCCCAGTGCTGCGCACGACCATTGGACGTCCATTCAGCACTAGTTCCAATGGACAGCGCAGCACTGGGGAGGGATGTTTACTAGCATCTAAACACCAGACTAACACTAGACCTGTCTTGACATTTTTAGGTAAAAAAAAATACGGTGCATTTTGTTTGCGCTTTTCTAAAAATTCGAGAGCCATAAAGCGTTTTTTCTCAATGTACCGGGAGCAGTGCTAATAGCCTAAAAAAATCTGGTGATCCACAGTGGAGCCTGGTCACCAAATGTATGCATTCAGAGTTTCAGCTAAACTTGAAGCACATTAGGCTCCACAAATAGGGTAGAGAGTATTTTAGTATCAAAGCAATCAAAGCATGAAAGTTAGTTAAAGGTTAATGGTTTACAGAAAGAAAATGCAGATTGGTATCAATTAATGATCAAAATGTATATGCTACAATTAAAATGTAAATTAGTTGAATCAAATCTTATGAAACGTAGGACTAACCAATTTGTGGTCACCTCAAAAGAGAAAAGAAAAATCTGTCCTTTCACTCTAAAAAACAACTAGTCTGCCCTGCTTTAATCTGCTCTGCCATGCTCTCAAATCTGAACCGAAGACACAGAAAGGCTAACTTTTTACACACCTATAAGCAGTTTTCGTATGACTGTTCAATCAGATTAGAGCAAAATGACACAATTACATACTCATTAAGGGGCATATTTATCAAAAAATCATGCAGTGCAGCAAACCACCTTCCTGCATTGCCTGATAGGGAAAGGGCAGGACTGAGCCGTTACTAGTATACAGTGCAGTCCTGTCTTTTCACAAAGTTCTGCCTAGCTCCAATGCCGGCACCCTTGCACCATGGTGCAAGGGTGCCGGCATTGCCACAACTAGCCCAAGCACTCTAGGAAGGATATAACTCTCTCAGCAGAGTTCAGGGAAGCTGGAGGTGAAGTCCTTTTGTTCCTGTGACTTCTTAACAGGGAGCCAGGTCTTCTTCAGGCCCTTGGAGATTCCTTCAAGCAAGGGGACACAGCAAAAAGCAAAGTCCTTCCCCTCTCCTTGGCAGCAAAGCAACTGCAGGTCAGTACAGTAAATCAACAGGAAAGTCATCCTTCTTCAGTCTTCCAGCTTTCTCCTTGGCAGAGGTTCCTTCTTGATTCCAGGATGACCTACTTTTCTGTAGTCAGGAGTCCTTTGTTCCGTTTGTGCAGGAGGGCTGGTCTGAACCAGTTCTGGGTGTTCCTTGAGCACTTTGTTTTCCAGGCTTCTCCTTTCCTTTCAGAGAGAGGAGCAGGGTCGTCAGCCACCCAGAAGGTGGAGGAGCCAGCATTGTGGAAGGAAGGCACAGCCCTATTCAGGCCCAGGTGCTATTCCCTCCACCACTCAAGATGCAGATGCAGTCATTCAGCCTAGGGCTGACTCAGCCAGCCTCATGGGGGCTCCCCAGCCCCTGTCACTCTCAAACCAGACAGTCAATTCACAAACAGGCCAAGGCACACAGAAAGGTCAGACAAGAGAACAGCAACTTTCTAAAAGTGCTGTTCTCAAACACAGGATTTAAAAAACACCTTTCCTAAAAGATGTGTTATTAAATTCTGAGTTCAGGGATACCAGACTTTTATGTCCTACCTTGCTCCTATGGGAAGCTATGCTGGTACCCGCTGTAGCCAGTATTCCTCATGATAGCCTATGGGCAAGGTAGCCTTACAATAGTGAAAAACAAAAAATGTCTGCCATTCACTACCAGAACATGTCACCTGTACTAGTACATGTTCTACATTTCACATTCACTGCACCCTGCCCATGGGGTACCTTGGGCCTTCGGGTAGCGCAATCAGTGCTTCAGGCCCACTAGTAGCAGTTGTATCACCATCCCTGGCACACTCAGTGCACTTTACTAGGGACTTCTTGGTAATACAAATATGCCAATCATAGATAACCAATTACAATAACAATTTACACAGGGAGCACTTGCACTTTGACACTGATCAGCAGTGGCAAAGTGCCCAAAGCATCTAAACCATCAAAAAACGAAATCCAGTACAGAGTCAAAAATACAGGAGGCAGAGGCAAAAAGACAGGGGAAACCACACCAAAGATGCCAGGTCTAACAAGAGCACTCTGACCTAGGGAGTTTTTTTCCCTTGGGTCTACTCACTCCCTCAGGAGTCAGACTCCTGTAAGAACAAGGTCTCTGATTAGCTGCCAGTAACATGAGAAAAATGTTGCTGGCAACCATTATCAAACTCTGAGACTTAGTCCCCTGTCCTGAAGTTATAAAAAAAAGGGAAACCCTGCCTCACCCAAGGCCCAATTGGGCGAACCAGAGACCTGGGGCTAAAATTTATTAAAAAACTGCAATTTTTTCCATGATCTTGTGGGCCTTTGCAGTACTGGAAAAAAATAGCAGCCCAGGGCTCCCACCCTGTCATTGCAAACTGCTTTGCTATTTGGAAGAGAGAGCAGGGAAACCAGCTCTCTCTTCCAAATAGCAAAGCAGATTGCCTTTCAACAGGGGGACCAGCATGTTAGCTGCTCCCCATGCAGAAAAACAATGCCAGCCCCCCCACTGCCCCCATCGGAGAGGGCCAGCCCTGAGTGATGGGGTCCCTGGGGCTATTAGTGGCCCGGGAGGGAGGGTGGCCCACCTCTACAAAAAAAAAAGATGCCCGGGGGATGGGGTCCCAGGGCCATAAGTGGCCACAGGAGGGGGCAATGCAGCCCCCCTCCGAAAAAATAATTATTTTAAAAAAAGGGCCATGCCCCAGGGAATGGGGTACCTGGGGCAAATTATGGCCTCTGGAGGGGGGCCACACAGCCCCACCCCGATTTCTACAGTTAAAAAAAAAATTGGGGCCAGGCCCTGGGGATGGAATCCCCAGGGCCAATAAATTAGAAAAAGAAGTGGGGCTATACAGCCCCCCTACTTAATTTTTTTTTTTAGATGGGATCACGCTGGATTCCACACCCCCTCCTTGCACCACTCTGCAAACGCAACCCCTGGCACATTTGCAGATGGGGAACGAATTCCCCTTGAATACTGGGGTCCCTGGGGGCCAACTAGCCCACCAGGAACCTCCAATATGCGCCAGGGGGCTGCGTTGCTGAGAGGTGTTCTGAGGCCACGTGCTTTTTACACCTCTCTGCAACACGGCTCTGTGGTGCTTACTGGAGGTACCTGGTGGGCTAGTTGGCCCCTAAGGGACCTCAGGATTCAAGGGGACTTAATCCCCCAGCTTAAAACGCGCCACGGGGCGTGCTTGCACAGTGGTAAAGATAGGGGGCGGGCCTGAGGTGATATCTCCACCCTGTGGCACGTTTTAAGTTGGGGAATTAATTCCTCTTCAATCCTGAGGTCCCCTGGCAGCCAACTAGCCCACCAGGTACCTCCAGTAAGCGCCACGGAGCTGTGTTGCAGAGTGTTGTAAAAAGGGGCGCAGCCTCTGAACACCTCTCTTCCTCTTCAATCATGAGGGTCCCTGGGGGCCAACTAGCCCACCAGGCACTTCCAGTATGCGCCAGGGAGAAGCATTGCAGAGAGGTGTTCAGAGGCCATGCCCCTTTTTACACCTATCTGCAGTGTAGCTCTGTGGCGCTTACTGGAGGTACCTAGGTGGCTAGTTGGAACCTAGGGACCCTCAGGATTCAAGGGGACTTAAGCTACCAACTTAAAATGGACACAGGGCGCGTTTACAAAGGGGCGAAGGGAGGGAACAGGGCCTGAGGTAACGTGTGCAAACACTCCCTGTGGCATGTTTAAGTTGGGGACATAATTCCCTTCAATCATGAGGGCCCCTGGGGGCTAACTAGCCCACCAAGTGCTTCCAGTAAGCGCCACTGCGCTGCATTGCAGAGAGGTGGCCCAGGCCGTGCCTCTTTTTACACCTCTCTGCAACACAGATCTGTGGCGCTTATTGAGGTACTCAGTGGGCTAGTTTGACACTAAGGACCTTCCGGATTCAAGGGGACTTAGGGGCATATGACCAAGGAATATCGATATTTATCGCAAAATGCGCTTAGCTGGATATGTTAGCGGAGAAAACATGCTATTAGCAACGTTTTTCTTCATTGTGCTAAAATATCCAGCGATAGCTGCAAAATGCGTGAATATCGCTGAGAATACAGCGATATTCACGCATTAGCGACGAAATGCTCTTAACCATGTTATCCACCTCCCATTGGATAACATGGCTAAGAACTGGTCTGGGCAGGTGTTAGTATTTGGAGATATTCGCGCTTAGTGTGGATTTTAGGAACTTTAAAATATTCCTCTAAAATCAGCCGAACTGCGAATTCCGATTTACTCGCCTGTTATCAGGAGAGAAACCTGTGCTGCATCTTTTAGCCCATCACTGACCCTGAAAAGTAATTGTAACCGTACTTACAAGTAACTTGTATTTCCTTCCATAGAAATCCATTGTCTGGTTTCACCAGAAAAGTTTCTCTCTATTTTCACAAACCACAAATATTCCTTAAAAATTGCCTGTATGACTTATACGCATTCTTTCATCTGTTTACAGGAGATGCAACAGTGTTGGATCCAGGATCCACCACTGATTAAGAAAAAGTAACGATAACACTTCTTACCTGCTAAGTGAATTTCCTCCCGTAGGATAACATTGGTGATTCTATGTGAAAAAGTTTCCAAGTGTCAACTTTTAAAATACAATAATATTCCTTAAAAATCACTACTGTAACCAAAACGCTTTTACTCAACTGTTTACAGGAGATGTCCCAGGAGTGAATCCTGGATCCAGTCCTGTGGTTAGAAAAGTAATTCATAAAGTAACTAATTGCATTTAACTAGAAATTCACATTGAGCTCAATGTTGCATAGTGTTTGAAATTGTGTTGCCCATTGCAACAACTGTAACTACTGTACTTAAAAGTCTATTGCCTCTTTGCAAAGCAATTTAACTAAAGTAATTCATTCTGAGAAAGTATATTTTGTAATGTAATGTATAATGCAATTATAATGTTATTTAAAAAATGAAATATCTCAAATTAAATAGTTTATAAAAATGTAGTAAATCAGTATAAAAAATAAATATAACAATTAATACATTTAAAAATTGTCATTTACAAGACCTTTGAAATTCACTGAAAAACCATAGGTTTCAGACATGTAATAGTTAGGAAATAGCATTTAAAAAACCTTTGAAATTCACTGAAAAAAACATAGGTTTCAGACATGTTATAGTTAGAATTTAGCATTTAAAAAACCTTAGAAATTCACTGAAAAAAACATAGGTTTTAGGGGTGTTATAGTTAGCTGGACATTTCACTCGTACAAAACCATTGAAATTCCTCCGTTATAGTTAGTTGTACTTACTATAACTCGTGCGCCCGCAATCCACTGCTGATGATGTCACATATTACATCATTCATGGCATGGTTAGTGACATCACTGATGACATCACTAATGACATCTCAAATGATATCACTGATGACATCACTGACTTGGCCATTTGGCAAGTATGCCATCAGTAAATGTTGGGTGTGATTTGGGAGTAGCCAGTTATTTACCATGCCATTGGCAGTTTCTGTTCTGTGGCATTCCCAATAAGACACAAGTCTTTATTCCAGACCACTCTCTTAGATTGAAGACCCAAATTAGGGAAATGTCCAGTGTGATCTTACCTAACCTAAGAGTACTTGAATTGAATTTCTAGAATTCATTCTGTCTAAGATTCATGATGAAATCAATTTAAAGAATATAGGTGGTAGGAATACCTGGTTGTTCCTCACCAGTGTCTGGAAGAGACATCCTCATAGCTATGAGCGTAGGAGAAGCATTCATTGGTTGAAGGTGTACAGCACAATGATTCTAAATACCTGCCTATTGTATAGATGCATCACTTGAACAGCTCCCTAATAGCTACTTCTTATTGAGAAGGAAGTTTCTGCCTTTAGCATTGGGGTTTCCAGGGTATTACAATTTGCAAAATCACCTAGCGGAGGACCTCGAGCATTTGAGGAAGAGGTGTGGTGCAATGGCCAGGGCCACTGACTCCAGGACACGGGGACTCACGGTTCGATCACCGACGGCAGGTTAGTCCAGCACCATGTGACTCTGGGCAATAGCTTGCTTATTCTTCCCGATGGCCCCCAGTGCCAGGACACCCTGCCCCAGGTAGCTGTGCGCATTACAAATGCTGCTATTATGGCATTATTTGGCCGTATGAGAGTACTATAGTTTTAAATAGTTTACAAAAACGTAGAAGTGCAGGGCTTTACTTGTCACCGATTGACTTCGCCAAAATAGGAATCCGTGATGAAGCTGGACCAACGAGTGTTCTCTGAGCCGAGCAGCATTCCGATGCACTTATCTTATACAGATCATTAGAGGTGTACCACAGCCTATAAAGTGAATTTGACATTAATATGCACATTGCCAATCAGCCTTTTGTGTCCAATTTTTATACTCATGAATAAGCATCAGTTCAAGACTGATATGTATTAAGGGTGATGTACCCCCTCTGACTCCAAGGGAAGGATGCATCCCTTTCCTCTTGATGAGGTACAGCTTTTTCCTTCATAGTCGGTTCCTGACCACTCATTTCATGCAATGAACCATCCTAAAATCCATCAAGCTATGACTGTCGGCCTACGGATTGCACTTTACCTATATAATTTGTATTACTCTCACGGTGGATAACGTGTCTCATCAGTGTGCTCAAAGAAGTATTCATTCTTGGGTCCATGGTTAATCGAAACACCGGACCATGCATGAGCCTAATGAAATATGGTGTCCATGCAGCATCCGTGACATAGCGGCTGTATAATGCTGCACATTTCAAATGTTAATGCATTGGAGCGATTGACCTGTGAGCTTGATGTATTGCTTAATTATCCCTGCTTGCAAAGCATCCCTTGCAATACAGCTATAAGTGCCAAGACACATCTGTGTGCTACATTAACCCTGACTAGGATTATTACATTATAATATGTAGACAATTTTCTCATACCTAGTTCTCATTATATTCTAAGTTAGCTAATTTCTCCTTAATCATGAGTTAGCATTATACTCTACAGCAGATATGCTGTGCCCTCTCCATGCGTTTAACAAGCAGGGAACTGTATGTGGCGCCCAGCAGTCGAAAACCTGCATGACCCATGCCACTGTCAGTAGGATTTACATTGGCGCATATAATTGACTTTTATTTGGAGGTCTATGCTTTCCGAGAAGTTATTCTAAACCACTTATATTTACAACAAAACATTTAAAAAGTTGCAAATCCTTGAAGAGCTGCATCTAAGTAGTTGACCTTGTCTTTTGGACAAAGGCTGCTCTACTACAGTAAAATGAACATAACTTGGGTGCCGGCTTTGGGAGTACCTCAGTCTAATGCCACTTCATGCCTAGCCTAACCCTGTTTATGATCCCACTTCTCCCAAGAAGCTACTCCCCTCCTTTCACTTGCTCTCATGTCTATAGTACAACATATTTCTGAGAAGTGCTGTTGCAGTAGAAAGCAGTGTCCCATCAATGAGGGTAGGTGACCCCCTGCACATGCTCCTGAAAGCCAGACTGCCCCAATCACATTGAGATTCTTTACAAAAATGTCGAAGAGGGCTTGACTCAATGCTTTCCTCCTGTGAAATATGTATTGATAACGTAGGCCTGAATACCAGGACCATATACACATTCTCTGCAGTAAGCGTTGGTCTAAATGACTTCGTTTTTTTCTCTCTGCAAAAAAGGTGAAGTTTTAAACTTTATGTTTGCTGTAACCAGGTATGTCTCAGTTGTGGGGTCGGTAATGATGTTTTGGTGCATTTTAATCTGCCCTAGTGAACTGTTTTACCCGTGGCTGAAAGTTGCAGCATCAGGGAGGTGCAGAGAAAGGGAATTATGGTAGGCAGCGTTATTACCATCGCCATGGTGAAATACTTTACTCCTGTCATGGCAAGAGTACTCCGCCCACCGTATTTCGAGATGTCCACTGCCCCTGTGGACATCTCTTCCATTTTCAGGGATCACAGTCATGGCGGCTCCTGGAAAAGCAATGTAAATTTGAAAGGCGGTCACATCCACATGACAGAGCCGTCCATCACACATACAGCTTTATTTTTATTACGAAAAACCCAAAGTGGTATTTTCTTTTTTTCACTTAAAAAAATGTCCCGTCCCCCCCCACCACCATATGAGGTCTCTCCTTAGGCGAGGGGGCATTGAGCACTTTTCAATGCCCTTTACCTCCAGGTTTTTCCAGGAGGTGACAGGCATTGAAAATCAGGTGCAAGTCCACCCAACTAGAGTCGAAGGGCAAACACATAGCCAAACCTCTGATGGCCCTTACTTTTTCAAGACATCATTTGGGTTTGACCACAGCAGAGACGGAGTAGACTTCAGTGTCGCCAAATTTATAGTCCACCCGAAGTTGACTGGGAGGGAAGTCCATCGCTGTTAAAATGGAGTTCCCTCTTTTCCAATGTATAGATTAGACATGAAAAGTTTAATAGATCATCTGACTGCAAAAGCCAATGACTCGACTGCATATATGAAGCTTATAGAAAGACCGCGGTCGGATAGAGGACATGGGGCTGATTTCAGAACAATGGTCTCTTCAGATCCTTCATCTGCTCAAGCAGCAGACGCGTTCCCTATGGAAGAATATGTGATTTGCTTCGACAGAGAAATAATGCTTCTATGGAGTATGCAAGCCCCTGAAGTACTGAAATAGTTCATGCGCTTCTCTTCACCACTCTCAATAAATTTGCTAAATTGTGTCATTTAATGAATTATTTGGCTCATGGATTAGCACCCCTACGCACACACCTCTGTGAACAAGTATTCCCACACCTGATTTACAGTTGACAGTGACAAAAGGTGGAAGCATTATTCCCCTTCCATGGTTCAATTATTTGTTAAATACTTGGCACGGGGGATGGATCTATAGCCGCGCCTGATATTAAGAGAAGTGGCTCCGTTTGGTCAAGACAAAGTGCACGCTCCCTTTTGGATCCAGGTAATTGATTACTGCTCTTTCTAAGCTTGTCATGATGATGCACTGCATGTCATTTTTCCCAATTTGCATTTCTTATTTGCCACAAATTGGTTAAGTATCAGCATTAGTGCCGTTGAGGAAGGTGGGAATTTGACTAATCGCTTTGGACGCATGCTTGGAATATTAAGAATAGGGGGAGCAGGAAACAGGTAAATAAAGACATCTCACAACTCTCCTCAGCTCTCCTAGTAGGATCCGTTCTGCTTAGATCGCTTACCCCAGCTCTCTGTCACTGTCAGCTCCAGATGATAAGCGTTAGGGGCATAAATTAGAGAAGCATTAATAGGGAATCACTCAGTGATAATAAAGTCTCCCCTGGGCCATGCCAGGATCGGATTCTGAAATGAGGTATTTTTGTGCTTAGAAATCCTAAGCCGAGTTCTCAGCTCTCAACATTTTTATTCATCATGCATTCTTGGAAAATCCTTTTTGGTTCAGATAATAAATGAAGGACATGCATTGAAAAAACTAGTTTGCTATGAATGCTTATTAAAAATTGCTTCTTTCACCATGTCAGTCCAGACAGCATCTAGTGATTTTGGGCCAATTGTGTTGTACGAGGTCTCATTGTCACATTCAGCTCAAAGCTGAACCATGGGTATGGTGGCCTATCCATTGACCTTACATCCTTGGGATATCACAACACGACTTTAGTGTATTTAGAAAAGAATCAAAGATGATCAGAGTGGAGTAGAAAAATGGATCACATGAGCTCTTAAGAATGCAATGAATGAATGGAATGGGCCCTTTGTGCGTGTGCCAAAATTAAAATAGAAATCTACAATGTGAAGTTAATGAATGGTATAGCAAATGTAATTTTTTATATTGCTTTGTTGAAGCTTTTAAACCACCACGTGCCTCTTTAAATGTAATTTAGAGTGCTAATGATGCTTCTGCAGACCTTTGGTTGATTGAGGGTACACTTTCAGTATTCTTTGGTAACTGTCCACAGAAGTGTGCAATTAATCGAAAGTGTTCTTAAATAGTTATTTTTAGGCATTCTTGAAAAGGTAGCAGGTTGGCAGGCTTGGGTTCCATAAAATCCACAACCTTGTTTCCTGGATGCCTCTTTGTTAAGTCTATCTGAAGACTCACTGAGAGATAAGGATTAGAGTTGCTCATCTCAGGATTCTTTTGGGCAAATATTGGTTATCGAGTGCCCACAGATCTTCTAGGCCTCTGTCCCCATAACGATAGTGAATGGCGCAAAGTAATTTAAACTTTATCCAGCATCAAAGAGGGGCCGGCTCAGTGCTTTTAAAGTTGGTGTAGTGTTGCTGTGCTGCCGCAGGTTTAGAGAAATTCTGGGCGCTTGATTCTGGAGTCTTTGGAACATGTCAATAAGTTTCTTAGGAAGCTCATTAAAAACCTGTTACAAAGATCTAAGCAGGTAATCATATGGATTCCCCTAGATCCACTGAGTGGTCAGCTGGAATGAAAGAATTATGCCGAGCAGAGAGATATTCAGATTCATGCCCAGCATTTGGCATGAGCGAGCTGGGCCTATGCCTAGGGCGCCAATCTTCGGGGCACAGGGCTGTTACTGTCATGCAAACATCCAGTGGCTCCAGTGATTTTGGTTTAAGTGCTTTGAATTGCTTTTCAATATGGTTTTTAACACCCCATCAGACCTTTCTCTTGTACTGCTCTCCCACCCCCTGCTGCCACACACTAACTCCACCCCCAAAAAACAACTTTGCCTCACTGGGGCAGACCTGAGCTGAGCGTGATTCAGGTGAGTTGGGGGTGGTGCGGAGTTGTTTGTGTCCAGAGACCAGTCACTGCATTGATGTTATCAGTTGAGAGCTGACCTCTGAATACTAAAGGACTTCCTGCAGTCTCCTCTTATTCAACAACAGTGGCGAAAGTGCCAAATTTGTTTCTGCCTGGGGCGCTATGTTATGAAAGGCTGGTACTGTCCCAAGTGATGCTCTTATCCAACTCATTAACTTGAGAAATAAAGCAAAGTTCCAGTACTTGTGATTGGTCAGAATCTCTAGTAATCAACAATTTACAACTAAACTGTATCTGATATTTCAGGCAACACAGACTGGCCTATGATATACATTTCTTTTACTGCTTTAACTCTCGTCAGTTTCTGAAACTTTTACCATTTTATTACCATAATTTTCCCATATTAAATAGCTTGTGGCTACAGAGAATATGGCCACAAACGGATCATGTGTTATCAGGTTTTATATGAAACACTATATCGACTTATTATTGAAGAGGTGACTAAGTAATACAGCCGTACAAGTAGATTGTTGAAATACCTGGCTCTTGTAACATTCCTGGTTGAATATACATACTTTTGGTTTAAATTGACGAAGACATTTGCCATATGGAACTACCATCCACCTTACACAAATGTCACAACAAGCGTAACAATAAATAAATATATGCGATGCAGACATAAGGTTTAAAGAAAACAAACAGATTAATATTAAGACCAAAGCACATGAAATGTGTATCTCGTACAACTTTTCATTACAAAAGTCTACACAAGTACCTCCAGCGTGAAAGTTACACTTAAAATTAGTTGTGAGGTACAGTTTTCCAAAATGGCTACTTGCACTGCCATATCTCACAAAATGTTTCCAGCAACAAGGCCTAGGTCAGAATCAGTTTTAGTAGCAACTGAATACTAGGTATATTTTTAAATGGAGAAAATCACAGTCAGATGTTTATAATGCAAGCTCATCTTCATCAACATTATGTTTATCACTGTATATACCCAGAGGAGTATTTTTCCCCACTATTCTGTGCCTTTATGTGACACGTTTAAATTTATCACACATTAAGCATTGGAAAATATATAATAATGCGTTAGAAATGCAATAAGGTAAGCATTAGGTAACGCTTTCAGTTATTAATTAAGCCATAGAACCTTGGTTGGAATGACAGTCTGATAATTTTTTGTTAGAGCAGGCTTCAAAGTAACTTTTTTGTGTAATTGCAAGATTTGCATTACACTGCGGCGAGAGGAGCAGCCCACTGTGCACAGTTCAAATCGTCTGGTTAATTGCGTTTTCGAATATCTCTGTGTTCCAATAGTGAAGAAAAAAGTAGTGTGTGGAAATATAATGGGTCAAAAATCAAGGCAAAGAGAAATGCATTTCTTATTTAGAAAGGATTTTACTCTGAACATAAATTGATATAAGCTCTTCCACAATAAACCACAGAAGCTAGCTTGAGGATCAATTATGAGAATTGTAATCCGTGCCAGAGGATTCTGTCTGTGCAAAAATGCACAAGCTGCACAACTGCAGATATAAAGCCTTCTTCAAATACTCAGTTATGATTGAAGTGCTGTTAGTGGATTTTCTAAGTAACCACTCTTATTGGCCAGCAAGAGTATAAAACACATGCTAGTTCCCTCACATTTGAAAATGGGGCAGTCCACACCATCTTCGCAGATTTGCTTGCGGTCAGCACCCTGTCGTTGCTTTTTCACCTCCTTTTAGTGCTGGTAATTTGGTGACCTTGTGGTGGCAATCAGCTTGTACTAACAAGATCCAGCACCATGCTGATGTTGAGTTCCAAAGGGTACCACTGATGGGATATGTTGGAAATGGCCCTGTTTGCAAGGTTATCGCCAAACCTTTTGCTTCTTCCTCCCTTGTTTTTCCTGACCGGTGGTTTTTGGAAATAGGTCTCTGAGCACTTTACCACTGCTGATCAGTGCTAAAGTGCATATGATCTCTGTGTAAATTGTTATTGTAATTGGTTATCCATGATTGGCATATTTTTCTCACCAAGAAGTCCCTAGTAAAGTGCACTGAGTGTGCCAGGGCTGGTGATACAAATGCTACTAGTGGGCCTGCAGCACTGATTGTGCCACCCACATGAGTAGCCCTAAAATTGTGTCTCAGGCCTGCCACCGCAGTGCCTGAGTGCAGTCTGTGAACTGCCTTGTCCACCTGGTCAGTGTCCCCACTGACCAGGCCTAACCCTTCCCTTTCTGTATACATTGGACACCCCTATGGAAGGCCCAATGTACTCCCCTGGGCATGGTGCAGTGTATGTGAAAGGTAGAGCATGTACTAGTGTGGGTGTATGCTCTGGTGGTGAATTACAGACATTTTTGTTTTCTACTATTGTAAGGCTATCTTGCCCATAGGCTATAATGGGGAATGCTATGTACAGTGGTTACCTGCATTTCTTCCCATAGGAGCAAGATAGGACATAGAAGTCTGGTATCCCTGAACTCAGAATGTAATAACACATCTTTTAGGAAAGGTGGTTTTTAAATCATGTGTTTGACCTTTCTGTGTGCCTTGGCCTGTTTGGGTATTGACTGTCTGGTTTGACCGGTGCGATCCTGCCCCGCAGCAGACCTGTGATTACTGAATTATTAGGTTCATACATTGCCTCTAACGAGCAGCTCCTGGTTTAATCGATTACGGGACTCCTCCGCCAGGTTTTGCAGATATGACCACTGTGTCGGATCCTACCCTTGTTCCCGATCTTGGGCTAATTCTCGCCCACTGGTAGTAACGCAATCTGCATAATCTGCTGGACACCACGCTGTTCCGGCCATCTCCCGGATCTCTGTATTGTGCCTTCACTCCGGGCATAGAACCACCACTTGGGAGAAACGCCTGACATCAGACGCCTTGGACCCACTTCATGCCACCTGTGCATATGTGCAGGCTTACAATTCAGGCAATACATTGTCAGTCCGGATGATGATCCTTCATTTTTAATGGGATCGAAACGCTGTCGACAGTTGATGTAGTTATACACTAGTTCTCCATTGTGTGACTCAATTGAGTTGTACTACATGAGCACAGCTAGATTGATTTTGCTACCTCATTAGCGTCTCACTAGTTTTCTAAATTTGCCTGAGAAATACCTTATCCCTGTAAATATTGTTTTGTCATTTTTTGCTGTTGTGTGCACTGGATGCAGGATTGCGTCCCACTGTAAATTTGTGTGCTATGAAATCCCTTTTTATATTGTATATTGATTAATAAACAGGGTCTGGCTGGACACCTTTATCATTATAGCGCAGATTGTGGCCTATAATCATTCTAAGTCCTCACTTCTTTTGCGCATGTTCTTAATGGATGCTGTAGCCGTTGTGTAGAAGTATATCTAGGATGTGCAAGGATATCAGGGTGAGTAGGTCAGCAAAGTTTTGATAGTTGATGTGGCACCTGTGATGTCTGGAACATGGAGGAGTCCTGAGTGTGCCTTATACAGCATGAGATCGAGTGTATGTTTGGTAGTTTGAGGGTATGTAGTGGTTAATGGGATGTGTATACGGTTTGATTGATGTGTTGTGATGATGCTATGTGGGTGTCTGCGTGCTCTAAAGCTGGGTTTTACTGTCAAATTTGGCAGAATTGCTTATTAGGTGAGCCACAAAATCAGCTTTTTCCATGTAGAATGCAGTGGAGCAGAAATTCTGGTTGAAGGCCCTGTTTGGTCTAACAATTCCAAACAGTACATGCATTTGTCTGTGTTTCTTCAATTAGTTGGAAAAGCCCAGGTGCAATAAAGCTCAGAGGCATAGATTGAAGTAGGCAAAAGGCAGGGAGGGCTGTTACTTCCTGTACCTATGGATGCTGGAACTGTGATAATGTCACTTCCTGTGGTGATGAATGCTGGGACGCTCATCTGTATAGCTTCTTCGTTTTATATTCTGATATTAAAATTAAGTCTTAAAAAAAAGGATGAATCTATATTTGCGAGCAACACAAACAGCACAATTGATCTTCAAATAGAGCAATAAAAAAATGGTAACAGTAATTTGTCATCTGATAGTAGGATATCGACTATGTTTCAATATGATGGTTTCTGAAACAGTGAAAAGCGGCTTTAGGAATTTTTCACTGTCAGGACATGTAAAACTTAAGTACAGATGTCCTAATTTTTAAATGCCATGTAGCCTGCCCTATAGTGAAAAGGAAGTGTTCGATCTGGCGAAAGCTTTATTTCGCTAGGTCAAAATGGTAGTTTTGAACAGCAGTACAGGCTACATGTGTTGCAGTGCTACTTTAGTGAGTGGTACAATTGGTGCTGAAGCCCAGTAGAAGCATTTAATTTACAGGCCCTTGGTATACTTAGTACTGTATATAGGGACTTATAAGTACATTAAATGTACTAAGTGCAGGTAGGCCAATCTTGTGATGTTTAAGAGAGAGATCACTTTACTACTGGTTTAATATGGATAAAGTGCACAGGGTCCTACCAGCCAAAAGAAACAGGTTCAGCAAAGGAAGGCAAAAATGTGGAGTGGCCCACCAGAGATGCCCAGGTCTAACACACATAATATTATTTATTTTATAAATGCTTCATTGAGTAATTGTCAGTGAGCATGTGTATTTTGGGTATTTTTCACAATGTTTGGAGTTATAGAGCCAATGTACTAATATTAATAATGAAGGTGCAGGTTTACTCAATAAGTGAGACACTGAGATCTTGGTATGTAGTAGAAAGATGGCCCTCCAAGCCTTTCTGACTCTCTGGGTGGATCAAAAGATGTGCTTAGAATTGTGAACCGAAAAATAGTATAACACAATTAATGAAACTGAAATACGTATTTTAGTAATACCTTCAATACATGAATGTATGAACAATAAAAGTGGTTAGCAAGTACATTAAATAAAGTAAAAAAATAACATGATGAAAATACAGTTGCAACATTGAGCATCCAGGTTATACATAATATATACTGATTTCAGTCACTAACTGACTAAAAATCGTGCGGTCATAAATTAAGGCTTATATAGAGGATGTAAATTCTCACACAAATGTTCTCTGAAATCATGATAGTGTACCCTATGTAAGTAAAAACATAATCTTACAACAGCACACTTAAGTGTGTCAGTTTAGAGAATTCAGACTTTACAGACCAGGAAAATGTGAGTATCTCTGAAATTCAGGAATATAACCTGTTAGATCCTTGTAAAACAGATTTATCTTGGGCTGTTGTTCACCGTGAATCTGGAGCTACATTGTTACAGAGGGAACAGAAGGTGTCCTGGTACATGTGGCCAATCATGTTTGAGGCCACAGGGACAGTCATACACACAAGGAGTATGCTTTCTTTATGCTATGTAGATTCAAACACTTCACAAACCAACTACATTTTTGACCTCTGCACAGCAAGGATCAGAGGATCTGCAAGTGTGGGCCAGGGACAATTCTTCTGGCCCCATGTTCATACCATGCAGGGTAAAGAGGGTGATAGCATGAAAGATAGGGTTGGTATTTGCACTGCAAAAACTTCAATCGCAGCTATGTCCACTGGGATGGACCTTTACCATGAACTAAGGCTAAAATTATAAATATAGCAATATATAAATGACAGTAAAGCAGAGTTTGTCCCACAAGAATGCCAACGAAGATTAATTTTGAAAACCATTAGGGTTATTAACTAATTAGTTAAGTTATCATTTCAAATTCAATCAGTTAATCATAGATCAGTAGTCACCTGAATAGAGCATGTATAAATATAACCCAGGCAATTCATTTCGGCAAATGCAAGTACATGTTATTGAAAAAAACATATGGAAAGTGAGATGAAATTCAGTTTTCATGAAGGGGAACTCCCTAAAGCTAAGCTAAGGTTATGGGTATATTTGAAACTCTTGAAGTGGCTGTTACCAGAAAATGGAGCACTGAAAGTAGAATCAAATGAAGGTTGCAACCAAGAAAAGGAGAAAACTACTTACACTAGAAAGTCTATGAGCATAACTATAAGAATCTTTGGGAAGAAAGAGAGAGAAAGGGAACATTAGCCTGCAATTCTGAAAAACTAAACTCATTTTCACACAGTTAAAACATGAAATTAAGTCTAAGAGATATATTCCATAGGTTCTCATCAAGTAAACACCAGTCAAAAATCATTGTTCCTGCTGTACTTGGCACTGAGTTCCTTCTCACGGATAATACATTGCCAGATTCTTCCATCATCTCAGCCTTTACAATATTTCGCAAAGGAGTATCCACTTCTTCTGTCTCTTGTGCAGGTGATGAGAATCCTTTTCAACCATTTCATTGCAACAAACATGACCTTCCCACAACAAACAGAAATGAGTTTTTAATGAAAACACAGTGACTCTAGTATGTGAAACAGAAATAAAGTTATGTTCACTAAACAAAAATACAATGTTGACCTTAAAATGGAGTTGGACACCTGGGCCCACTCATTTTAGTTTTAAGATGTATACATCCCAACTATAGCTAAATCAAAACATATACATCACTTGATTCACTAAAAGTGTAAAATAACGTGTGCACACATATAAGTAATAGTTGAGTATGTTACACTTTATCATATTATTAAACACAAATAATGACTTGCATCGCCAAGGGGAAGTCCACAAAGATGACCTTATAGCAAATGCAAATGTTAATGCTGGGCAGGGGTGTGCTTAGTAAACAGACTTTCCTGTGTTCACCTGCATTTTTAGAGGTGCTTTATTTGTGTATAACCCTTCTCACAGCACCAATGAAGACAAGTGATGTATTATTGGCATTTTATATATGTATATTTTGAATTCCTGAGCGGAGGTAACTCAGCAGAAGTAACAGAGTAACCAAGAAGCATGGAATCGATTAGCATCGTATAGCATTGCATCAAGCCTCTGCCTAGCCTTTAAGACACTTGCAGTATGATGCACCAAATATGTCCACCCAGGACTCTTTCAGGGGAGATCTATCCGGAGAATGCATTGCAGGTATGCTTATACTCAAAGTTCTTAGCTGAAGGGTAGCAGGTGACTGCCAAGCAGTGTTGATGTATTTTTAAATTTTCACATTTCAAACAACAGTTTGGAGGCTGAGTTTGACTCTTCAAATGAATCTTCTGAGAAAAGCATCCCTTTATAGCTTGCATGCAAGAATAGGCTTGTATTCAAGCATCTCAATTTCAAAAACCTGAAATCATTTCATAGGTCTCCACTTGCAAGCCTGCAGTATCTTCAAAACCAGCTGCATCATTTACAAAGCAATCATGACCAGCACCACATCCTATGTTACAGAGAAATTTACCATTTGTGGTCACACCCGCAGCAAGGACACCATCAGACTTCAGACTAACAAGTGTAAAAAATGAAAAAAAAACAAGTCAACAGGCCTTTTCTATCTGTGCACTCAGGATCTGAAAAAACATCCCCTTATGCATCAGGAAAGCCACAACGCTGCTGCGATATAGAGAACAGCTGAAGACTCACCTTGTTTAAGAACATTACATTGAAATGCATTTATCATCCACAACCGAGTTTCCTCTCCTATTGCTCATTGACTTTAACCTTGTCTTTGACCATGCACAGCTCTCCGCTCCCTTTTGGGTGGGTTTTTGCTATAGTCATACTCTATACATGCATATAAAGGGGCATAGCATAGAGATGCTGACCCTGTACGCAGAAGGAAGCATATTATTCCACTCTGTCATTTGAAAGGGACAATTTTCACATATACGTGTAGCAGCTGAAGTAATATGATTGCAACTGCAATACATGGACCAAGGACAACAGGACTGTCCTCTGCCATAATTTTCGAATCTCTAAGGAATTTCCTGCCTATTTAAGTACATCCCGCCACATTAGTAGCAAAGAATAAGTTAAGAATAAACATAGTACCATGGAAGCTCACAGGCAGACATTGTAATCCTTAAGGAAGGGCATGAGATGCCATTCTATTAGAATCGATCAAAGGAAATTAACTTTACAAACGTGCCCCTATAAACAGTGACAGGACAGACTACAGAGCAGCCGCCGTCGGTAGTAGGAGTTCCTGCAGGGCGGTGACGTGGGGAGGGGGAGGGGCAGGGTGGGGGGTAATAATATATGGATTACGGAGTTTAACAGGTAAGTAAACATATAAATAAATAAAACAAATTTTGTTGCGTGCACTGCATCACCAAATGCGAAGCAGTGTGCGCAACAAAATTAGTTTTATATATCTTTTGTTTACTTACCTGTTAAACTCCGTAATCCATACATTACTACCCCCCACCCTGCCCCTCCCCCTCCCCACGTCACTGCCCTGCAGGAACTCCTACTACTGACCGCAGCTGCTACAGAGTCACTAAACTTATTCACAATGCGAAATAATAAGTTACATTTGTGATTGATTCATTTGTAAAGGTAATTCTGTCCCACTGACATCCCGCTAAACAGGCGTGTGGGAGTGCTGTTTTTAACACTTTATTTATCTTCTGTAAAAAGCTGCATGCATTTTTTTTAAATGTACTTTTTAGGTTTATTCACTTATGTGTATATGCACCTACATACCAGCTGGACCAGCACATCACTCCAAACTATCAAGAACATAACATAAAACACCTATTATATCTGACATTTCTCTGTTGTCAGTAGCTTCATTGTGTCTACTGAAAATCAAGTGTCATTTAATGGAGATGGATAGTGGAGTACATCCAAACTATAATAACAATAAAACGCTTATTCGTGTCTGTGTATCTTTACCCCACGAGTGACGCTACCCATAGGATGCTCCAATAGTACCCCACATCCTCTACGGACATCCAGGTCCCTCAACTCCACATTACCATTGACCCATTTTCTTGACTCATTTATTTAGAAATGCTCTTGCTTGGAACTTTATGTGAAGATTTGGGAAGAAAACAGCACCACATATACATAACCACAGTAGTAGTCAATGGTCGCAGTCGACTAGGATTTAGGCACGATTTGAGTCTGACAGAGATGGGGCCAGGGTCGGATACACCCAGTAGAGTGGTCCCACTGAAGACTGGAAGTAGATATGTTCAAAAAGATTTTAAGTCCCAATCCAAAAAGGGACCTTTCTCCTGATGGTACACTGCTGAAATTGCAGCTTCCCCCATGGAAAAGAGAGTCAGATGTGTGACGCTGGTTGGTCCTGCTAAAGCTCTGGAACTTTTGAGATTTTGTCTGGCACTCTACTTCTTTGGACTTGAAGATGCCAAATAGAGCTGACAATCTCTGCTTCCATTCATTATTAGGGTTATCCTTGATTTTCTGGCTTCAGGATAAGAAGGTGGAAACCAATTTGTGACCATGACAGAGAGAAGAGACCTCATAAAAATATGGAAGCATTTTAGAGAGAGCAAGAGCACTTTATGGTTTAAGAATGTGTTAGCCATTTTGAAATTAGTGTTTTTGATTGTTTTTACAATAATGCAAAGAGACAGTGCAGCAAAATAAGGTAGGCATAGGGGAGAAAGGAGGTTGAGTAAATTCTACAATCACTGGTTAGCGCACAGTATAAAATGAGCAACTCACCACCACTTCTTTAGAACAGGACCTAGGAAGACTACATTCAAAGAAGGCAGGCGAGAAGAAAGAGAACGTATTCAATGTTTAATGTGCTTCTGGTGTCTTTCTTTTCATCTGGCTTTTGTTTGTTGAAGCATTTGATTTTTCAAGGGATTTTTTTGCGATAAGAAATGCAATTTATTACCTCCATTTCTTCTTTTCTTCCTTTTCCTCGTCTTGTCCAGTTTTCCCCTCCCCATTTTCTGATTCTCTGTCTGCCAGTCTTCCTATTTTTTTATTTGTCTTTAATTGTGTCTTTTTTATGTTTCCTTTCTTTCTTTGTTCCCTTTTCTCGTTCTTCACCTCTTTCTTTCGTTTTCCTTACTTCTTTATTTCTCTCTCTAGCCATTTTATGTGTCCTTTCAGCATATAAACCAGCTGTATGTACCCATAGACTTTGGTATATTGAATATACAACTGATATTATAGGCACTGAACTCATACTCTTACATAGTACCTTTCCATCTCCTTATAAAAGCAAGAAATTTCAGACCAGTAGTTACTGCCTTTACAAGAGTGACATATTAGTAGTAAGCATAGCTGGTTCCAGTACTAAAAAACAGCAATTTGTTTATTGAAACATATAATAAAATACTAGAAGTTTTAGGCAGTGTTGTCACTAGGGTGGTGCGGGGGATGCGGACCGCACGGGGTGACACATCACTTGGGGTGACACCAATCACGCACCGGGTGATTGGGCTCACACCAGGTGATCGTGGTCAGTGGGGCAACGCGTCTGTGGCTCACTGACGCTGCAAGCCCGGGCAAAGCTAAGGGGATGGGTGGGTGTCCCTGCGGCACAGTCCAGAGTTGACTGACAGCTTGCTGGCAGGCAGGCCCAGGGAAGCGCAGCAGCGAATAGTGCGCATGTTCCGTTTTCTGGGCTGAGACAGAGGGTTGCTTCATGCAGCAACCCCTGGTCTCCTGTGGGCAGGTAGCAGTATCCCTGCTCTAGCCAATCACAACGCTGCCATTGCAGCGTTGTGATTGGTGCAGGGGAGGGAGGGAGGCTGCTTGAAGCCTGCTTCACAAAAACGCAGCAGCCCAGGACCGCTCAAGAGGGTTTAGGCAGCGCGGAGCGGTACCAGGCGGTAAGTGAAGTTTTTTTTTATTACAACAAGTGAGGGGGTGACACCTTTACCCGCACTGGGTGACACCAACCCTAGTGACGCCACTGGTTTTAGGCCTTGTTTAAATTCCATCTATGTACATTAAGAGAGGTGTTTTAATGGAAAAATCACCTGTAGTAACAGAGTAGCCATAGTACGGCAGACCGGTAATTATTTATTGTATTCCCATAGCTAAATTTCAAAATGAGGAAAAATTTACAAAAATAACTTTACTAATATCCCACACATAGTTGTCTCCTAGTTCATGGGCACCTTTTACGAGTTTTGATATTCAGGAATTCCATAATTTACAATGCAGTCCCGGGTAGAAAATCAAAAGTGACTAGTTAGCACAACTTTTATTGTGGATATCTAATGACTAAGGCTTGGTCTATCTAACTTCAGTGGTCTTTTCCATCATGAAAGTGTTTAAGATTGAAAGAAAATTGAATATAAAACTCAGTTTACCGAATTCAGCCAATGTCAGATGAGTACTATAAGATGGGAACCTGGATCGTAGTTTTCTAGCGCTATTCATATGTGCATGGTCTCTAATAAGGAGCAACAAATCAGTAGTTAGCATATTATTGTTACTCTTTCAAGTCGAAACCGGCTTGCTTCGTTAGTATTTGTGTTGGGTTTTCAACTGTTTCCAGGAGTAGCAGAAGTTGCCAAACAACAGCCCTCTTAATGGAAGGCAGTTGGTGGGTAGCCCTAACCTACCCCTAGCCCTTGCAAGTGGTAAAAAGATAACGTAACGCACAGAGTTCAGTCCAGCTGGAATATTATACATGAAAAAGGTTTTATTTAAATTACATTTTGTTAAAAGTCGAATCCCCGAATACATTACAAATTTACAATGGGTCTTCAACCTCAATTTACCACTCCTTCAAAGACTGCATATTTTTTTATAGAATGTGTTTTAGTGCAGTTTGTCTTTAAGTATATAAAGTTTCATTTGAAAATAAAATTCACAATTAATGCATTTCTCCTTAACCCTGAGGTATGCAGGTTACTTTCCTTTGGAGGGGCACAACCTATTGTGCCTTAGCTCCTGTAGACAAGCCTGTAATACAGCTATATCCCTCATATCTCTTTTAAATGTGTGGAAAACAAGGCCTATGGCATAGAGCCACCATGTTTTGCAATGGACCAGAAGCAACTATTGAAGTTATATTTCAAAATAAATATGGTAACTTAGCATATGATTGTGATTGGAACCATGGGAAAATGTTTTTATCAGTAAAATTGTTTAGACCACATTCTCATTCATACCCTAAATTTTACAAGTTAGTCATTCATGTTCATGTTTCTCCTTGCTTTTCCCTCATTTGACTGCTTTTTCTTGATTTAATACCCTGTTTGTTTAGTGTGTCTCCTTGCTTTTCCCCTGTTTTACTACTTTCTATAGCTTTTTCACTTGTTTTTCGAGTGCCTTCTCCTTCCTTTCCACTCATTTTCATTGCTTGTTCCATGTTTTTCCCACTTTTTTGAGTACCTTCCTTGCTTTTTCCTCATTTATATTGGTTTCTCCCTGTTTCCCTCATTGACTGCTCCTGCCTGCTGCCTTTTTGCCTCTCTGTAGTCTGCAGCTCGACCCCATTGAGAAAGCCCCAGGTCAGCTCTCTCTGTGCTACTGCATCGCTCTTGCTCCTGTCTTGTTCTTGCTTTTCCCAATGTTTTTGGGTGCCTTCTCCTTGCTTACCCCTCATTTTCACTGCCTTCTCCTTGCCTTTTCCCCAATTTTTGATGTGCCATCTCCATGCTTTCCTTTCATTTACATTACTTTCTGAGTGTTTCCCCCCGTTTTTTAAGTGTCTTTTCTTTGCTTTCAAAATATATCATTTAGCAACTCCAGGGCTGTGAGACCCTTAAGGATGATATGGAATGCCTTATAAATCCTTGATTGATTGATTGGTTGATTGATTGATTGATTGAAAGGATTACCTGGACAGAGCACAGACAGGGTGAAATGACAGCCTGCCACAGGGAAGCAATAGACGCATCCTAGTTGGATGACCGATCAAACTGATACAAAAGGTGATGGGGCTAACTGTGGCGAGACTTGAGCTTTGGCACTTGAAAGCACTTCAAGAGTAGAGCGTTAACAGTACCTTTAAAACTCCTTCATTAAAATGTCTAAAGCCGCCAAGTACAACAACATCCCTCTCCTTTTTCGGAGTATGTTACAGTGTATGCAGGCAGTAGGATTCTGTGCCATGAAGGAAATCCTGCAGTCAGGCACTAAACTTGTACTTCTGTGTCAGCCAAGATGACTGTCCCCCAGGCCATGTGTCTGGTGACCACACTGATGCACTGGTAAATTCCACATGAAAGCACATAGAAGCCATGATAAGGGCAAGGAAGCGTTCTCTCACAGTGGAAATCCTGGTCCTAGACCTCACTGTTTCTATCATACATCCAATTATCAATGCAGATTGTCCCACTCCCACTTCACCTGGATTGCTGTACGTGGTCAGAGAGAGATGCCCTATTTGCAAAGTGCACATTCGACCATGGATTCAGTACTGGTTGTCACATGGGGCTTAATCTGTTACTCAAGGATGAGTTCCAGGTACGCCCTAACAGACAGCATAGTTATTGGAGCTATATTGTTCCCATTGGTGCAGGGCCAGGATTGTGGGTACATCTGTGTTGGAATCTATTGTCATACTGTTTACCTCGTTCTGCTTACAACTACTGTTGCAGCCTATTGTTTCTACTATGATGATGGCTGTGGTTTGAGCTTTTGTGTCTACTTATCGGCTCCTTAATTGTTGCTTTCGTTTCAGCTGTGGTAAAAGCTAATGCTGTTGGTGCTGCTGAATTTTCAGCTGTGAACACTACTGTGTTCTCTGTGGTGGTTTCATCTGTGGTTGTCCATCCCATAATGGTAGTTGATGGTGCTGATGTCCATCTGTAGCCACTACCATGGTACCTACTGAGGTTGTGGCTGCGTTCACTGCCCTGATATCTGTTGCAGTTGCAGCTGTGGTCGCGGTTGTCATTACAGCTGTGGTTGCTGCTGTGAACGCAACTATTGGTTCAGCCAAAGGTGTTTTTAGCAAGATCTAAAAAAGAGTGCCTCTCTCCCAAGGCAACCTTAAACACAAAATGATCAGTTCCCAAAATAAGGCGATCAACATGGCCCCTTTGGATTTTTTGTCAATCTTGTTTGGTATGACTTGGGCTCTGTCAGACAGTTCCCTGTCTGTATCAATATCTAACAGAGTGCACCTCTCCCCATGCATAGTTGTCTGACTGCATAAATAAACCTGGATATGCTTGTGCACTAGAAAAACGCCACATCTTATGGTCGACATTCGTAATCAACCAATGACTATGGACCGACCAATATCTGAATGATATTTACAACATTCAGTGACTCAAGTGGGCTGACATGTCGCCCCATGAGATCATATAGGCTTTAGCTGGTTATCTGCATTCAAGCCTAAGATATATTAGATCACTATCCGTTTTACTTAAGTGGGCATGCACACTGGTCCTTGTATTGAGGATCATTTTCATGCCGCTTTCAGTCATCTTTACAGAGCTCCAAGAATTCACCCTCTATCAAGCATGTAGACTAACTCTGAAGCGATGAGTGGAGCCTTAATTGCTGAACATGGGCTGCTGTATTTACACCTCAAATAACATCTGGCTGCGGGATTTAGAGAGTCCTGGAAGAGTAATGATATTTCCAATTTTAATTAAAATACCAGGATAGCTTTAAAATCAATCAGTGCATATTTAGTTTACATAGAAATAGTTGCTCGCATATGTTGTTTACCAAATTGTAATCCACCAGTGATCAACACTGCTTAACTATCATCTCAGAAAAACCATAATGCTTGGAATATTATTATTCTAAGAAATGTTCTGATTACATATTTCATGTAAGATTAACAATAACGCACCTAGTCATTATTTTATTTCAGATTTGCATAATTGCAATATTTTGTCCCAGGTATTAGTTGATGCTAAGCGGCCCACTTGTGGTGAAGGATGTTAAAGTCAAAACAAATATTATTTGTGAGCAGCTCTCGAAATCCATTCCTAATTCCCAGAACTAATTCTAACATTGGTTAAAGGGACAAAACCAACAATCCACACAATAGCAGAGAATTGCTGAAACTGAAGCACGTCTAGTTCCTGCATGATTTTGAACATAAAATGTGACCTATCTGGAGCAAACCTATGATGTTACAACGCATACATTTACAACCCATGCACTTACAGCGCAGTTTTTACATCGCAACATCCACTTTAACGCATTTCATTACATCGCATGACACTACATCGCATTTTAAAAAACTACCTTTACAACGCATTCCATTACATTGCCTACTACCTTTACAACGCACACTATTACAACGCATACCTTTATATTACATTTAAGGTATGTATTGGATAGTATAGGGATAAAAATTACTATTTTAACTCCAGGGGGTGCAACAGTGGGGTAAGTGTTGGCTACCATTGGGGTTAAAAATTTGTATTCTAACTCTAATGGTATACGTTGTAATGGTACGCGTTGTAATGCCTGCGTTGTAGTGACATGCGATGTAGTGTCAAGCATTGTAATGGTATGCGTTGTAATGCCTGCGTTGTAGTGTCATGCATTGTAAAGGATGTTGCGATGTAATGCCTGGGTTGTAAGTGTAGTGCGATGTAATTGTTGCGTTGTAAAGGTTGTTTCCCATCTGGAGCAGGGTGAAATAAGGCATGACATTTCCGCTAGATATAAGGGGAGGGGTCAGCTGTGCTAGGAAGTTCTGCAGGTAATGAATCTCTCCAAGAAACAAAGTGTAACTGTTTGAAGACTGGAGAAGAAAGCAACATATATGGAGAAAGCATGCAGTGCCTGGAATGGAAATCTAGAAGTGCAGGTACTCCTTGTCCTTGACCACCTGTTTGCTGCTGAGAAATGCTGATATTCTCCCATTAAAAGAATTGGAGCAGTGCTGAGAAATGCTGGCTCCTCCGCTAAGGCAGAGGAGTGTTTCCACACTGCTCTGTGAGCAGTAGTTAAAGGAAATATAAAATTATAATACCCAGTGTTATTATCATTTTCGTTTTCCGTTTCCTGGTGCGGGCAGGCTGGACTGCCAGAGCAGCGGCCAGGAGTAGGAGTAGTTGCTCTACTCTAAAGTGTGTATAACTTATGGCCTGCCAAACCATCATTGCATGTTCTGCACCCAGGCTGCAGGCCAAGTTTAGCATGTAAACCATTATGTTTATAAAATATTATATTTGATTTAAATTAAAGAAGCCATGCCCAGGTAATAGTTAAAGTAGTTTCTCTAAAATGTTTTATTACAGCATGGTTCCATTTCGCATGTTTTCCACACAGTACTGCAATTTGTACTGTAAATAATTGACCTCACCTTTAAGTGTTCCCTCAAAATAGGTTGAAGACATTTAGATTGAATCTCCCACAGGCTCTCAGTTACAATATGAAAATGTGATGCATCTCCCAGCGATTGGTTACTGCGTGTATAATACCATGATAAACGTTCTTGATAAATGGTCTTTCCCTGTCTTTCAAACAACTAACGCCCAAAGGTAAAATATTTGCTATAACTCATAAAGCCTCTCCCTAACCTGCTATATTTCAGATCTGTCAGTTATCTTTTCGGATATATGTCCTCTTTCCTTATTAGAGGCATTGCATATGAGAACACTGTCTATATGTCAATATCAATGCTAGTTTTCCTTCAAATATCACAAACCTATAGTCTGTGGTTCTTTCTAATGACCTACAGTTAGATATAGAAGATACCTTGATATCTGGAAGAGGTGTGGGCACATGGGATATGCTGAAATTTTAACACTCCAACATTTTACCTCAAACAGAGTGCCCACATTCACTGGATCAGAGATGATGTTGAACCACAGTTTCATGATTCAATGTGTCCCCGCATTAAGACTCCTCCCAAAATAAAAAAAACAGGTACATACATTAAAATTAGGTGATAGTGAGTCAATTCGATAAAGGCTTTCAATGAAAGTTATATAGGGAATGCAAAAATCTGAAATTAACATACAGCATTCCTAGTAGAACAAGAAAGTTTTCTGGCTAACCCTATAATCAAGGGGTTGTATATATTCTTTTTGCACATGAAATTACCCAATCTGCAGACTCACTGAAGTGTGAGCAAATCTAGCATTTCATGAGCATATCAGAGCACATGAAAAATAAACATATTTGTCTGAACACTCGAGCGCTATATGACTACATGAATTATTATTTTGCACCCTCACCGTTAATGTCACCCAGAAATTTTAGAACAAGACTAGGTACATAAACAATGTGTTAAATGAATGAATAGACAGAGTGAATCAGTGGGAATTCTTCCAATCGGCAACTACAGTACCTTCAATAATTCATTGTTTTTTAAATAATTCTATTAAGAGAACTAAATAAACGTTTAAGGGGTCTATTTTAATTGACCCCAGTCTCTATAAAATTTATGCTACAACTCAATTACTGCATCACATTATTTATTGTTTAAGTGCTAAAATTAGTTTAACTGTTATCTATGGCTCTGGGAGAAACATACTAGTGTGATAATCTACATTAGAATCCAGCAACTAACTGCTATGACATACCAACAGTTGTTAACAATAGCTGCTACCCATTGTTGCTACATCATAAAGGAATGCCAGGCTGCTGTGGCTGGGCTCCCTGAGAGCCTTGCAGATCATCTCTGAAAAGCAGAGAGCATGGCCTCTGTAGGAAAGGCAAGGGAAGGCACAGAGAATATGAAGTTAGGTGTCAGGAGATCATATATTTTCTTTTTACATTTGGGACATGGAGGATAGGCTATGTTATGTATGACTCCTCATTAGTCCCCTAAATCTGCAAAACAGTTGAAAGTAGCAGCAGATCATTTTGTGGCCATATGTAACATAAAACTATTGGTGAATACATGTGAGTGACCGGGATGCTTTTGACCTCTATTTTGGGGGCCGTACATAACATAAAATTATAGATGGCTCTTATTGTCTGTTTAATTTCAACCAGAACTTCTTGGTAAAAAAAACAACCGCATAATTCATCTGTTGCCCGTCTACAATTCTCTATTATTTTAAAAAAATCCAAATCTGGTATTCACTGCTATGACATAGCACCAGTTGATAACACTCGTTGACCACTGTTACTATGTTGTAAAGTTCTTTTTTACAAGCTGACAGTGCTCTCTAAGAGCCTGTCAGCGCAGTGCTGCTTGTCTGCTTTGACTGAAAACAAAAAGCACAGCTGCAGGAGAGGAAAAGAAGGCAAGGAAATAGGTGGGGGTTGGTTAAGAATGACTGGTAAGGTATTGTTTTCACATTTGTAACAGGGAAGAGAGGCCATATTATGCATGGATTCCCTATTACTCCTTTGCCTCAGCGTAGCAGTTATACACAGTGGCAGATAATTTTGAGGGCTATACATAACATAAAATTATAGATGAGATCCGTGATTTACAGGGATGCTTTTCACCTTGGATCTGGGTGGCATCATAGAGAACTCGAGCTATTTGATGTTACTCAGTTCCCCATCGCAAAAAAACATCCCAATAACTCAGAGTTACTCATCAATATTTATATATGTACTATAGCTGATTCTAATGGTAGGACTTTTCAATTTGGGAAATATTTTGGAGAACTTCTTTATGTCTTACTCCTTAAAACAACTGACTCCAGCTTGCTTTGAAGCACTCCTCCACATAAAAGTAGCTCGCCTAGATAGCAAATGAATGCATAGTTGGATAATTGGGGACTCTAGTTTGGATCTTGTCAGAAATGGGGGTCTCTTGTTGGCAAAGGTAGGTACCTTAGTCCAAATATGGACCCTTGCTTCTAGTCAGGGTAAGGGGGATACACTTCTAAAAAAACACTGCTCGCCCCCTTGGAAGCTTGGTACAAGCATACAGGCTTATCTCAGAGGCAGTGTATAAAGCATTTGTGAACACATACAGTAATACATTGAAACACTACAAATGGACAGCACACCAGTTTAGAAAAATAAGTAATCTTTATCTAAACCAAGCAAGACCAAAACATAAAAAGAATCCACAATACAGTAATAAAAATATGACTTTCAAATGGTGGAAATAATTCAGTTCAAAGCAAATTGCATATGCAACACTTTTCACACCTAGGGGCCGATTAGGATTGCGGTGAATCCACATCCTCCGGGCCGGCGGAAGCCACCGACGGACCGGAGAATGCCCCGCCAGATTAGGATGGCAGGGGGGTCGGGAAGATCGTCCGCAGCTTTTCCGCCGAGGTCCCTTGGCGGAAAAGCTCTAATATGGTGGCGGTGTCTGTCAGACACCGCCAGCCATATTAGGATTAGCCTTGGGACATGCCTTTCCGCTGCGGCAATGCCGCCATGAAAAGGAATACGGTCTTTTCTTTGGGGACCCGTTGCGGGCCCCCCGGGGGAAGAGGGGGGTGTGGGTGCACATGGGGGGTACCTATGGTACCCCCCTGCATTTGCTTGCACATAGAGGCGGGCTCCGCGCGGTGCCTGCCGCTTTGTGCATGCAAATACACTGCACGCAGTTTTAACATTGCGGCGGGTGCTGCTTTAAGCAGCACCCACCGCAATGTTAAAAATACAGGATGTGACCGCCAGGGTGGCGGTCACATCCTAATTCGCACGGAGGGACCACCGCTTCCCCTGCGGACGGT